>NC_134268.1:173630330-174830330 GCF_031893055.1 Leptodactylus fuscus | reverse complement strand
TAGCTCAAAAATAGAAATAAATCTATGGCCGGTAAATTTGTTGAGACCTAAATGGGGTTTGGGGGATTAAAAAATGGTCAGCGGCATAAAATGTTACAATAGAGAAACAACCTATCCTAATCTGTTATATACTACTCTGGCACTAATGCCATCACTTCAGGGTTTCTGCTGCCATTGCAGTGATGATGTCACATATATCATTCACATGATCATACAATACTTGGCGTCAATGGTTACAAGCCATATATGCACATGTCACCACTGGCAGGGCTGCTTTAACTATAGGGCCAATGGTGCACTTGCCCCCTTACACCCTTGGGACAGTACTGCATTGAAAGTGCTGTCCCACTGTTCCAGTTGAGTTGAGTACAATGGTGAAGCAGGGAGCTGTCTGCTTCCTGCATCACCATTCAGCCACTGTCTCTGCTCCTGGTGTCCTGATGGCAGTAGTTGTGATGTAGTGACGTCACTTACATCACACCTGTTGTTCCCTGAAGCTTCCGACAGCAGAGAAAACAGGGGAATGGGGAAAGCAGAGTTTAAGTTTTTCTTTTCTTGGTTTGATATACACTATGGGGGCAACCTAAAGGGGACATGAAACTGCGGGATCAATTGGAGGGAAACAAGAAACTATAGGGACAACTGGAGGGGGACATTATACTATTGGGACCGATGAACAATCACCCTACACAGACTCTTTGCACTTCTTATTTTAAATAACTACACAGCCCCCGATCAGGCATTTTAGTTGTCTATGTCGATGGTGGGATTGGTTGTACGGATGATCTTACCATTAACCAGATGGCCGTTTAATGAACCTAACCCTAGATTTACACAACCGAGTTTCACCCTGAACTTCTTATTCTTTGGCAATATGAATGCTTTCTAGATCTTTGTTGTCAGAATCTATTTAGTAGGTTTTTGAAGGGCTGGTATGAACATGAATCCGTTTTCACAGAATACCTCCGAACATGACCCTTGACAGCTTGAAGTGCAAACTTTGATACTGTAGATTCTGTTCTTCAGGCAAACTCCTACTAGAAACAACACGCTGCTTCTTGTAATTAAGTTTACGCGTCATTTCCTGCTCAGCTGCTTGCAGTTATGGCTGTGAAGCAAATAAACTATTAGCAGCTGGATGTGATACTCGCAGAGTTCTGCAGTCATTGTAATGTGGGCACGCTGGAATCCTCGCACTCCTCTTATGCAGGATAGGCATGGTGCACAGCATTTGGTTTTCATTAAAAATCCGTTCTCCTGCATACTTCAATGTATGAAATTTGTTTCATATGCAGCCGAGCTGGAAACCACAATCTTCCTGTATTGGTCTGATAGGATGCTCACATGGTCGCTGTCTTCATCTAAGGATCGGGGGCCTTTACTTATAGCTGTCTTCACATACTCAGATATTGTAATTAGGAATAGGAAATAAAATGTTAGCAAAATAACGACAATGCCAAAAAAATTACGAAGCTCCCAAAGATCAGATCATTACTAGACATGATGGTAAGTGTGGTTGGAAAATGATCACCAGTTCAATGGAGGTGACCTCGGTTACCATGTGTGTGCGTGTGATCATCCAACCACATGTTACAGACACACACCAAAAGACATCCTAGTACTTGGCGGCTGAACACATGGATCTTGAGTTTTTCCCTAGTGTCTGCCTAAGGCCTAAAATATTGAGATGAGCTCACATACGCTATCTTTAGTTCCCCAACTAATGTCCTACAATGGATAGATTAAAAACAAACATTGACAGATTGATTGAGATTTACTAAGCTAAAAGCACCAAAATTCTGGCTTAGGAAAAATAGTCATGTGACGTATCCATGGTCATGTGAATATAGCACAAATTTGCCTCAAAATAATATTCATGCATTTATTATTTGTTTTAGCCTGGGGCTCCACGTAGTGTAAATGCTGCAATTTTGCCATGGCGGAAACGCCATAGCAAAAACCGCAATGTTTTACAGCACCTGCAGAGTGGATAGGATTATAATTAATCCTATTTACACATTGCAGAAAAATATCCCCAGCAGACATGCTGCAATTTCAAAAACCAGTGCCCTCTAGTGTGCCCCGCTCTGGACCCCCTCCAGTTTGCCTATCGGACGGGCATTGGGGTAGATGACGCCATCATCCACCTTCTTCACAGAGCTCTCTCTCACCTGGAGAAACCCGGGAACACTGTGAGAATAATGTTCTTTGATTTCTCCAGTGCTTTCAACAACATTCAGCAGGGCTACTGAGGGAGAAGCTGAACCTTGGTGGAGTGGACTATCACCTGTCCTACTGGATCCTAGACTACCTGACAAACCGCCCCCAGTATGTGAGAGCCCAGGACTGTGTGTCTGACACTGTGATCTGTAGTACGGGGGCACCACAAGGTACAGTTCTTGCCCCATTTCTCTTCACACTGTACACTGCTGACTTTAGGCACAACTCATCCAGCTGTTACTTACAGAAGTACTCCGATGACTCTGCTATAGTAGGCCTTATCACTGATGGCGGCGATAGGGAATACAGAGACTTAAACCGGGATTTTGTTGAATGGTGCCAGCAGAACCAGCTCAGGATTAATGCTGGGAAGACCAAGGAGATGGTGGTGGACTTTAGTAAACAGAGAAGTGCTCCAACCCCGGTGGAGATCCAAGGGACATGCATTGAGATAGTCAGGACTTAGAACCTGGGTGTGCTCCTCAATAATAAACTAGACTGGGCTGATCACCTGGAGGCGCTGCACAGAAAGGGTCACAGCAGACTCTACCTGCTCAGGAGGCTGAGGGCCTTCGGAGTCCAGGGGCCACTTCTTAGGGCCTTTTTCAACTCTGTGGTTGCTTCAGCCATCTTTTTCGGTGTGGCCTGCTGGGGGAGCAGTATATAAACCAGGGACAGAAATAGACTTGACAGATTGATCAGAAGGGCCAGCTCTGTCCTGGGGAGCCCCCTGGACCCAGTACAGGTGGTGGGTGACAGAAGGATACTGTCCGTGGTGAGCTCCTTGTGGGAGAACAAATCCCACCCCATACATGAGACCTTGATGGCACTTAGCAGCACTGTAAGTGACTGACTGCTTCACCCCAAGTGTGAGAAGGAGCGCTATCGCAAGTCCTTCCTTCCAACCGCAATCAGGCTGTATAATCTACATCAGACCAAGCGAAGATCACTCCGCACAGAAAACTAATGATTATGAAGTCTTCCTTCTTTCTAATCTGTTCCTTAGCTGCTATGGACTTCTAGTATATCTTCTCTTCTCAGCTTATGTGTGTCTACTTCTGTAATATATTACTGTGTATTATCCTGTATCTGTATTACCATGCTGCTGTAACATACTGAAATTTCCCCACTGTGGGACTATTAAAGGATTATCTTATCTTATCTTATGTCAATTATACCTACGGAAATGCTGATGTATAATGTAAGCAGAACACTCGATGGACATTCCGTGAAGAGCGCTGTGGGAAAAACCATGAAGCATTTCCACCACGTTTTTTCCTGAAGCACTTTTTGGCTGCGGCTCGCCATATGAGGCCTTAGCCTTAGACATGTTTTTTTTGGCTTGGCTGTCAAGTGGTCATGACTGTGGGAAATGGATATGACTTCATGAAATTGAAAAAAAAGTAGATTGATAAATCTGGTATAAATCTAAGCGCGCCCAGCTCACCACCCACTTGTCAAAGTGGTATAATGTGGCGTAAAAGCCAAGATTTGCCTGCAGCGGAAATTTATGTGGAAAAAACTGCAGCATTTTACAGTCATTGTATAGTGGATGGGATTCTAGCGAATTCCATCCCACAGTCCGGAAAAACATGCGCTGTGGACACGCTGTGATTCCAAAACCATTGTGGTTTTGGAAATGGCAGTATGTCAATAATTCCTAGGGAAACACTGGTATAAAGGAAGCAGAAAGAGTCCGCAGAATAAAACTCTGTGTACTTTCTCCAAAAAGCGCTGCCGGACAAACTGTGAGTTTATAGTTGTATTTTGCTACATGTGGCTTAGTCTAAAACTCAAATACATAGTCACAATGCTGTTATTCGCAAAATAATTTTAAAGAATCAACATGGACCATGAACCAACCACAACAACCGCTATGCAGACAGAGTTGCTTCCCTGGAAGTATATCAACAGATTTGACTTCCCCAGCAATAACGGCTGATAGAAACCAATCCTGCAGAGATCGGAAGATTCTACCTTAAAACAAGTTGAGGCCATAAGACAGTTTTATTTCTCACCTTTCTTAACTTTTTACTGGGGGTTAGGGCTGTCGTTATGAGACTACACAAACTCATTTGCCTTAGCTCAAAGCTGGTTAAGGGTAAATTCACACGGGGTTTGAGGCCGTATCCGCCTCAAAATCCTGACCAAAAAGATGGCCCCCATTGAAATCAATGGGAGCCGTTCAGGAAGCAAGGTGCTCATTCTTCAGGCCGTTTCGCCTCGCGATTCAGCCTGAAGACACTTCCCTCCTCCCGACTAGGCCCATACATTGGGCCAAATCCAGAGCGGAGTGCGTGGCTGAATGCTGGTGCAGTGCATAGGCATCCAGTCGCGTGCTCCACTCCGGATTAGGCCCAATGAATGGACCTAGTCGGGAGGAGGAAAGTGTCTTCAGGCCGAATCACGAGGCGAAAAGGCCTGAAGAATGAGCACCTTGCTTCCTGAACGGCTCCCATTGATTTCAATGGGAGCCATCTTTTTGGTCAGGATTTTGAGGTGAATACGTCCTCAAAATCCTGACCAAAAATCTCCATGTGAACTTACCCTAAGGGCTCCAAATTCTCATGAGAATTCCATAAATGCTAGTAAATCTCTCGACAGGCTTCAGCTCACAACACAGTCATTGGATAGCCACACACTGACTTATAGAATAGATATCTTGTAAAAGAATATCACAAAATAAGTTTTGTGGTGTAAATGATGATAGAAATCTACGTTACCTGGTGTAGTCTCCTGCCTAGGCACATCATGGCGTGGTAAGGGATGTGCCTGATACATGATGATAACTACTAAGCTATGAGTCCTTCTCCCGACACACTGTTCAGGCCACCAACATACAAGGCTGAAATTCACTCGTGTGATTGTGGGGTTAGGCTGTGTTCACATGACTATGAATAACAGATGGTTGGTTTTAAAACCCATGAAAGTCTATGGGTCTATTCACATGTGGTGTATGGTTTTTTTTGTTCTTTTTTGGTGGAGCGCTTTTCACAGCTGTCAATAAAACCCACATGCTTTATAACCACGGGGCATTTGGGCACTGTGGAAACACCATGGAAAAAAATGCAGCATTTTACAGTCCCTGCATACTTTTTTATTTTTAGGCTGAAGCCCCACGTGGTGTTTTAAAGTCCCTGCAAAGTAGAATCCCATCCACACACTGCGGAAAAATAATGCAGCTGTCACGCTGCGATTTCCAATACTGTTCTGGACCTTCTATAGAAAGCAGGAAGTCACAGAAAGATTTAAGTTTAGTGGTAAGAGTTGGAATTGAAAAGTTTATTAGAATTTTTTTTAAATATAGCTGTTAATTTGGAAAATTAAAAACACCACCTAAAATGAAAAAAAAAAAAATGTTTAACATAAAAAATGTGATTTATCGAATAAATTATTTCCTGGTGACACATTCTCTTTAAGACATAATGAAACACAACAAAAGAGATTTATCTGATTTAGTGTCTGATATGAGTCAGAACCACAATCCGCTGCACGGAGCAGACCAGTAAATCAATCTGTGTGTGAGCCGAGCTCTGGTCCAAGCACTTAATGATAGTTCGTGTATGTGACGGGGCGCTGGGCAGGCGGATCTACAAATCACCAGACATTGCATTCCTTTCTATCTGCATAGTTTTACCCTAACCATATCACCGCAAGTAATAAGGGGGATATGCAGCAATATTTTCCAGCCCAAGTATATGTTTACATGTAGATCCCCAGAGTTAAAAGCTTATGACTATCTCCATTACTTGTATGGGCCATACAGAACTGATGAGAGTCATAAAAAGCAAATCCCCTGAAAACTGTAGCCAACAAAATCTAACTGGCTGTATTAATAAAAACTATGGCAAGGAGACAACGACCTACCCTACTTTGAGACCTGACCTCTATGGAAAACTGGTAATTGGTTTCCAAACCCCCAAAATGTCATTCCAGAATAAAACATTAAATAAAATGTAGATATAGATTGTAGAAGACTATATAGATATAACAAGTCATTACATATCCATCAGAAAAAGCTGCGGAACACAAGAAAATCATTCACATGTTGAGAACAGGAGCTTCTTCAGGATCCTGAACACTATACAACCTCAATAGAAAATACAATGGGGAACCCTCGGCAATCTAAGGCACAGATAAAATGTCCACACTCATTGGTCGGATCTTCTACTCAATGTGACTTTGTTGTGACTCCAAAGATTGCCATGTTGCTCTGCACCTCCTTTACTAATGTACATGAATGGAGTTACACTGCAACCATAAGCCCCACATTGCGGAAACGCAGCTTTTTTTGTTGCAGATTTTGTTGCGATTTTTTGAGGCAAAGTCAGGAGTGGACTGAGCACAAGTGAGATGTGTAAAAATTTTCCTAGATATTCCCCATTCCTTTTGTAGACATTCTTGGCTTTGGCTCAAAAAAAACGCAAAAAAATATGCAACAAAAAAAGCCGCGTTTCCGCAATGTGGGGCCTCAGCCTAAAGGTACTGGGACAGAAGTGCTCAATCTGTTTGTGACTTGAAGTCATAGTCGCAGCACGCTTAGGTCGCAACTTGGTTTAATTCACTCATATTAGTAAAGGAGCCACAGGGCGTTCCAAGTTACAAAGGATAAGGAACAACCATATGTTACAGAGTTTTATAAGAGTGTAAATGTACAGTACAGGCATTATATAACGAAGACTTAATTAGACTAAGTACTCGGAATAATTATAGACCAAACAGAGCCAGAACAAATACAAAGGAGAAAAGACATGACAACCCACACACATATCTATACATATACTGTAGCTATATATATACACCCACAAAACTAAACATGAAGCAAGTATGAAAGACTATCTCTAATGTCATACACAACCGGCAGATTTCACCAATCATCCATAATGTCTCCTTAGACAGCAGGTATAGGGGAGAGTTCAACTGCATTTGTTTTCTTGGAAACAAGCCCCTACCAGTGGAGTCTGGCAGTAGTTTTCACCCCTTTTCCAGTTCAGTATAGACGTACACATGCACCAATTGGTCTAGTAGAGAATGCATGTGTATGGAGAAGTTAGGCAAGATACTGTGCAAAAATGTATGCCCAGTTTAGGAGTGCATTCACATACTGTAGTTGGGTGACATATAGGTATAAATGAAGCATAAAGTCCACAGAAGAAACCTCTGTGCAATTTTTGTAAAAAAAAAAAAAAAAAGCACTGCAGGAAGAACTGCGATGCGTTGCTGCTGTGGTTTTTTCCATAGCACTTTTTTGCTGTGGAACACTACTTGGGGCTTTAGCCTTACAGGGGTTTTGCAGACAAATGATATTGATGACCCAACCCACTGATAACCTGTTCTTAGCAGCCACTATACAGAGAACAGAGCTGGAAGCAGATAGCCCTGTTCCCTGTATAGTGAATTCATTTGTATTGGAGATCAGCTGCAGTAACTCAGCATGGCCACTACACAGTAAACAGAATTATTTGCTTCTGGTGAGAACAGCTGTTAGGGTGGGGGGGGCAGGTGCCTGAACCTGACTGATCTGACTATATAATGATTTATATAATGACTATACTAAGCATAGGCCTTTAATATCAAAAGAAAAAAAAAAAACCTTTAAACTTAATATTTTGTAAAAGGGCAATACTTCAAAAGTCCCCCAGTTTCCTAGGGACAGTGTCATGCCCCAAGATCTGGTGACAGGTTCCCTTTAGGTTTGAAAAGTGTCCGGCCGTGAGCGCCGGTGAGCGTTTTATGCTCTCCGCGGGAAAACTGTTTTTTTTTTTAAACCGGACACAGAGTCGGACATGCAGTACTCTGTGTCCTGTTTAAAAAATCCGCTTTCGCTGCGGAGAGCATAAAACGCTCACTGGCGCTCACAGCTGGACTCGGCATGACAGAAGACGGAAACCTGATAACGGAGTCCAGACGCTGGTGTGAACCCAGCATAACTAGGATCAGGTAACCAGTGTGTATTGTGAACAGAAAATCAGGGTGCCTGCTTACGTCTTCGGGGAGGCAGCGGAGCCTGGGAGCTTTCTGTACGGAAGATTGATGAATACACAAGAAGTAGCATGCTAATATACAACACTACAATATACTACAGTGAAAGGTTAATTTTAATATAATTAACTTGTCACTGGGGGGATGGGAAGATAAGCAAAATAGAATTTCATATCTTAGAGCAAGTCTGGCTAATGTTCATCATCATAATATTCACATTGCTAACCAGTTATTAGCAGTGCATACTAAGTAGCAGCCTTATAAAATGTGTTACTTCAAGAACCAAGAAATGAATTGTATGTTACTCTCCTCATCTACAATGACTTCAAATGACCCTGGAGGTGACAGTGTGGATTCTGAGACTCTGTCCTTACTAGGACATCCAGGTTAGGTTTTCACAGTATGGCAACTGCACATGGCCAAAATTCCATCCACCACATTGGCAAATGTTTCTATGAATTATGGGGTATTAAATTTGCTTGGCCATTGGTTACAGCGTATGCCCCATGTTTAGGTTGCATGCAGTTGCCACACTATGGAAACCTAACTTAAGTCCTATTCCACACTTGAATATTCCAGGGCTATTTGTAAGACCAGATAAGAACCTGGTCTAAGCAGATGGCATTTACATTTTGTGGCTCTTTATTAGATTTTTTTCTCTATGTCTATGTGGTGCAAAGAAGGTCACAAAGATTTTGTCAATCACTCTTAAAATAATACACAATAAGTCTGGGTTCACACTAGTGCTTGGTTTCCGTTGGGGGATTCCAACCCCCATCCAACTGATAAAGTAAGTGAAATAAATTCTCACAGGACTAGAAGAGAATAAGAGTCCTGATTACTCCGCCCATACAGGATGACTGACAGCCTACTGTGTACACAAACTAAGGGGGCATTCACATGGAATAATGCGTCACGATAACTCGCGTAAGTATCAGCGCTGCAAAACAGAATTCCATTGACTTCAATGGGTTCCGTTTAATGCGCGTAACACATTGAGGTCAATGGGATTCTGTTTGCAGTGCTGATTCTTACACAAGTTATCGTGCCAGAATCAACGCCGCGTTAGCCCGTGTGAATGCCTCCTAATACAGAGAAAGTTGTCTAATAAGGAGATATATATCATACAGCTCAAATTCTCTCCCTCTGTTCCCAGGTAGAGCAGCAGAAATCACCTTTGCTTTAAGGTTAAGAACATCTGTATGGAGTCTGTATGTTCACCCCGTGTTTGCATGGGTTTTCTCCCACATTCCAAAGACGTAATAATAAGGAATGTAGATTGTGAGCCCTATGGGGGACAGTCACTGACAATATCCGTAAAGCGCAGCGGAATATGATGGTGCTATATAAATAAGAAACATAAAATAAGTACACAAGGTGAATTTTGCAAAAAAGATCTACCATTGACAATCTGCCATGGAAATCTGCTTTCCATCGGCAGAAACACTGCCTGCTCCCATTCACTTCCATTCCAATGGACTCCTCCTGAAGATTGGGCAGGACACATTTTTCCATTGGTTGATTTTTTTCAGTTTGCAGAAAATTATCTGCCACTCATTGAAATGAATGCGACATGGAATTTCTGGGGCAGATTTAGCAGCAAAAATTCCATAGTGCGAACTTACCCTAAGTATACAAAATCCAGAACCTTCAGTTTGGCCTTTTGGCCAGAATATCAGTTTTGCTTGGAGTATTCATTCAATGCCTGTCTATCTACCAGGAGTTTGTTGTCAGGAAAATAGGCTAGCAATCTTATGTGTATGGATGTGAGCAGACCCTGGTCAGAAAAGGAACAGCCATATTGAATTTATTGGCCAATCTTATTATGGCCAGTGCAGAAGATGTCTGAAGTCTCCTCTCTCCACAAAATACACATTCTGCCATTGTGAATATACATCTTACTAAAGGCAACAACACCCAAGTTATGATAGAAACAATAGTCACTAACCTTTCGGTTTTCTTTATGAGGACCACGCGGAACATCTCCTCCTGAGGAATCCTCTCAGTCCCTTCACTGGACTGAACAAAGGGGTGTATTGCCACCACTGTGAAACCCTGCTGGTACAGCTCTTGTAACTTTTCGGGTAGATCACGCAAAGAGGCAATCCGGACAGCAGATGATCCCGGTAACTGGGCTATAAATTAGAAGACAGAACATCATAAATATAACATCATGGTCTGGGGAGATAATAATATAGTAACTGATTGTAAAGTTATTGTCATTCATTGTTTGTAGCCCTATGTATTCTTCTCCCATAAGTTCATAAAAAGGTTTTCAGGCTTTAGCACCACCCATGACCCCCACTGATCAGCTAGTTGGAGCAGCAGAGGTGCTGCCTGAGTGTCACTTCCACTTCACAGGTCTGGTGACATCATGTTTATCAATCATATGATCTGTTCACCGCTCCCTCCCAAGTGAGGCTACGTTCACACATGGGTCTCCATCGTTTGGGTCCACTGGGGAACACGAATGACAGAAACCAAAACTGCTAAAACAGCGGTTACCCGTGGACAACATAGACTATAATGGGATCTATAATATAATAATAATAACTATAATTGGATGCCGGGTGTCCATCGGGTTTCTGCCGTTTTTAGACTGGAAGTGGCAGAGAGAAAAGTCATCCATGCAGGACTTTTCATTCTGCAAATTTTTGGTGGTTTCAGTGGTGGAGTCTTCAGTGGAGAATACGGTGCAGATGTTAACCTGGCCTTAATGAGACTGAGCTGCGATACAAAGCACAGCCGCTATAAAATGTACAACATTCTGCTTGGTTTTGTGAAAAGCCCGGATTAGTCATCAAGTGATAAACCCAAAAAACCCAATAAATCTGGCCATACACATTACACTATTGTTGGTCAAACCTGAGTATTCAAGGGTAATGGCCAACCATCCAATGTGTATGGGCGTGTTGTGACTTTCAGTAGCCGCATTGGAGTCTAGGGTAGGGTACGAGAAATATAGCCAACATACAGTCTGTATTTCACGGACTAAATAAACCTGTATAATTCATCCTTAACTAAAAAATAGTTTCCACAATATTGCTAAAACCATATTTGGGTGCCACAAGTTGCTGTCAGGGGGGACGACAACAGAGATTGTTACATGGTGAGTGATGGTGAATGTAGATAGTCAGTGTTATCTTTACAGTGAAACCTCAGCAATAATTCATGCTACATCTTTACATCTGAATTACAGCTGAACTGGAAAGCAAACAGTACAAAATGTTACTAGTCAGCTAATAAATAAACAATACGTAAAGCCATAGAAAAGACAAGATATTTTTACTTCCCAATTTAAAAAGTAGGACAATGTGATCTCCATTGACTCGCTAAATGGAAATACACTCTGCTTCTTTCTTCCATTAATAGAGCTGCTTGAACCCACTGAGAATTGTACAAGCCGTCCATAAACATTCTTTTAAAGAAACATATTCTCCAATGTATTCCCAAATCTCATTCTACTGTATCCAGGCGTGACTAGAGGTTCATCTCCTACTCACACAACATCTTTGTTCATTGCTCTATATAACATCTACTTCTAATGACCTTTATTCTTTCTCTTCCACAGTCACATGGCTTCTGGGGTTGACATGGACTCTCTCCTAAAACACTCAAAGGTTGCTAAATATAAGCTAGAATTTTCCACTGGATTAGATGACTATATAGGCTACTGTGCACTAAAAAAATATTTTCTATTTGTGTGTCTGAAAATAATAAATGGCAAATGTATTATGCACCCAACAAATGCATATAGGGCAGCGGAGTAGTAGTAGTAGTAAGCGGAAGAGTGCCCCAAATCTGGTGGACATCCAGGGCGTTGAGATAATCAAGATCTATAAGTACCTGGGTGTGCTCCTCAATAATAAGCTGGGCTTGGCAGATCACCTAGATAAGGGCCACAGCAGGCTCTACCTGCTCAGGAGGCTGAGGGCCTTTAGAGTCCAGGGGCCACTTCTTACGGCCTTTTTCAACTCTGTGGTATCATCAGCCATCTTCTTCGGTGTGGCCTGCTGGGGGAGTAGCATACCAGCCAGGGACAGAAATAGAGTTGACGGGCTGATTAAAAGGGCCAGCTCTGTCCTGCAACAGGGTCATGGATGGCCAAAGATCACTAATATAAAGACTACCCTTTGTGGTTCTGTACCTCAGCGCTATTCTAGCACAAGTTACTAATAAAGTTAATACTTGCTATTATTATTATTATTTATTTATATAGCACCATTAATTCCATGGTGCTTTACATTTGGAGGTTACATACAATACACAGAATGCTAGGATAGGTGTCTGAACATGCATGGCATTGAAACCCTGTGGGACATCGCAGCTGTAAATGGTCAAAGTGCCACCAGTGTCAGCCACCAAAAGAGCCTATGATGGGCACATGAGCATCGTAACTGTACAATGATCTTTTTTAAATCAAGTGGATGTCAAGGGGGGCATCGCTGTCCCGGGGAAGATGGCACCATAGAAAGAAGGCAAGTCAATGGAATATTCTGTACAATGTACTACTGAGAAATATTGCATCTTGGCAGTTTTGTGGATGTTACTTTGACACTCACCACCTACCTAAACATCATTGCAGATTAAGTACACCCTAAATGATGAATGTGATGAAGAGAACGCCCTGCATGTACCTGTCTCTGTACTCACTTCTATGGAATTTCCAAAATTAGTTGAAGCTGCCACATCTATCAGACATTTATAACATATCCTACAGATATAGCCATAAAAATATTGGAATACTGTTTTAAAAGATCTTGGACACTTTCAGAAGTTTTGTTCCATGTCTTCATAGGTCAAAGCCGTTTTCTGATGGGATGTAGCTGATATTAGGCAGGTGGTTTAATGGAATGATAGGTGACTGTGTATATGTGTGTACAAGGACTATGAATTATTAATTTACAACGCATTAAAGAACCTCAATGATATTTATAAGACTCACTTGACATTTCTATCACCATATAAATGTAAGCCAGACTTTGTGTTACAGTGTGACTGCATGTTTTATTACTGACCATAAATGGTAAAGTAAACCTGTGTATATAACATACAAGGGACACAATTATATCATTGTAGCCGGAGTGTTTTATTACAGTAATCCCCATATTAGCAGTTCTGGCATCACGCAGCATTATGAGTGCATATCACGTCTGGAGCTGGTGAGCCGCCTAACTATAGTGTAAAAACTTGGACACCATCCCACAAACCTACAGAAATTGACCACATGATTATAACTAAAGTCCTAGTAAAACTTCTCAAACAAGTGCCCTACATGTGTTCCAAACACTGGAGGAGATATTTTTAACAAACATATGAAGCGCTGTTATACTGAGATGTTTTCTGAGGATAAAGCGACATCTTCACAGCTGAAGTAGACACGATTTTCTACACCCGTCAATCAAATTATCTATCCATATGTCTCCATACAGAGCTGGTAACGCTCTGGCCCATAGTGTTGAAAAAGCATTTTTTATTACCATGACTAAAACAAGGATACAAAGAACAGAGTATCAAAAAGCTGAGGAACGTTTTTAGGATCATCATCGGCTACAGCATTGGCTGGAAAATCTGATCTCATAACACGCAGAACACCACAAATACACTGAGGGAATTTATCATAAAGGGGAATTTAGCAGGTTTGCCGAACCTGTGCCAAATTATGCCAAATTTATCAAATGTCACACAGTGTTTGATACATTTGGTGCATATGTAAGTCTCAGTCTGCAATGAATTTACAACCATTCTTAATAAGTTGCCTGTTATACATGTGGTATACAGATAGCTAAATGGGTTAACCACATCTGCTGTCTCTGCCACTCTCCAAAATTGGAGGGAGTGATGTAAAAATACAAAATAGTGCAACACTAAAAAGAACAAGTTGCAAAACCTCTTCTATATGAGTCTAACTTGATAAATTCTCTTTGCTGGTTCAGTGGTTAGTAGAGCTTCCATGCAGCATTGTGCTCTAGAAATCCCACCAGGGTTAAACCATTGTGTTTTCCATGTGTTTGGTTGCGTTTCTCTTTTTACTCCAGTTTCTCATTTAAAAAATATGTAAGAAATTGGTGTTAGGCTAGATACACATGAAAGAGTGCAAAATTTCTGTGAAAAACAACCATTGTTAATGGCAATCTTGCATCCTTGGAGCACCCATTTTCACAGATTCCTTACCCTTGGTTCACATCTGCCTTTGGTAATCCGTTTGGGGAGTCTGTATGGGGACCCCACGAACGGACTACCGAATGCATTTGCAAGCGGTGTGCAGTGAAAGCACACGGATCCCCATAGACTATAATGGAGTCGGTGTGCTTGCTACAAGATCTCCGCATGAGTCACGCGGACAGGAAAGCAGATTGTGAACTACTGTACTTTCCTGTCCGCATGTTCCCTGCAGAGATCTAGCAGCAAGCACATGGACCCCATTATAGTCTATGGGGATCCATGTGCTTTTAGTGCATACTGCTTGCAAATGCGTTCAGTAGTCCATTCGGGGAGTCCGCATGGGTCCGCATTTACCTATATAGATGTGAACGAGGCCGTATACTGTACATTTCAGTGTATGCAGGGATCAGTGAAAATGGCCAAAACGAGCACATACCCTATATTTTGACAGTCCATAGTAACAGACCGTCACAATAATGATCATGTGTATAGCCCCCCCTTTACTGACAGTGAATTCTATGTTGTCATGTAACATCAATAAAAAAAAGTGTGAATGTATCCTTAGACTAAAGGCCTATGTATGTATGTACAGTCCCATCAGAAAAAATGAACCCTGGAAGGTTTGTGTCATTACACTTATGAACGAAAGTCACAATGCAGGTATTAATGGAGCCTAAAGGTGTGCTGTTGCCTGACTCCCCCCTTGTAATGGCAGAGCATGAATGCGTTCTGCATAGGAAGAGAGTAGAAAGTCTCTGCCAGGCACCTTCTACTAAAATTTGGCATTGAAATTCAATATTCCCTATTTTTCACTTCCCTACGACCATCTGTCAGGGAAGAGTAAGGAGGACTCCCTATATGTTCTATAGTAGGCAAGTCCTGCTAAATTGCCAGGTTCTAACAATGATAATCTAATGTGCATGGGTGGTTTTAGGCTTTCAATCAAGTCTAGAAAGGCTGCCTCTAAAATCAGTTGATTTTTTCAGCTAGAGGAAAAATAAAAGCAACCTGACCTGTCTTCAGGCGCATTCCAACTTCCAAACCCATTGAAATCAACGGGATGCCGAAAAAGGTTTTGTAAAAACTGCAAGCATTTTTTTTTTTTTAAAGAGAAGTTCCCAGATCCATACAGTGTACATGAAAAAAAAAAACATGACAAAAACTCAGATGAAAAATGCCATAAAAAACACAATGTGAAAAGACGCATCAAAAAGATTTCTGAATTTCTGAAGCAGATTTTTTCAGCCTGTAAAAAACTCTGTGTGAACAAACCTTAAGCAGCTAACGCTAGGTTCACATCTGCATATATTTTTCCATTCTTCTGGTCCATCGGCGAGCCACAAGAATGGAAAAATGAACACCATTGGAACCATTCTATGACAGACATGAACGGAGCCTGAGCAATCCCACTGACTTTAATGGGGTCCGCTGGGTGTGCATTTTTTTCACCTGAAATTACTGGACAGAAAGTAGTGTTAGTATTTTTTTTCATCCGGCAATGAAATTACAACAGAATCTCTGAATGGAGACTCTGATGCAGATGTGAACTCAGCCTAACCTGTTACAATTTACATTAGCAGCTTTGTGGATCAGACTTCTACAAATCTCACCCACATGTTCGAACAAAAATTCGCAGCATTTCAATCAGTGACTTTTAACCATTGCAACGTAAAATTAAATCTACGCAAAAACCACTTAAAGGGGTATTCCCATGAACATAATTCTTTTTAAATTTGTAGATAATTAAAAGTTAGACATTTTTGCAAATATAAGTAATTTAGTATTTTGCAGAGTTTTAAAGATTTTCTCTAAATATCTTGTGGTCACAGTCTGTTGTCTTGATCGGTTGCCAATGGATATGACCATGAATGCAGGAACTTTCTAAAGTCAGAAAATCAGCCAAGATTTCCTTATTGTGGCCGGGATATCTTCTGATACATGTAGTGTCCCTGCCTGATACCCCAGCTACAATAAGAAAATCATGGCTGGGTTCCTGACATAGAAAGTTACTGCATTTGTGGTCGTATCCATTGGCAACCGATCAAGACAACAGACTGTCACCACTAAGATGGTTAGAGGAAACCTTTAAGGGCTAGTTCACACGTAAAAACCTCCTGGCTTATTTTGGTCCTGAAAAAAAAGCTTCCTAATTAGGAAGCTTTTTTTGACCTTGCCAAGCTTTTTTTTTGGAGCTTTTTGTTTTTGTAAAAACCGCTTCCAAAAAAAGCCAGGCTGTTTTCCCCTCCCATAAAGTGAATGGGCTGAAAAAACTGCTAGCGGGTTTTCTCCGCGTGTTTTTTTTTGCAAAAAACCGCACGGAAACCGCGCGGTTTTTGCCTCCCATTCACTTCTATTGCTTTCTTCAGGCGGAAAACGCCTGAAGAAAGGTCATGTCGCTTCTTTTTTCTGCTAGCTGAAAAAAAGCTAGCGGAAAAAAAAAAGCTAGCTGTTCACATAGGGCTCCATTGTAAAGGGGCTGATTTTGAAGCGAAATCCACTGTCAAAAAACTCCCCTTTGCCCACGTGTGAACTAGCCCTAAAACTCTGCAGAATTTTTAACTACTTATATTTGCGAAAATGTTTTACTTTTATTTATCTACAAATACAGACATGATTATGTTCATGGGAATACCCCTTTAATTCCAGGTGTTTTCGCCACACAGGTTTTAGAGGAATGCACTGCAGATTTTCCCATAAAGCAATTCTGCATCATGTTTGACCAATGTGCCCCCTGCTGTGTATAAGGACATGTATGTCCTGCAGCCTGCGGTCACATCTAAGTACAGCAGGGGCGCGATCTAACATACAAATGTTTACAAACCAGTCTGATCATCTGCAAAGTCCCTAATAATAACTAAGACGCAGTAGGCTCTGCCATTTCATTAAAAAGAAATAAAAACGGTAGATGACATAAAAGGTAACATTGATGCGCCGCAGGCAAGAACTAAACCTCATGTCTGACCTGCTGTACAGACAACTTTTTTCTCAGTGCTCCATTCATTAGCAGGGGGAATCACAGACAGGAGAGGTAGAACAACTCACTCTTACTTCTAGAAAGGTTAAAATAACTAATGTCAGCTACAAATAATGGAGCCAGCGGTTGTGAATATTTCATGTCGTTTCTCTTGATTTCGCGGAGTTAATGACAACATCTGTGACTGTTTTTCATCCTGCAATTGAAGATTTTCATGCAGAAGTCACAACTGCCAAATGTCTCTCCTTATTTCTTCTCTTGCCGGTGATGATCCAACGATCTGTACTAAATAATTCATTAGCTGATACCTTGCCACAAGCACTGGAAATGTAAGTAAGGATACCGCTGCAAAGTTAC
This sequence comes from Leptodactylus fuscus, assembly GCF_031893055.1. NCBI lineage: Eukaryota > Metazoa > Chordata > Amphibia > Anura > Leptodactylidae > Leptodactylus > Leptodactylus fuscus. The sequence goes on along the minus strand of NC_134268.1, from coordinate 174,812,632 downwards.
CTTTTCTATTATTCTTACTTAAGGCCAACAAGTAGTGAGATTAGTGCAATTCTCAGAATCTGCCTAATTACCTGTCAAACACCTTGAAGGAAGCAAGTAGCGCAGTCAGGGCGCTCAGAGCGTCCCCGCACCGCCAAAGTTATCTGTAACTGGCTTAACAGAAGTAATTCAGTTATCAGAAGAAAGCTGCGCAAGTCATAGCAGTATAGAAGACAACATTCATTTACAGTACGTTACAATAGAGATGGAAAATTGGGGCAGTCATGTGACCATACCTTCAACATATGAATAATACAATAGGCATACACCCACTCAGCAAATTCCCCAGCTCAGCAGCACCTACAATAGGTGTGAACATTTTGACTCAGTTTTGAAACTTTATTTATAGTACTGGGTGAAATATGTTATTCCGCAGAAAATATCTTGTTTCTATAAAAGGTAATTAGGTATGATACAAATGAATACATATGGAAGACAATGTGTGCGCAATGCCATCAGGGATAGAAAACATTGGCCTACATTTACTATGGTCTGCAGGGTTTTCTCATATTTGTTGACATATTTTAGCATAAAATATCATATCTATTTTAAGGCTAAGACCCCATGTTATGGAAACGCAGTGTTGCAGTAAAGCTGCTTTTTTTTATTGTTGATTTTGCTAAGGTTTTTTTAAGGCAAATCCGACATACAAAAGGAATGGGACGTAGAAAGGGAATGTCAGGAGCAGGGCCAGAGCCTCTGTGGCGCTGTGCGGAGGCTGCCGGCCGTCCCCCTACTGCGCTCCCGGGTCCTTCACTTGCGGGTCTTGGGAAACAGGCCAGAACCTCCACAACGTTGTGTGGGAGTTGCTGGCCTCCTCCTGAGCCGGACAGGGGACTTCCAGTTTTTGGCCTAGCGGCGGGCCAGAGCCTATTTAAGATGGGCTCTGGTCCCGTCCCTGGCTATTCAGTTGAACTAGTGTCCTGGTAGTAAGCATTCTCCTGTGTTCTGATTACCTGTGTTTCTGACGCCCTTGCCTTTACTTCTGATCTTGCCTTTGCCTCCTGACTTTGTACTGTGCCTCCTCCAGTTTATGACTCTGGCTTGACTCTAGACCTCTGCTTCCTCAATTACCGCTTTGTACTGATTGCCCATTCCTGTTACCAACTCGGCCTGCCTGATGTTCCCATTGGATTAACCCACTGTACTGCGTTTCCCTCTTGGTGATGACCCTGGACCGTACGACTACGCATAATTCTCTGCTGCCACCAGATGACCACCCACCACAGCCTTCTAGATCCTTGGACCTACGTTGCTACCTGAAAATGTCTGTTGGTAAGAGATCTCAGTGTCTGGTTTACCGTGATCTGTGGTGCGCTGTGTTGAGCGTTTCCTGACCCATGCCACTCCACCCGGCATTGCAGCCAATTCCATCCCCACCATCTGAGGCTCTGGTGAACACCATTGTGGAGTTGGTGTGGCCCGGATGGTGTTGAACACACGGCACCATGTTAACCATTTAAATCTGAGGATCTAGTACTGGTTCTCACTATTAGCTCAGATCGGCATCTGTTATCCTAACAGGGAACATTTATACTGCTCAATCCACATGTTGCTTTGGCTCAAAAAACTGCAGTAAAATTAGAGTGAAAGCAGCATGGCTTAATGGGAAAGGGTCATGGTTTAAGATGCGACAATGTGTTCCAATGTTGCACCATAATTGTGGCTCAAAGCATGTCAACTAATAGGTGGCACAGACCTAGACTAGACAGTCTAAATACACACCATATTTATCATCCGGCATCAGCCACTGTGATAAATCTGTCACATTAAAAGGCCTTATTTACATGAGCTTTCTATTTTTATCAGGAGAAATGTCAGTGAAAAACAGATGTATACGTCCATATTTAATGCCCATTATGCATCCACCCCATTCCGGTTTGTCTGTTTTTGCTGTCTGAGAGTCATCTGTTTTGTATCCATTTTAATGAAAGTTACAAAAACTGATGAATTTTTTAAGTCTTTTTTTTTGACCCAACACAAAACATCTTTCGAACACAATCCACTTTACATCTCTTGAGAAAGGATCCATTTATCTCTATTGAGTATATATGTACATCGAATGGTCAAAGATAGAGCTTGTCTGGTTTTTCTGTCTGTAAAAAAACCAAGTAACGGATATGTCAATACACTAACAGTCATTGTTGTCAAAACAGCCATGCCATATTTCACTGTTATGTGAATAAGATCTAAGACTAAAAGTTGGAAATTCATTTATTTCTTTTGCTTACTTACATTGCGCTACCATATTCCATAGTGCATTACAGAAATACAATCAACTTTAAACCGTCTTAGTAAATCTGCCTCATTTTTTAACTCCCAATAATGGAACTCTAGGAATAAATGGGTTAAAGTGGAAAAGCACACTACAGGCTGATCCAACTTTGATGTAATGTCCTTAAAACATGTCACAATGAGGCTGAGTAGTGTGTGCAGCCTCCACGTGCCTGTATGACCTCCCTACAATGCCTGGGCATCCTCCTGATGAGGTTGCGGATGGTCTCCTAAGGGATCTCCTCTCAGACCTGGACTAAAGCATCTGCCGACTCCTGAACAGTCTGTGGTGCAACGTGACGTTGGTGGATGGAGCGAAACATGATGTCCCAGATGTGCTCAATCGGATTCAGGTCTGGGGAACGGGCGGGCCAGTCCATAGCTTCAATGCCTTCATCTTGCAGGAACTGCTGACACACTCCAACCACATGAGGTCTGGCATTGTTCTGCATTAGAAGGAACCCAGGGCCAACCGCACCAGCACATGGTCTCACAAGAGGTCTGAAGATCTCATCTCGGTACCTAATGGCAGTCAGGCTACCTCTGGCGAGCATTATTTGCTGAAACTGGGCAACTCCTTGAAGAATTAAGGGTCGCCTATGTAAATAGTTTTGCACCACTAAAGTTGTCAGACTCTACTTCTCTTACTTAACCTTATGTAAATGCTACAGTATGTAATAACTAAATACTAGCATTATACTACAATAAGAGCCCATTGCAATACTGTAGAATCCAATGTATTCCACATAAGCAAAACCCGGTGTGCGCCCATTCCTTTGATAGTGACAAATGAAGCCGGAAATAGCAAAAGATTTGACTCTTATTGATACACAGATAACGCGTTTCGGGGTCTACGATGTTACTACAAACACCAACCTTCATCAGATATGAACGTTTAACTGCCAGAGCGAGAAACCAAGATCTAGAGGGATTAAGGGTCGCCTATGTGAATAGTTTTGCACCACTAAAGTTGTCAGACTCTACTTCTTATACTTAACCTTATGTAAATACTATGTAATAACTATATACTAGCATTATACTACAATAACAGCCCATTAGCGCGTTATACAAGGTCAGGTTTATGGCACAGTTAAGCTGGCCATTTATAACCCATAGGCACTATATCATATGCCCTGTTCATTATCCACAATGATTAAAAGCAGATGCAGAACTTTACAACTACCATGGAGAACTCCAGCAGCTGCTCTTACAAAACTTTATTTATGCCATAAATCATTTTCTGCAGTTCTGGCTAATGTATGCTAGAATTAATAACCTCCCCCCCCCCTCCTATGTGATAAAGATGGTGGGAAAAGGGGAGGGGGGCGCTATAGTCTTTTCTTCTTTAGTGTCAGTTTAGCAACTACACAGCAAGTGTTACACTTTGGATAGCCAGCAGCAAACTCTTTTAGCTATCAGTGTGAATATTAATTTAGCGTCCCCGGTGGAACATCTTTAGCTGTGTCTATATATCAAGAGGGAGCATATGTAAATGATGCGGAGTGCGGGCAACTGGAAAGGAAAGAGAGATGAGACAGGAAAACTGCAAAGGAATTTACTTTAGAAAATTGTTTTATCTCTGCACTAACGCAATTGACAACCGCACTCTTAAGATCTATTTCTTTTCTCCCACCACTTTCCCTAGTGAATTGGAGACATTAATATCTGGAATCTGCATCCTTATAACCCTTAGCAAAGTTAATCATGTTACACAGTGAAAAATATCGATTCGGCTTCTCGTGTCCAAGTACGTCTTCTCCGGGTGATGAACTCGAAAAGCATTTAATGCATATGGGCAAGATCTATGAAACTGACAGGTGTTCTGGTAGTTCCGCTCTAGTTACCGCTATAAGCATATAATGAGTTATGCTCAAACATAAGCACATACTCCCTTCATCCAGACATCTATCAGCAAACATGCCTGCTGTTTTGGTAATGCTAATTTAATTACATTAAAATGGGGTGCAGAGAGGGATATTTGACTTTTAAAAAGGCTTTTTAATCATCTTTCTTGGCAGCAGGGGTCATCTGGCAGAGGGAGGAAGAAGATGGAAGGTTTTCGTTTTCCAAGTGCTGAAATGTCAAATAACGTTGAATTAGAAGATTTGGAATTCCAGCCCGCAGATTATTTACCTTGTCATAGTTCACAAAAGTGCAACTGAAATGTGGCCGACTGAATACATAAAACAAATAGCGGGTGATACATTATAATTAAAGAAAAGCTATGAATCCTAGTGGGACGTACTCCATTATTTACTAATGTACTATTTACAGCTAAGGTACCAGGTATAAGGGAATATATAGAGGGAAATGAAGGGTGAGGTAGAAAATAAACACATCTTTTAACCCCTTCCTGCCACAGCCATTTTTCAAAAGGCCCCCGGCTGTCATGATTATAAGTCGCTGCCCCCCTAGAGACCTTGCCGCTGTGGACCCCCATACATAATAGTACAGCAGATATTAGCAAAAGAGGACTCATCAGTTCTCAGACAAGTCAATACTGTAATCCTGATGAAACAATACTAATAAAGCTTATTTCCTTACAATACTGTGCCATTCCTCCTACAAATTGATGAATAAATTGACAATTGGGTGTTTTTATTCCCATTGTCAAAAGGGTGTGTTTACACCGTCAGCACAGATTGGTCAGTGACATGGCCCAGCTGTCAACTTACACTTAAGGGCTCGTTCACACGTGGGCAAAGGGGCGGATTTTGACAGCGGATTTCGCTTCAAAATCCGCCCCTTTACAATGGTGGTCTATGCAGACCGCCGGGCTTCTTTTTTCCGCTAGCAGCGGGCTGCTGCTAGCGGAGAAAAGAAGCGACATGTCCTATCTTCAGGCGGAAACCGCGGCGCGCTGGGCCGCGGCTTCCGCCTAGCGGCAGCACCCTCCTATGTCGGCTCATTCATTTGAGCCAAAATAGGAGGGGAAAGCCGCGACCGCGATGGTCACGGCAGGCGGATTTTGACCAGAGAGAGACGTGGCGAGCCGCGTCTCTCTCTGTGTCAAAACCCGCGCGGACTGCCAACGTGTGAACTAACCCTAAAGAGGACCTCTCACATGAGGTTTTATATACTGTTAGAAAGCCAACATTGCGCTGAATTCACACTGTCGGCTTTCCCATTATGTGTCTGAGGGAAGAGATATCAGTGCAATTACCGATAGCTCTTTACCATCAGAAGGGTGTTCCTGACAGTCTAGTTGGGAACGCCCTTCCTGACAGTAGTGTCCATAGCGCTGTACTGTCAGAGGGGTGTTCTTTACCATCCTCTTCCCTCCTGACAGTACTCGTACACAGACTAGTACTGGGGAGGGGGGAGCGTTCCTTACCACTCAGCCTCATGGCTGGGTTGTAAGGATTGCCCCCTCTGACAGTATAGAGCTACACACAGTACTATCAGGAGGGGCGTTCCCAGCTACACTGTCAGGAACCCCCTTCTGACAGTGAAGAGCTATTGGTAAATGCACCAATATCTCTTCTCCCAGGGCACATAACGGGAAAGCCAACAGTGCGCTGAATTCAGCACACTGTCGGCTTTCTAACGGTATATAAAACTGCATGTGCCTTAGGACATGAATGGTCCTCTTTAAATTTCTAGAAGGGGTAACAATGCAGAATTATAAGTAAAGGATGCTTTAGAATTGTTATATTATTTGGAACACAATTATTCACTCAAATACACATGTTGGGAGAGGTTTCCATCTTTGTTCCATATCTAAAGTAATGTTATAAAAAAAAGAATTACAAAGGTGCTGGACAGTGTTCCCCAACCATATCTTGATTACAACCTCCCAGATCATTGATCCCACACTAGGAACCTTTAATTCTTCCTTTTTGTATTAGCTGCTATATAATATCTCCACACAAACCGTACATAGACATATCTCAACCACTCAACAGTGTAAGTATGAATGGTGTAATACCCATTCTCCTTGGTATCTACCACTTAACACATGCAGTACTGCTTGCACCACTTCTTCACTTCAGTCAATCTGTGATTGAAGAGATGATGATTGAAAGCCTAGGGCTCCCTGAGCTTCTAGACAAGCGGAGTGACAAATTTCACACTGAAATATTTATCTACAAATGTTTTAATTTCATAATTTCTTCTTTCTCCACATTTAGTATCTGTCTTCTCTGTCTCTAAACTGAATATGGCTTATGACCATCACATCTTCCTGAATGTGAATGAAAAGGTACAAAATTTGGGAGCCAGTAGTCTATAGCGTGCCATGGGTGCCCTAATCCAACCTCCTCAGCGACCCAGTCTATTCAAAATGGCAAAAATTACTGGTAATGGCTATCAAATTATCAGGGGGAACTGATAAAACCAGGATTTACATGTAATATCATATGCAAATGGGTCAGCCATATGCACAACGAATGTCCAGACCAGTCCAGTTTATTACTTCGGGTACTTACAGAACTTCTGTAAGGATGTGGACACACCAAGCAATCTCTTGCAAATTTGCTGGCAGATAACCCTTTGGAATATACAGAAGCAGACAGTAGCATAACTAGAGGCTTAAGGAACCTGGTGCAAAAGTTCAGCTTGGGGCCCCCACATAGCACTTTTCTTCCCTATTGTGCTACCACCTCCCCCCAGAATCCATCCTTGACTACACTCTGACCAGTTGCTCCATTTGGAATGAAAAGGTTAATTTTATCTTTATTGACAGTGGAAGGCTAAGTATCATAAATCCTCACAGTCCAGTTCACCAGCGGACAGGGGTAATAAATTTCCAATGCACAAACTGCAAGTGATCAGAAGGATTCATAAAGGTGATCAAAGAAATTTAATCAGCCTTTGTGTGGTAAGAGTGACTTATGGACCACCGGGCTTATGGACCCAGTGGTAGAGACTACTGTGACCCATTTAGGTGCTTATGGGCCCCCCTATGGCTTCTGGGCCTAGGTACATTTTCACCCTCTGCACCCCCTTAATGTATGTCCCTGAAAGCTGCGTAGTGGCTGAAATTTACCCAAATTTTAACCATATTCTGTGACTAAAACCTCAATACAATGTAACCTGCCTATATATTAGCTACTGCTGCCCGTTCTACTTCCTGTTTTCAACCTTTGCTGTAAGAGATCTGCAGAGATTCTTGCAGGGGCACCATAGCAGACAACACCCAATTTCAGGTGGTTTTTGCTGTGGTAGCTTCCAGTGAAACATGCTGGTTAATTTCCCCAACTCAGAATTGTGTCTGTCCTGTGTTTTTCCTGACCTTGTAGTTCCCATTAAATATCAGTGCCATCTTTTATGCCGTTCCTCTGTTGTTCCTTCTGGAAATGTATGGATAAACCCACAAATAAGCTCCCAAATTGTTACTTTAATGAAGAATACAGAAATTTACTAAAATAAACATATAAGAGGAGCTGGCGAGGCCACTTTTATGAATGCAAGAAATTATTATGGTAATTCTAAACAAAACATGAGTGAAACGTGCATTTTAAAGAAAATAACAGGAAATGTACTATACAAATAATACAGAAATGGGATTTCCAGGGCAAATTCTATGACATGTCCCTGAAAATTAGTTACAATTGGAGCTTTCCTGTCTGAAGTCATTCTCATGTGTGTAGTTCTCCGTCACAGCAGATGTGAATTCCTGGAGGGTATCCTTAATATGAATGTGACCCAAGTTAGCAACCATTTCAAACTATTTTATAAAAAAAACCGGAAGAATTAAAAAAAATTAAACACACCAAAAAGAACTTCAAAATTTTTATAAATTTGCAACAATTGCAAAACGCAGGCTCTAATGATAAAAGGGGCAAAATCCCACCAGGAAAACCCCTTTCTATAATACTATCCTGAGACTAACACATAGTAACTATATGTTCCTCAGGCTGGATATACACATCTATATTCAATTTCCAAGCAAAATATACTGACAATAATCCGCTAACAATCTGACCAAAAAAGTAGTTCACACCAGATAAATAAGTAGAGGACACCTACTGCTACACTCACAGACCAGTAGGGCACCAATGCCCAATGTGTGCACCAACCAGCTTCATCCAGGACTTACCTAGTAACTGGTAGGTATTGGAAGAACATATTTTATGCTCTTGACAGGGTCACACACTGTACACAGGTCTGTGTTCCATTAAAATCCCTTAAAATACCTGGTACATGGGAATTCTGCACGCTGCAAGTTTTTCCCTGGCATTTTTTGCATTAAAATGCCTTTGAAAACACTACTATTACTTATTCTTTTGGATGGTGTGTTTGTTTTTTGTTTTTTTTGGAGTGGCTTATTTCTTCTTTTAAATTTTTTTGTACACCTTTTTTTGCGCACATTTTTTTTCATATATTTTTTCCTACCATTTTTTCCCTCTATAAAGAAGTGTAGAGGAAAATGTCTGAAAAAAACCCGCAAGACCCAGAACATGCCGTGTTTAAAAAAAGGACACAAATTGCCAGGAAATTAACAGAAAATGTCAAGACTAAAAAAAAACCCATAATTGTGAGCAATCCATTATTAAATATTATATTTTTTAATTCTTAATTTCTCTGATGGGGTGAAATGCGCCAAAGATATCGAAAAGCTCAGTGCTCTTATTAATTCTGGCACATCGCAGGAGGTCATAGATTTCAAGTATAATGGTTATAGTAAGGCGCCTTGCAGACGACCGTGGTGTGGGTCAGTGTGCTATCCATGTATTTCACAGAGATCACACTGACCCATTTTTTTCTATAGGCCCATACACACAACAGTGATTTTCACAGTCCCATGTGCGGGCTGACAGTCTGTCCTATTTTGCAGCCCGTGCTTCTGTTGTTCCTATTCATTTAATGAAAAGAGCAATGGAAGCACAGCCCATGCATGCATCCCCAAGCTTCCCGTGGGCAGCCGGGGTTTTACTCTGAAGAGCTAAGTGTCCCCATCCTGCCCACCCTGGCCCTCACCCAACTCCACCCCTGTTTCAAAGGCAGGTGCCCCATGGGACAGAAATGTTGTAATTTGCCCGCTGCAGAAACGTGATGGGAAAAATTGCAGCTTTTTACAGTCAGGGAAAAGTGGATGGGATTCTAGTGAATCCCATGCCTATTTTGCAGTAAAACCCTCGGTGCGGACATGCCGCAATTTCCATAACCGGCGAGTCTTTGGAACTTGCAGTATGTCAATTATACCTATCGGAAACGATGGTGGTTTCCCAATAGGTATAATTATAACAGAAAGTCACTTGAGGAAAACTCTGTGAACTTCCTGTCTAAAGCGCTGGGGGAAGAAACACAATGCATTGCCACTGCAGTTTTTCCCACAGCGCTTTTTTGCTGCAGGACGTCCCGTGGGACCTTAGCCAAACAATGATGATTAGAGCGTAAAATCAACAAAGTGGCAGATCTTTGTCGCAAATCACAACTGTGTACCAAAGGTGTGCCATTTCTAGAGCAGAATTCTGGTGTAGATCTGCAAATTCCTTCTGAGGGTGGATTCTCATCTGCGCCCCGGGTCTCCGCTTTCAGGCTTCCGTCTTCTGCCCGAAAAACTGGACAGAAGACGGCAGTCAGTTTTCAAACCCATCATTTGAATGGGTTTGCAAATTGTGCGTCCGTGGGCACCCGTAAGTGTCTTCTGGTCTCCGTGGTGAAACCGTTTTTTTGTTTTTTTTTTAACCGGGCACAAAGTCGGACTTTGTGTCCGGTTAAAAAAAACGGTTTCGCTGTGAAGACCACAAAACGCTCATGGGCGCTCACGGGCAGACGCTGTCTGCCGGGTTTCCGTCTCCTGTCAGCAGAAGACAGAAACCCACAAAGCGGAGACCACGACGCAGATGTGAACCTGCCCTCACATATTAAGGGCTTTCACAAATTTCTATTGTCTAACCTATAATGTGTGGTTTCTGCTGAACAAATATCAAAAAAGCAACAAAGATGCAAAATACTATAATGTGTAACCAGCTAAATTAGTCGAGATCACCACCTAGTTACCAAAATCTTCCCCCTGCCCACTTCTTCAAAAACATGGCTACTTCATCCTGTATACAGTATAAATAATGACCATATCTGCAGGGCTCTAATATACTGTATATCAGGCAGTATAGGTAACTTTTATGGGGGGGGGGGGGGGGTCAGACCGCCCTCTGGTTGAGCTCTTAATTCTGCTTTAAGGAATACATTTGTTGCAAATTAGAGAAAAGGAAAAGAAAAATGATATTCAGAAATGTGCACATTAATAGAGCCAATATCTAGAAGCAACAAAGCTGCTGGTATCTATAGCTGTTCTAGTTTTGTCACAATCCTCCTGGCAAATCTGCTGGTAAGGGCACAATTATGTGTGAGTAAGAGGTCTGCTGCCTGACAATGCATGCTGAATATAAACACAAATGACAATAATGATGATTGTAACAATGTGGTTTCTAAAAAGCTTTTATCTGCACAGCTACCCATTGTGCTAGCATGCGAGCAACCACATGCGGGTTCCTAAGTTGTCTCGCAGTTTGAATGTCTTATCTTCTCCTCTGCTGCAGGCCTGTTTTTGCACAACCAGATACTGTATTGTTTCTAGGAAAGACATGTTCTTCTTACAAAGAGGATTTTGTGCTCTAATACATTGCATTCAAATAGACAAGTCACTTTAATGGATGTAAGTATGGCTAATTGTATGGCGGTGTTACTTATTCCATACAATACTCCCACCCACTATCACCTGCTCTATTTACAAATGACAAAAAGCGATGGGGAACTGATATTATTGGAAGGGGCTAATATAAAGTCCAGAAAGTATGTATAGCAGAAGATGCTCACCGCATGCTATTCCATCAGGTTCCTGAAATCAATCTAAGTACAGAGAATGTTCTTACTGCCCTCCAAGACTTGCGAAGATCAAAAATGAATAATCCTGCAGCCTCAGTGCTTTAAAGGGAGCCTGTCAGGTCCAAAATGCCTCCCAAATCAATAATAGTGTTGTGTTGGGGCCTTCAACAGGAGCAGAAACATAACTGCAAGGGCTGATCTACCAGATGTGCTGACGGCCAGCCATCACATAGGTAGAGTACTAAAATGTCAAGCAAGGTTAAAAAAAGTGGTGTAATAAAATATAGAACTAATGGAATTTGCTACTTTAAATTAAATGTATAGCCTATGCCATTTTTCTATAAAGTAAAGGGGTAATCCGGTTTCTAACATTGTTTAGCACGGCCTTACAAACTGTTGTGGTGAGTGTGGGTACTACAGCGCTATCTGGGTACTAGTGACTTAAAGGGGCTCTATCAGCAAAATCATGCTGATAGAGCCCCACATATGCGTGAATAGCCTTTAAAAAGGCTATTCAGGCACCGTAAATGTTATATTAAACAACCCCCCCCACACCCGTTTTAAAATAATACCTTAAAACAGAATGTGATAAACTTACCGAACGTGCACGGGGGGAGGGCATTCAGGGTCCGACGTCTTCTTCATCCACGCCTCTTCTTCCTCCGATGTCGTCCGGTCCCGTCCTCATCCGGCGCTCACGAACTGACACTGATAAAAAAAATGGCCTGTGCAGTAGCCGTAGTAGAAGCCTCATGCTACTGCGCATGCGCCCAGGCCATTTTTTTATATCAGTGTCAGTTCGCGAGCGCCGGAGGAGGATGGTACCGGAGGACATCGGAGGAAGAAGAGGCGTGGATGAAGAAGAAGACACACCCTGAATGCCCGCCCATCATGCACGATGCGTAAGTAGATCATATTCTTTTTTAGGGTATTATTTTAAAACTGGGGGGTAGTTTAATATAACATTTACGGTGCCTGAATAGCCTTTTTAAAGGGGCTCTATCAGAAAAATTATGCTGATAGAGCCCCACATATGCGTGAATAGCCTTTAAAAAGGCTATTCAGGCACCGTAAATGTTATATTAAACTACCCCCCAGTTTTAAAATAAAACCCTAAAAAAGAATGTTATCTACTTACGCATTGTGCACGCTGGGCGGGCATTCAGGGTGTGTCTTCTTCTTCATCCACGCCTCCTCTTCCTCCGATGTCCTCCGGTCCCGTCCTCCTCCGGTGCTCGCGAGCGGACACTGATATAAAAAAAATGGCCTAGGCGCATGCGCAGTAGCATGCGGCTTCTACTACGGCTACTGCGCAGGCGCTCAGGCCATTTTTTTTTAGTGTCAGTTGGTAGATACTACTTGTATTTATGAGGAACATTTTCGCCTCTAGTAAGGCTTACAGAATTCTGTGCTATTCTTTTAAAATCATTAGGTGCTAGGAAAGCCAATAACCTGCGTACTTCCATAATGACTGTTAAGAAATTGTATTACTGAGAAAGAAAGGGGATAACATGTCATTTTTGGCTCTGCGCGGTTATGGATTTTAAGCTTTAGATGTGACAGTTTTGTGACAGCCACCATTGTGCCACTGAATTATCTGTCCATGTGCCTTTTAATGGCATTTCAAACACTTGTGCTCCTATAAAGAAATTCTGAATGCATACATTGTTGTAGCAGAAAAGGAAAGGACGAAAAAAAAATTTAGATCCTAAAGGGCACGGGTTTTTAAAGGTCTATGCGATCAACCTATGGGGATCATTTTGTTGTTAAAATGTCTTTCAAATAAGAAATGTTGGAAGTTGCAATGATGTAAAATACAGGATTTTACTGCTTTCTCCAAAGAAATACATTAAGGCACAAAATGCAGTGAAATTCCACATACTGCAGGGGGAGCATAAGAAATGACGTATTATAATACCTATTGAAATCAATGTGCTCTACTTGCTTGCAGAGAAATGGCAATAGACCTGTACAGGAGGTGGTGGGGTATAGCTGCCTTCCTCAGAAACTAGGAAGCCGTAGGGAACAGGGGTGTAGCTATAGGAAGTGCAGATTTAGCAATTGGTACCAGGGGCCCTGGAGCCTGAGTAGGCATAAAAAGACATCAGTGATATAGATAACAACTGGTGAAAATCTTATTACAGGTACTGCATTGATCCCCAAGAGTTTTGAGATATACCTCTGGTGTGTCGGAAGAAGCACTCAGAATCATATCTGTGTGCACAGTGTTGCAATCCTGCCTTCTCTACACCTCTGATCTACTGTACATCACCACTGCTTATTCTGTCCCAGTCTACACTGCAAAGCTGAACTACACTAAAAGGAAATTAGAAGCTACTGTGAAAATGAGAATATTTAAGATAGTTATATATGTAAAGCCTAACATGCAAAAAACAAGAACCTCTACACCTTATAATTGTGCCCGGTCACCTAGCTTTGTTAGCTTTTCTTCCAGATTAGGCAGTGCCCATGTTTGTCCATTGTGCTACAAAGTCTTATTGTCTAAAATGTCCATCCATTGTATAGTCGCCAATCTTTATGGATTACTGAGTTATTGTAACCGAGGATATGTAGATGGAACGATTAAAATAGAAAATACATAGTGCACGCAAATGTTGGACAAAATAACAATAACATCCTTATTTTTATGAAATGAAGTATTACTTTTAAGTGTAATATCCCAGTTTTTCTCTCAGTCACATTGCTTATATTGCTGTTGAAATTGGTTGCGCTGTTCTAAAAATGTGTTTGTTTTCGGTACGTAATATGTCACATCTGACAAAGTTTCAAAGGGGACTGAGTGTTGTTGCTCACTCAGTAGGGGCATCTGTGACTTTAGTTGCTGTGTATGTTGAGGTCTACTGGTTTTGTTATGATGGCTATGCAGAGAACTCCAAAACATCTGTAGACAGAAGCAGCTGTGGTTGAAAGTCAAAGCTTGGTGGAAGGGACATAAGAGCACTTTGTTGAATTGTAGCCAAAAGAACACAAAACTATGGCCCCTCAAATTACTGCACAACTGATGGTAGGTTTAGGAGTACCGGTTCCAGGTGTGCACTGCACAAAAATGGAATTCAGAGTGGTGCTGCAAAAGCCAAACCAAACATAAGCTTTAACGTTCAACCACAGCTGCTTCTGTCTGCAGATGTTTTGATGATTTTTGCATACTGAGATATTGGTGAGACAGGTTGAGACTTTCACATCCTGATACTAAAAACATATACAAAGATGTGTTTACACAGGTCTCCTGTTTTCCCATCTTGCATTGTCTACAATTTTGTAGGGTCAAATCTGCTGACAGACCCCTTTAAAGTGGACCTTTCAACACTTTCACAACTCCAACTCTTTGCATCTTTTAATCTGTGCCGCTCCACTGCAGATGGAATTTCTTGACTATCCCCAATGTTTTCTGAGCAATCGGTGCAGAGCCAGGGACCACCCACTTGACAGTAGAGAGCCTAATTAGTGTATTGGGTGCTGAAACTACTAGAACCAATTACTCAGGAACAGTGGCGTCTAGAGAAAACATCCCCACTGCGCCAGGTATTAACTCTGATACTAGGCGACATTTATTGTAAAATCTGTATAATATCCAAGTAGCATTTTTGTAATCAGAAAACAATTTCAATATTCGGTACTTTTTGATGATTAGGTGACCATTGTCTCACTATATAATATCACACTACAGTGAAGCTCAAGCCTAGAATGAGATATAGATATTTCTTGGTCTGCTTTAAGGCTTTAAGTCTTAAAGGCTATGCAGGTAATTACATTTTTATCTTTACAAACGTATAGCGTCTCTGGTTTCCGTGTTGCGTGTATGAATAAAAGACAACAGCAAAACTTCAACGACATATTTTTAGTTTTTAGATTGGTCTTCTCTGGTTTTGAAATGAGTTGGTTCCTTTCATGGCATCATCCAGAAGTCAACAATCCCAGCTGCAGATATCATGAAAAGCATTCAGACACAGATGCTGCGTGGAAGTTAATCTTCCCGGATAAAGAGTGATGTATAGAGGAAGAGAAAAAAACATCTTCTGATACAGTTCCAAACTTCACTCCACAATAGCACAACAAGGGAAGGATCTATTATCTACAACACAAGTAGACGTTAATTTGAAAGCAATTTTTTTAAAGCCGCCTCAGTCTGGTAATTGATGATCACTAAGAAGCAGAGTAATTTAGCAACATATGTTCTTTATGGCTCTGCTATTTGGGTATTCAGTTGGCAATAGCTGAATTGTGAAGGGAAAAAAAAACGCCACTCCATTGGTATGATAACAGGGAGGGGAGATAACACAATTGATGCTAATGAGAACATCCATAGACGATCACATGTGGAGTTTTTCTGTCTGTCAATTTTACGACAACATCTTTGGTTATTCAATTAAAGGGAATGTGTCATCTGAAAATGGCCTATTGTTAAAAGGAACCTGTCTGCAGAATGTAGGATTCTAGCTTGTCCTTATGAGCCAAAGATTTAGTGGCCATGCACACCAACCATGTTCCATCTGGGAAACACGGTTTGTGGACGGATTATATTTTCCGGACAGTAGTGATGAGGATGTTATCACTGTATGACAATGGACTATGAAGCAGTGAGTTCTATGCACACGCAGTTCAGTCCCAAAAATATGACCCACACATTGACTGTGTTTACCAGATGGATCACAGTCATGTGCATGACCATTTAGTGTTATAAATATGTCAATAGCAAGCCTTTCTACACCAATATTGTTTAATAAAACACCCTAAGGGTGCATTCACACTACGGATACGGTGACTGATTCTGAACGTTAAAACACATTCAGAATCAGCGCGTATAAAGCACATCCCATTCATTTCAATGGGAGCCGGCATACGAGTGCTCCCCATTGAAATGAATGGGCTGCTTTTTACTCTACGAGCGCTCCCATTGAAGTGAATACACGCGCGTTTACTCTGTGTGAAGGCTCCTTAATACTTTGTGATAGCTGTACTCTTGGCACATGATCAGTTCTCCATTCAAGCTCGAGCAATATACTTTGGCTTCATTGAATAGGCACTTGACGTCCAGCACATGTCCAGTGTAGCTCCGGTAAACTACTCTGACTCCATTGAATAAATATGCATAAACCAGAGTAGAGTTTGATGAGAACGATGGACTTGTCTCCTACAATGCCTTATTGCAGAATCTGGATATATTACAGAGGAGACTTGTAACTAGGGACAGTGTTACCCACCATGCAACACAAGCAATTGTATGAATCAGGGGGAAGGAGGGCTGGCTTACCACATACCAACTGGTTGTCGTTAGTTTATTTTGGCTGTTATAACCTATAGACTTATTTCAATAAGCATATATTTCAATTAATCTTTATCACTTCTGGCAACTACTATACAACCCATGATGTCCTGTCAGACACTACGTCCAGCAGCTACTGAAACCACTCAAAGATGGCAGCACCAAGGCCTTACAGCTGATGTAACAAACAAGTGTGGGGACCATTAAGTGGACATTATACTGTGCACTAACAGGCCATTACACTGTATGTGAGGGCACTATGGGGACATTATGCAGTGTGGGGGGGGCCGGAGACATAACTTTGCTGAAACCACTCCAAGATGGCAGCACCAAGGCCTTACAGATGATGTAACAGACAAGTCTGGGGACCATGAAGTGGACATTATACTGTGCACTAACACCCCATTACACTGACATTATGCAGTGTTTGGGCGGCAGGAGACATAATCCGTAAAATGGTAAACCTGCTCCTGCTTGTAACTAGGACTTTAAAAACCCATTGATATATTAGCTGAATGTCCCTGCTGAGAGGCATAAAATCTTACTGCAAAGCACAGGATTTTGGTGTTAGATTCACATCATTACATACGGCACAGAAAATGATACAAGCATTGCTGAAAACGACAATTGTCTAATAGGCAAATAAATCTCCTCTAATGAACACTCATCTCTATTTTCGCCTCATCCATAGACCTCATTGCTAATTCTATTTAAAAACCCCGAAGCTTTCATCATTGCTCTTAGAAACATATCTTCGGAACTTATCGCGTACAAAACAAGTTAAATTTTTCATGTGACGCATATGAATATGAAGCATATATTTCACAAGTAGGGATGAGAGCTCCGTATGTGACAGCATGACTGAAGGATCCAACGCGATGTTTACCGCAGGGCTTTCATCAATTGCATGAAACTACTTGAGATTATTCTTTCATCACAGTAACCAAGCTGAATAGACTGCAAGTGGAAAACTTAGTACCGAAAATTGTTTGTACAACCTCTGTATTTGTTTGTCACATAGGATCACATGCGATACAAAATGAGGAGAAATAGATGGTGCTCCAAAGAAAGCCAGCAGAAATTGAGCCACAAGTTTTTGGAAGTGGTGTGATGACATTGGTAACAGATGTACGCCAATACAGCAGCTTCAATGGATGCGCTGATCTCTACCAAGTCTATAGTGCCAGGTGTGGAGATGTCCAAGTAGAAATAAACATGATATCTCCACATAGTAGGGGGTTCCTACGTAATGCATCTCACCTAAATGTAACGCTTTTTCCACCATGCCTCCATTGCCAAGATACTAATTTATGTAAATGCACAGTTTGGAGCACTGAGTTGCACCAAACACTATGCTCCACACTGCGCTAATATGCCTTCCTTCCCTCCTTGAGTGCCGGGGCTAGGGAGCTTTGCTGAAATCTCTGGCTATGTAGGAAACCAAAGCTGACCACATTCACTTAAATGGAGCTTAGAAAACGATAAGATGAAACAGCGTTATAGCATCTTCATTCTCAGTATGGGTGGAAATCCCAAAAGGGGAACCTCTAGTGATTATAAAGTAATGACATATCCTACTAATATGCCATCACTTTATAACATGGGACAACCCTTTCAAATAAGACTATGGCCCAGAATCACTAATAGATAGGGCAAACTTAGACAGGCGGACTGAAACTACATCAGATTTATCACAGTGGCTGATGCTAGATGATAAATCTGGTGTATCTGAAGACTACCGTGTTTATATTTATACCACTTTCTAGTTGGCTTACTTCGAGTCAGAATTTGAGGACAAAATTTTGGCGCATATTGGTGCATTTAAGCCTTTTTTTATGAAAATTCACACCCATGTGTCAAGCAATTTAAATTTTTTTAGTCCAGACTAAATACGCCAACATGTACCACCTTGTGCCAAAGACCCTCATGTTTACTGTAGTGACTTTTGGGAACCACAATGGAGCTGTCCAGAAAAGAACATTCCCAGTCCTGAAATGTACCCTGGCATGCCCCTAAGGAACCCTTTCCCAAGCAGATGAGGGACATTTAGCTAGATGTTTACCAGTTTTTATGGCATGAAATTGATAGACAAGAAGTCTAAGGGGGCATTCACACGGAGTAACGCCGGGCATGTATCACAGCCGTACACGCTGGCGTTACGGCAGACTGCCGAACACTTCCCATTCACTTCAATGGGAGCGCTCGTAAACGCCGGTGTGTACGGCTGTAATACATGCCTGGCGTTACTCCGTGTGAATGCCCCCTTACTACTGTGTGGTTTTACTGCCAAGTAGAACCAAGTATACCCCATAATCCAAAAACCTCACCACATTGTGCAAACAGTGGGAAGAAGGTTGGCTTGGGAGGAAATCCAATTAGGATTTCCATTCTAACATAGGGATGTCCAATTGATTTATAAGAAGGACAAAGCCACTTCGGAAATTTCCTTTATTAAAACTAACATATGGTACGCCAGTCTTAATAAATCTGTCCCACTCAATCCATTCTGGTACTGCAGGACTTACAAGGGTCTATTCACACGGAGGAAAGTGGCGATGATTCTGGCACAATATCTTGCGTAAGAATCAGCACAGAAAAAAAGCCTCCCATTGACTTCAATGGGTAACGTTTTCCGCGAGGAACCCATTGAAATCAATGGGAGGCTTTTGTTTGTAATCGTGCCAGAATCAGCGCCACTTTCCTCCATCTAAATCAGAGGTTCTCAAACTTATTTTGTCTACCGCCCACTTCGAGAATTAATTATTTTCTAGCGCCCCCCAAATTTTTTTAGCGGCTAAATTCACTTGTTTTCGTAATATCGTCGAATGACATGACTGGCTGTGACATGATGGCACGTGCGCTTTTATATGAGGCAGCGGGCGGGCCTAGTACTTTCGAGAATGGACTAGAAACTTCTCGCTTCGCATTGGAGCTTACCGCCATCTATGGTACAGTTTGACAACTTTTGGACAGGAAATAGTTACTGTCTAGTCTCCTAGATGGCGTTACACAAGGAAACGCGCGTTAAGCGTAAAGGAGCGGTAAAGTTTGTGTTAAAAGCAAAAAAAAACAATTTTAAAGGGGTAGCCTCATGAAGCTTGATCTGCCTTCTAAGCTGCCTAAAAATCTTCTTTCTTCCTGTTTGCTCGCGTCAATTAGCCCCGCCCCCAAATTAACGTGTAGCTCTGCCCACCACATAGTATGATCCTATGGGATGACTGAAGGGCCTGTGATGTCATCAAAAGGTCCTGTAGACTTGGATTTATCTTGTACGGAGTTTCCTAAAGGACCTGGCTCCTCTGCCCACTAGCAGCCTGCTCTATATAATAAAGCTTTATCCTAGTGAACAGAGAGACCAGGTCCTTTAGCCCAGTAGGATTTAGACTGCTTTATATAAGAAAGCAGCACTTATTCCACACACCTCCCCCCTCTATCTCACAGCAGGGAGCTAGGTGATGTGTATGTGATGTGTATGTGTGGTGCAGACACAGGCTGGCTCCGTACACTCAGCCCCCCCCCACACAGCAGGGAGCTAGGTCATGTGGCTCCCTCAGCAATGAGCAGGGGGCCAGGTGCTAGTGTCCATAATGAAGTGAATAAAGTAAGATAGTGGACAAACAAAGCAGTTTTGCTGAAGCAGTGTATTTAGGAAAAGTCTTACATTCACATTAACAAGCAGTATAGATAGAATCATTGTTATGCTACCACCCCTTTAAATTAGCCATCGCCCCCCTAAACTGCTTCAACGCCCCCCAATCTTCTCTGTGCCCTTTACTGCCCCCCTATAGGCCTCCAGCGCCCACAAGGGGGCGTTATCGCCCACTTTGAGAAAGACTGATCTAAATGGACCCTTATAGGACTGTCTTTTCATTGACATACAAACAAGAAAATTCCCGTTCAGGTCATATATTCAAGTTATTTTAGCTATGAATTTTTAATTGTATTATGATCTTTAGCTGTGGGATGAAAATGTCTGAAAATGTCTGGAGTTACGTTCAATAATGTATACAATAATCACAATAATTGGAGATATATTGTTTTCCCACGCTGTTTGTAAGCTTTCTAACACTAGGCTCACACCTGCATAGGGTTTCCGTTCTTCGGTTCCAATTGGAGACCCGAAAAACGGAAACCCAAACCATTTAAAAAATGGTCACCCACGGAAACCTGTGAACCTCAGACTACAATGGTGTCTGTCAGGATTCTGCCCAAAAAATGCATATAGAAAAGTCCTTCTTCTCTCCGTATTTTTCAGGCGGTATGGGGATGGAATCCCCAAATGGTCATCGAACACAGATGTGAACCTTAAAAGTATAATATTTCATATAATAATATATAAAACAACATAATTTAATCCTCGATCATTGCATCATATATTACAACATTGCCAAATAGTGGCCTGAGGAATAGGTGTGACCCATTATGGCTTTTATGGTTCCATGAGATGGTTCTACAGATTATACCATAACCCTATTGAGTATTGGTCCCTCCTCAAGCAAATATTTGGACAGGAAAATTTGACTCTAAACAAAAATGAAGTCACCCACAAGAGTCATTTGGGTTTTATTGTCTTAGATCAGATTACGCAAGCTTCGCTTATGTGATTTTAACATCTAATATTTCTTCAGCCTTATGGAAATTCCGACACCAGTCACATTTCCGAGCTGACAGTAATCCAATAAATCAGTTGCAGATGTTTTTAATGCACAACAAAATGTACATCTTCCCGATCTACGGGGACTTTTTAAAGAATGAGTTATCATTACAATGCATCTGTAGTACCGGCAGGTAAATATTATTCCACCCGCACAAGTGAAGTTCAATAGTCTTAGCGGACTTTTTTTTTTTTTTGCAGTCATGGTTGCTTTGTGTTTGTTTCTTCTCTCCATCAGACGGAAGCCCCAGTCATTAGAATTGCTGAACTTGTGATGTCTTGGATGTCTCCATTCTATCCTTCTGTCATTAACAATGCTGTGTCTGCTAGATCTCAGCGGCAGACTGCTAGGCTGGCTTGGTTCTGATCATCACATTGATGTGTTGGCTTGTTTCTGTCTATCAGGCGGCTGCTTTGGCTTAGGCATGTCCGTCATATCAGCACTTTCCTCTTTGCACATTTCAGTATACAATTAGTCCTACACATGAAATTGTGATGTTGTCTTGGGAGCTGCTGTCAGATGGTTGTGGATTAAGCAGAATATATTATTCCCATCAATATATGGATACATATGAAAGATGTAAATTCTGGAAAGTCTAAAAGCATTTTATCATTGTATTAAAAAATGTAATTTATTTAAAAGACACCTCCATACAAAGTTAAGAATTCAGATATCCAATTGTGGAAGCAGAGGTGTAGATCGCTGTATGCATGACCATCAGACTGGAGAGCTTATGAAGCTGTACCCGTGCTTCCTTTAACCAGCTCCCAATGGCTTAAGGCATTGGTTACAAGACAAATTTTGTTCACAGAAGGTTCCCCTCCTAGACAACCCATCATAGACAACCCTATAGATATTGGAGTCGATGTGGCTGACCCCTGGCAAACTGGTGATTTTTGTGGCTGGGGAAGGCTGTGTTTCCTACTTATTGACCTGTCCACCATTCAGATATCAAACTGGCCATGTAAGGGTCCATTCACACGGAGGAAAATGGTGAGGAATTTGGTGTGGAATTTCAGTGTTGAAATTCCACACCAAATTCCTCATCATTTTCCTCCGTATGAATGTACCCTAAATGGGTTTCATTTTCTGCTATCGGAAAAAAAACCTAGCAGAACTCATTGAAATCAATGGGAGGCAGGGGCCATGCGGTGGCTCAGTGGTTAGCACTGCAGCCTTACAACACTGGAGTTCTGGTGTTCAAATCCCACCAAGGACAAAAAACCATCTGCAAGGAGTTTGTATGTTGTCCCCGTGTTTGCATGGATTTCCATCCCATATTCCAAAGACATACTGATAAGAAATGTACATTGTGAGCTCTGTGGGGCTCACAATCTACATAAAAAAGAAGAAATCAATGGGAGGCTTTTTTTCAGCGTGGAAAATTCAGTGCCAAATAAAGCACCATGTTCCTTTGTGTGAATGGACCATAAAACAAGCAGCCTGAGCCCACCAAAACTGCGGCTTGTTACCATCTTGCCTTTCTTGCTTATAAGGGAGGGTCACGAGAGAAGATTCCCACCCCATGAAATCTTTAAAACTTATTAAGAAACATGGGCAGCGGTTTCTGAATGCAGGATAAGGAATACGTTGCAGATAGGTGGGGGTATGACCACTCGTACCCCCATAAATCGAAAAAACAGGGAATTTTGGCTCCGTAGTCAGAAAGGTGTCCCTCTCTTCCTCACTGGTACCCCCTTCTTATTCACAGCACATGTTGAGCCCCCGTTCCCATATATTACCTATTAGTTTTGCACTAAAACTGTGTGTTTTTTTGGGGGGAGGGGTTTGTGTGTTAGGATGTTTCTGAATATGTAGTATGATGGATTTACACATATAGTAAATGCTATTTAATCCAATAGAATAACATAAGAAATGCAGGGCTTTCAAACCTTCACCCACACAGTAAAATGGAAAGAAATGGACATACTTGAAAATAAAAAAAAAGAAAAAGGAAAGAAAAAAATATGTTAACAGGAAAGAACAGCACAGCATGCATTAAGCTACTGCAAGTGTGAACATAGGCTTAGTGATTGGCTTCCTACAGGTAGGAAATCTATTTCTTAGTGATTGGCTTCTTACAGGTGCCAAATCTATTTTTTACTTTTTGTCAACACAGAAACGGCACAAAATATTTTGTGTATAAGAACACATTCTCCCATTAAACATTGTTATAGAAATACAGAATAATAGGTGTTTGCATTTTTTTTTTATCCTTAAGCGCAGTAATTATGATAATGCAGTCATCAGAAAATGCAGCAGTAATTTGGCATCTCATTTGCTTTTATAATAACTTCATTTCAACATTCATTTTGATATTTCAAAGGAATGCTTTAGCAATTTATAGTTACATAGGAATCAAAAGCAAGAAGCATAATATAAAAAGTGTCAAGTCATCAATTAAAGGACAATTCCCATCTTTAGTATTTAGGGTATATCTACAAGGTATGTCATAAATATCTGCTAAATGTGGCCACTCTATGGGGCTCTATGGAGGTTGTGTGGCCACAAATGGTCAAGGTTCAATGGGATCCCTTGTTTCCTAACAGATCAAGGAAATACCCCATTAGGCCGGGGATCCACAGGCCAGAAACGCCGCGGGAAATATCGCAGCGTTATACAGTAACAGCAAAGTGGATGGCATTCATGCAAATCCCATGCCCACCTTGCGTCAAAATCCGCAGCACAAACACTGTGCGGTTTTGGAAATTGCAGAATGTCAATTATATCGAGGGAAATGCCGGTGTCTTTCCCGTAGATCTAATGGTAACAGAAAGTCCGCGGAGGAAAACGCCATAAATTTTCTGTTCAAAGCGCTGCTAGAAGAACCGTGATGTGTTCCCACCGCGGTTGTTCCCGCAGCACTTTAGCGTGGCGTTTCTAGCTCTTTGGAGCCTTAGTCTTAATGATATTTATTGCAGTGAAAGTCAGTTAAAAGGATTGTCTGTCTGATAACGCCAATTTAGAATAGGTCCAGAAGGCTCCAAATGAATTAAAACTATATTCACCATTCCCCTTGCTCTTCCATTCCAACACTTCCACTGGATTCTACTTCCTGATCCCTCCTGACACACAGGAAATGCTGCTCAGCCAATCAGTGAGTGAGGTGGGATACATTCCAGCGAATGATTGGCTGGATAGTCATTTCCTGTGTGTCCTGAGGGATCAGGAAGTAGAAACCAATAGGGGAAGTGTAGGAAGGAGAGTGGTAGTCGGTTAGTATATATAGTAGGCTTTATCTGCCCAACAGCCCCATAAACTAGAGGTAAATAGTCCAGATTCTGATTATAATCTTTCATCTCTTTCTATTGTCACCTTGTCAATGTTCTAACATCATAATGGTTAATGGGGTATTACGATTACAGTAAATATACTCATAACAATAAAAAAAAATTTAAAAAATCTATCAAGCTCATGACTTTGGTGTCAGTGTCAATTCTATTTTCTTCTGATCATCTTTAAAATTGACCCCTAATGTGAGCAGAGTGGTTTAGGATTGTCTACCACTGGATATGTACATTGCTCCTGAGCGGAAATTCCTGGTTCTTATCTTAATGGATGGAATATCATGAACTATATGACAATTCAGTCAACAGACTTAGGAACAGGGATCTTCACAGGATCATTTAGGGCTGGACGCAGAGACTGGAGCCTGCATGAGAAAGTTCAGAGATGTAATCCACACTGCATCACTGCATGGAGTTTCCTCACACGTGCCAAAAATATACTGAGACGTACACTGGCTTCCTATCAAAACCTGACCCTAGGGGATGTTGGGGATGAGATCCTCCTACGGCAAGCAGCGACTTCCCTGCTCCACAGCCCTCACTGTGCTATGATTCTTAAGTATGAGGAAAGTGTATTACAATTGTTTGTTATTTGTCAATAATTACTGGAAATTCTCCCTAAACACACGTACAGGGCTCGTGACAAAAGCGCTTTGGGTCTTCTTGGCTCTTTTGCTTTGGACGGAGTATATTTTTAATACCTATTAGACTGCAAAATGTCCAAGAGCTTTGTATCTCTATTAGATATATAATGTTACTGGACAACCTGTGGATATTGGAATAATGCTTATAGACAAAAAAAAATGTGCAAAACACCAGAAAAGATGGAGATCAGCTCAGCGCTCCCTGCAGAAATTTACATGCAGAGTAATATCAGAAGAGCAGAGTACAAAAACTGGGTCGGTGTCAAGCAATGGAAAAAGTGAAAATCATAGATTTTACTATCTCATAGGTAGAAAGATGATGTGCACACCAAGCAAAACATCACAAGAACAATCTGAAATTAGTTGGGGAAAAGGTCAGAAGCAAATGTTATTGCATTGAAAGAGTAGTTGAGGCTTGAAACAAATTTCCAGTAGATGTGGTTGGAAAATCTACAGTAAGTGAATATAAGCCTACCTGGGAGAAATACATGTCTACACTAAGATAAAATGGCAATAATATAAGTGCAGACTAGATGGATAAGTTTTTTTCTGCCAGTGATCTTCTATGTTTCCATCTAAGCATGCCTAGGATAAACACCTGTCTATCCTAAGATAATACAAGCAAGGCTCCATGCAAACAACCTTAATTTTATCCACAATTGTGGGTCAGCAATTGTAGATAAAAGTGCAAACTCATACATTTCTATGGGCCCATACACACAAACAGACATGTGTCTGGGCAAATTATGAACCATGTCCTACATTTGTCTGCATTTGCGACACAGACCAGTGTATTGAATTATGCCAGATCCATGATTGTGGATGACTTTACTGATGCGATGTGGACATATATATAAGTGCGGATTGGTCATCAGTATTTGTGGACAGAAAAATGACTACGGTGGTCTGCATATAGCCTTAGGATCTCAGCTGATCTGAAACGCATAAAATGTTTTGCTAGGAGCGCACGTTCTGCTTTTTAACTATGATTTACTCAATTGAAAAGTTGAAACAATTTTTCACATTGGAGTAAACTTATAGTATGGTTTTTAAACTTGTAGTTTTCCAGGATTTGGAATGGACCATCAATATCTGACTTCCAGACCTTCCTCTGAACAACAGGATCAAGACGCTGCTCAAGGACAAGCCATCAGTATTAAAATTCTCCAAAAAGCCTTTAAGCAATAACCTACAATTCTTAACTATATGAAGCCAAAGCTTTCTTAAGGCTGGATTTACATGCTATGAATAGGGTGCAAATAATCAATGTGGATTCTGCATAAAAATACAACAACAAAAAATACATATATAAAAAATACAAAAATGTAATCAAATTGATTGTTCAAAATACCATTCAGATTCAGAATCTAGGGCGAATTCTGGATATGCAAAGAATATTTAATTTCAGAATGAAGCCCGCTAGACGATCAGCTAATAACCTCAGGGTTCCAGTCCCAGTTCCAATCCCAGTAAGTAGCTCTCTTTGCTGGGGCTAAGTCACAGCAAGCAGCAAATTTCTCCTCCAGTTGCCACAAGAGTAATATTGTATTACATGGTTGGTGTTCAAATAAATAACAACCCAATTATTAATGGTCAATTTGAGTCCAACAGATTGGGAGATCCTTTTACAGAATGACTCTCTGACCTGGCTCATAAAGCAGGGTGATGAGGTCCAGGAGCCCTAACAGGGCATACAAACAGGGGCTATCGCCATGATACAACCCCATTAAACCTGCCCTATCCATCAAGGATGTCATGTGGATACTTTGGGAACTGATAAGAAATGAGCAGCCTTTAAACTACTCAATAATTACTGTAGATAAGGTAAGGGGGGGGGGGGGGGGTCCGAGGGAACAGAGTAACGTCTTGCTGTTATAAAATTTTGATATTGTACAGATATACCCACATCTGCTGTACATGCTCCTCAACAAATTTTAGGAGTTCTCGAAGTACACAATAAGCTAATATTATTTCAAACCGTACTCCAAAATCCAGCCGTCTTACTTGATCTCTTAGGTCAAGCACAAGCGCATGTTTATGGACACACAAGGCTTGGAACACAACCTCTCACCCTAACAAAGCCCTACGCCCTCTTGATAATGAATTAAAAATAAACAAAATTGGAAAATAAAATTCATCCTGTCGAGAAGTGTTGCCCTTAGTCTTCTATCTTGATCTCTAGTCCACGGTGATAATTACAGCCAAGAAAAACTGTCTGTAATACATTGTAATAGTGAATTAAAGAATTTCGACATTTTTGTGACAGATTCACATTGGAAACAAAATGGAAAAAAAAGATATTCTCTTCATAACCAGCCTGATCGCTTTTCAGCTGCTGCTGTCCCATTTCCCTTCCAATCTTAATCTGACATTGTCACAACACACTAATCTTTCACGAAGTCTAAAGAATGTTTCCTTCCTACGCCAGTCTCCAGCTCGCAGGATGCACTGTTTTTAGCACATTCTATGTCTGGCCTCAGAACATATCAGAATAAGCTGTGCCTGTCTGGATATCTGAAATGGAGCTGACAACATGATAATTGCATTTTAATGAAGCCTAACAAATCTATCTAGAATGTGCGCGGAACTGGACAATTGTATAAAATGTACCTTGGTCAATATTCCAAGACTCTTCCATTTTACTCTATGGGTTTATTAGCATCTACGTATAGAGAACACATTATGGACTATATAAATAAATACATAAATAAATCTACCATATTTCATCTATCAATGGAATTAACAACCTTCTTCTTCTTTATACTTTCATAGAGGCGAATTTATACAACCAGAATGGCCAACAATAGGATGACAGGCCCTTTCTGTATGTATAACAGATGTGGCTCAGATCACTGTAGACTTGGAGAATACTCATGGTTCACATAAGGTGCAATTTTGAGTATTATCCTGTGTCATATTGTAACAATCATTTTTGGATGTGATCAAACCAAGAGGAAAGGGAAGAGAGGCGACATCTGTATGTCTTACTGATTATAAGACTTATTACAAGTCCACTGTGTGGCTTCTTCCCACCCAGCTTAGCTTACATGACAGGTCTCTTCCTATACGCAGACTCCTCTCCATGTATCCGGCTCATTTACAAAACTATGGATTCTCTGACATAATGCAGCATTACAGAGTAAAACTCAACTCTCTGTAATGGAGGAACTTGTCAGCATATCAGGCTGCCCAAACCTGAGGACAGGTTCCCTTTATAGGAGTTGTCTGGGACTCAAGCATACAACCCTTATCAATAATGAAGTGTAAGTTAGTAAAACTACACCATAGCTGCCATCGTACACATGCGGCCCTTGTAGAGTTAATAACAGCTTTACTTGTGCAACAATTGAGGGATAGGTAATACTCTTAGGAAGCTGAGCTTCTGAACTAAGGAAACCCACACAGAATTGACACTATTCCTATTGACTATTCCTGGGCCGGCGTGGGGCTTGGCTCCTTAGCTTCCTGACCCATATGAGCTGCAATAGGTGCGAACGAGTATTTTAGAGAAAATATGGGGTGAAAAGGGAACCTCCAGTTATAAATCCACTTTTCATAAATAAATCGTACAGGTGAATATAAAAAACTTTGTGATCTATCGTAAGGAAATCAGTTTTTTTTTTTTCGCTATGTTCACATCTAAGACGGAGTCTAAGCTGGAGTCAATGTCCAGCATTTCGGCCTCCCTTCTTCATGTGGAAACACTTGATCACATAACATGCCTGCAATTGATCATGTGACTGATCCTGCTGTACTCCAAAGACAGAGAGGAGGAATAGAGCAAGGTCAGTCATGTGATCGAGTGTCTGCATATCACAACTAGTGAGAAGGGGAAGCAGCACATATATTAGTAAAGCCCAGTTCACATCTGCATTTAGGTTTCCATTCAGGTAGTCTGCTTTGGGAAACCCTGAACGGAAACCTATCCGCACAAAAAAGTGGTTGCCTAAGGAATCCTGTGGACCCCATAGACTACAATAGGGTCTGTGTGGTTTCCGCTCGGTTTCTGCGCAGAGAAAAGCGCTGCTTGCAGGAATTTTCTCTCTGCCTATTTCATACGGACAGGTGAACGTAATGGCCCGAACACAGATGTGAACCAGGCCTAAGTGAGACTTTATATTGCATTTAAAGGAATCCTATCATTAAAATCACATTTTTTCTCGATCATACGTTGGAATAGCTTTAAGAAAGGCTATTCTTCTCCTACCTTTAGATGTCGTTCTGTAGAAATACCAATTTTCATCGAAATGAGTTCTCTCGCAGCACTGGGGGTGGTCCCCAGCGCTCAAATAGCACCCCAATGCTGCAAGAGAATTCTCCAGCGCTGCCTCCATCTTCTTCAGGAACGGCCTCTCTGGACATCTTCTTCTGGAGCTGGGTTCAAACTTCTAGGCCTCGGACGGAGCCGACCGCACATGCCCACAGGCCACAATAAAATGGCCGCTTGTTTATTGTGTAAGCAGTCATTTTTTGTTGTGGCCACGGGCATGCGCAGTCTGCTCTACCCGAAGCCTAGAAGTTTGAACCCAGCTCTGAAAGAAGACACATGGAGAGGTCGTTCCTGAAGAAGATTGAGGCGGCGCTGGAGAGTTCTCTCGCAGCATTGGGAACGCCCCCAGTGCTGTTTGAGCACTGGAGACCGCCCCCAGTACTGCGAGAGAACTCATTTGCATACTGAAGAAAACTGTGATTTC
Organism: Leptodactylus fuscus; assembly: GCF_031893055.1. Classification (NCBI taxonomy): domain Eukaryota; kingdom Metazoa; phylum Chordata; class Amphibia; order Anura; family Leptodactylidae; genus Leptodactylus; species Leptodactylus fuscus. Next base: position 174,782,983 of record NC_134268.1, on the reverse strand, counting down.
TACCGAATGGCAGCGTGGAGAAGTCATCTAAAGGTAGGAGAAAAATAGCCTTTCTTAGGCTGGGGACCCACGTTGCGGAAACACAGCTTTTTTTGTTAAAGATTTTGTTGCGTTTTTTTGAGCCAAAGCCAAAAATGTCTACAAGAAGAATGGGAGATATATAAAGTACATAAACTTCTACCATCTGCTCAATCCTCTCCTGGCTTTCGCTCAAAAAAACGCAACAAAATCTTTAACAAAAAAAGCTGCGTTTCCGCAATGTGGGGCCTTAGCCTTAAAGAGGACCTTTCACCAATTTGGGCACAGGCAGTTCTATATACTGCTACCGATTTGTACCCTGGGTAAAGAGCTATCGGTCCCGGTACCATAGCGCTTTACAGTCAGAAGGGCGTTCCTGACAGTCAGTCAGGTACGTCCTTCTCCACAGCAGCGCCTATCGCGCTGTACAGTGTGAGCGGGGAGGAACGTCCCCTCCCTCTGCTCACAGTACTCGTCCATAGACAAGTATTATCAGAAGGGGAGGGGGCGTTCCTCCCCTCTCACACAGCATAGCGCGATAGGCGCTGCTGTGGAGAAGGATATACCTGACTGACTGTCAGAAACGCCCTTCTGACTGTAAAGAGCTACGGTACCAGGACCGATAGCTCTTTACCTGGGGCACAGATCGGGAAAGTCGACAGTGCGCTGAATTCAGCGCACTGTCAGCTTTCCAGCAGTAAATAGAACTGCCTGTGCCGAAATCAGTAAAAGGTCCTCTTTAAGGCTATTCCTACGTGTGATCTACAAAAAAATTGATTTTAATGATAGAATCCCTTTAAATTGTCTATATTTTTTATAGTTAAAAAAAAAAATACCATACAACAATTTTCCATTTTCTCACACCATATGTATTGCATTCAACCTAAATGCTAACAGAAGGCGGCACAGAATAAAGGGAGGGGAGGAAAGAGGATGGTCTATTCATTAAGATGAGGAATGACTGACCCCATGACATCATTATGGCTCCCAAGCTGCTTGAAAAGGCTTGTCACTAAGTTCTGAAGATATATTACAGTATTACATTATGCTCCCTACACAGCCATGGGTGGATTCACAAAACAAAGGAAACCAGACGACATACTTTTGGAACTGTTAAGTTTACTTTATATGTTCTTGGCAAGTGCATTTTTAACCTATGGCATTACATGCGTATAGAAATACCGTGTCCGCTGCATCCTAATAAGTGTATCCATGTGCTGACACTTCCCAAATCACAAGCAGATGCTCACGAGGAGAACAGATGAAGCAGAACTTCATAAACTGACATTTTGAAACGTGGGTAAAGTTTAATGCCAAAGCTGTCTCTAAACACGGCATTGTTGACTTGTGCAAAAAGTAGAAGAATCATTTCCTGTCAAAGATTACAAGCATGAGCTAAACTCAGATAGTAAGATAATTGTACACCCCAAACCTGCGACCTAGAGAAAAAAAAGTCCTCCGAAAATAGTAATGTACAAATCAATAAATCTGCCCGGACGTCTTTTATTCATGACATGAACACAACAATATGCTCTTGGCTACTAAAAGCACCGAACCCTCTGATAAACCTTATGAAAAATAAGAAAGTAAAAAAGAATAAATGGAATAAAAATAAGCTTTCATTCGAGAAAGCATGTCTGAAAATCCTACTGTCAGTACACACAAAATTTTCACTCTTTCATTCCATTTTACGCAATTTCAATAGGACTGTCATTTCTATAAAATACCTCGGTGCCATTAGAGAAATTGCCCAGTTTAAGTCGTTAAGTGCACTTTGGCATCTGCCAGAATATGTGATTCCTGGGCTATTTGCCCCAAAATCCGAGTCCTGCTAGTTTTACTAGATTACACCTCATTCTGAGAATCTTAAAAGGGAAAATCCTACCTATTATTCTCCTTACAAAATGTAGAAAATCAATGCGAACAGAAGCCATCTTATACTCCTTCCAGCGTAGACATTACTTGTATGGGATTTGGATTAGTAAAATTTATTGACCTTATGTCTGCTAACAATCCAAAGCATAGTATAAGTTTGTACGTTCACAGAAATTGGACTTCAAACATTAGAAACAATTACAGTGGAAATATTCTAAAATGACACCAGTTTTTTCTGTTGTTCCCGCTTGGTGTATCTTGTACAGTAGTTTGACTAGTTCAAGAGTAGAGATGAGCGAACACCGTTCGATCGAATACATATTCGATTGTATATCAGGCCGTTCGAGGTAATAGATTGCAATCGAATACCACTAGCCAAAGGCAGAAAAAATTTGTATCCCCTCCCACCTTCCTCTGTCCTCTTCAGAGCGCCCTGCGCCCCGCCTCCCTAGACTAGTATTGTAGAGATGCAGGGAGTAGGCGGGGCTTAGAGCGGCTGGAGAGTGTGGGCGGGGAGACGTGAGTGCATCACTCAAGTCTCCCCTCCCAGTACCCGCCCACCCGCTCCTAAGCCCCGCCTTCTCCATAATACTAGTCTCGGGAGGCGGGGGCAGGGCGCTCTGAAGACATGTGGACAGAGGAGCTGCAGCTATGCAGGTAAGTGGACAACGGTGGGGGGTTCAAAAATTGAAACAATGCTGTGTAGTGAATAGGATCGTTTTTAAAATCCAATCTCCAAATGATCGGAAATCTCTGATGTAGCAGTGCTGGGAGTGCGCTCTGCTTGGTTGCATCTCGGGAGTAGTTGAGCTGAGCGCACGGCCCGATGTAGCAGTGCTGGCCAATGTAGCAGTGTCCGATGTAGCAGTCTCATGCAGCAGAGCTGGACCTGCTACACACTCAGCTCTGCTGCATTGGACTGCTACATCGGACACTGCTACATCGGCCAGCACTGCTACATCGGAGATGAAGCAGAGCTGGCCGTTCGTTGAGCTCGGGTACTCCAGAGTAGCCGAGCTGAGCGCATGGCCCGATGTAGCAGTGCTGGCCGATGTAGCAGTGTCCGATGCAGTAGAGCTGAGTGTGTAGCAGGTTCAGCTCTGCTTCATCTCGGCATAGGAATGCATTGACCAGCGTTGATTGGCCAAATGCCGTACTTCTGTATGGCATTCGGCCAATCAACGCTGGTCAATGCATTCCTATGGGAAAAATCAACTCCGGCATATCGCAAACTGACAGGGATCCCGACATAATAAAGGTACTTGATGCCCCCAGACATGCTTCCCCTGCTGTCCCAGTTGCATTCCAGGGTGTTGGCATCATTTCCTGGGGTGTCATAGTGGACTTGGTGACCCTCCTGAGTCGAATGGTCAGATCCCCTGAAACAAAGGATTTTGCCCCATAGACTATAATGGGGTTCGATTTTCATTCGAATAGTCAAATATTGAGTGGCTATTCAAAACGAATATCGAATATCAAACATTTTACTGTTCTCTCATCTCTATTCAAGAGAGACCCCAGCTCTGCTGGCATCTGGGTAGTCATCTGAAGGCAATTCCCTCACCATTTTTGTGGTTAATGAACAATAGTGCTGATGCAAGATATCCAACTATCAGCTATGAGCATGAGATCTCACCATCTACCAAAGGAACTGCCACATGTTATCGTAATAGCTGCATATGTCCCTCACCTCTGCAAAAAGCTGATTCTGCCTGTTATGTCTACATGTTGTGACCCCCCTTCTCGTGTCCTCCAACTGCAGTCGGGCTGTATCATCAACATCACTTTGCACAGAGAACTAAATGATCCTGCAGTGTGTCTGTGTTTCTTTCTGTTTAGTTGCTATGACTAGTATCCCTCTATCTGCCATGTGCTTTTATGTGTTTCTTTCTTGCTATATACTACTGTACCATCTATGATACTTTATTTCCCCATTGTGGGACTATTAAAGGATTATTTTATCTTATCTTATAACAGAGTGGCTGTGCTTGGTATTGGATCTCAGCCACAATCACATGAACAGACTTGAGCAGCACACTGGCCACATGACAAATGAATGTGATGTCAGTGGCCTGTGAAGTGGTCGCCACTGCTACCTTGATCAGCTGATCTGTGGGGGTCCTAAGGGTAAAGCCCTATTCACATCTGCATTCGGGCCATTCTGTTCCCCTCTCCGCATGAAATACACAAAGAGAAAAATCCTGCAAGCAGCACTTTTCTCTCCTTATTTTTCATGTGGAAACCACAAGGAACCCATTATAGTCTATGGGGCTGCATGTTTCCTTAAATAACCATTTTTTTATGCAGATTAGGTTTCCACTTGGGGGTCCCCAAGCAGACTACCTGAAAGGAAACCTGAACATAGATGTGGACCGAGCCTGAGTCATTAATATTTATACCCTCCAAAAAAGCCTTTACATGTTGTAGCATTGTGCTACCACTAACATTATACAGATGTAGCAAAGTTTAGCTAACACTATAAGTAAGTGGCCAACATGCGGCCCCTGCACAGATTAGATGCACATGAGCACTTTCAGCACTCTTGCCAAACACAACACGAGGCTGAAAGTTGAAACCTTTGGTCTCTGTATAGTGGCCAGGTGCTGGTACTGCAATTTAGCTCCAATACACAGAAAATTAATGGGTTATCTTTTTTTTTTTTTTTTTTTTAATATGACCCAAATAACAGGATTCATCAATACAAAAAAGCATAAGCAAATAATAAAAAGTAACTTATGTTTGTTGACACTTTCCATTTTAGGCCCGGTTCACATCTGCATTCAGAATTCCATTCGTGGAGTCCACTTGGGGACCCCCCGAACGGAAACCTATACACATAGAAAAGCGTTTACCTAGGAAAACAGACTATAATGGGGTCCACGTGGTTTCTGTTCAGTTTCCGCACGAAACATGCAGAGAGAAAACTCCTGTTTGCAGAATTTCATTTATTACTCGTCAGTACCCCAGCAGCTACACAATTTTATGAACCCTTTGGCATACTGAATTTTTTTTTTTTTGTTTTTCATACATTGAAGATTGTCCTCTGGATCTTGCTGTGCACCAGATTCTGTGATGAGATCTTAAAAATGACCTTTCATTGCATCGGCATCCCGTTGCGGCTAGCCGCGTGAAAAAGCCACATGGCGGAAAAGGTTTCTGCCGTATGAACTAACCCTTACTCTGAAGTGTTCAGAACATTGAGCTGTTCTACATCCTTTTCCTTCTGTTCTGAGTGATCGCTCTAGCTGTTGACTGGCTGGTCACCAATAAGTTATCTGGCTCATCGACACTGGTTTCATAAGCTGGAGGCATGGACATCAGCTGATCACGAGGCGACTTTTATCCAAAATGAGGTTTTGTGACAAGAGAGCAACTTATACATGTTACGGGGCTTTCACACTGGGTTTCTGTCTTCAGCCCCGGTGAAACTAGACAGTTTCGCCGGGGCTGAAGACAGAATGCACAAAGCGGAGAACGAGTGCAAGTGTGAAAGCCCCCTCAGGGGCCCTTCCCATCACGTTTGATCATCAGTTTATTTGATCAATATTGAAGACAAAAAACAGATGCAAAGAATGGATGAAAACAGATGGAAACTGATGACCATCCGTTTATATAGAGTCAATGTTAAATAAAAATGGATCAGTTTCTGTTCATTCTTTTGTGGGACAAAAAAGTGTGGTTTGTCCTGCTTTTCTGTCCTAGACTAACTGATCTGTTTTTATTTAACACTAGCTGGTACCCGCGACTTCGTCTGCGGTGATTGTAGAAGTGGGTATATACAAGCGGGGGTAAGGTTTTCGTACTGTGTATAAGGTATGGGATATGAAATGTAACTTTGTATCTTGTTTTTGCTGTAATTCAGACAATACATGAGACTTTTGTGTTGAAGTTAATTTGTATTTGAGCTGCTATACGGTGTTGTGAGAAACTTTACATAGTGACTTTGGGACAGAAGTATTTGAAGTTCCCGCCGATGGCATTTTTTGATTTTCGTTTTTGACTCCCCTCCCTCTAAACCCCATAACTTTTTTATTTCTCCGCTCCCAGAGCCATATGAGGTCTTAATTTTTCCTGGGATAAATTTTTCTTCATGATGCCACCATTAGTTATTCTATATAATGTACTGGGAAGCAGGGGAAAAATTCAGAATGGGGTGGATTTGAAGAAAAAATGCATTTCTGCGACTTTCTTACGGGCTTTGGTTTTACGGCATTCACTGTGCAACCAAAATGACATGTCCCTTGTATTCTGTGCTTCGTTACGATTCCGGGGATACCAAATTTATATGGTTTTATTTACATTTTGACCCCTTAAAAAAAATCCAAAACTGTGTTAAAAAATTTTTTTTTGAAAAGTCGCCATATTCCGACAGCCGTAACTTTTTTATACGTCCGTGTACGGGGATGTATAGGGCGTCTTTTTTTGCGGGGTCGGGTGTACTTTGTAGTTCTACCATTTTTGGGAAATGTTATTGCTTTGATCACTTTTTATGCAAATTTTTAGCAGAATCAAAACAGTGAAAAAACGGCGGTTTGGCACTTTTGACCATTTTTCCCGCTACGGCGTTTACCGAACAGGAAAAATATTTGTATAACTTTGTAGAGCGGGCGATTTAGGACGCGCGGATACCTAACATGTATGTATTTCACAGTTTTTAACTACTTTTATATGTGTTCTAGGGAAAGGGGGGTGATTTGAATTTTTAATCCTTTTTATTTATTTTTTTTATATTTTTTTTACTTTTTTTAAACTTTTTTTTTTGCATTTATTAGACCGCCTAGGGGTATTGACATGGGTGGGCGGTGTCGCAGATTGTCAGAGTGGTGGGGGCAAACATGGCTGCTCCGGAGCGTTAAAGAGCGCCTCCTAGAGAATTGTTAAGGTGAGGGGCAAAGTGGTAAAGTATATGTATATGAGATTGTGTGGGGTTAGGGGCGAGGCTGTAGAGGGCAATATGAATTTTGTGGCTTGCTATGGTCCAAAGTGTGTGAGATTGCAGAGATGGTGGTGTGAGTTTGGGTTTTGTGGGGGTCCTGGCACAAACGTATGTGCGCTATTGTGACGAAAAGTAGCCTATTGTTTAATCGAGTGTAATAACTATGTTTGTGGAAAATTTCAGCCAAATCGGTGGAGCGGTTTTTGCGTGATTGACCGCCAAACATCCGAACATCCAAAGGGTCCTGGGAAAAACGTATGTGAGCTATTGTGACGAAAAGTAGCCTATTGCGCAATCAAGTGTAGGGACTATGTTTGTGGAAAATTTCAGCCAAATCGGGGTCCAAAGTGTGTGAGATTGCAGAGATGGTGGTGTGAGTTTGGGTTTTGTGGGGGTCCTGGGAAAAACGTATGTGCGCTATTGTGACAAAAAGTAGCCTATTGTTTAATCGGGTGTATTAACTATGTTTGTGGAAAATTTCAGCCAAATCGGTGGAGCGGTTTTTCCGTGATTGAGGAACAAACATCCGAACATGCAAACATCCAAACACACAAACCCACAAACTCACAAACTTTCACATTTATAATATTAATAGGATACAAACCTTTGAAGCAGGGGTGATAAAATACCATATAGAGATAAAAGTCAGTGACCTGTTCAGAGGTAGATTTACAGGGTATCTGAAAAGTAATGTCACCAACATGAACTAAGGACTGAGGATGAATCAGGTCTGCAGTCATTAGAATTCTAAAGACATTGTCTAGCTCATAGACATGGCATGTAATATAATACTGTAATTTACCAACTAAAATCATTTCCGCATAAGGAACAAAACAGGAGATTTGCTATATTGACTATGTGAGTCACTGGACAAACTAGTCATCTACTATACTTATTACACTAATGACCATAAGAAAGACAGTATGCCATATAAACATTTATACAACAACAACAAAAAAACCAAGTTGTTGGCAATGGAAAAAATGCTGCACTGTCAGACAGACACGGAACACAAAGTTACTGATCCCAGATGCCTCTCATGTCTGCGGACTTGGGAAGAAAAATAAAGAAATGTAAGAATCATCAAGTGAAGCCTCTGGTCATACTGGAAGCCATTGCTAAAAGTAGACACACAAACTAGGCTCAACATACTGTAGTAAACAAAATATAGTCTACGAATATATCATGCAGCATCCTCTATGAAAACAAGACTATATCAGTGTACCACCACTGAATGCATTAACAGGTAAATGTACAGCCGCACTCCTTTATGGTCCCATAGTGAGAACGAGGGATTTATTGCTTTTCTAAAGGGCTTTTCCAGTTTCATGTACAAAAGCTTCAACAATGTGTAATAAAAACTTAAGCAATTTTCTAATATACTATGTTTCAATTCCTCACCAAGACCTCTGTGAATGAGGACATTCTTGTTTACCTGATGCTGAAACTGAAGCTGATCACAAGAAGATAGATCCTGTTTTTCCCCAATTAAGTGAAGTGGTGGCTGCACATATCCGGTGCCATGCCACTGAACTCAATGGGACTGTCGTAGATAGGAAATTACAGCACTCACCTGTTTTCGGCAATTCCATAGAGTTGAATGAAACATCAGCGGTCATGGATGACTGCGGATCCATTCAAATGGGCTCTCTTCTTGTGGTCAATGGGGGTCCCAGCACAGGATAGGGGTTAAGTGTGATTATGGGATGGAAAATATTACGACTTTCTCATATACTTTCTGTTTCGATTATACAATTTCTAGCTCGGCCCTGCAGTCCATCTACATAGTGGCCCTGAAATCTTGTGATCATCCCAACATTCTGTAATCACCCCTTAAGCTAGGTTCACAATAGTGTTCATGTTTCCATCCTTTGGGTCTGCTTGGAGACCGAAAAAACAGAAACCCAATCTGCTTAAAGAGGACCTTTCATCAGATCGGGCACATGCAGTTCTATATACTGCTGGAAAGCTGACAGTGCGCTGAATTCAGTGCACTGTCGGCTTTCCCGATCTGTGCCCGGGTAAAGTGCTATCGGTCCCGGTAAAGTACCGCTTTAGGATCAGAAGGGCGTTTCTGACTATTAGCCAGGGACGCCCTTCTGCCCAGCAGCGCCTATCGTGCTGTACTGTGGAGCGGGGAGGAACGCCCCCTCCCCTCCTGATAATACTCGTCTATGGACGAGCTGTGTGAGCAGATGGAGGGGGCGTTCCTCCCCGCTCCACAGTACAGCGCGATAGGCAGTGCTGGGCAGAAGGGCGTCCCTGGCTAATAGTCAGAAACGCCCTTCTGATACTAAAGCGCTACGGTCCCGGGACCGATAGCGCTTTACACCGGGCACAGATCGGGAAAGCGCACTGTCAGCTTTCCAGCAGTATATAAAACTGCATGTGCCCGATCTGATGAAAGGTCCTCTTTAACTGGGGTCCACTGGGGGTTTCCACTGAAAATGACAGAAAAATGTTTTCTCTCCGCCTATTTTAAGCGGCATGGGGGACGGAGCCTCATACTGAGACTCGAACGCTAGTGTGAACTTAGCATTATCCTCTGTTCTGTGGACAAGGGATAATTCAACTGCAATAAGTGTTATTTCCATAAGCTGGAAAGCTTTTTAGCTTTTGCCATCAGGGATTTATACCAATCATATTTTGTGTGTTGAAACAGTTTCCTTTTTCTTTTTTAGAACATCTGTCTAAAGACAAACACAATCACTTTGCATTATAGCTTATCTTATTTTAGTGGTTTTTACATTGTTGCTCTTTTCTCATTGTTAAAAACTTTATATTTTCATAATTTTTTTAAGATCATGGATACAGTTTACATTACATGGTTGACAGTCATTTCGAAACTTTTTGATGGAAACACTCTCTACAATGTGATATAGTTTTTCCCTTCTTTGACATACGGTTTAAAGTGAAGTTATTCTGGTCTAAAATGGCTATGAAAAGTCTCAATATCTTTGGCACCCCTGCAATTCTGTCAGATAATACTCAATTCTTCCACAAAATGATTACAATCACAAATTCTTTGGTATTATTATCTTCATTTAATTTGTCTTCAATGGAAAACCATAAAAAGAATTGTCAAAAATCCAAATTGGATATAATTCCACAGCAAACATAAAAAAGGGGGTGGACAAAAGTATTGGCACTGTTTGAAAAATCATGTGATGTTTCTCTAATTTGTGTAATTAACAGCACCTGTTACTTACCTGAGGCACCTAACTGGTGGTGGCAATAACTAAATCACACTTGCAGCCAGTTGAAATGGATTAAAGTTGACTCAAGCTCTGTCCTGTGTCCTTGTGTGTACCACATTGAGCATGGAGAAAAGAAAGAAGACCAAAGAACTGTCTGAGGACTTGAGAAGCAAAATTGTGAGGAAGCATGAGCAATCTCAAGGCTACAAGTCCATCTCCAAAGACCTGAATGTTCCTGTGTCTACCGTGAGCAGTGTCTTCAAGAAGTTTAAAGCCCATGGCACTGTGGCTAACCTCCCTAGATGTGGACGGAAAAGAAAAATTGACGAGAGATTTCAACGCAAGATTGTGCGGATGGCACTGGACTGCTTGACCGTGTGCATGGCATTATGAAGACTACCAACAAATTTTGCAGCATAATGTAGGGCCCAGTGTGAGAAAGCTGGGTCTCCCTCAGAGGTCATGGGTCTTCCAGCAGGACAATGACCCAAAACACACTTCAAAAAGCACTAGAAAATGGTTTGAGAGAAAGCACTGGAGACTTTTAAAGTGGCCGGCAATGAGTCCAGTCCTGAATCCCATAGAACACCTGTGGAGAGATCTCAAAATGGCAGTTTGGAGAAGGCCCCCTTCACATCTCAGGGACCTGGAGCAGTTTGCCAAAGAAGAATGGTCTAAAATTCCAGCAGAGCATTGTAAGAAACTCATTGATGGTTACCGGAAGCGGTTGTTCGCAGTTATTTTGTCTAAAGGTTGTGCTACCAAGTATTAGGCTGAGGGTGCCAATACTTTTGTCCGGACCATTTTTGGAGTTTTGTGTAAAATGATCAATGATTTGACTTTTTTTTCATTCTCTTTTGTGTTTTTTCATTGCAAGCAAAATAAATGAAGATATTAATACCAAAGAGGTTGTGCTTGCAATCATTTTCTTGAAGAAACTAAGTATTATCTGACAGAATTGCAGGGGTGCCAATACTTTTGGCCAACACTGTATATGTTGTACATGCGGAGATTGTGAGATCACTCGGCATGCGTATTTAGTGGATAAGCCCCTTCTACAGCAAAACACGTTCCCAGTTTTTCACCTGTGTATGCCCAGTATGGAGGTCCAGGGACATGCCATAAGCCATGACATTAATGTATTTAAATGGCCGCAGGTCCTATGTTTTTTAAAAAAAGGAATGGCAACGTACCTTGGGAGATTGTTGTGAAATCCACATAACGGTATTCATAGGATACATCTATCTTGGTTTCAACATGTGGTCGCTTCAGTGTTGAATATATATTGCCTGGTCTTTTCTCATCAAATTTCTCAAGTTTGTTTAATCCACAGCCCATTGTAACGGGTGCTGAAAGAGAGAAAATAACAAATATAAGAAAAACAGGACTTGTTTATGTGAAACCAAAGTCAGAGCAATAACTCGTGACAAAAACTTGAAATGAGAACAAGTAGTGTGAAAACTGCTCAGAGAGGAACTGCTGTACAATTAAGGAACTCCAATAGAAGTTTCATTGAGGACTTATTCACATGGTCAGTTATCTGAATCAGAAAATGTGAGTCAAAACCAATAAGTGGAGACTTCACAGACTTTTTTTTTTTATTCCAGACACTGGACAGTCCACCACCAGCTTTCAAAATCATATCCGCATTGACCTTTATTAGTATTATCTCAGTGTCAAAGAAAATAATTTCTTATATAATATAAGTAAGCTTTAATTCATCTTCATTAAAATACCATCCCTACAATCTCCACTGCTTTAGTAGTAAACAAAAAGACGCCAAGAAACCCTAACAAACAATTAAGTAGGATGAATCCTCCAATGTACATGTATATGGTCGGATTCCCCTAAAATGAGCAACCATTGATCGGGTTTTGTATCCAGAACCCTAAACTGCACCCTTTTTAATGTCACAAGACAGGACACAACTATTGAGAGGTCACGGATAACCTGATATCATAACATATTACGGATTGTTATCCCCTGTCCAAAGTGTTTCTTCCTGGATAACATCATGGACAATAAAAAATAATAAATAAGTATAACTTATGACGCGCTACAAAAATTACCTTACTGTGACTAATGTCAGGCTGTCAAAGCCAAATGTATATGGATATAACAAAGGCACATTATATACAGCATATAACATATATAACATACATTAAAACTGGACCAGCTGCAAACTAAATGTTAGATATCCATTGGATCCACAATATGGGAGAACTATAACATCTCTTAAGCCATATTGGGGATGCATCAAGGGATAAATATCAAATGTTTATCCCATGTTAAATAAGATGGAGGGATAGCTCTTCAGTCCAGGAGAAGTGGCCTCAGATATAAAAGCTAAAGTTCCACCATACTATGATGTAAGCGCACCCAAGCAGGCTATGCCACCTAAGCCCAATACTACACACTGTATGGTAAGTGAGCAACACAGATCCAAGTATGTTAACATTACACTGTCCCATAACGGCTGATCTGCAAGGGTCCTGGCTGCCTAACCCACAAAGATAATGGTCTATGGCCAACAAGTGAGAGAGTTCTAGTAAAACTGCTGTAGAGATAAAGTCTACCAGCGCACACAATGAGGTAATAAATAAATGAAGTCTTCCCTCTCCATAGACCTCTGTGTGCGAGGCTGAGTACAGAGGTCTATGGAGAGGGAAGTATGGAGGTCTATATAAATAGCCAAAAAAGGATAAAGAAACATATTTCTTTAATAAGATTTATTACCGAGTTTCTTATATTTGCATGTACTGTTCATTTAGGTTTTATAGACATGGCTGAGTATAAAATATACTCAGCGATTTCCACTAAGTTTGGCCAGTAGCAGAAACAGGTATAACTAAAATGGCAAGGCACTTGTCCAAGATCAGAAAAAACATGGCTGCACTTTTCCTAAACCAGCACCACACCTTTAAAGGTTATGTGATGTATTAAAGCTCACCTAGTCATTTACAGCTGCCCGCAAAATACAAATTGATAGCAAGGCCTTGAAGGCTGTTTCAAATACTAAGAACCCAATTAATGCCTCAGCAATGGGTCAAACTAGCAGGCAATTAAATGGAAAGTTATACTGAATCATCTCCCACAAAACTATATATCAATCTAATTTAATGGGTTATTCCCATCAGTCATATTGCTACGATATGGCATCAATATCTGATGAGATGTCTAAAGCAGGGGTCTCCTGCTACCCGATATGGTGCGTCAGAAAACACACAAACTGATAGTTGAGCATATATAAGCATGGGTTTGTCCAGTGCAGTTTATGATAGCTATAAGAACAGGTTTCATAGCCCCTATATCCTATAGTGAGAGAGCCACATTAATAAAAAGCCATATTGTCCTTTCTGGAATACTAAACAGGTACCAGGGATAGTTGGGGCTGCACAGAATAGCATCACAAGTTGTGTACTCCTGCTCTATAAGTTGCTGCCCATAGTTAGTCCTGCAGGCAGAGACATGGATGCACTTGTAGGGTCCATTATATGCAATGATAAGGAGTAATGTAACAGAAAATGTACCAAAGGATAACAGCAAATATCAGTTGGTACTTGGAGAGGAAACAAGAATTTTGATTTCTAAAGGATTCTCAATGTTGATGTCTTATATAGAGTAAAAACACTTCGTCTTATATTGAATTATGATCTCCTGCATTGAGGGAACACCGCTATCAACACTGGGCCATGACAAAAGGAAAAGAAAATCATTTGACCTTTTTGACATCCTATATGCATAGGACTGACTTCTTATGTCACATGTAGGTCATCACAAGGTCTGTACACATTACATTTAGCCTGACAAACTTGACAGATTCAGATGACCCTCTAATACAGGGGTAGGGAACCTTCGGCTCTCCAGCTGCTGTGAAACTACAACTCCCAACATGCCCCATTCACTTCCATGGGAGTTCTAAGAACAGCAGAGCAAGTATGCATGCTGGGAGTTGTAGTTTTGCAACAGCTGGAGAACCGTACCTTCCCTATTCCACTTTCCCCAGATGGCAGATGACGAGGAAGATATGGATCCAGCAATTGGATTTCAACTGCTCCAGTCTTTTGTTCAAGGGGAGATAAGCTACTGCCATAGAGGTCTGGCAACTTTCTCCCAATTCAGCACAGACGCACCGCCTGGCTATGGTGAGTGGCGCATGTGACTTTGGCAACATTGTTTCCAGACAAAAAATATATCGGGCTTTAGACTGGAGCTCCTGAGCGAGGAAGAACATCATTCACTATAAAACACGCCGTCCTTTCATGACTGATCCTCCTAACAAATAATACCGTCCTACCTTAAGGTTAGTCATGAGAATGTGCGCACAAAGTGTCCCTGGAAACAGCTTCACATACTGGTAATTACACAAACTATACCGCTACTGAAATTCATACACAGTGCTATAGCTAAAGGGTGGCGTAGTCAAAATCAATGTAAATTAATATTTGTAGTGGTAAACCGCACCTAAAAGATCCCAGAAGTGAGAAGAGAAACATCACGAAAATGTAACAAATATTGTTATTAACAAAGTTACAGGTTTTTTTGGCGAAATAATTCATAATGAAGTGTTAGAAGCACACGGTGATGGATAAACTGTGCGTCAGTATTGGTTGCAGTAAGAATACTACAGTCCCAGCTAATTATAAACAGCGTGCAATCTGCATGATGTGAATAATTGCACATCCAGATGCTTGAATTGTTTAGACTTTCCCTCGCCTCCTACGTAAGAGTTCCCTTGAACAAAAATATCTCTAATGTCTGTTTGTTGTTGACCTGGTACTTTCAGCACTTATCAAGGAGTCAACCATCTTGTCAAATGGACTAATAGGCTAGCGCTTGTCACTTAAAGAGGACCTGTCAGCAAGTGCAGAATGCTAAATGACATCCATCATGTGATTTGGCGTTTTTTTTTCCTACTTGTTCAAAACATATTGCATTCAGCAAGTTATATGTAAATTAGGTTTGATTTTTGCCAATAAACTACCAGTGAGTGAGTGAAGAAAAGAGAAATCTAAATCAAATCAATATTTGGTATGGCCACCCAATGGTGGAGGAATCCTGGAAGTGATTATATCAACTTCATCAGGTCTGTCTGGGATTATATGAAGAGACAGAATGATGTGACAAACCATATAGACACAGAAGATCTGGGCTTAGTTCTCCAAGATGTTTGGAACAACCTCCTTGCCGAGTTCCTTCAAGTACTGTGTCCATGTGACCTAGAAGAACTGATGCTGTCTTGAAGGCAAAGGGTGGTCACACCAAATATTGGATTAACGTTATGTTCCCATCCGTGACACTGTGTCCGTAGTTCTGGTCCATCGAAGGAGCAGAACAACAGACACACGGACCACTAACACAGCGTATAACAATGGTGCCAAGTGGACCACATTGACTATAATGGGATCTGTCAGGTGTCCGTTCTTAGAAAGTAAAACTACCAGATGAAAAAGTCAGACTTACAGAACTTTTTTGTCTGACTCTGATGCAGATGTGAACATAACCTTAGATTTCCCTTTTGTTCATTCACTTCATCTTAAAAATAAACTTGTTTTTGAAAACATTCATACATAGCTCAAGTCCCCCCCCCACACACACACACACATGCCTAAAACTTTTGAACACCGCTGTATATTACTATTGAACATTTTAGGTATTTACAGGCATATTCATTTAAAGTTGTTGTTATTAAAACACAGACTTATCTGCAGGCAACATGTTAAAGAGCAGAAAGAACAGAGCAGGTATATAATTTTGTGGGGAAAGATTCAGTATAACTTGTGATGTAGTCACCTAAAGGGGTTTTCTGGGGAATATTAATGGATTGGTTCACTTGAATGGGACAGAGCTGTGATCAGGCCATGTGACCAATGAGCATAATGTCATGGGACAAGTAAAGCAGAAACAGTGCACAGAGAATACTGTTGCTTCAATCAGCTGATCCCCGGGCATCATGGTATTGGACTCCCATGGATCTTTAATTGACAACTTATCATATCTCAAGTGAAAAGTGGCAAAAAACCCCTTTAAGGCTAAGAACCCACGTATCGGAACACAGCTAAAAAATGCTGAAGAAAAAAATGTAGCAGAAACAGATTGCATTCTTTTCTGCAACTTTTTTCATTGAGTTTTTGCTGTTTTTTTCTTACACTATTAAATCCTCTATTAAAGGTTAAACGCTTGCGATTCTACAGCTGGAATTGACATTCTAAGTTTTTAAAAAACATGCGTATTTATAAAGGCAGCTTTTCCACACCTCTCTTTTTCCCAGAATGTGTATATGGAATGAGATTAAACTGTGTAAGCAGAGGCGGCTGTGATCAGGAGCGGGGATCGGTAAGTGAGGCCGCGAGCCCGCGAACCCTAACAACACAGCTATCATTATATTCTGGGGTCTTACTGTTACTTACCTAACCTGCGCTCCGGCGGGCTTCAGGCCTGTTTGGTAATGTCCCAGACATCACATGGGCTGGGCCGGTGTCGCGACGCAGGCCTGGCTCACGTGACATCTGTACCGACAATAAAAATGTCCTAAATCAGCAGGGAGTGTGCCAGGGCCAGGAAAGGTAAGTAATATTGTTTTTTATGTTTGTATCCTCCCCTGGGTCTCCGATCATTATACTCTGGGGTCTGACTATAACAGTATAATAATTGTTCCTAATACCAGGCATAATACTGTGTGCAGGGGCTACTATGGAGCATAATACTGTGTGCAGGGGCCACCCAGAAGCATAATACTGTGTGCAGGGGCCACTATGGGGGATAATACTGTGTGCAGGGGCCACTATGTGGCATAATACTGTGCGCAGGGGCCACCCAGAAGCATAATACTGTGTGCAGGGGCCACTATGGGGGATAATACTGTGTGCAGGGGCCACTATGTGGCATAATACTGTGTGCAGGGGCCACCCAGAAGCATAATACTGTGTACAGGGGCCACTATGTGGCATAATACTGTGTGCAGGGGCCACTATGAAGCATAATACTGTGTGCAGGGGCCACTATGTGTCATAATACTGTGTGCAGGGGCCACTATGGCGCATAATAGTGTTTGTAGGGGCATAATAGTCTATTCAGGAATGTTTGTGCAGAGGGGGAGTAATGTTCGCCTTGGGCCCAGCCATTCCTAGTTACGCCACGGGGTCTTGACAAAGTATGCTTTCCTGTAAATTGAGTATGAAAACACAGCAAAACCACATCAAATACATCTCAGGATAGTGACAACCAGATCTAAATCATAACCATTACTATCCTGAAACAGGCGCATGTAGACGTACCCAAATGGTCATGACTTAGATCTGGTTGTCACAATTTTGAGATGTCCTTGATGACAATTTGCTGTGTTTTCATGTAAAATTGACAGGAGCGCATACCTTCTTGTCAGCTTCATAAAACCCACAGCAAAACGGAAGCGCGCTTAAAGCAACACTCCGGTGAAATATATTATTCTCTAGGCTTTTAGTACCGGCCATAATCTTTTGTTGAATCACTAGACAGTTTGTCATTGGGATTTCTTCTGTACAGACAGCCAGAATTACAGCTCATTGGCTTCTGTATTTAACCGGTTAAGGACCAGGCCCAAAAGTATGTTAAAGACCAGGCCTTTTTTTTTCAAAACTGACATGTGTCACTTTAAATGGCAATAACTTTGAGACGGTTTAACTTACACAAGTGGTTTTGAGACAGTTTTTTTCGTAACACATTATACTTCATGTTAGTGGTAAATATTAATCAATATTTGTGTATTTATTTATAAAAAAAACTAGGAAATTTGATGGAAATTTGGAAAAAATTGCAATTTTCAAAATGTGAAATTCTCTGCTTTTCAGGCAGATAGTCATACCACCCAAATACATAAATAAATATTATCTCCCATATCTCTGCTTTATATCGGCATCATCTTTTGATTGTCTTTTAATTTATTTTGGACGTTACAAGGCTTACAAGTGTAACAGCGATTTTCTAGATTTGCAAGAAAATTCCCCAAACCAATTTTTTAGGGACCGCTTCAGTTCTGTAAGGAATTATAAAGGCCTGTATAATAGAAACCCCCATAAATCACCCCATTTTCAAAACTACACCCCTCAAATTATTCAAAACAGCATTTGGGATGTTTGTTAACCCTTTAAGTTTTTCATAAGAATAAAAATAATATGGCAGTGAAATTTAGACATTTTATTTTTTTTCATTAATACATTCATTTAGACCTAAAATTAACACATTCACAAAGGGTTAAAGGAGAAAATGCATCTCACATTTTGTTATGCAATTTCTCCCGTGCACAGAAATACCCCACATGTGGGTGTAAACTGATTTTTGGGTACACAGCAGTGCATGGAAGGGAAGGAGCGACACTGGGTGTGTGAACAGCAGATTTTGCTGGAATAATTTTCAGGCACCATGCCTCATTTGCAGAGCCCCTAGAGTACCAAAACAATGGAAACCCCCCAAAAGTGACCCCATTTTAGAATCTACACCCCTCACAGAATTCATCAAGGGGTATAGTCAGCATTTTGACCCTACAGTTGTTTCACAGATTTTACTAACATTGGGATGTGTAAATGAAAAATTACTAAAATGTCACTTTATCCCCAAAGTTTTAATTTTCACAAGGGGATAAAGGACTAAAAGCCCCCCACAGTTTGTTACACAATTTCTCCTGAACACGGCAATACCCCATGTGTGGCCATATTCTGCTGTATGGGGACATGGCGGGGCTTGGAATGGAAAGAGCGCTATTTGGCTTTTGGATGGCAGATTTTGCTGGAATAATTTTAGGTGCCATGTCTCATTTGCAGAGCCCCTAGAGTACCAATACAGTGGAAACCCCCTAAAAGTGACCCCATTTTGGAAACTACACCCCCCACAGAACATATTAAAGGGTAGAGTGAGCATTTTGACCCTACCGCTGTTTCACAGATTTTATTAATATTGGGGCATGAAAATGAAAAATTACTTTTTTTCCAATAAACTGTCAATTTAGCCCCAAATTTTTCATTTTCACAAGAGGATAAAGGGGAAAAAGCTCCATAAAGTTTGTTAAACAATTTCTCCTGAACACAGAAATGCCCCATATGTGGTCATAACCTGCTGTATGGGAACATGGCGGGGCTCAGAATGGAAAGAGGGCTATTTGGCTTTTGAAGGACAGATTTTGCTGGAATATTTTTCAAGTCCCATGTCGCATTTGCAGAGCCCCTAAAGTACCAATACAGTGGAAACCCCCTAAAAGTGACCCCATTTTGGAAACTACACCACTCATAGAATTTATCTAGGGGTATACTGAGCATTTTGGCCTCACAGCTGTTTCACAGATTTTATTAACATTGGGATGTAAAAATGAAAAATTACTTTTTTTCCCAATGAATCGTCCATTTAGCGCCATATTTTTAATTTTGCAAGTAGTTAAAGAATTAAAAGCCCCCCACAGTTTGTTACAAAATTTCTCCTGAACACGGCAATACCCCATATGTGGCCATAATCTGCTGTATGGGTACATGGTGGGGCTCAGAATGGAAAGAGAGCTATTTGGATTTTGGAGGGCAGATGTGGCTGGAATAGTTTTCAGGTGCCATGTCGCATTTGCTGAGCCCCTAAAGTATCAATACAATGGAAACCCCCCATTGTGACCCCATTTTAGAAGCTACACCTGTCAAGGAATGAATCAAGGGGTATTATCATTTTGTGCCTAAAATGCTTCCAAAAAATGAATGTCCAAAATGAAAATTTAAATTTTGAAAGAAATATGCCATTTCGGTGCCCCATACATTGCACCCACTTTGTGTTGTCAGAGACCTGCACTCCTAAAACTATTAAGGGGCCATCCCGAGGGGCAAAAAATATATATATGTGGGTGTAAACTGCTGCTTGGGCACACAGGAGGGCTCAGAAGGGAAGGAGCACTGCGCTTTTTAGCTTTTGGGGTACAGATTTAGAGGGACTTTCTGGGGGCCATGTTCCTTTTGGAGAGACCTGGAGGTAACTGTAAACCCCATTTTGTAGGGGCAAGTTTAGGGTCTCTGCAAAAGTGTCATGGCATCCAAAAACCAAACCGTCTGCGCTCCAAAAACCCAATAACCCTTCTTCCCTTCTGTGTCCGGCTGTGCCCTAATATCAGTTTATACCCACATATGACATTACGTCCGTTATCCCGGGTACACCAGTGTCATACATGTGTCATACATGTGGCATAAACTGCAGTTTGGGCGCACAGCAGGGCGCAGAAGGGAAGGAGCGCGATGAGGCTTTTGGAGTACAGATTCAGATGTTTGGTATCTGGACGCCATGCCATGTTTGTAGAGCCTGTAAGGTACCAGAAAAGTGGATTCCCCAAAGGAGTGACCCCATTTTGAAAACTGCACCCCTCAAAGAATTTCTCAGGGGGTGTAGTGAGTATTAGTATCCCGGACATGACTGCACAGCGGATGGCGAAGAGGGAATGTGTAAGCGGTGCGGAGTACATTGCAGACACCAAATTCCCTACTATGTCCCAGTAGCTCCTATGATTGGGGGAGTCACTCTGGGGCTCATTTTGGGGGTCACTTCTGGTGTCTTTCCCTTGTAAACTGTAAATCTGGGGTGTCTCCTGAAGTACACTGACACAGCTTATACATTCCCTTCCTGACGCCGCCAGTTGTATTCTAATAATTTGGCGATTTTGGTTTTTTTTGTCTTCACATTGGTAGATGCTATATTTTCTTTATTCTTTTGGTGACGCGGCCATATAAGGGCTTGTTGTTTGCGGGATGTGATATATTTTGTAATGACACCATTTTTGGGTGCCTACAACATACTGAATACATTTTATTAACTCTTTCTTGCTGGATTTAAAAAAAAATAAAATCCTGGCATTGAGTTGTACCCTTTAAATTTTTCGCCATGCAGCGCACAGTAAAAGTAACATGTTCCCTTTATTCTGCGGGTCGGTACGGTTACGGCGATACCTCATTTATACTATTTTTTTATGCGATACTAATTCTGCAGAACAAAAACACATTTGGGGACATAAATCAGTGATTTTTGCATCGCCATCTTATGAGAGGCGTAAAATTTTTATTTTTCGGTTGACAGTGTTGGTTGAGGGCTTATTTTTTGCGGGACAACCTGCGCTTTTTATTGGTACTGTTGTGGGGTGCATATGATTTTTTGATCACTTTTTATAGCATATTTTGTAAGGTGATATGGTGAAAAATCACTACTTCTGGCGGGTTTTTTCCGGGTTTTTTTTCAGATGTACACCGTATACATTAAATATTATTTCAGTTTTATTGTACAGGTTGTTACGGACGCGGCGATACCAAATATGCATTGTTTTTATTAATTTTTAGTACTTTTTTATATAGTTCATTTTGTATAGAGAAAAAGGGATTTTTGGGCTTTATAACTTTATTACTTTTTTCATACACTTTACTTTTTTTTTAACTTTTTTTTTTTTAACTTTTTCATGTGTCCCTTTAGGACACTTGAATCAGTTGATGCTTTCATGAAAGCATCAACTGATTTTGTATAGTAGCTTGCAGGACACGAGCAGGACATGAGCCTGCTCGTGTCCTGCAAGCAGCAGAGGAAGTGAGACACATCGCTCACTTCCTCCATCGGTCGGCAGGATCAACCAGGTATGTTGGGGATCCGGTAGTCTGGGGTCACTGGCCAGACCCCAGACTACCTTTTACTGACATCGGCACCCCCCGATCTCGCCGCGGGGGGTGCCGATCAGCTTCAATATGCGGCGGATCCCTTTCGATCGCGCCGTGATGTTTCACGGCACGATCGAAAGGGTTAAAACGTTCAGTCCGAACTGAGTCCGACTGAATGTTGTTGAGGGGGTGGTTAGGTGTTAGTAACACCTAATACCTGCCCTCCCCCCGCCCCACCCCCTGCCTAGTGAGTCTCTGAAGACCGGCCGTAAATTTACAATCGGCTGGTCTTAGAGACCAGGACTGCTGGCCTTAAATTTACGGCCAGCGGTCCTTAACCGGTTAATGTGGGTAATACGCTTCCAAGCAGAAATCCAAAAACTAGAGAGCATCCTTCTTAGGAGATTTGGGTCCAGTGAAAACCCATCATGAGACTAATGGCGAGGCTTTTCATTCCCGATAGCCTAACACAAGTTGCAGTAAAGCTGGCGATGTGTTGATGACTGTGGCTGCCTCGGTCTGTCATGCAGGGTACCTGTCACATACGGCAGCAGCAGGCTAGAGATGGGAGAAGAAAGGAAAGGGAGGGAGAGTCATTTCAGTTGGGAACATTGTAATTTGCTGGAGCTGAAAATCAGTGAAACTGTTAAAATAATCACAGCGAGAGCCGGCTCCGCATGTTCTCTCACAGTTTCAGTATAAAAAAAAAATATTCTGGAAGCAGTGATTTCCTTCCAGATAAGCATTTCAAATGAAGATGCACGAGGTGCTTAATAAATTCAATGACAATGGTGAGCCAATATTGTGTAATATATTTATTTTCTGTCTATAGCAATAATCCCGTAAGACATGATGGTTGCTGCATGTGCTAATAAACCGCTGTGAAGGTGGTCAGGCTGAAATGTACATATTACTATTCAATGGCGTAACTGACAGCTTTAATTTCCTAAGGAAAAACATCCCAGGCATGCCCAGCATTGAACACTATTATAAAACATATTAGGAATAAATGTAATCCTAAAACATACTGGAAAGGTCAGAAATCACCAGCTTTACCAAAGAATTGTGTTAAAAAAAATCCACTCTTACGGATACTTGGCTGGAAGAATTTCCTTAAGCTTTGTACCAGGGGCTGTACCAAATTTAAAATGTATCGTTTATCCAAAGGATAGTTAGAAGTGTTTGATCAGTGGGGTACAGCCACTAGGGCCCCGTACCAATAGGGGGGCCTGCATATTCCTGCATGAATGGAGTGATGGTGCACTATGGTGGCAAAGTCAGCAGGTTTGGACTTTTTGTATCTGTTGCATTGAAGTTGTGCTATTTCACATGCTGTAATGTGATCGCATTTACAATTACTACTTGCAATGTTGCAATCCCACATTGCAATTTTCAAGTCGCACCACCACTGTCACCGTGGATGCCTAACCTTATCTTCCGAGATGTTGCCTTTAAGTGAATTTAGAGAACGAACTTTCATTAAAGAGGTTTTCCCATCTCCTTATTTCAGCAGCTTTGCCTGCTGTCTCCTCTCTCACTTCCTGTACTCCACCCCCCCACCCCCCACCCCCATCCTCCCAGCTTCCTGAACAGGACACTATGAAGTATCACAATACTTATACAGATCAGTTAATATGCAGATGCTTCTAGAGAATGGACTCAGTGTTAATTGTGTGTTTACAGAGAGAGATAACAAACTTGACTTTATTAGCAAACTGCAATTAGCTGAACTGATTGCCATGCTGGTGACGTCACTTGTCCTATCACACAGGTCCAGCTCTATGGAAACACTGTGTAAACAATGGGAGGGATAAATTCACATAGCAGGCAAACAAAGCAGCATGTCTAAAGCAATATATTTAGGAAAAGTGTTTAATTTACATAAGCTACCAGTATAAATAGGATCCTTGATATGGGAACACCCATTTAAGTTGTTAAAACTCTGATTGTTTTTTGCTCAGAAAATACCTACTTACCTACTTCAGTATAAGAATTGTGTCGAAGACTCATTAGAATGGGCAGCATGTATTATCCGATTTGGTCATTGCTGTAAGAAGTAGCAGGTCAAGGAAAAGTAGTTTTGATACTTTCATGGATTTAGTTTCTGCTCTGAATTTGCTTTTACTTTAGATCTATGCCCTGAACGAAAACTAAGCTTACAATGGAACTACATGGCTGAGCTATGTACAGCCAATTTTACGCCATCCCCTTATGATTAATATATCTACCATGTGAAGCAAACACAAGAAAAGGTCCCTTTCTTTCCCGTAAACCATCTCCAGGGTCTCCTATGCCAAGTTCTTAAACCACTTTGGTTTTCTTTCTACACCCTTTCCCTCAGCTGTATTATCACATCATTTGGCATAGAAGGTCTATTTATTGTGAACTCCCAGCTCTTATGTCAGAGGTTCAATAAAAACTTGGGTGTGCACTTTCTTAAGATTTTGTCATACCAAGGATGAACGCCTTACTTGTTGATATAGTACGGGAGAAAATGGACAGTAGATTTATCTTTTACAAAGGCCGCGGTACCTTAAGTTTCGTGCTGGATATTATTTTATCTTTGCCAAATGACAATGTAATCCTTTTTGGAACATAATGTTCTGTGTAGTTTATACCAAAGTTAACAAGGTTTACAAGGTTTCACACAAGCCTTTTTACTAGCAATTTTTTACTTTTTCACTAGCATTTTTTTCACGCAAAAAAAACTGGAAAAAATTCTGTGGGCAAATGATACAGGTTATTCAATGAGAAATTATGAATAATCTTATACTGTATACAAGGGATTCTTTTTTCTACATTTAAAAAACAAAGCATGCTCTGGGATCTGTGATTTTTAGGTGTTTTCCAATTGACAATACATATAATTACAATATGTTCAGAATGGTGTAAAATAAGTCATACTCCTCTTCTCAATACCCATACTGCCAATTCCCAGCCACTTTCTGCTTCACTAGGCATTGTCCCTTTTCTAGCGCTGTGGTTCACTGCTGAAGTCCAGGGTTCAAATCCAGTGACGTAACTAAAGTCTTGTGGGCCAAGGTGCAACCTTTTGTCTGGGGCCCCCTACCTCATCCCTACAGTGAATTCTTGATCGTGATGGTTATGGGTGATAAGGAGTTTAATCCACCTTAGTGTGGTTCGGGTAATCTGTGGGTCTCCTTGGTTTATGGGCCAGATGGAAGCTGCAATCTCAATACTGATGCCAGTGCTTATGGGCCCCCTAAGGCTCCTGGGCCCCGGTGCGAAAGCACCCTCTGCATCTCCTCAAGTTACGCCCCTGTTCAAATCCAGCCAAGGACAACATCTGCAAGATGTTTGTTTGTTCTCCCAATTTTTGCATGAGTTTCCGACCATACTCCAAAGACATATTGAATTTAGATTGTGAGCCCCGAATATGATGGCGCCATATAAGCAAAATAAGTTATGGAAATCATTAAAAGAGAGTCTTTCACCAGAACTCAGCCCTGCAGATAGGTTGGGGTCACCTGAATCAAGCAGTATTTTCCCTGTATGAATTGAGACACTGCATTTTTGTCAAGATGCAAATAAGTTATATGGAGCAAAGAGCTCCAAAGAGCTTATTTGCATATTGACAAAAACAGTGAGATCTCAGCAATGGAGTCACCAATTCAGAAGAGGGAAAACATGATTTGATTCAGGTGACCTTATTCCATCTATCTGGGTTGATATGCTAGGTTCTGGTGACAGACTCCCTTTACTGTTACTCCATTTCATTCTCCTCTTGATCACAGTAACTCAGCTTTACCCATTCCAATGTATCCCCAATGTAGCAGTCAGGCTTATATCTATGTCCATCAGCTACACTGATACCTCCAGTCTGTGCCAGTCACTCCAAAGGTTACCCATTCACTTTATAATTCATATTAAACTTATTATTCCTCATAACCTCATCCCTTCATTTACTGGCATCTCCCACCCCAATACAATTCATATTTGTGCACACAGATATTATAGAGATATATTGGACATTCGATCAAAAGGACATTATTTTACTTTATTCATTTCTTTCAGTAAATTTCACTTCTGTAGGTTTATTCATTATTAATGGGTAAAACCAACTCACCAAAAGAAGGTTACCATTTTATATATTTTAGGATTTTCAATATAGTTCTTACATGTTGTGACATTCGCTGCACCCTAAAATATTTGAAAGCTGCAAAGATTAAAAGCTTTTGATATTTTCTCAAAGATGAAATGAAAATTAAAACAGCAAGCCAAATCTTAATGAGAAGATTGGATATTCCTGCATCACCTTTAAACCTTTAATGGGATCATGAAGAAGAGTAGAGGAGCAGAGACTTCTCATTTACATACAGCGTCTAACATTCATCTTTTCCTAATTAAGATCTTTAACCCACTTTCATACATACATCCTCCAATCCTCTGCCACCAAATGAGATCTTAGGATCAAAGGCAAAGAAATTCATAGTCCTATTTCACAGATATGGGTGTTTTTTATCTTGTGAGTTTCACCTTTACCCAAATTTTCCTCCTGACATTTTTCCTCCTTTTGTGTCACCATCTGCTCACCGCAAATGTTATTGACTGCTATCATATTGATTCAGGGCTGCAAACACTCAGAATGGGATGTCTCTCTGCCCCGAAAGCAGCCATTCAATTAACAGAACAGCGAGCCGGGGATTACACCTCCATATAAAAACAACATAAAAGAAAACAATTGCTTTCCTATTATAGTATATATCTTCAGTAGTCATAGAGAATATATACTAATATATAACAATTTAGTTACGTGCATTGGATAATATGATCCACATTCCTGCTTGCCAAAAATGAGTTTAGATTTTAGTTTCATTTTGTCCTTTTCATGGAGCTGAATTTATAGGAAATCTGTAACTTTGGAAAAGATGTCGAATCTGCAGGCAGCCAGTTATAGAGCAGGAGATACTGAGCAGATTGATATATGTTTTTTGGGGAAAAAAATTCAGTATAAGGGCGGGTTCACATAGGCGCCCGATCTCCGTTATGCGGGTTTCTGTTTCATGTCCGAGAAACTGAGCAGGAGACGGAAATCGGCAGGCAGTTTTCAAACCCATTCATTTGAATGTGTTTGAAAAGTGTCCACCGGTGAGCGCCCGTGAGCGTCTTCTGTTCTCCATCTCTGCGCCAATCAGTTTGATTCCTTACTTAAGGTTCTTGTTGCTCTGTCTGAACACTGCTCTTTTACCTCTTCTCTGTAATTGAATTTCCGCCACACCAATCTCTTGCACCTTGTTTTCCCTCTGTTCCTCAAGCAGTTAATTTTAGCCTTACCTGTGTGATTAACAGCCTATCTGTCAATCAAGTCTGGGGAAAGCTTTGGACTTCCTATAACAGGTCATCAGCCCACACATTTGCTGGCTATTGAGACTTTGTCCTTGCTAAGCTCTTCTCTTGCTATTATTGTAGTTACTAACTTCTAACCTCTGCTTACCCTTTGACTATTCACTCGGATTTCGATTTGGTACTGCTTGTCTCTCTGGTGTGACTTTGGCTTGCTGGCTCTGTTTCTGTGTTGTTTGTCTTGTCCTGTGTGACACTTATTCAGAGAAGGCAATGCCGCCCAGTTATCATCTATCCGGCAAGTAGGTAGGGACAGGGGCTGGGTCGAGTTTAGGACTCAATGTCCCTGTCTTTCCCTTCATCCCTTGTTTCAGCAGCAGCACTATGGAACTGCATAACTATCATTCCCTTACATTGATGTGACGTAACCACTGCAGCTGCTATGTAGAGAAATAGTATATACTTACAAACCACCTCATTCATGAAGGGCCCTCTTATTAGTATACAATAAAGACGTACAAAAAAAAAGGCATATCATGAAGTCAATGTGGCAAACTGTACATTGAGATTTAGCGCTCAAGGTATTTGTGAGCTGAATTTGTACTTCTGTCTAGTGGTACTTTTACTGTTTACCAGGCATTGTGCTATACTGTGATTTAACACAAGAGTACTAGATATTTTGGTACATTGGAGCATGATATTGATTATTTATTGGTGATTTATTTATATGGGCCCTTATTATATTTATTGGTAGTAAGTGGCATCTTCTATCATGTATAAAGACATTTTTTATTTCCTTTCCTCTTCTGCTGCATGCATATAATTTTATGTTTAAATATAAATATACATTATGATATTCTAGTTGCACAGACGCCACTCTCTGCACTGCTCCATCTTGGGCATTAAACTAAGGAGATCATTTAGCCATCATGCCAAAAAAAAGCTCCAGAGATAAAATCCACCTTGTATTCTTGACATATGACTAAGCCCATCATATAGCAATACACAATTCAGGATTTATTATTCTATTGTTCTCTACCTGTGGTGTTTGTTCATATGGAGCAGACAGCACAATCGTTCTATATGTGCCAGGTACAGGGATTACTATGTGATGGTTAGTTATTCACCATACAGTGCATTCCTGTTTTAGACTGCTTATGCATAAAAAGAGCAATGTTCCACGTACGAGATAAGGGATTCCTTTCTTTTTTAACTCTGATTTCTACGGATGATATAGTAAATACAATGCAAATCCTTATCCATCCTACCTTTATCAGAGGGTTTTAAAATGTCAATCCTTGATGGGACCAAATTGAACTAATGTCACTTACAGAGCTGTAAAAATGTAAATCCCAGAGAACATTTAAAGCACAAGCAAAAAAAAAACCCTTATCTTGCAATAAGTATAGAGATTGTGAACACCACCTGAGTAGGTAAAGGATAAAATGATAAAGTAAATTTAATATCCAGTCATGAAAATTTTAAAAAGTAAGTACATTTAGTTGGAGCAGTACTGAATCTGTAATTTAAGAGGTTTTATTGACCACTACAATTTGGGTGACTCTAATAAACTATAAGGTCGGGGCCCTACATAGCGTAAACACTGTGGTTTGGCCATGGTGTAAACGCCACAGAAAAAAGGGGTGTTTTACCGTACCTACAAATTGGGAAAATATGCACAGTGGACACAATGCAATTTTCAAGTCTGACCGCCTGCGCCGGAAGAAGACACGTGAAGAGGATGTTCCTGAAGAAGATGGAGGTGTCACTGGCAAGTTCTCTCGCAGCATTGGGGACGCCCCCAGTGCTGCGAGAGAACTCATTTGCATACTGACGAAAACCGGGATTTCTACGGAACGGCGGCGTGGAGAAGACATCTAATAGTAGGAGAAGAATTTAATAGTAGGAGAAGAATAGCCTTTCTTAAGGCTACTCCTATGTGTCAACGAGAAAAAAAATGTGTTTTAATGGTAGAATCCCTTTAAATTTTCTCCAATGGTACCAAATTATAACTGAACGATGAGTATAAAAGAAACCACAAGTAGCTGATTCCAGGGAATTCTATATGGATTAATAAACTTTTTATTACTGTCTTTTTTTTAACTTAGTCTAGAGGTGACTAATAGTTACGGTATATGGCAGGGTCAAACCGCTGATGTTTTTACATCTTACAATGCTATATCTTAGATTTCTGCCTTGTTCTTCCTTTTTCATTTTCACTGGCACGCAAGTGAAATATGACTCCGTGTAGAAGGAATGTTGAGATAAGAGGCACTTCAAGAGACCCCTACCAGTTCACAAAGTCAGACCCTTAACAATTCCCAAAGTCTCACAACATAAACCTTTAGGGATACCAAAAGATGGATGTGAATACATGGACTCACACACTCACTGTTTATATACTCACTTATTGAGTAAAAATGTGATTTACCTCTTAGGTCTCCATAGAGAAATTCCAATACACGCCAAGATAAATTTAGCCAAACACATATTAGACAGTAAAGTATGATGTACATAGTACATCAAGTCACCATATAGACACATTCTACAGGTATAGGGTGAAGTAAATCCCTATACTGAAGGAGAACTGAAAAGATAACACTTACCCTATTTTTCGGACTATAAGATGCACTTTTTTTCCCAAAAAATTTTGGAAGAAAATGAGGGTGCGTCTTATAGTCTGATTGTGGGGAGCTGTGCTCCTGCCACCGCTGGTTTTCTGCAGCGGCAGGAGCATGGCAATACTGCAGGCCTTGTGCCGGTGGCTAACACACTCCCCGGCATCCGCCGTTCTATTGTAGCGGATGCCAGGTCCGTAGCAAATGCCTGCAATCAGAGATCGCAGGCACGAGCTCGACAACTCCACTGTAAAAATTACAGCGGAGATGCCCACCGGAGAAGTCCTCTCCCCCTTCCCCCCAAAAAAATGAGTTTAAAGTTAGCTTTAGGGCCGGTGGCGATGCTGCGGGCCCCAGCACCCGCCCCAATGTCTGTATGCCGGGTCCGGATGCCGGCGCTGCACTGCAGAGCAGTCGCCATAGCAACCGGCACCTCCGATATAACGCTTTACAGCAGTAATTCCGAAGCTTATGCCTGCAATCAGAGATTAAAATAAAGTTCACCTCCTTTCCCTTGAATACACATAAAAGTATAACATTACTGTGAAACATATGTACATTAGGTATCCCTGTGTCCGAAAATGCCCGGTCTACTAATATTTGTCCTGTACAATGAACGTCAAAATCAAAAGTGCCAAACCACCGGGTTTTTCTCACCGTTTTGCCTCTGATTTAAATAATAGGTGATCTAAGCAATAGACATTTCCCAAAATGGTATAACTAAAAAATACATCTGGCCCCACAAAAAAAAAAAAAGACCTATACATCCCCGTACAGCTGCAGGGTCACCTGTCAATGTGGCCTTGCAGCCGTTGTAAAACTACAACTCCCATATATTAAATATTTTACCATTTTTTTGCTTGAAAATTTTTCCCCCCTATTTCTCTCCTCTAAAACCTAGAGGTCCAGTGCATCTTATAGTGCGTCTTATAGTCCGAAAAATACGGTATGTGTATTATGTGGATTTTGTTCATATTGTTGCAGACTTTGCTTCACAATATCTGTTTCATGATGTGACAAGGGTATTTGGCTTCTAACAGCTGAAGAAGTATAAGAGAATTTCAAACTTCTGTCCCAAAAGGGTTACTGTGTCTCCTTAAGGCAACGTTGAAGTGTACAGAGACTAATTAGACCATGAGTGCCCAGATTTGGCTTTATTCCCAGATTATGCCATTAGCTTTCAGGAAAACCAGGCATTGATCAATAGGGATCTACCTTCCAAAAGCTGTCTCTAGAGTAAGTTCCCCTTTTTCCACCAAGGAGGATGTTTTTGCATATTCCTTTCCCATACTTCTGTTCCAGCAGAATTGACCATCCCCAGATCAGCTCTGTTTCTGCTGGAAGACTCCTAACTTTGCTGAGAGAGACTGTGGTTGCTAAATGAAGACTTTCCATGATGTTAGCCTATATCTGTTGTCTCCATTACGGTGGGCATTGACTGACTATCAATGTATCATCGTAAATGTATGTACTTTTTACCATCACAAAACTTGGCGAGTACCCTACCAATATTGCACAATGAACTATTAGCGGAATGATGTATTTTGGTTGGCTTTACCCTCTTAGTATTTCTGGCTAGTACAATAGGTTAAGGGATTCCAAATACGTTTGCTCATGGTCACGAGATATTTTAGCCAGTACACTATAGTAAATCATTTTGTCATAAAAGACTAAACTGGAGAATGTCTTTCAATTCACGATTAGTTAATATTTTTTTAGCATTATATTGTGGGTTGCAAATATTAATATCAAAAATTCTCAAAATATTACATAGTGGGTTTTGGACTCAGTAATTCCACAAAGCAATGTTTTGTGCCAAGAGATAAAAATATTCACTAAATCGCTACAGGCCGAATAATACATGTCATACTAGCATTTTCTTTAGTTATCAGTCACACTTTTGTGACGATCTCTCCTATTTTTTTGCCCATTAAATATGTAAAAAAAAAATGACCGAGCACTGTGAGTGCGACATTGCTGAATATAGATATAAATCCTGGAGGTATAGTCATAAGAAAACAAACATATATACAATTTTCAAGGCTATAACATCAGGTTGCTACAACTTCATTGACTCCAGAACACTTGGATTTTTTTTCCTCTAGCCCTCACCATTGCTGAGCAATCAGTGCTGGCAAGTGGGTGGTCTTGAAGAGGATTAGGCAAGGGGGCTCAAAATCACATGCTTTGTCTGATCCTGCCTGAGACCACTCATTTATCAGTAAAGAATCAAATTAGAATATCAGGCACCAAAATTAACTGCACTGATTACTCAGGAATAGTAGGGGATTAAAAAAATTTCAACTATGCTGGAATCAGTGGAACAGTGCCTGTTAAAGGATAGAAAGAAGTGAGATAGTGAGAGTTCCTTTTTAACCCCTTCCCGACATCCACCGTACTATTACGGCAGATGCCAAGTGTTTAACTATAGCAGCCAGGTATCTACTTTTTTATACTGTAGACACCCAGCACTAATGCCTACTATTGGTGCCCGCACCGACCATGGGTATTAACCCCTACAGCGCCTCGGTCAAAGCTAACAGAGGCACCATTTTCCTTGTGATTGCAGGCACCCAGAGTAAGCTCCGGGTTCGGTGTCACATTACCATGACAGCCGGGAACCTTGTGAAGGCTCCCCAGCCTTCATTCTATTGTTCTATTGCAGGCTACTCTATGTAGCCTGCAATAGAAGCCCCTGTATTTTGCACTGCATTAATGATCAGCCCCCTGGGGTTCAAGACCCCTAGGGGGTCTAACAAATGCAGAAAAAAGTTGAAGAAAATATTTTTTAAAAATGTAAAATATTAAAAGTTTAAATCACCCCCCTTTCCCTAGAACACATATAAAAAAAATTTTAAATACTGTGAAACACATACACATTAGTTATCCCTGTGTCCGAAAATGCCCGCTGTACAAATCTATAAAAATATTTTTCCCATACGGTAAACACCGTAGCAGGAGAAAAAGTCAAGTGACAAACTGCTGTTTTTTTCACTGTTTTGCCTCTGAAAACATTTTAATAAAAAGTGTTCAAAACAATAACAATTCTCAAAAATAGTGTAACTTAAAAGTACACCCAACCCCACAAAAAAGACGCCCTATACATCCCATTCACGGAAGCATAAAAAAGTTACAGGTGTCGGTATATGGTGACTTTTAGAAAAAAGTATTTTTAACATAGTTTTGGATTTTTGTTAAGGGGTTAAAATGTAACTAAAACCAAATAAATTTGGTATCCCTTGAATCATACCGAAACTTAGAATAGAGTTGACATCTCATTTTGGCTGCACAGTGAACGCCATTAAAACGAAGCTCGTAAGAAAGTCGCACAAATACACTTTTTCTTCAAATCCACCCATTCTGAATTTTTTTCCAGCTTCCCAGTACATTATACAGAACAATTAATGGTAGCATCATGAAGAACAATTTGTCCCGCAAACATTAAGATCTCATATGGCTCTGAGAACGGAGAAATCAAAAAGTTATGGGGTTTGGAAGGGGTGGGTCAAAAATGAAAAAACGAAAATCAAAAATTGCCCGTGGCAGGAAGGGGTTAAGAATTTCAGTAATTTGTAAACTACCAACAGTTGGGCTGTAACTTTCAGGTTGAAGTGTCCAGACTCTCATCCAGGTTGCACAATTTGGCGCCAACCTCTTAACCTTGGATTTTATAATCCTATGTTTATACACAATGTACCAGTAAATTTACACCTATAGGGTTTTTTCAGATAAAGGAAATAACCTTAAAACTCTTAAACATGGATTCTGTAACATAACAAAATATCACTCAACCAATCCCCATTTCTCACAACTCTGGTCCTGAGGCTGCCCTGGTATCTGGCACAGTCAAGAAATGCTTGGAGAAGTTTGCTCAGTCAATTAGTGACTATATACAGATATAACGCACCAAACACGTCTTCGAGCTTTTCTTGTGTGTCACATAGCTTCTGGATCAGAACAGTTCACTAA
This sequence comes from Leptodactylus fuscus, assembly GCF_031893055.1. Lineage (NCBI taxonomy): Eukaryota > Metazoa > Chordata > Amphibia > Anura > Leptodactylidae > Leptodactylus > Leptodactylus fuscus. The sequence goes on along the minus strand of NC_134268.1, from coordinate 174,749,430 downwards.
TGAAAAGTTAGTGAATTACTAACTTTTCATTAGGTTATCTTTAGATAGTTTAAGAGGACACTCCTGTGATTTTTTTCCCCATTCATTATATTGTCTGACAGACCACCACTCAATAGCAATTCTCACAGTGTCTTCCTTATCCTGTTTTCACCTTATTCATTAAGTCACATGTGACTTATCTTTTCCACTATGGGTTGCTGTGCAAACAGGAAGTCTCTCTGCTGCCTCCAGATACTAATGAAAGCCACCATATGACCTCAGAGTCATAGAGTCCCCTCTTCTGTAAAAATGACACCCTAGTCCTCTTCCTTTCCCACATACTGCCCACTGTTCCATTACACTGTAAGAAGCCAGGTTTTCATGCCCCTATTATCTTTCCTAGTATTATCGGGACTTGTGGTGACAAGGTTCTGATATATATCATATATATATATATATATATATATATATATATATATATATATATATATATAATATTTGTATTTTTTTTTCTAAACTACAGTGTTTTGCAAAAACAGGAAACATCCATGGCTACAGGTTCTACACATGGGTATGGAAACTATATATGGCCGATAGCAGTAGCAGATTTTGAATCAACTTTAATGACTACATTGCACAGTCAAAAAAATAATAAATGCTGGAGCCTCCAAAATTTGGTTGTAATTTTATTATGCCCTGACCGTATCATATTTTTTTAAATGTATTTTTAGTGCTTTCACCAGCACCCTATAGGTAAACCTACAAAAGGTTCCATTAGCAAATTCTCACTCTGACAAGCTATTTTAGCTGAAAATGATCATTTTTTAGGCCCTTTTATTGTAAGAAAAACAAACAAACTGCTATTTATGCTAATTAGATTACAGGTCAGCTCCTCCCAAGGTAAGATCCCTGTGGTTTTCTGTTTAGACTGGGTAATTAGCATAATTTGCATATCAATAGCGGCAACACACAGACAGCTTTTTATCTCATCCTTTTGTGGTTTTGACTAGATAAAAGGGTCTCTGGCAAAGACAATCAAGCAAAAGACGAAAAATATATATTATGCATAATGCCTACCTCCTGTCATATAAATACTGGTGGACTAGCGGAGCACAGACCCTTCCCTAGGGAACAATCCAGAGAAAATATGGGCAAAGGGCTAAGCAGTCACAAATGTGTTGCACACGTAAATATCTAAGCAAAAGGTCATTCAATAAACACGGGTTAATTAAAAGTGACTTAAAGATTTACAAAGAAAATGACAGTATACTGTGAAAAGAAATTTTATGACTTGACATCAATAGGGCTCTATTAACAGAACACATGAAGTGCTAAAATACAATCCACAGAGCTCGAGGATCTTGGGTGCAGGTGGATTGTTTCTTTCCATGCTGCTCGTCTGTATATACAGCCCTAATAACACAGTACATACACTGTGTCACATAAAACTCTATGGACGTATATAAATCCGAAATATCTCCTAGGTGTTATAGGGTTGACTCTTATTTGCCATGCTACCAAGCTGTGTAAAGCACTGTTCACATCTGCATTACAGTAATAAAGTCAAATAAAAAATAAAAAAAAACAGCAAGTTTTTTTCAAGCAGACTCCCAAAAATACTAAACGCATAACAAAATATAAATTTTCCTAATAAATACTTTTACTCTTCCTAAAATTAGAGTTCTAGAGCATCTTTTCTTATAACTCAATTTCTCTTTATAATTATTATTATTATTTATATAGCACCATTAATTCCATGGTGCTTTACATTTGGGCCCCTTCACATGGCGTAAGCGTGCCGCTCATTTAGGGCCCCTTCACATGGCGTAAGCATGCCGCTCATCTAGACATGTACACACGTGTCCGAGCGCGGCGCTTCAAAACAGAGCCCATTGATTTCAATGGGAAGCGCGCATATATCGGCATATACGTGCGCTTCCCATTGAAATCAATGGGCTCTGTTTTGAAGCGCCGTGCTCGGACACGTGTGTACATGTCTAGATGAGCGGCATGCTTACGCCGTGTGAAGGGGCCCAAGTCCATTCACACGGAGGAAAATGGTGCTGAATTTGGTGCTGAATTTCAGCGCTGAAAAAAAAGGCTCCCGTGGACTTCAATGGGTTCATTTTTATACTAGCAGAATTTTAGTTCTGCTAGCAGAAAAAGGAACCCATTGAAGTCAAAGGGAGGCTTTTTTTTCAGCGCTGAAATTCAGCACCAAATTCAGCACCATATTTTCCTCCGTGTGAATGGACCCTTATTCCTTCAAGAAGACAGAAGCAGGTGAAGTGTCTTCTGTTGGGGGTGTCCCTACACAATCTACTACTATCCAATCAGTGCTACCAATATAAGATTTTGTAGGGACACTCCCCAACTGGTAACACCCACTTGGCTAATTACTTATAAATTTCTAGTAGGAATTACAGAGGAACGACATATCACAGAGGTATAAGAAAATATGTTACAGAATTATTTCATTGGGAAAACAAGGTAACAGGACCTCTTTACAGAAGACCTTTCATCACTTCAGCAAAGTCCAGTTCTACGAATAGTTGCTGCTCCACTGATTCCAGCACAGTTGGATTTTCTTTTTTTATCTAGCCCTCACTATTCCTGAGCAATCAGTACTGTTATTCTTCTTTTGCCTCAGTCAGGTGGGAGCAGGCACTATCTTCCTATGATTGGGGCTTTGCCCATCTGACTGTAGATAGCCTACGTGGCATATCAGGCTCCAAAACTAACGGAACTGATACCTTGGGAATGGTGGGAGCTAGAGAAAAAAAAAATCTAACTGTGCTGGAAACCGTGGAGCAACAGCTTTGAAGAGATACTAAGAACTGGAGTTGGTGGAGGTGGTGAAACGTCCTCTTTAAGTCGATTCTTGCATCTGTAATAATAACTAATATTCATTTTGATAATTCCAGGGATGTAATAAATGCGTCATGCTCTGTGCAAGAAACAAATTGGATTTCCTGTCTCCTAATTAAACAGTATCAAAGCGATTATACATAAGCAAGGGGTGGTGGTGGGTATCCGGCTCGCCAATAACAAAATGTTACATACGCCATTATTTTTATTCCTGGAAGTTCTCTCCCTTCTTCATTCGACTACATTCTAATTTCACCCCTATCAATGACATATTTCTGCACTGAGAAATTTTCTTGAACTTTCCAAACAAATCACTAGGAGGATAACAATCAGCCCGAACAATGAATCCCGTTATATTTCTAATACTATGTACACAATGGCATTTCAGCTGTTTTTATTGACATATGAAGGGTAAATCTTGGCAAGTATTTGTCTCCATCCCCAGCAAGATAATACCGCAAATAATCGCCAGACTAAATATGTCACACTGTTTTCTTTTCTCAACCATTTTCTGTATGAGGAACATTGAAAGAGGGCAATTATTTTCCCATTCGTGCCGTAGGATTTAAGCATTAAGTGGCCGAGGTCACTCGGTAGTCATACGTTTTAAAGGGGATGGATTTTTCTATTTCATGCAAAGATGAAAGAGTAATAGCGCTGAATTATATAGCTTTATAGAAGATCCAACAATAGTGGCTGAGGCCAATCTAAGCTCATGCAGGTGTCTCAGCTGCAGAAAGTGCTGTGCTGGTGGATGTAATCCTGCCATATATTGAAAGTGTAGCCGGCAATGTGGGCTCTGCAGGGAACAAACACTATGATTAGCATATTTATGAGTTTGGCTATTTTACCGGAGGGAGAAAAATCCTACTACTAAATACTCTATAGGACATCAAAACTTTCAGAAAAATGTGTATTTGTAGCCTGATTTTACATGAGTGCCAACTGCTGGGCATCACACCGTAGCAATTTTGAAGGGACATTAACCCTTTGTCTGATGTCATGTGCACTACAGATGTAGAAAAATAGACTTTGCCGTTCTACTCTCCGAGGCTGTATCTTTCATTGAGCTTTGATATGATATCTTTTATGGATTCATAAAACGTTAGCCCCACACATAACATTTCTTTTGTAAGATTGTAGTTTAATATCCTAATCATCATAGAAAATCAGGCCACAATACTTTATTCATTTTTTTATGTTTAGGCGTCTGTTCTTTATGTTGTTCATTACACGACGGCCTATAGTCAATTGTATTCTGGCATCTTGGAAATAGAATTTCTTCATTGCTAATTTATATATAGAAACTATTGTTACAAACTGATAAGTCAAGTAATATTATTGTAATGACTGCTTAGTCTATAGGCTAGTCTACAGCATTTACTAATAGTCTTGTGCAGGTCCTATAAAGGTGTTAGGACCTGTACAATTGGAGACTGAGGCCCGGTTCAAATCTGCGTTCAGGTTTCCATTTTCCGATAAAAAAGCGCTTACCTAAGGAAACCCGCGGACCCCATCGACTATAATGGGGTCTGTGTGGTTTCTGCTCGGTTTCCCCACGAAAAAGAGAAAAAAGTGCTGCTTGTAGGAATTTTCTCTCTGCATATTTCATGCGGATAGGGGAATGGAATAGCCCGAACGCAGATGTGAACTGGGCCTGACTCAGAAGACAAGGCTTAAAGAAGTATTCCAGTAACAAGTTAACCCCTATCCAAATCTTGAGGCCTTCACTAGAGATGAGCGAACACTGTTCAGATCAGCTGATCCGAACAGCACGCACCATAGAAATGAATGGAAGCACCTGTGACGCCAGACGCCGGCAAAGTCAGCGTCACAGGTGCTTCCATTCATTTCTATGGGAGTGTGCTGTTCGAATCGGCTGATCCGAACAGTGTTCACTCATCTCTAGCCTTCACCAATCACAAGAACTGGAAGGTTTTGCACCACAGCTTGAACGGACCAATACATCACAAATGTGTCCCACTGCTCCATTCATTTGTTATGGAGAGACAAAGTGCAGCACTCAGCTATCTTCAGTAGTTCCAAGTGAATTGAATGGAGCAGTGACACACACTTATAAACACTGCAAAACACCCCAGTTGTCATGATTGGTCGGGTTCTCAGCAATCCAACTCTCTCCAATCTACAAATTACCCCCTTCCCTAGGATAGTGGGTAAGTTGTTACTCCAACAAACTATTGCTCCAGCCAGTTGTTTACAACCAGAAATTGGGAAGTACCAAGGAGAACATAGATGATCTCCTGGTGCACACAGAGAATATTTCTTTATATGCAGCATTTATCAATTTTAACTTTAATGAAAGAAAAAATAAAACCAAGGGAAAGGAGAAAATAAAGTGAGGTTATGGCACATGGATGCCATAAAGGCAAGCTGGAGCATGGAGAAGAGTCTGCTAGGGCCCTGTCTATGCAGTACATTGTAAACTGTTTATTTTTTATTTATTTTTTTTTGTAGATTGTGAGCCCCACATAGAGCTCACAATGTACATTTTTTCCCTATCAGTATGTCTTTGGAATATGGGATGAAAATCCATGCAAACACGGGGAGAACATACAAACTCCTTGCAGATGGTTTTATGCCCTTGGCGGGATTTGAACACCAGGACTCCTAACCACTGAGCCACTGAGTTGAATTTTTGGCATGTCATATAGAATGACTATCATGGGAGAAGAGCTGTCTTCAAGAAACAACCCCTTTACTGTTGGATTATAGCAATATCATCTTGTTTCGGTGTTCATATGAGGGGTCATTCACTAGGTGCAAAGTGAAGAAGACTTTACAGTGGTCTTCCAGCCTTTTTTGTCTCATGGTGGAAACCCAAAGCAGAGCTGATAAGCCTCAGAAACAGATACAGGAACTCATAGTGAGTTACGTGTCTGAATCAGCCATAGAATCTACAGCAAGATCGATCAGGACTCTCTTCCCATTGCTGCCTTCCATCCAAAACAAGGGAAGGCAGATTCTGAATGTAATTTCTGAGGTGGAATCCGCCTGAGAATCAGCTCCAAATCCCTATGTGTGAACATGGCCTTACCATAATCAATCGTTTTCTAAAACTACATTTGTGTTTGTTGCAACCCTGACTTTTTCATCCGGCAATTTCAAATTAAAAAAACTAACAAAAAAAACCCCATCCGATTGACCACCAGTATAGCCAATAGGATCCCTCAGGCTCCATCATTGTCAAGATCCGTTTTAGTCCGACAGATCAATAGAATGGAAATAAAATCAAAAATGTGAATGTAGAGAGTCCTGTATAAAATCTTTTCAAAATGGTATTGATATGATAATAAGTTAGGCTCCGTTCTCACGGAGTAACGCGCCGCTCATTTAGACATGTATACACGTGTCGGAGCGCGGCTCTTCAAAAAAGATCCCATTGATTTCAATGTGTGACGCGCGTAAGCCGGCACCCATTGAAATCAATGGGATCTGTTTTGAAGTGCCGCGCTCTGACACGTGTAAACATGTTTAAATGAGCGGCATGTTACTCAGTGAGAAGGTAACCATAGTGTGTAAGTAGTGCCTTTGTACATGCTACAAGGACTGGATTTTTACGGGATGTAAAGTTTTTCCCTGTTCTCGGACTAGTAAAATATCTCTGCACGTAAATGAAGAGCTCAGACAAAGCTCCAGGTAATTCTTTGGACATCCATATGATTGGAATGCAAAGGCTAATGTCATCGGTGACTATCATAGGATTGGATTAAGAAATATATTTAGAGCAATTACCACATGCCTAACCCCATACAACATGGAGGATAAACGGAACCTCATGCTTTTGAGTGTGTCCTGACAGCATGCATCTACTTTTTTTTTAAATCTATATTCCAGGTGAAAAAGCTCTTTAAATGGGCAACTCCAATTCTTAACGTGATGACATATTGGGCACTGCTGTGTTGTCTAATACATATGTGGAGGACATAGGTGGGATTGTAACAGTATGATGGACACACAATTGGGCATAATACTGTGTGCAGGGGTCACTATGGGGCATAATAGTGTGTGTATGGGCCATTATGGGGTATAATCTGAGGGGGCCCATGTCAAACATTCATCTTGGGGACCCACCATTTCTAGTTACGCCAGTGGTGTGTGAGCAGCGTATTTTTAATGGACCATTGAAATATAGTTCATGTCCTATTTTTGTCCATTTTCACAGATCCCGTCATACACTCAAATGTATGAGGGATCTGTGAAACCAGGTGCTCCGTGGGTGCAGACAGCTGTAAAAGATGGCCGTTTTTCATGGTTGTTTTGCACCTTGTCCATCTGAATGTAGCCTCAGTGTGCGAGCTTTGTTTTTAAAGACTAGCACACTGACCCAATATTGTATTCTGGCACCATATACATATGGTCATTAATAGCCATGAACTCAGTTGCAAAATCAGCACAGGTCCTATTCCTATACGTTTGTCAGCTCCAACTTATTAATGAAATAAACAGATTTCTTGAGGGCACAGACAGATAACATCCATGTGCAGGTCATGCCATAAGGCATAACTATCCATTTTGCCACTATAAAAAAAAAAAATAATCAGACATTATACATCCAAGTGTTTCCATGTGCCATCCGTGTCCAATCAATGTGAGTCCGACAAAAAAAAAAAAGTAAGTAAAAATAAACAGACGTGTCAATGGCTCTATTCACTATAATGGGGCTTGTATGGCGTCTGATATCTCACAGCATATAAGCAGAAATGTAGATAAGTGTCCTCACATTACCCAAGAAATAATTATTTGCAAATAACAAAAAGAAATTCGTGTGCAGAATAGATTAATCTGTTGCTAAATAAGAGGTTGTGCATTGTATAATAAATCATATACTGAGCATAAGGAGAGCATTACAGAGAGTCCTTCTGCTGATCTTAGAATAGTAATTAAACAGACTGCCTTTTTCTAAGATTTAGGTGGGTGGCCTTGTCACAGTGAGTAAGATTTGCCACACATAACAAATTCAGGGAAAAGTGCCATTTGTTTGCGTGGTAGTGGGCAGCCCGCCTCTCAGTTTCTTTGTTTCCTTTGCACCTGAGTAATTTTTGTCCTTCTGCACCTGAGGCAAACAAGAATGATTCATTATAAAAGCAACATTTCCAAATTGGCTGAACCTCGGTCGGATCTAACAAATGTGCTACCTGCTATGATGTGAAGGACAGCTGCACATCTTGTGATGGCGAGCGGCGTGCTGATGTGCCGCAGCCTCGCGCTTTGTAGTGGTTTGTAACAAGAGAGGCCGTCCTGCAGATCCTGAAATAAGGCACATCTGGCAGAACTACATGTGGAAATGGTAAAGGCATGATTTCATCCACATCTACAGACAGGCTGAGCGCATTGTTGAGAGCGAGAACAGCTTTGTTTTTGTACAAAATTAGAAAATCAATGGAGGTTTTTTTCCCAAAATGATTTTATTGAATTTTCAGGATACTGTGTAACAAACCTACTCCAACATGCAGTATAAAGACTGGAGGGAGGGAGGGGTGTTAATTATAAGGAAGGAAAGGGGATCACCTTGAAATAATAGCTGTCAAGGTTGCGTCTTGCGTCTTCTTGTAGACAACAACCACTGGGAGAGAGAAAAGTCATTTTGAGAAATTAATGAAGACATCTCCAAGGGAACTAGAGGTGCGTTTAAAAGGGTGAACAAGTTTCTCCAAACTATAAGACAGGACATCAGTTTTAGTTCATCAGGTGTTTAACAGCCAGGACCCCCGCAGATCAGCTGTTTCCTCATTATGACATGAGTTGTCCTGCTCACTTGCTGTACTTTTAATAATGGCGGTTGTGAGACTGCAGAAGTTTTCCCATTCAAGTACATGGAACATTCAAAAACTGTTTTGGGGTGTTCAAAGTATTCCAATTTTGGGTAGATAATATTCCAATAAATGTGAATTTGGCATTTAGCTGTCCCAAGGGAACCAAGTGGCCCTGTGTGACTTTTCCACACCTGTTGGCAAGTATAGAAGCAATGATACAGGTCTTCCTATAGTTAACTGCAATTTGGCTGTAAGACCAGGGTCACGTCTACGCATGGGTTTCCATTCAAGGAGTCCACTTGGGCACCCCCCAACTCCGAACAGAAACCTAATCCGCATAAAAAAGCTGTTACCTTAGGAAACCCGCAGACCTCATAGACTATAATACGGTCTGTGTGGTTTCCACTTGGTTTCCGCACGAAAAATACAGAAAGACAAGTGCTGCTTGCAAGACTTTTCTCTCCGTATATTCCATGCAGAGAAGGGAACAGAATGGCCGAACGCAGATATGAGCCAGGCCTAGGGAAATGTGAGGTCATTGTCCATTTTGCTATTACAAGGAGATATTAGCCAATGTAATTACATTAGAGAGAGACAGGTACAAGGACTTTTTAGACTACGCAAGATCTGCTGAATAAGGAAAACAAATAAGACTCATTGATAAAAAAGAGGAATTTGCTCCTAGCGCCACCTATTGGAAGGTAGATCCCTATAGATAATACCTGGTTTTCAAAGAAACCTAATGGTATAATCTGGGAATAATAGGAATCATACTAGCTTGGATATTATGCCCAGGCTATGCCCTTACATTTCTTTTGAATACCAGATATTAATCTATAGGGATCTACCTTCCAATAGGTGGCGCTAGGAGTAAAGTCCTCTCTTTCACCAATGAGGTTTTATTTGTATTCCTTACCTACGGTAGTACACAGTGTCATGCATGGAAGCACATTTGGAAAATGACGATAAATAAATACAACTTGTGAGTATTCCCACTACAGATCTCCAAACCTTCAGTATCGGGGATGTAATATTTTTCCTGGCATTAACATCTGGTGCTGTCTATCAGGTACATTCTGCTGGCAGAGCAGCTGAGAATCAACACTTTCTACTTTCTTCACCATACTCCACAATATTGCGGCACAGATTAATGGCTGCATCCCCTAGGATGGAGACAGGATGCTGAAAGCTAAACTCAAAGGGATGACTTGGAGATCAATGGAGGGTCCAACCCCACTATCAGGAGAACTATCAGGAGAAAAGGGACTTTGCTTGGGCAGCATGCACACTGCTCCCCCTATTTAATATCGAACTGCTGCAAATAGCAGAGCTCTATACCTCGTCTTTCTCCGGTACTCCCAGTGAAATGGATTCCCCACTATTCCTCCCTTCCCATAAAGGTCTGAGCATTTGAGTCTGCACTGATCTGCAAATTATAACTTGTTTCATGGAAAAAACCCTTTAAGGCCAAGGCCCCATGTTGCGGACAAACTGCTTTTTTTGTTGTCGATTTTGCTGCAGATATTTGAGCCAAAGTCAGGAGTGGATTTAGCATAAGGGAGAAATATAAGAGCTTTCTATACATTTCCCACTCCTGTTGAAGGTCCTCTTGGCTTTGACTCGAAAAAAAGCAGCAACATCTGCAACAAGAAAAGCAGTTTTTCCGCATCATGGGGCAGAGGGGTGCTCTGGGATTATGGATGAACTTCACTTCCTCTTGTCAGGCCAATAACATCATTGGTCACACGGCTATGCTGAAGCACAGTCCCATTCAAATGAGTGGGGATGAGCTGCAAGACCATGCACAGGCTAGGCTGAATGTGGGTGTGACTGGCACCCTCTGATGCTCCCATTTAAGTGAATGGGTGCATCGTCCAACTCCAGTCACACCCACCAGGGGTGTAACTACGGAAGTAGCAGCGGTAGCGGCTGCCACAGGGCCCAGGACATTAGGGGACTCAGCGGGCCCCTGATGTTTTTTGTTCTTTTTAATAGGCCATTACTTGCTGGTGACCTCTGGTCTAGCATTGAAGAGATCTGCGGTAAGTGTCCCCGGAGCCCAGGAGAGGTAAGTAATAGTGTTTTTTATGTTTGTCACCTCCCCTGGGTCATCCGATCTTTATACTCTGGGTCTGAAAAGTCCCAGAGTATAATAATTGTTCATGGGTGCTCCATACTGGGGTATAATACTTTGTGCAGGGGCCACTATGGGGCATAATACTGTGTGCAGGGGCCACTATGGGGCATAATACTGTGTGTCCAGGGGCCACTATGGGGCATAATACTGTGTGCAGGGTCCACTATAGGACATAATACTGTGTGCAGGGAAACTATGGGACATAATAGAGTGAGCTTGAATGCTGATTGTGGGTAGGGGGGAGGATCGGGGGTCAGGGCGTGGTATGGGGGACCCCATGCCAAATGTTCGCCTTCGGGCCCGTCATTCCTAGTTATGCTACTGGCACCCACATTTAGACTGGCTGAGGTCAGGATCAATGTGCATTAGGGGAAAATTAACCTGATTTTCAGAATCAATGTGTGGGGGGGGGTCTCAGTGCTCGGAGCCCACCAATCAGGTATTTTTTCTCTATCCTATGGATATGGTAAATACTTGCGTACCTCTGTATCAGTTATTGCATATAAGGATATAAGTTACATTTTGGCTGGCAATATATTTTATCATGGAGAAATCGTAGAATAATTGTAGCTAGTTATGTTGTAGTATAAAGTTGTACATCCATATTTCATATTTCCAGTGTGGTTTAGAAACAGCCAATTTGATTGGTTCCTGTGGGCAACAAAGAGGCTTACTCGAGACTTTTTTGATAAATGAGGCGCAATACTTTATATCTTAATAGCACAACAACATGACAATTTGTTAAATACTTTTTATAGTTGTCACACAAAAGGCCAAATGTGATATACAGGAATACTCACACAGTGTGCTTATATTGTTACCCTGAGCACTATACTATAGTTTGTATTTTCTTAACATTAAAAGGCACGAGTGGGTGTAACTACACCCGAACAGGCATAAGCTAGATCCAGGGCTACAATTATCGATTTCTATGGAACATCCAAATATAGCCTGACAAATAAGAAATACGGATATTCTGCAAAAATAAAAATAAAATCCAAGTGCCAGCAAGTACAAAAACCTTGCAGATCTAAGCTGTTACTTAGTTTCTAATAAGAAGTACACTAAGTAGGTTCTTTTGACGTGACCTATTTTTCACAAAATATAGCTGACTCTCACTTATAATCTTGTTGTCCATAACATACTTGTGAATTATGTCTCCAAGCAACTATTCAGTATGTCAAGACCACAGATATGTAATTTTTGACTTGATATTTCACTCAAACGAGAGTCAGAAAGGCACTAACTATACATTATGCCAGCCCTGGTCTCAGAATGTGCAATCTATTACCATCAGTAATGGTCCTTACATTTCTAGCGTATGACCAGTGGCATATACATCACCAATGCCATAATGGTGTCCTAACAAAAGAACCCAGTGGGTTTAAAGAACTATAAGAAATGAAGGAAATAATAAAAATGAAGTAGGAGGTATACACTTTAAAGATTAACATTTTCTATATCCCACATGAGGATATTTTTGGGTAATTGCCACATTTATGCATGCAAAGTGGGCACGGGAAAAGTAGGAACAGCTTGCTGCCAACTCATATATAGCTTTGATACCATCCAATTAACTAAGCGTGGATGAAAACAACTAGCTTGTAAAGTACACTAAATCCTTTAGTGCCTCAGAAGGGATTGCTATAGCGTTTTGGAAGAAAAATGACTTTAATAAAATTAAAGATATACACTTATTGTCATAATATTCTACCATCCATGCCTGGAGCTCTTGTGCAGACCAATGATCTCAATGAGGAAACATCGAAATTCGCATAAAAAAATTTGATATTGAAACATGGAGGTAAAAAATGTGATACTCAAACCAACCATATTGTAGCCTTGTAGGGCTGGGGAGCTGAGTTCAAATCGGATGGTGGAAGTGGGTAACTACTACGTCCAATGACTGGCTGAGGAGGGTAACTACTGTGTCCAATGACTGGCTGAGGAGGGTAACTACTACGTCCAATGACTGTCTGAGGAGGGTAACTACTACGTCCAATGACTGGCTGAGGAGGGTAACTACCACGTCCAGTGACTGGCTGAGGAGGGTAACTACTGTGTCCAATGACTGGCTGAGGAGGGTAACTACTACGTCCAATGACTGGCTGAGAAGGGTAACTACTAAGTCCAATGACTGGCTGAGGAGGGTAACTACTACGTCCAGTGACTGGCTGAGGAGGGTAACTACTGTGTCCAGTGACAGGCTGAGGAGGGTAACTACTACGTCCAACGACTGTCTGAGGAGGGTAACTACTACGTCCAATGACTGGCTGAGGAGGGTAACTACTGTGTCCAATGACTGGCTGAGGAGGGTAACTACTACGTCCAATGACTGTCTGAGGAGGGTAACTACTACGTCCAATGACTGGCTGAGGAGGGTAACTACCACGTCCAGTGACTGGCTGAGGAGGGTAACTACTGTGTCAAATGACTGGCTGAGGAGGGTAACTACTACGTCCAATGACTGGCTGAGGAGGGTAACTACTACGTCCAATGACTGGCTGAGGAGGGTAACTACTACGTCCAGTGACTGGCTGAGGAGGGTAACTACTGTGTCCAGTGACAGGCTGAGGAGGGTAACTACTACGTCCAATGACTGTCTGAGGAGGGTAACTACTACGTCCAATGACTGGCTGAGGAGGGTAACTACCACGTCCAGTGACTGGCTGAGGAGGGTAACTACTGTGTCCAGTGACTGGCTGAGGAGGGTAACTACTGTGTCCAATGACAGGCTGAGGAGGGTAACTACTGTGTCCAGTGACAGGCTGAGGAGGGTAACTACTACGTCCAATGACTGGCTGAGGAGGGTAACTACTGTGTCCAATGACTGAATGAGGAGGGTAACTACTGTGTCCAGTGACAGGCTGAGGAGGGTAACTACTGCGTCCAATGACTGGCTGAGGAGGGTAACTACTGTGTGCAGTGACTGCCTGAGGAGGGTAACTATTGTGTCGAGTGACTGGCTGAGGAGGGTAACTACTACGTCCAATGACTGGCTGAGGAGGGTAACTACTGTGTGCAGTGACGGCCTGAGGAGGGTAACTATTGTGTCGAGTGACTGGCTGAGGAGGGTAACTACTACGTCCAATGACTGGCTGAGGAGGGTAACTACTGTGTCCAGTGACATGCTGAGGAGGGTAACTACTGTGTCCAATGACTGGCTGAGGAGGGTAACTACTGTGTCCAGTGACTGGCTGAGGAGGGTAACTACTGTGTCCAATGACTGGCTGAGGAGGGTAACTACTGTGTCCAATGACTGGCTGAGGAGGGTAACTACTGTGTCCAGTGACTGGCTGAGGAGGGTAACTACTGTGTCCAGTGACTGGCTGAGGAGGGTAACTACTGTGTCCAATGACTGGCTGAGGAGGGTAACTACTGTGTCCAGTGACATGCTGAGGAGGGTAACTACTGTGTCCAATGACTGGCTGAGGAGGGTAACTATTGTGTCCAGTGACTGGCTGAGGAGGGTAACTACTGTGATCAGTGATTAGCTAAGCAGCCATTTCCTGTGTGTTAAGAAGGAACAGGAAGTAGAGACTATAGCAGGGACCCAGTAAGCTTCAGAACGAGAGTAGTCAGCGATCAATAAGGTACATATCACTTTTTCACATTTATTATGCGATTCTAAAAAAAAAAAAAATATTGGCTGGACAATCCCTCATAAATTGCTCATATTGTTCTGTAAGCGAACAATTAGTCTTAAAGGGACTCTTAACAAACTAACCCTGCCCTGCAGATAGATATTTTAGGGTCACCTGGAACAAATGTTCTTCCCTTGTGAATTGGTACCTCTATTACCAAGATATCACCACTTATGACAATATGCAAACAAGCTCTTTGCAGCAATGATGGCCTTGCCACTGACCTCTTTGGGGTAACTGGTAATGCCCTCATTGCTACGAAGCGGGGAAAACACAGTTTGAATCAGATGACCCAAACCTATCTATGAGGCTGGGTATCTATGAGGCTGGTGACAAACTCCCTTTAAGTTCTAAAAATATCCTAAATAAATTGTCCCTAAAAATGACTCCCTGGAGTTTCTACATGAAAAATGAGTAATCTCTAATTACTAATAATACTGCTTTGCTAGTTGTCCTTCCTCTGAGGCTCCATCCATTAGATGTATCAGTACGCTATGTGCTCATATACCCACACAGGATGATCTCACCTAAATATAACAATAGATTTTTTTTTAGAGGCATATATTTTATTAAAAAAGTAAACTTGGACATGTTTGCATAGTAATACCCTAAGCCCCTTCCCCAATAATGAATTATTTCTTTACATTTGAGTAACCACTTCAGATGGTTTCCTGCATGGTTGTCATCTTAAGAGTTCAAGACTGTAGAAAGATGTAGCCCCTTGATTATCTGTTGCTCCGTCAGAAGCAGACTGTGACATCCTAACATGGGAACGACAGAGCCTAATGCCATCAGTTTCAGCCCAGATTCAAGTATCTATACTAACGTAGGTCTGGAAGTCAGACCAAACCACCCAAGCTTGTGGCAGTCATGTTTTGTGCAGCCAAAGTACCAATTGTAAAATGGTTATCAATAGTGAATATACACAAATGGGCTGTAACGTAGGGTGCTAATACATGTGTCAGCAGTTGTAGGTAATGCTCTCAATTTATCACTAGTTTCCACCAGGACTTGCAAATTGCATTTTTACAACTTGTGGAGTCTTGTGGTACTCAGGACTTACCAAAAGTGGTTCAAGTAAGGAAAACCATGTCATAGCTAATAGAGATGAGTGAGTAGTATTCGATCGAGTAGGTATTCGATAGAATACTACGGTATTCAAAATATTCGTACTCTTATCGAATACTACTAGCTATTTGCAGTAAATATTCGATTCAGAAACAGCGTTGATTGGCCGAATGATATACACTGTATAGCATTCAGCAAATCAATGCTGATTCTGCAGCAGGCTCGTCCTTGCTAGTCGGGAGAGCTGGCAGCTTGCTGTTACAAGGGAGCTGACTTTTTCTCATAGGAATGCATTGACCAGAGTAGATTGGCCAGTGTACAGCATTCGGCCAATCAACGCTGGTTCTGCCGGAGGCTCGTCTGTGAGGAGGCGGAGTCTAAGATCGGAGCACAGTAGTCTCCATTGTGGTCCGATCTTAGACTCCGCCTCCTCACAGACGAGCCTCCAGCAGAACCAGCGTTGATTGGCCGAATGCTGTACACTGGCCAATCAACGCTGGTCAATGCATTCCTATGACAAAAAAGTCAGCTCCCTCGTAACAGCAAGCTGCCAGCTCTCCTGACTAGCAAGGACGAGCCTGCTGCAGAACCAACATTGATTTGCCGCAGGCTCGTCTTTGCTAGTCGGGAGAGCTGGCGGCTTGCTGTTACGAGGGAGCTTACTTTTTATCAGCGCAACTGCAAGCGCTGCGCAGTTAAAGCACACGGACCCCATAGACTATAATGGAGTCCGTGTGCTTTAACTGCACAGCGCTCCTCCTGAACACTCTCCTCCTGCTACTCGTGGACTTGGTGACTCTCCTTTAGTCGAATAGTGGTTTCCCCTGAAACAAGAATTTTTTCCCATAGACTATAATAGGATTGGATATTCAATCGAGTAGTCAAATATTGAGGCTCTACTCGAAACGAATATCGAATCTCGAATATTTCACTGTTCGCTCATCTCTAATAGTTAACAAAAAGTCACTGATATACGTGGGAAGTGACGACTGGTCTGTCTTGTCCCATCTCACAGAAGAGCTACTGTAGCACAAATTGCTGAAAAGACAATCCTGAGTATCCATACGGTAGCTTAAGTGACATCTTACACTTTGTCATAATCTGTTGGACTCAAGGGCGGTTATCTGGATCGGAAAGCAAAGCACCTGGCAGAAGAGGACACGCCACTAAAACCCTTTTTAGATAATTTACAAAAGGATTTTCATGAAAATGGAGCTGCAATGCAGAATAGGAAAGGCATCTTTGGAAAGTATAGAAGACACCCTACAAGATACTGTCATTAGTTTGATACTGATTTTCCTGCTGACAGACCCCCTTTGAATGAACAGCTACTATGGACCACCACTGGGTGAAATAACCATTCTTGCTTGTTCAGAAAAAAAGGACTCTCTTAGCCTCCCTGCCTCAACACTATTTCAGAACGGAGGGAAGGGAGAGACACTGGCGAGTGGCGTCACCAGATATAATGGCCACTTGATAGCAGGTGCTTTACCAATACTAGAGTCACTGTGACATCCATCCCTATGGTTACTACTGCAGTTGGGTTGGTATTTTTTTTTGGTGTTTGCTGTAATATCGTGCCTTTCATTTTAACTGTGAAACTCCCCAGAAAAAAATGCCCTTTTTATTAGAATATTTCACTGCATAATTACACAAGCGATAAAGTATCCTGCATAACACTCAGCATAAATCATGCCTGGAATTCTTTTTATTGCCTCTTTTGATGATGACTCCACAATGGTGATTTTGAAAGCACTTCTGACAGTACTTATTGTACATAGTAGTGAAATTCTGTCCGTAATGCTTGAGGGTATAAGTGACATTCTTAAAAATAAAATGTTCTTTCTTTTGCACGCTTTTAGATGGTGCTTGGTGGGATGCGGCCATGTACTGACACTGAAACATGCGGGAGTTTTCTGCTTAGAAATGTACAAAGGAATGCTGAGGAGTACATGAAAGGATGTTATGTAAACATTCTCCACTTCTACATTTTAGGGCTGGATAACTCCCATTTTATGCACGAAATAAAACACACGTGCACAGGAAAATCCCTCCACACCATTCTTAGAATTATGCTGAAGAGGAGCATGTGATATAATGCAGTTATAATGTCTTTAGTTACAGTCAGGGTAGTGTAGTACATCAGGGATGGTATGTCAGAGACGAGCTACAAATGATCAGAATTCCTATCCTGCATGTAGGTAAATGGATAACCCTTCCCTCCTTGTAAATCTAGGGCTAAATACCCTCCATTCTATGGGCTAGTCACGTCATATTTTAGCATCTGCTTAATGGATCTGTTTTATGGATACAATGCAACATTGCAACAATGCAACATTGCAATGCAACAATGCAACATAATCCTTGTACTGTGGCATTACTATACGCATTGCCTCCGTGCTGTGACATCACTGTGTATATTGTTCCTGTACTGTGACATCACTGTGTATATTGTTCCTGTACTGTGACATTGCAATGCACATTGTCTCTGTACTATGACGTCACAATGTTTATTATTTCTGTATTATATCAGTATGTGCATTGTTTCTATACTGTGACATCACTGTGTACATCAGTGGTTCTTAACCAGGGTTCGATCGAACTCTAGGCCCTATGCACAGTTCATTTTGTGTACCAGTAAAAAAACATATACCTATGTCTTGAATTTGGAAATAAAATCATATTTGATTTATCACTAAAGAAGGGTTTGGTGAATGTGCATATGAAAATGGTGGGTTCGGTACCTCAAAAACGGTTAAGAACCACTGGTGTACATGATACCTGTACTGTGACATCACTGTGTACATGATATCTGTATTGTGACATCACTGTGTACATAACACCTGTACTGTGACATCACTGTGTACATGATATCTGTACTGTGACATCACTGTGTATATCGTTCCTGTACTATAGCATTGCAATGCGCATTGTTTCTGTACTGTGACATTACTGTGTATATCGTTCCTGTACTATAGCATTGCAATGCGCATTGTTTCTGTACTGTGACATCACTGTGTACATGATACTTGTACTGTGACATCACTATGTACATGATATCTGTACTGTGACATCACTGTGTACATGATATCTGTACTGTGACATCACTGTGTACATGATATCTGTACTGTGACATCACTGTGTACATGATACCTGTACTGTGACATCACTGTGTACATGATACCTGTACTGTGACATCACTGTGTACATGATACCTGTACTGTGACATCACTGTGTACATGATATCTGTACTGTGACATCACTGTGTATATTGTTACTGTACTATGGCATTGCAATGCGCATTGTTTCTGTACTGTGACATCACTGTGTACATGATACCTCTATTGTGACATCACTGTGTACATGATATCTGTACTGTGACATCACTGTGTACATGATACCTGTACTGTGACATCACTGTGTACATGATATCTGTACTGTGACATCACTGTGTATATATCTGTACTGTGACATCACTGTGTACATGATATCTGTACTGTGACATCACTGTGTATATTGTTCCTGTACTGCGAAATCACAATGTTTATTATCTACGCTGTGTGACATCATTATGTACATTATCCCTCTACTACTGTATTACATCACTGTTTGTATATAACTGTGTATTAATGGGACCACACCAGTTTGACTTTGAAGTTACTTTACCCTAATGCCTCTTATATTATAAATAAGTGTTGCATGCTTATGGCTGGAATAGGTTAAGGGGATATTGTCACTCCTTAGGGAGAGACCACCATATAGGTGTGTGGAGACTTACCAAGCCATTTGCGCTCCACTGTGAGGGATCATGGGAAGAATATGCAAATCTGTCTCCCATGATGTTAATATAGGGAGACAGTGCCTCAGTCATGCAGCCCACTAGGGGCGCTCCCTTTAACATTATGCCTGACCTTCCCAGAGGCCTTTGCTGCAATGATGTGGGATTTTACCAAGTCAATCTCTCAGCTGTCCCCTATATCTGTCTACCTATATTAACATCATGGGAGACAGATTTGCATATTCTCCTATGGCTGAAATACACATTTAACAGGTTGCCCAGAATAAAAAAGCTCCATACTTGTCCACAAGCTGTGTGTCATTTTGTATCTCTGTCCCATTTACTTTAATGGAGCTATTTTGCACTAGCAAACATAACCCATGAACAAGTATGACATTGTTCCTGGAAGAAAAGATGTCACAAACAACATTCACATCACTTGTCGTGCAACATGCCTGTGGTTGGGTTGCACAACCAAAATTGTCTAGGTGCTGTCTCCAATCTTCAAGCTACAATGTGCCTTCAATGAGCAGAAAACCTTAAAGAGGTCATACAACATTAGAATAAAGGGCATCATTTTCCCCTGAGAAACCACATCGCTATGTCTAACATTGCAGCTCAGCTCTGTACAACTGAATGGGTTAAGCAGTACGACACAGACCAGATTTTTCTGGAAAAAAGACCATTTTCTAAACTTGAACTTAGAACACAGTGCAACCAGTAAATGGTAAATCATAAATATAGGTTTTCTGCATAGATGTAACGTTTAGAGCTGGATATAACAGTGAAGTCAAGTAGTCTGATATAGTAATACATGGCAGAAACAACATAAAGTGCACATATTGTTGATACAGTCAGTTTGACAATGATAATCTTTGAGGAAAAACATACGATTTTGCCAGTAAAAAGGATCAAAATGGCAGAAATGGTTTAAACAGGTTATCTGAGAAGTAATAAATCTCATGGGTGTTTTCCCTGCACTGGTTAAAGGGATTCTATCATTAAAATAGTATTTTTTCTGCCTACCACGTAGGAATAGCCTTAAGAAAGGTTATTCTTCTCCTACCTTTAGATGTCTTCTCCGAGCCGCTGTTCGGTGGAAATCCCAGTTTCCGTCGGTGTGCAAAAGAGTTCTCTCACAGCACTGGGGGCGTCCCCAATGCTGCGAGAGAAATCTCCAGCGCCGCATTAATTTTCGTCTGGAACGGCCTCTCTTCGCGTCTTCTTCCGGAGCTGTGTTCAAACTTCTAGGCCTCAGGCCAAGCCAACTGCGCATGTCTGCCGGCCACAAGAAAATGGACACTTACACTCTAAGTGTAATGTGATGGCGCTTATATAAGTCAGCATATAAATACTTTATAAATAAATAAAAAAATAGAAGAGAAAGCAATATTCACCTTACTGATCCCTTGATGATACTGTTTTCCTCTGCCTAGGTCACCATTGCTCTCTGCTTCCTTTCCCCTCTCAACACACAAGGAATGCATCGGGTCATCCTAGTTACTCTGCTTTCTGAAGTCGGAATACGAGCTCCAGGACTTACATTTTCACTCTGATGACATCATAAGAATAGTCCATATATGGTGCATGTGCAGGATAAACGATTTTATGAGCAAGGATTTGGTTCCTTGGTCTATTGCTTAGAGAGCAGCCTCACCAGACAAGCAATTATGTTAAAAATAGACTGGATTTGTGTTTCCGTCAGTAATCAATTCAATGTAACCTGATTATATTAAGTCATGAAAAGCAGAGAACCGTCAATTCTGACTTCCCTCATAAATACTGATAATAATATTAGGTTTGGTGGGTCTATTTTTGTATACTAAAGTGGATTGTTGCTACTGTATGAATGTATGATGTATCTCATAGATGAATGCAAGATTTATTAGTTAAAAGCAGATGTTCTAGTAAAGTACATGGAAGACAGAATCCGGGTGAGGTTAAAAAGACAAAAACAAAGAAAAGATGACGTTATACTTTGGTTTCGCTATGTAGGGGGTTTTCCGTATCAGATTATTGATGGCCAATCCTATAGCTGACCATATACGTTACATCGATGATGCAACACTCGGATGAACCAGCCAATCATCACTAACAACCAAAGTGCCAGGTCAGGGCATAAGTTGTTAAAAAAAATGTGCAGCGAGCCTGTGCTAATGATGATTGACCACTTTAGGCCAAAAAAGCAAAATATTGGTATTTTCGGCCAAGTGCTGGTTAAAAATATCTAATAAGTTTAGAATAATAATTACCATTGTGAATGGACTTTTCTGGTAATTTCATAGCCATTTCGAAAAAATGGGCAATGCTGGGACTATTGTGTGCACCCGAAGAATTAGAAAAGAGGGAAGAGCTGGCCCTTAGGGGAAAGTCTGGAAGGAAGAGGGGTGGGTATAATGGGGTGGGGTGGGGGTTGAGTTAGTTGGGAAGGGCTAGTAGTGTGCGGGATAGTTAGAGACAGGGAGGGGGTTATGGGAGGAAGGGAAGGGGTGTATGGGAGGGAGGGACAGAGGAGGGGGTAGTAAGGTGAGAGGTAGCTACTGTGGAAGCTGAACCAGGTAAACAAATACAGAAGATACCATGAGTTCCCAGAGACACCCAGAAATCACTCAAAACACGGCTAAAGGTATTTGGGTGCATTTATTAACCTATTAACCCCTTCCCGCCGATGGCACTTTTTGACTTCCTGACCAAGCTCGATTTTTCAAAACGGACATGTGTCACTTTATGTGGCAATAACTTTGGAACGCTTTAACTTACCAAAGTAATTTTGAGATTGTTTTTTCGTAACACATTGTACTTCATGTTAGTGGTAAATTTTGGTTGATATGTTTTGTGTTTAATTATGAAAAAATAGGAAATTTGGTGGAAATTTTGAAAAATATGCATTTTATAAAATTTGAAATGATGTGCATTGCATACAGAAAGTCAGACCGCCAAAATTATATCATAAATCTCATGTCCCAGATCTCTGCTTTATGTCGGCATCAGACTTTAGTCACCCTTTTATTTTTTATGGACATTAGAAGGTTTACAAGTGAAACAACAATATTCCAAATTTTCAAGAAATTTCCAAAACCCATTTTTTAAAGGACTAATCCAGTTATGAAGGGGTTTTGAAAGACCCTTGTATTAAAGCCCCCCATAAATCACCCCATTTTCAAAACTGCACCCCTTAAATAAGCCAAAACAACAAATACCTAGTAATTTAACCCTATAAGTGCTTAACAGGAATTAATACAAAATGGAGGTGAAATTTTCAAATTTGATTTTATTTTACTAATATTTTCGTTTAGCCCTAGAATTTGCACATTCACAAGGGGTTAAAGGAGAAAACACATCCCACAATTTGTTAGGCAAGTTCTCCCGACTACCATAGTACCCCACTTGTGGGTGTAAACTAATATATGGACGCACAGCGAGACGCAGGAGGGAAGGCGCGCCAAAGAGCTTTTAGAGGGCAGATCTGGCTGTGATCAGTTTCAGGAACCCTGTCGCTTTTACAAAGCCCTTGAGGTGTCAAAACAGTGGAAACCTGTAGAAAGTGACCCCATTTTGAAAACCGCACCCCTCAAAGAATTTATCAAGTGATGTAGTGAGCATTAGTAACCCCGAAGTGAATGTGTAAGCTGTGTGGAGTAAATTGGGTACACCAAATCCCATTCTATTTTCCCACCAGCTCCTATGACGCGGACGGGGAAGAGGGGCATTCTGGGGGATCAGCGCTGGTGTATTATCTCTCATAAGCTCTAAATATGGGGTGTCCCCTGAAAACGCTCGCACCGCTTACACATTTCCTTCTAGTCGCAGCCACTTATGTCCTAATGATTTGGCGACTTTTAGGGTTTTTGTCTTCACATTGTACAAGCTAGATTTTTATTTTTATTTTCTGGCAATGTGGCCATATGAAGGCTTGGTGTTTGCGGTATTAGATGTACTTTTCAATGCCACCATTTTGGGGCCTGTAACTTATTGGCTACATTTTATTAACTCTTTCTGGGTGGGATGTAAAAGAAACATCAATTCTGGCATTACTTTTTAGCATTTACTTTTTTCCCCGTGCAGCGTACAGCATAAGTAACATGTTACCTTTATTCTGCGGGTCGGTACGGTTACGGGGATACCTCATTTATATGATTTTTTAATGCGTTGCTATTTGTGCAGAATAGAATTCAATTCAGGGAAAAAAATCTACTATTTTTGCATCGCCATCTTCTGAAAGGCATAACATTTTTATTTTTTGCTAGACAGAGCTGGTTGAGGGCTTATTTTTTGCGGGAAGACCTCTTCGTTTTATTGGTACCATTTTGGTTTTCATCTAACCATTTGATTACTTTTTATTGAACATTTTGTAAGGGAAAGGTGGTGAATAATCATTATTTTGTGCGGTTTTCTAGGTTTTTTTTTTACGCCGTTCGCGTTAAATAATGTTTTAATTTTATTGTTCAGGTTATTACGGACGCGGCGATACCAAATATGTAATTTTTTTTCTCTTTTTCTTTATTTTACATAATAAAACATTTTATATGGGGAAAAAGGGATTTTTGGAGCTTTATTTATTTCTAATTTATTTTAAACTTATTTAAACTTTTTTATTTTTACTTTTTTTTCACTCTTTTTTTCTGTCCCCATGGGGGATTGAAGCAGTGATCGGCTGATCACTGCTTCAATACATATACGCTGCAATACACGTGTTAGGGCTCGTTCACATCAGCGTTCATCTGTCCTTATTGCAGGTTTCCGTTTCCTGCATAAAACAGATGCAGGAGACGGAAGCCTGCAGGATACTTTCTCATCCATTCATTTGAATGGGTGAGAAAGCTGTCCGGCCGTGAGCGTTTTGCGTTCTCCGCCGCGAAACCGGGTTTTATAATCCGGACACAGAGTCAAACATGCACTACTCTGTGTCCGGATTAAAAAATCCGGTTTCGCGGCGGAGAGCCTAAAACGCTCACCGCCGCTCACGGCCGGACCCGGTCTATGGTTTCCGTCTTCTACCATGCAGAAGACGGAAACCATAGAACGGAGACATGAACGCAGGTGTGAACCTAGCGTCACACGTGTATTGCAGAGCACAGGAAGCTGTCAGCCTGTGTGGACACACAGGCTGACAGCTTCATTTATGGCAGGATCAGCCAGGCGCGAGGAGGGGGTAAGTGAAGGGGCAGACCCGGGGTCACTGATCAGACCCCGGGCTGCCCCCTACGAACACCGGCACCCCCCGAAACCGGCGCAGGGGGTGCCAATCGCCTCCATATTATGTTGAAACCCCGGAGGTGCCGGTGGTCATGTTGACCGCCGGCATCTCAGGGGTTAACACCCGCGATCGGACCCGGTTCTGACCGCGGGTGTTACGGGGCATTGTCAGCCGTGTATTACGGCTGATACCCGCTGTGCATGGTGCGCGCACAGTTTCTGTGTGCGCACCATGCATCCGCAGTAATAGTACGGCGGTTTGCGGGAAGCCCTTCCCTGCAGCGCCGTACTATTACGGCGCATGTCGGGAAGGGGTTAACAGCATTAACAGACCTTTTTTAAAGAAACATTTTTTTGGCCGGAAAACCCCTTTAAGGCTAACCATAGGCCATTATTTCCTGGGGATAGTTTAGCACGGATTATTATGTAAAATGTCCCGCCTGCACTAAAGTAAGAACACCCATGTAAAAGCACGCGTACAATCTGGGAGCTAGCCATGAAATCTACTCCTTACAAGGTTTCCAATCATTTCAGTGGAGATATTACTGTATCCTATTAAATCTCCCCGGGTAACAGTTTGATTAATTTTTATTATCTCTTATAAGAAATTGTACAATTACCAGTAGAAAACAACCCAAAAGACTAAACGCCAGCATAAAAAATGGGTATAACATAGTGTATTAATAATGCATCCAGAAGCACTTTAGAGAATCTGATCACACTGCAAGTCTTTGAACATTTTATTTGGTCATTACTGATAATTTCCCAGAGATTTTTCTGGTGGCGTGTGCCCGGTGTGTGCCATCAGCTGCCATCAATTAGTTACATCAGATTTCCATTTTTGTTTGGATGGTCAGAATACTGTAGCCCGCTGCACTATTCTATGACAATCCAATATTATTACCCTTGAAGTCAAAGAAACAATGACTCCTGAGGGAAGGCATCTGCTGCAGTCCATTAGGATCAATTATGATGCAAGTGTGAATGTAGCCATACTGCACAGCAACTATTTCAGATGTGTCATCCAACAATCTAGTGTGGATGGGTGTCTCTCAGACAACTATCTCTCCCGACCTCCGAAATACAAGCAGGCCGTCCACCCAGAATAAAAGGATTTGGTATGTTGAAATACAACTGCCCAATCCTTATCTTCCCCAACATCTGCCCCTAGAGGAGAATCAGGAGGAATCACTAGATGGTGGCGAGTCCCACCAGAGTCAGCAAGTTTGACTGAGATACATGTAATAAATGTAGTGAGCTTTAATCTAAGGCCCCACAGGGTGTCCCGCAGCAAAAAAGACCTGCAGGAAAAACCGCGGCGGCAACACATTGCGGTTCTTCCCACAGCACTTTAGACAGAAAGCTTCCTGAAGCCCCGATGTGACTGCACCCTCTGCACCCCTAGTTGGACTCCTACCATTCCCAGAAAACTTTTTTCGGCTGAGGCTCCAGAAAAGCTACTTTTTTGTAGCAGATTTTGCAGCAGTTTTTTGAGCCAAAGTCATAAGTGGGTTGACAGATGATGCCAGGAGAGGAAAAAAAAGGTTATTAGATTTCAACACCCCTGACCATTTTGTTCTCGCAGGAGGCCAACCTAAGAGGTGTCAGCAGCAGTTTTCTTCCCGCTTTACATTGAATATAACATGGTCGGCTAGTTACATTTCTCTATTCTGAAGACAAACAGCAGAAGACACAGTTACTCGCCTCAACACCCCAGTGTTTCTCTTTTCAGCAGCTTTATGGACCTGATCCCCATCTTTAATTCTTGAGAGAAATCCTGCATCAATGCCTTCTGATATACCCACTAGAAATCCCCGTACTAATGGACAGTCAATGAGAGTGACACCAATGATGTGTGAATTATTTATCTACATGTCTGTTACTTTTATTAGAAAAAGTCTAATAAAATGCTATTGATGCCACTGTAGTATGTGCCCCCTCCTCTCCGCAACTCACTACCTGCTCACACATCTGTCTCCTTACTGCAGACCCCACCACAAATGATGCCATAAACAGAACTCATTGACATCCATCAATCCCAATGAGCAGTGATGTGAGAGGTGCGAGCGGTCCCTGTCCTCGGGATGTGCGACCCTGCAATGAAGTGAGCAGGAGCTGTAACTGCGCTGACGAGACTTGGTAATTATCTGTCCCCAGCTGCTCCAAGGATCTCCAAGCTGTGCACCTATGAACCAGCGACTCCTAAGGGGATATTCACACGTGGAAGATTTGTTGCAGAAACCCTACAACTGAAAATTTGCTTCCTTCATCTGACCAGGGTTGTTTTAGTGACAAGCACATGGACTTCAAGCCAGATTCAGATGAACAAGACAGAGAAATGTTGGGTAAAAATCTGCTGTATGTGAATATGCCCTTACCATTGCATTGATGCATGCATTCAAGATGAATAAATTAAAATAAGAACCCCACAGAGGTCCCTATGTAAAATTTATCTCAGAAATCACAGTGTGCCCCCATAAATTCAGAACCCATTGTGACGCCAAATGTCAAAGTTAGAGTTCATGGTGACCCTAAATGTCAATGTCAGTGTTCATAGTGAACTTATATGTCAATGTCAGAGTTCATGGTGACCCTACATATCAACGTCATTGTTCATAGTGACCCTAAATTTCAATGTCAGAGTTCATAGTGACCCTAAATGTCAATGTCAGCATTCACTGTGATCTCCATTGTAAACTCATTGATCCTCTTAATGTAAAATTAAGTTGTAAATTATATTGCCCTCCAATGTAAAACTAAGTTGAAATTCATAGAGAACCCCAATTCTAAATACAGTCAAAAATCAGTGACCCTCAATGTAAAATTAAATTGATATTTATAGACGCCCCAATGTAAAGTTAAAACCAGAATTCATAGCGATCCCCTCAACATAGTCAGAAATCATAGTGACCCCCAATGTAAAACAGTCAGAACTTATAGGGACCCTCAATGTAAAATAAAATTGATATTCACAAGGACCCCAATGTAACATAAAAACCAGAATTCATAGTGATCCCCTCAATATAGACAGAACTTATAGTGACCCCCAATGTACAATACAGCCCGAGATCCCAGTGACCCCCAATATACAATACAGGCAGCCCCATCATAAACAGAAGCATGTCAATGACAGTGCGATCACCTAGTCACAATTCAGTGACAGCGGGGCAGGCAGGAAGGATTGCAGCCCCCCAATATACACAGCGCACCCCAAAGTGCTCACAGAAGTCCGGCAAATAGCCAAACCCTCGGGTAATGCCCTGTGTATAGGACCCCGCAGTGCCCGTATAATGCCCCCTTACCTGAGGCGCTCAGGGTCCGCACAAGTCGCAGCGCTGTCTCCCCGGCAGGCGCAGTCACATAGCAGGGGGCGCAGGAAAGTTTTGGGGCTCCGCAGAGCTGAATGTCAGGCGCTGGCTGAGGTGACCCGGAGGTGACAGGGAGCTCCCCGGGGACAGGCGCTAGTGCCGCGGCTTCTCTGCACTTCCTTCAGCGCTGAACTCCTGAACAAAATGTGTTGCTGAGCATGTTCAGTACAAGCACATCCTCTGCTGCCCGAGCTGTGCCCACTCCACACTGGCACCCCACACCAATGGAGAGCAGAGGCAGAGCACAGCCAAGTTGTAGCAGCTGAGAGCAGGCAGCATGAAGGAGCAGCAGCCCGGTGTGTGATGTGCACAGTCCCCACAGGCTGCAGCCTCCCCTCTCCTACAGGAAATCCTCATCTGTCACTCTCTGGCGCCCCCTCCCTCCACACGCTGCACCTCTCACTCATCACAGCCTCATTATTCCTATGTACATCCATCTACACAGGACTGAGGACCCCACAGGAGGCCAAAACCAGGGGATCCCCATTCTATCTACATACACTTCAGTCACAGGGGAGAGAAAACTTCTGCAACTTCCTAACAGTCTTTTATTTCCTCAGCATGTATAACAACTCTGCTTGCTGGGACTAAATCCTGAGGAAGAAATTCTAATATTCAGAGTTTTCTGGAGTAATTTCTCTAAATTAAGATTACGTCAGAATGGATGCCATGTTTGTGTAGCTGCCACCACTTCATATGATGCCTATGGCAATTTACATTTGGCCACAAGGTCAAGTGGCCCCACATGCATGGCTGCCGATAGGCTAATATTACTGCTACTGACGTCAGGGGCCCGGCCAAATTGAAAAATGGCCCGGTTTTGGCCCGCCACCATGTGCCGGGCCCCTGGCGCCCGCAGCAGTCATTGTGCCCAGTGAGCAGCGCCGAGCTCCAGCTCCTCGCACAGGCGCAGTACTACCCATATTGAAGCCGGCGAGCGAGTAGTACTGCACCTGTGGGAGGAGCTGGAGCTCGGCGCTGCTCACTGGGCACAATGACTGCTGCGGGCGCCAGGGGACAGGGCCAACGTCAATGCACGGCATAGTCGGGCAAGTGCCGGGGCTCACAGAGCCTCTGGGGGCCCCCCAGCACTTGCCTGCCCAGGCTTGACATCACATCGCGCCTACAACTATGTGAATGGAGTGAGAGAGCGGAGAGAGGAGCGGCTGGGGAGCGATGGAAGGTGAGTGTAAGTGTTTGTTTTGTATTAAACATTAAGGTGGAACATAATGAAGGGCGTCCATGAAACTGGGGGGGAAATGAAGGGGAGGGGGGGAACGGCATGACACTGGGGCAGATGAGGGGGGGGCAGCATGACACTGCGGCAGAGATGGGGGGACATGAAACTGTGGACAGATAAAGGGGGGGGAAAACGGCATGAAACTGGGGACAGAGATGGAGGGGGCCCAATGAAACTGGGGGACAAATGAAGGGGAGGGGGGGGGACGGCATGACACTGGGGCAGATGAAGGGGGGGGATGGAATGACACTGGGGAAGATGAAGGGGGGAGAACAGCATGACACTGGGGCAGATGGGGGAGGTGGAACAGCATGACACTGGGGCATGAAACTGGGCAGATGAAGGGGGAGAACGGCATGAAACTGGGGACAGAGATGGAGGGGGGGATATAATTTACGGGTGACTGTAGAAGGATTATACTGTGTGGGAGCACATGAAAAATGAATGAGAATGGGCGGAGTCAACATAAAAGTGGGTGGAGCTAAATTTTGACCCTCTTTCTACTCTTCAGAAGTTGAGAGGTATGGTGTTGGTGACGCCACACTCCTGCGTGACGTCACTCGCTTCATCTGCGAGGCACAGTGTCCCAACTCCCCCGCCTCCTTTACAAGGGGGCCCACTGAGGCTCTGTCACTCAAGGGCCCATAAATCAAAGGGAGGCTTTTAAACTCATTGATTTCAATGTGTAGCGTGTATAAAACCGGCACACATTGAAGTCTATGGGATTGTGTTTTACAGCGGTCACTTTGACACGTGTTTACGCGTCTGAATGAGCAGAGCGTAAACTCCGTGTGAAGGCTCCCTATGGCTAAGGCCCCACAGGACGTCCCGCAGTGAAAAAGTGCTGCAGGAAAAACCACAGCGGCAACGCATCGCGGTTCATCCCGCATCACTTTAGACAGAAAGTTTGCAGAGGTTTCCTCTGCGGACTTTTTGTTACAATTATACCTATGGGGAAACCGCTGGTGTTTCCGTAGGTATAACTGACATGCTGTAATTTCCAAAACTGCACCAGTTTCAGAAATTGTGGCGTGTCCGTACTGTGGTTTTTACCGCACAGTGGTCATGGGATTCGCAAGAATCCCATCTACTTTGCCCTGACTGTAAAACGTTGCGTTTTTTCTCATGCCGTTTTCGCCATTGGCAAATTGCGGTGTTAACGTCTCATAGGGCCCCGGCCTAAGGCTGAGGAAAAGAAGCTTTTTTGGATGCAAATTTTGCTGCAGTTTTTTGAGCCAAAGCCAGGGGTGGATTGAGCAGAAGGGTAAGGGTGGATTGAGAAGAAGTATAAGAGCTTCCTATATATTTCCCATTGCTCTCGTAGCCAATTTTGCCTTTGGCTCAAAAACTGCAGCAAAATCTGCAACAAAAAAGCTGCTTTAATGCAACCTGGGGCCTAATGCCGGGGCTGGAAACACTGGCGGCTTTCCCATAGATATAATTGTAACAGAAAGTCCGCAGAGGAAAACTCTGTGAAACTTTCTGTTCAAATTGCTGCGGAAAGAACCGCAATGCGTTCACGCATTCACATGTGTGGGCCAAGCTTCTGCGGCTCCTATTTATTGAATAAAAGGGGCCATGGAAACACGGCCGGTGCATGGGCAGTATATCCGTGTGTCACCTGTGCACCGCTTGCACTTTTCATTCATGACTGCCAGTTAGCACACAGTTACGGTACGTATGTGCAACCTGCTTAATGCTAAGATCCCCATGGTAGAAACACAGTATTTCTGGCTGCTGCAGAACTGGAAACGCAAAAAGAGCTGCTTTTTACTGCACCAGCAAAGTGGATGAGATTTCAATCATCTCATCCAGATGTTATGAAAAACTTATGTTTTCAAAAATGTTTTCATATTTACAACATATTTTTTCCATAGTATTTTCAGCTGTGATTCAATGCATGGGGCTTTACCCTAAGGTTATATTCCCTACAGTGGAAAAAGTACTTTTTTCACGGCCGAGTGTACCCCTGAGGGTAATCTGTTCTCTTGCATCCCTCATAGACATGAGTCTATTGGAGGATCCGTGAAATTGGGCCAAGAAATTACATGTTCTGATTTTAGCTCATGTAAATAGATCCATTCAAATCTAGGGGTCCTGTGCTAGCTATTAATACAACAACCAGCACGCGGCCTTGGAATACTGCTGTGTGAACGAACCCTTAGGCTGAGGACACATATGGGAATGCTGCATTTTTTGCAGATTTTGTTCCCACAACCAGGTATTTTTTTTAAATGCTATTGAACAACCTGTCACAGATGTGTGGCCTCAGTTCTAAGGCTAAGGCCACGCACTTCAATAGACCTGTCCACAGCAGAGAAAAGCTGAAATCTGCAGATTTCACAGGCAGGTCCCATACGGATGGTTCAGTTTTCAATCTTTGCATTGCATCAAATCCACAGCCAAGCACGCAGTAATAACTGACACGCTGAAACACTTGGAGTTTTTTTCTGCAGTAGATGGAATTTCTTTCGCTCACATCTGCTACCTTGTTCCTGTACATCGCAGTGGGTTAGCTGCAGGTGATTCTGCCATAGCCAACCTACTGCAAAGTCATCCCATGTGTCCCCAGACTACGTTTCATCTCATTTCCTCTTCCCCAACCCAGTTATGTTTAACGGTGTGTGCCATATTGTACGTCTACATACACTAATAGTCCATGTGTTTGCCTGTAACACATCATCAGCAGGGCATATCTATTACATATTTAGCTTCACATCTGCATCAGATTCTCCATTAGCAGATTTAATCTTAAATAACAGAAAATATAGTGTAGCATGCAGCCCTATTCCTATCAGTAAAATAATGCACCATCATGGAAAAGCAACAGACTCTATTATAAGTAAGTGGAGATGGCAAGAGCCATTTATGTCCATTATGTGAGGCCTGGTTCACATCTGCGTTCGGTATTCTATTTGGTGAGTCCACTTGGGAACCCCCCCTGAACGGAATACAGAACGCATTGACAAGCAGTGAGCTTTTGAAAGCACATGGACCCCATAGACTATAATGGGGTCCGTGTGTTTTCCGCGTGGTGTCCACATGGAACATTCAGAGAGAATAGTACTTCATGAACTACTTTACTCTCCGCATGACTCGTGTGGACACCGCATGGAAAACATAATCTCACCACTTGTCAATGCGTTCTACAGTATATTCCATTCAGGGGGTCCCCAAGTGGACTACCTGAACAGAATACCGAACACAGTTGTGAACCGGCCTCTGACAGCCCTGACAATATCATCATTTTCATCCTATGAGTATGGCCAGCCTTAGGACTCCTTAAAGGGGTTGTGACATAATATTATAGTCTTGTGTAATGTAATGTATCTGCAAGAAAATGCTGCTACTGTGCAAAAAGAATTGTCTATCAACCATGACAGGTAATTCCTTTCCATAAGGGAAAGAAACCTTCTGCAGCTCTGTAGATATGTAAATCGAGCCTTTAGGGAAGTTTCACATGCTGGGGAAAATTTACTAAACTAAAACTTAATTTGCACCTAAAATATTTCCTACCTGCTGTTATGTTATTCAATTATTCTGTGTGTTTTTTTTTTACGTTCTCTGACAATGGGGTGTGGTTTTGCAGAAAAGACTTGCTAGAATGGGGCATGACTTCATATACTTCAAAATGTGCCAGGAGGTCAGGCGGGTTGAAGCAGTAGTAGCTGTGGTCACAGAGGGGACCTGAACTGTGTGCGATGGGGCAGTAGCATTCCCCTGACACCCACCCTAGTGGTGACCTTCCCTGAGCCTGATGGTGGTTGAAGAATCCTTGATGGTAGGTTCAAGAATGAGACTCAAGAGACAGAGTTGCAAATGTAAGAACTCAAGGTTTACTGATGGCGATAGCAACTTCTTCCAGATGCACAGTACTGGAGGCTGGAGCAGAGCTTTAAGGTGACCGGTGACAGTTTATGTCTCCATTGCTAGGGCAGTCTTCTTTTTGGACAGAGTGCTTTCAGTCTCTAAATTCACAAAGGTGTCTGCAATGTTCTGCATGCCTTCTTGCACAAAATGTCATCCAAGTGAGCAGGGATCACTCCCATCTCTGTCTCTCTCCCTCCATAACTGGAGGCCCCTAAGTCATGGGTCGTATCAGTTGCTTAGCTCACAGGCTAGTGTGTTGTCCCATTAAAGGCACAATATCGCATGAAACATACATAGTTGTATCAATATCTTATATCCAAGCAGACATACTCTCTCATTTGTAGCGCTGCCAGTGGGATACTACAACTCCATCTCTAATGTTAACTGGCCTCAGTGCTCAGTGCTTGGGGGGAACTACTATTTGACTATATATAGAGAGAGATTAAAAGGTTGATGCTAAGTCACAAAGTGGCAACATCCAATTTCAGCTCTGGAAGGATGAAAGTGAAAATGGGCATAGATTCACACGTAGGTATGCTACTGCTCCTTCAGCCAGAGGGGCACAACAAAAAGGGATGATGTGTCTTCAATGTCTGGCACCAACAAATGAGGAATGAACTCCAGCCCAAATCGGAGAAAATATAAGTTACAACAAAACAGAAAAACAGTTCATTCCAGCGGTCATAGTCTGGAAGGCACACAACTTTTTTTTCACTCCAATATGTGGCACAATTTCCCTGGTTTAGGGCCAGAAACATTTACAGGATTTTTTGTAAATGCGGTTTTGAGGGCTGTAACATTTTTGTTTGGTCAGTCAAATAATTTTTGCATTTTTTGTTGTTGAAATGCAGGGCTTTATTTTGATTTTTTGAATGTTTTTTTCTTTTTTAGACACAGGAAAATGTAAACAAAAAAGGAGGGGACTTGCTAAAAACATTTTTTTTTATTTTTTTGCCTGATGCAGTGCAGATGGGGCCTGTAGGGCGTCTGGTGGCAGTAATCATATTCTCCCATGCAGCGCCGCACCTCCCATGAGGCGACCTGAAGCGACCGCTTCAGGCAGCGCTATGCCAGGGCCCCAGGGAGGACGGCATTTTTGCTTACCTAAGCCAGTCCAGGACAAGCTGTCCTGGACTGGCTTAGCACCGAGCGGTGGATTGGGGAGGCCACTGCTCCAGCAGCCTCCCTTCACGCTCAGACAGAGAGCAGGTCCTCTCCGTGCCTGCCCTCTGCCTGTGAATGCCGCTAAGCCCTGCCACCTTTACTTCGCTCCGCCCCCTTCGCTCCACCACGCCCCCCCGCTCCGCCCCCTCCTCCCAGGGGGCGCTTTCTGTCGTTCGCCTCGGGCGGAGAAGGGGGCAGGTTCACCCCTGCTCCCATGGCATATCTGAGTGGTAAAGCTTCCCTGAGCCTGATGGTGGTTAGAGTGCCCTTGGTGGTAGATGAAGGAATGAGACTCAGGACACAGAGTTGCAAATACATTTACTCATGATTTACTGAAGAAGATACTGGAGGTACAGTGTTTAAGAACACTTTAAGGCCGGGCCCCATGGGCTGGAAACGCAGCGATTTGCCTGCGGTGGAAACACCGCAGGAAAAATCACAGTGTTTTACAGTAACTGCAAAGTGGATGGGATTCATGCAAATCCCATGCTCTCTTTGCTTTTAACCCCTTAAGGACCAGGCCATTTTTTGGTTTCGCATTTTCGTTTTTCCCTCCTCACATTTCAAGAGCCATAACTTTTTCATTTTTCATTTCACAGAGTCACATGATGGCTTATTGTTTGCGGGACAAATTGTACTTTGTAATGGCATCATTCAATATGCTGTGCAATGTACTGGGAAGCTGGAAAAAAATTCAGAATGAGGTGCAATTGGAGAAAAAATGCATTTGCACCATTTTCTTATGGGTTTAATATTTACAGCGTTCACTGTTTGGTACAAATGACATGTTACCTGTATTCTACGTGTCAGTACGAACGCGGTGATACCAAATTTATATAGTATTTGAAATGTTTTGATACTTTTAAAAAAATGATAAACTTTGCAAAATAGAAAAAAAATTTTGTGTCATCATGTTCTAACACCTGTAACTTTTTCATATTTCCATGTATGGAGCTGGTTGTGGTGTCTTTTTATGCGGGACAAGATGACGTTTCTATTGATACCATTTGGGGAAAGATCTGATGGTTTGATCACTTTTTATTCAATTTTTTATAGGAGGCAAAGTGTTGAAAAAAACGCTTTTTGGCTGTTTTTATTTTTTTTGCCGCTACGCCGTTCGCTGTACGGGATAAATGTTTTAATATTCTAATAGTTCGGGCATTTTGGAGCGCGGGGATACCTAATATGTTTATGTTTAATGTTCTTTAATTACTTTTATAGCTAATCTAGGGAAAGGGGGGTGATTTGAACTTTTATATTTTTTTTATTTTTTTAATACTTTTAAAAACTTTTTTTTTTCTTCTGTTACATTTATGATCAGACCCCTTAGGTACCTTGAAACCTAGGGGGTCTGATCGCTCATACTATTCACTGCAATACTACAGTACTGCAGTGAATAGCAGAATCCCAGCACTTCTATTAGACGATGCCTCTGGCATCGTCTAATAGATCTCGGGCAGAGACAAGCCTGGAAGCCTTCAATAGGCTTCCGGCTGTCATAGCAACCAATCACCGCCCTCATGTGACGTTCAGGAGGGCGGCGATCGGGGAAACATGGCGGCGCCCATGCCGCCTGCGCTGTTTACACGCTGCGGTCGCGTTTGACCGCAGTGTGTAAAGGGTTAACAGCAGCGATCGGCTCGGGCATCGACCGCTGCTGTTATTGGCAGGTCCTGGCTGTATTATACAGCCGGCATCTGCCGTGTATGGAGTGAGCTCAGCGTGTGAGCTCGCTCTATACATCCCCATGCGACCCATGACGTACAGTTACGTCAAGGGTCGCTAAGGGGTTAAAACTGCAGTGCAGACACGCTGCGCTTTCCAAAACCGACTCAGTTTTGGAAATCACAGAATGTCAAATATATCTAAGAAAACACCTACGGCTTTCCCGTAGATATAATTGTAACAGAAA
This sequence comes from Leptodactylus fuscus, assembly GCF_031893055.1. Classification (NCBI taxonomy): domain Eukaryota; kingdom Metazoa; phylum Chordata; class Amphibia; order Anura; family Leptodactylidae; genus Leptodactylus; species Leptodactylus fuscus. The sequence continues at coordinate 174,713,432 of NC_134268.1, read as the reverse complement.
ATCCGGAGAGGAAAATTCCGAGAACTTTCTGTTCAAAAGGCTGTGGGAAGAACCGCGATGCTTTCCCCCCGGCCTAAGGCTAATGCCAGTGGCGTAACTAGGAATGGCAGGGCCCCGTGGCGAACTTTTGACATGGGGCCCCCCCCAACCGACACCGAAGCTGAAGACCTCGACCGACCCCCTCCTCCGCACTCTATTATGTCCCTTAGTAAGCCCTGCACACAGTATTATGTCCATTAGTGGCCCCTGCACACAGTATTATGTCCCTTAGTGGCCCCTGCACCGCAGCGGTAGCGGCTGTCACCGGGCCCCCTAATGACCCGGGCCCTGTGGCAGCCGCCTCCGCTGCCTCTATGGTAGTTACGCCCCTGGCTAATGCCCCACATGTCAGAAAAGCTTTTTTGTTGCAGATTTTGCAGCAGTTTTTTGAGCCAAAGTCAGGAGTGGATTGAGCAGAAGTGAGAAGCATAAGAGCTTCCTAGATATCCCCATTCCTTCTGTAGCCACTGGTAGGTTTGGCTCAAAAAACAAAATCATCTTAAAGAGTGCGCTTTAATCTGTAAATCCACAAAGGCGTTTGCAATGTCCTGGTTGAGGTTTGCAGATTCAAAAAGAGTTTTTTCAAATTCCCTACTTCAATCTCTGCCTCCCATTGCAAACAATGGAAGCTAAATTCATGGTTGAATTTGGCCCTGATTTTGAAGCAGAATCCACCTCAGAATCATTGCAATATTTTGCCATGTGAATGAACATTTAGTGTTCACATTTACTAAATATTCTGTATGTTCATTTGCATGTTCATGTCATTTCTTCAGGTAATCATTGCAGATGACGTGCCAGAGGCAATCTAACATTCAATGCTAGTAAAATATAATTTTGTCTAATCTGCTTTTTAGTTAATTCAGTTCATTTTAGGAACAATGCTGATCTGATCAGAATAATTAATGCTGCCTCATATTTTAGCCACTAATTAATGATTCTAAAAACAGCAACATTTTAATTATAGCTGAAGCCAATTATGCGGAGAAGAAAATAGAATTTTATTACATGTGGATTAGAAATAACATGCGTGACCTATGTTGTGATATGGTTTCTTATGCTTCGGTTCATGAAAAGCATGAAAGAATGTTTAGGGGGTAATGTTTATTACTATGTATGTTGAGTTTTTATTTCTTAATCAGGACATGCTGTGACATTTCTTCTCAGTCAATACATTCCTCCAGCATCCTTTTATTGCCATATGCAGTGAATCTATTCCCACCAACTCTACTAATACCATTGGGAGTCAGAAATCTAGAATAACACATATCACATTAGAGATTTACGATGTCAAAAATAGGGATCACCCTGGGAAATTCCTGTTTAGCATACATATTAAGCATCTTGTGTGGAGAAGTTCCCACATCAAGGTCATATGATAGTAAGGCACCGTGATAGAGACAATAGTAATGTACCATGTTAGAGATGCAAAAAATGCAAGGAGTGGTCTGAGATAATGATACAATTATGTGTGTATATTAGGTTGGGGTCACGTGGCAATTTCCCATAGTGGATCACGCAGCAATAATTGATAGGCTGCAGGTTGTGGTGCAATTTTTACAGCATGTTGTTGAAAATTAGCAATATCTCAAATACTGTGTTACATAGTTACATGGTTAGTACAGTTGAAAAATACATAAATCCATCGAATTGAACCAAGGGATGGGAAAGGACATGGTATTCTATACATCTTCAAATGCATCAATGCTATGTTTCTCTATAAAGTCATCTTTGAAGATGTCAGCTGAAACTGCTATGACTAGCCAGGCCATAAAAAGCTCAAGGGGCTCCTGGAGTAGACCATACAATTGCAGAAGATTAGCCTCTAGTGAGTATGTAGCCACTAACCTGGAGTCATGGAAGCAAGAGCCACAAAATAGGACAAGAATAGGATTTTTTCTATATTTTGTATCCCGAACTGTTGGCCTGCACAAGTGACCGTGAAATTCACGGTCATGTGTACGAGCCCATAGAAATGAATGGATCAGTGTGCTATCTGTGACAGCCATGGTCGTCGGCAAGGGGCCTAAAGCCAGTGTACAGCCACTTTCATTCAATGAATAGGAGCCACAGAAGCGTGGCCGCAAAATCAGGCCCATAGAAATTAATGGCTCAGTGGGCCATCTGAGAAAAACCTGAATAGTATGCTGGCCATTCATACGGTCGTGTGCAGCCGGCGTAAGGCCTACTTTGCAGAAATGACACATTTTAGCTGCTGTGGAAACACAGTGGGGAAAAAACTGCATTTTACAGTACAAGCAAAGTGAATGAAATTTCATTAATCTCATCCTTACATTGTAGAGAAAAAAAAAGAGTTGCAGAAATTATGTATTTGCAAAAAATAATATTTTTGTAAAAAGCAGTAGGATAGTTTTAGCTGCAGAATCAGAAATGTTTCATCTATATATTTAATAGGGAAGCAAAAAACATTAAAAAAAAAAAATAAAAAAATTGCAGGAAATAATGCAACACATTTTTGCTAAGTTTTCTAGCTGCTTACACTATGTGAGGCCTTAGTGTTGTAAAGTGGGACGTTTTCCAGACAGGCTATGTCTGAAACCAACCAGGGAACACTGGGATTTTTGGTGATGCTTTTGTGTTTTAAAACCCAGATATTGGATGTGAGTGAATAGAAAAAGAAGGTGAAACGTCTTTTGCCTAATGTATTGGCTATTATGAGAATTAGCAGGGACATTCTAATAATAGAGCAGGTTCGCAGCAGGAAATCCAAATCCAGCAAATTACAAATATGTGGTTGTGCAATGCGGTTTTTCCATAAAAGTAGTTCAAGGAACAAATCTGGAAACACAATGTATAGTAGGGTATTTGACAGTGACATAGCTTTCTGCTGCATTAGTACTGCAAGCACATGGGAACATTCCTCCGAAAGATAATTAGGAGGACGCAATTGGGCACGTTCATCATCAGGGGATTTTTTTAAGTAATTTCCAAGGCGGGGAGACACAGAACAGATATACTGCAGAATCTCAGGGAAATTTTGTAATTCATCATGGCATATATATATGTAACTAAATATACAAAATATATATATATATATATATATATATATATATATATATATATATATATATATTGCATTTCTAAGTCAAAGCAGGAGAATGAGATTTGCTCAAGCAGTAAATGGTATTTCATTTTTGTCCCTGAATCTGCTTAAAAAAATACAGACTTTTCTCTCCGCATTTTTCAGACAGAAACCAGGCGGACCCCATTATAGTCTTATCTACACTGCTCAGAGCTACTAAAATCAGCTTTAAATCTACTATAAAAGTGGTAAACAATTGCCAATATCTGAGGCAACATGTCGCTTTGTCTGTTTCTCACTCACTGGGCACCTCCTCCCGTCTCTATAGACTTCTAAGAAATCTGATCTACATGTGAGCGCTAGCCTGTCTTCACTGAAGGTGGGTTAGTGCAGTGAATTGAGCAATTTAGCAGGCAGCAGCGGAGCTGAGGAGATTTTCCTCTGATAAGATACATTACATAACACTTACCCTTATTATTGTATGTTTCCAGCTTTGTGGGAACAGTTTGGGAGAGTTTTTTTTCTGTTCTAGCATAACTGTTCCCCAGTACACAATGCAACATTCATAAATGCATGGTTGGTTTGAGAAGGCCTACTCTGGATCTGGCCTGGTTAGGCACTCCCTTTCAGACTTCTACTTATTGATGGTCTCTTCTCCTGCATCTCCAAGCCTGTCTTCTTGACTAAGTGGGAGACTAACTTGAACATTGTCTTCTTAAACTTGCAGCGCTCTAGGATTATTGAATTTGTTCACAAGGGTTTCAATGAGAGCAAATACCCAGAGGCAGGATACAAACAGATGGCATCATGTCCCATCCAAATTACACAAAATTTTCCTGTCTGCCTCCTCGAGGTGTTGGGGTACAGAGAAGGGGATGTTATTGCACATTTTCTGGTGTGCCCGGCTGAAGGACTTTTGGGATGGGGTCCTCTGGGTAATTTCTAAAGTGTAACAGATCATCCCCCTGTTATGTTAGTTGGTCCTGCTCCAGATGCTCACAAACTGTAGTTAGTAGCAGACATTTTTATTAGGTCTCCATCTTTGCTGCCATTACACATGGGTGCTCTAAGAACTACAGCCAATGAGTTGCAATAACCTCTACGGTTTTGGAAATCACAGCATGTCTGCGCTGCGATTTTTTCTGCAAAGTGGGTGTGGGATTCGCATGAATCCCATCCACTTTCCAAGTACTGTACAACGCTGCAATTTTTCCCACAGCCAAATCGCAGCGTTTCCGGCCCCTGGGGTCTCGGCCTAAAGAGAGCATCAGAAAGGGATTAGACCTCTAGCCAAAAGTGCCAGATACCTACAGCCACATTTTAACATCTCTATTACAGATGACATATATGATAAACTTACCATGTGATGCATCATTTCCGATCCATAGTATAACATTTGGTTGTGAAAAAATGTTCATGTGTCAGGTTGACTGGAAACAGTTCTAGAACGGAAAAATCTGTTTCATACATAGAAATTTCAAAATGATATCTGTATATTTTTACCTTGAACCTCATTCAAATGTACAACACTGTCACGGATATTTTTGCAACTAATCTGCTTTCTGTCAGGGTCTGGGGTTGCTAGGTGGGGTGGCATAGACACACAAGTCCAGTTTCTTTAGTCCAAAACAAAGGTAGAGTTTATTTTCACTCAAAAAATATAGTGCAGCAACAAAAGGAAACAATGCAAAAATAAATACCTGCCCGGCTAGGCTCTAACTAAACATAAGAATAGGTTACCTCACCTAGGATAACAGAAATCAAAAGCCAGTAGAATATTTCAGGACATAGCTCCAAAAATAGGACCTCTTTCTTTGGCTCTCCAGCCAAGCTCTGCCAAAGGTCTGCTGCTGGAGCTGACTTCTTAAGCCTCCTTAAGGAGGAGACTCTCAACAGCTGAGTCGCTGTCGGAACATCCCCAAAGTGTGGACTGGAGGGGGGTGGAATGACAGGTCCCACTACCAACCTACCTGCCATTCCTAAAAATCCAGCCCCGGAACCGGAACTTTGAAATAACACTCAGTAGACAGAATTATCTGCTGAGAAACATTCTTTCTGGAGTTTTCTCATCTCACCCACCTTCGTAGTCTGGGTGAGATGTACACCCCCTCCATTACCTGACCAGCCATCTGCTTAAATATCCCCCCTCCTCTTCTCCAGACCGGAGGGCTGTGCATTTGTGGCCATCACACAATGGACCTTTGACAGGGCATCAGCATTTCTCAATAATTTCCTGGGTGAAATTTTTTTTGCAAGGATAGGAACCATATGGTAACCCTAGCATTTCTGTCCTTATTCATTTTCATCCATGTGAGAGGAGCATGGTCAGTTATTAACTTAAATTATCTACCCATGAGGTAATACCTCAGGGCATCCAGTGCCCACTTAATGGCCAAGCATTCCCTTTCCACAAATTCAGGTCTAGGAGCAGTGCTGTCCCAGTTTGTAAATGGTGTGGTGCATCTAATAATGTACCTGAGCAGGAAGCTGTCCCCTGCAGAGAAAAATAAGCATCCTGCATGATCTTGCCTTGGATTCTGCAGCAGATCAGTTGCAGAACTCACAACATAAAACAGTAAGCTTATTGGCCTCATCTATCTGGGGCTGATCTGCCACTGAAAGCCAAAGCAGGAAGCCAAAGTTCTTCTTCGACTTTCCTCCATGAAAACCGAAGGGCCAGAAAATGAAGAGGAATCCGTGGTGGAAACCTGCCTCAATTCCTCTTCGTTTTCTGATGTCGGAAAAGGGACTAAAGGTTCTGTATATAAGGCTGCTATAAAATATACATAAATGATGTATCTATTAAACACTTCCATCGGATGCCATAGAGTGACATCCATCACTAAGGGATTCATTGTAAAAATATAAATGTATATATATAATTTATATTTAATATATGTATTTACTGGACTCCCCACGATAACAAAGTGTAGTATGCTATAATTTACTGTTCCTTTTTTCCTAATACATATATGATACATAGAACATAATCATGCAGGCAGGTGGTATTTTGCTGGTATTGCATGATTTACTGTATGACAATTCAGCAGAGACCGCCATTGCTATTATAGTTCTCATTTCAATAAGAATGACATTTTCTGCACGTGAATATTTTAAAACAAAAAGCCTTGACAGATATTACTGACCTAGAAATAGTTAAAGTACCCTGTGGATTAGTAGTAAGCGGGAGGTGAGGGTATTGTTTGAGCAGATTTAGACATGCTCTGAAAGTGTCTGAAAGGAAATGCATTCATTTGTGCTCAGTGGGACAGGAAACCAGAGGTTTTCTTGCTGTTCTATGACTGGAGAGGCTTAATGTGTACAAACCCATGTCTGCCAGGAAACCGATTAAAAACGTGACGTGCCAGGTAGTGAACAACACCATGGTATTTTACAATGAATAGTTGTGCAGAGCCAAAGCCAGAAGTGGATGCAGCAAGAAAGAGAAACTAAGATCTTCATCTATATTTCCCATTCATTTTCAATCCTCTGACTTTGGCTTAAAAATTTTAAGGTACACAAAATCTGTGCATTTTTCCATAAGATGCTGTGTGTGAATTTACCCTTAGTATCAGGATTCTGTATGAAATACTCCACCAAAGATACCACAGTAGGCTAAGGCCCCACGGGCCGGAACCACCGCTCTAAAGAGCTACAGGAACAACCGCAGCGTGAACACATTGTGGTTCTTCCCGCAGCGCTTTGAACAGAACGTTCACAGAGTTTTTGACTGAAGGCCGCCTCAGGTTCCGGACCAAAATACAGGTAGCCATGACTGAATGCCAATGCACTGCACCGGCATCCACTCCGCTCCGGATTAGGCCCAATGAATGGGCCTAGTCGGGAGGAAGGATTGTCTTCAGGCCAAATCGCAAGGCGAATCGGCCTGAAGAATGAGCATCTCGCTTCTAATTTCTGGGAGCCGGCTCCCGTAAAAAAGAACTGATCATCGTCTTTTTGGTCAGGATTTTGAGGCTGTGTGAACTTACCTTGATTCGGATACGCCCTAAAATCCTGACCAAAAAACCCTGTGTGAACTTTCGCTAAGGGTAAGTTCACACAGAATTTTTTGGATTGGAACCTGAGGCGGAGGCCGCCTTAGGTTCCGATCTAAAAACCGCGTAGCTGCGACTGAAAACCGGTGCACTGCACCGGCATCCAGCCGCACACTCTGCTCTGGTTTAGGCCCAATGAATGGGCCTATTCTGGAGGAGGGAGTTTCTTCAGGCTGAATCGCGTGGCGACTCGCTTCTTTTTTTCCAGGAGCCGTCTTTTTAGTCAGGGTTTTGCGGCGATTACGGTCTCAAAACCCTGACCAAATAACCCCGTGTGAACTTACCCTCAGGCTGAGTTCACACAGAGTTTTTGGTCAGGATTTTGAGGCGGAATCTGCATACAGTCCTATGTAATCCGCTTGTAATTGTTTTACGCTAGCAGTATTTTCCGCTAGCGGAAAAAAGAATCGACATGTCCAGTCTTCAGGAGGATTCCGTCTAAAAAATCAAAGCAAGTCAATAGGAGGCGGAAAATCCACCTTGCGGTTTTTTTGACGCGGAATTGGCAAAAACTGCCTCAAAAACCGCAAGGCATTTTTAGAAGATAATGCTTGGCCACATTCAAAAATGCCTCTAAAAAAAAACTAGACAAAAAAAAACACCACACAAATTTTATTAAGCGGATTTTTCCTGTCCAAAAAACTCAGTGTGAACTCAGCCTAAGAGCTTTCTATATATTTCCCATTCCTGTTGTAGACATTCTTGACTTTGGTTCAAAAAACTGCAGTAAAATCTGCAACAAAAAAAGCCATGTGTCCACAACATGGGGCCTCAGCCTAAGATACTGAATTCCTCCTGTGACTGGAACTAGTGTATCAACCAGCTACAAGCGAAATCAGCAAAAAGAAGTTATGTTAAAATGCCCCCCTTATGGGAGACACAATTTATAAAATAAATAAATAACTAAAAGTAAATAAATAGGCAAAAAAAAAAAAGTCGAATTAAAAAAAAACACAAACCAAGGCCCCACATTGCAGAAACACAGTTTTTTTTGTTGCAGATTTTGCTATGTTTTTTTGAGCCAAAGATTAGATAAAATAATCCATTAATAGTCCCACAGTTGGGAAATTTCAGTATGTTACAGCAGCATAGTAATACAGGTACAGGATAATACACAGCAGGGCCGGCGTCAGCGCACGGCATAGTCGGGCAAGTGCCGGGGCCCACAGAGCCTCTGGGGGCCCCCCGGCACTTGCCTGTCACAATTTCAGCTCATCGGCGTCCGTCTGCCGATGAGCTGGAATACATACGCGATGCAGGAGCTGTGAGCGCAGCTCCTGCTTTAAAGCTCCGGCCCCGGCTTGCGTGTGTAGGCGCGATGACGTCATCGCATCACGCCTACACACGCAAGCCGGGCCGGAGCTAAGCAGGAGCTGATCTCACAGCTCCTGCATCGCGTATGTGATTGGAGGGAGAGAGAGAGGAGCGTCGGGGGAACGAGGGAAGGTGAGTGATGTAAGTGTTTGTTTTGTATTACATTACATATTAAGGTGAAACATAAGGGGGCCCATGAAACTGGGGGGCAAATGAAGGGGAGGGGGGGAACGGCATGACACTGGGGAAGATGAAGGGGGTGGGGAGAGAACGGCATGAAACTGGGGACAAAGATGGAGGGGGCCCAAAGAAACTGGGGGGCAAATGAAGGAGAGGGGGGAACAGCATGACACTGGGGAAGATGAAGGGGGGGAGACGGCATGACACTGGGGCAGATGGAGGGGGGAGAACAGCATGACACTGGGGCAGATGGAGGGGGGAGAACGGCATGACACTGGAGAAGATGAATGGGGTGGGGAGAGAACGGCATGAAACTGGGGACAGAGATGGAGGGGGCCCAAAGAAACTGGGGGGCAAATGAAGGGGAGGGGGGAACAGCATGACACTGGGGCAGATGAAGGGGGGGAGAACAGCATGACACTGGGGCAGATGGAGGGGGGGAGAACAGCATGACACTGGGGCAGATGGAGGTGGTGGGGAGAGAACGGCATGGAACTGGGGACAGAGATGGAGGGGGCCCAATGAAACTGAGGGGGCAAATGAAGGGGGGGGAACGGCATGACACTGGGGAAGGGGGTGGGGAGAGAACGGCATGAAACTGGGGACAGAGATGGAGGGGGCCCAATGAAACTGAAGGGGCAAATGAAGGGGAGGGGGGAACGGCATGACACTGGGGCAGAGACAGGGACATTAAACTGTGGGCAGATGAAGGGGGAGAACGTGATGAAACTGGGGACAGAGATGGAGGGGGGACATGAAACTGGGGGCAGAGGAAGGGTGTATATGAAACTGGGGGAGAGATGGAGGGGGGCATATAATTTACGGGTGACTGTAGGAGGATTATACTGTGTGGGAGCACATAATAAATGAATGAGAATGGGTGGAATCAACATAAAAGTGGGTGGAACTAAATTTGCCGCGGCGCGCAGAGCGCACCGCACATTTTGCCCCTCTTTCTACTCTTTAAAAGATTGGGAGGTATGGCGTTGGTGACGCCACACTCCTGCATGACGTCACTCACTTCATCTGCAACGCACAGTGTCTCGACTCCCCCACCTCCTTTACAAGGGGGCCCACTGAGGCTCTGTCGCCCAAGGGCCCATAAAAACCTGGAGCCGGCCCTGATACACAGTAATATAATACAGATGTAGACACACATATTCTGAGAAGAGAAGCTATACTAGGAGTCCATAGCAGCTAAGGAACAGAAGAAGAAAGAAGGAAGACTTCATAATCATTAGTTTTAATTGCGGAGTGATCTTCGCTTGGTCTGATGTAGATTACACAGCCTGACTGCGGTTGGAAGGAAGGACCTGCGATAGCGCTCCTTCTCACACTTGGGGTGAAGCAGACGGTCACTTACAGTGCTGCTAAGTGCCATCAAGGTCTCATACATGGGGTGGGATTTGTTCTCCCGCATGGAGCTCAGCATGGACATTATCCTTCTGTCACCCACCATCTGTATTGGGTCCAGGGAGCTCACCAGGACAGAGCTGGCCCTTCTGATCAGCCTGTCAAGTCTATTTCTGTACCTGGTTGATATACTGCTCCCCCAGCAGGCCACACCGAAAAAGATGGCTGAAGCAACCACAGAGTTGAAAAAGGCCCTAAGAAGTGTCCCCTGCACTCCGAAGGCCCTCAGGCTCCTGAGCAGGTAGAGCCTGCTGTGACCCTTTCTATGCGGCGCCTCCAGGTGCTCAGCCCAGTCTAGTTTATTATTGAGAAGCACACCCAGATACTTATAGGTCCTGACTATCTCAATACATGACCCTCAAATCTCCACAGGATCAGAGCACTTCTCCGTTTACTAAAGTCCACCTCCATCTCCTTGGTCTTCCCAGCATTAATCATGAGGTGGTTCTGCTGGAATAGGATAAGATAGATAGATATAAGATAGTATAAGAACTTACTATATATTTCCCATTGCTTTTGTAGCCACTCCTAGGTTTGGCTCAAAAACACGCAGCATAATCTGCAACAAAAAGAGCTGCGTTTCCGCAACATGGGGCCTCAGCCTCAATATCACACCTGCATCACAGGTTCTAGCCCCACCTCTGGCTCCACAACACTATATCACCTACATAAAGATTACCATTTCCATTATGAAGAGGGAACATTTTTATCAGCATTTTGTGGTATTATTTAAAAAAAAAAAAAAAAAAGCTGAAAACTGTGAAAACCAGACACACTCCCCCTCTTTTTTATTTGCATTTTTCCTAGTTATAAGAATAAGAAAAAACATGCAAAAATAAAAAATAACATAAAAATATAGCCCCATGTGTCACTAAAAACATTATTTGAGTAATCCAAACTAAAAAAAAATATCCTGAACCACAGAAAATGCCCTGGTTAAGCAATTTCTATTTTTTTTAAGCATATTATTTAAATTGTTTTGCTTTTGCCTCTGTGGTGCAATAGTAGTGTAGTCCTCAAGTGCACCGCTAACACTCGTGAATGTCCACGACTAATGGCAACAACAAGTTTTTTAACCCATGCAGTAACTTTCCTTTGCCTTTAGTTTCTTACAGAATCCACTTTGAGTAATATGAACATGATCTTGATAAGGGGTGTCATGGAGGAGCTATATAGTAGGCACCCAGACGTCAGTATACCCGAGCCCTTCTACTCAGCGGTAAACTGCAGTCAGTGAAGCTCTCGGCATCTGCCGAATGTTTCTTAATTGTGTACTTATGAAATATAGAAATTACAAGACAATGTTCAACTCCGAGCAATCAAGAAACGGAAGATTTAAAAACCAGACAATTTCAGAAAATCCCATTCTGCGGCGCCCCACTTATCTGTGAATGGGATTCATCAGTTCAGCTTAGGAGCTTGCAAGGCATAATTGTTTATTAACTATTTCCATTCCAGCCTGCCAACACTGTGCCTGCCATTTATTACACAATCTGTCAGATCTCTGTTTTATCACAAAAGAAGCATCGATTCCATTGTTTTAATATGGTTTTTAATTAGCTTCATTGCTATTACATCACTCATCGTAGCAAACATCAGTACAACTGTCCCGCAGGGGAAAATGTAGTCTGTCTATCATATGAGATGAGAATAACCATAATGATAATCTCCCAAGACTAGATACAATTTCAACCCTAGGTAGTAATCTTTCATATATAATGTAATTGATAATGACCTGTTTACATTTGGTATCTTCATTAGATTTCAGGTTCCTATTAGTTGATGAAACACAGAAAAATCATTCAGCCCGATACTAAAGTTGGATTAAAAATTAGGCTGCGGAGAGTCATTGTTCTTCTCATAGTCTCCAGGCCTATGTCTGGCTCTGCCCAGATGTCTTCCATTTCTCACAGAAGAACAGACTCTTACATTGCTGATCAATGTCATGCCCTATAAAGCTGAGACTAAGACACGGTCGTATAGCTTTAATACGAGCATGCAATTATTGCTGCTACATTATGGGACATTATGGGACACTATAGTAACTTCTACACTCACCTAATGGCTCTTTCCCTTTTTAGGCTAAGGCCTCATTTTTGTGGGGGTTTTTTGTTCCAGATTTTGCTGTGGTTTTTGAGCCAATGATAGAACTAAATTTAACCGAAAGGAAAACATCTAAATAATTTCTTTATATTTTCCAATCCTTGTCCATCCACTCCTGACTTTGGCTCAAAAAACAGCAGCAAAATCTGGAACAAACATACTGCATTTCTGCAACGTAGGGCCTTAGCCCAAATTGTAAGCCCTGGTAGGATTCTCACTCTGTACCAGTCTGTATACTCATGACACAACAGATAACACATAAAAATTATAACAGACCCCAGATCAGATGGACCACAAATCAGATGCTACATTAATACAGACCTCAACTGATGGACCAGACAATACCCAAATCATATAATATATAATTACAGACCCCAGATCAGAAAATAAACTATTACAGACCTAAATTTAGTCCTCCGACCAGATGCAAACCAAAATAATTCCTCTCCCCTTTTAACTCCTCTTCTGTACTAATATTGCCCGCACTGCATGGACTTCTGAAGCCAGGGGCATAGCTATAGGGGGATGCAGAGGTACAAATCACTACTGGGTCCTGGGTATTACAGATGGCATGTATTTTGCATTGGGGACAATCAATTTCAATTTGGGCTCCCTTGGGCTGGAGGGAGTCAGTGGCATGAGCTCCGGGCACCACACTAGCTGTATATAACCAATGCTGCATTCTGGCACTGGTTGTACACACCACCTACGTTTTGACGGCATTGCTAAGACCCAGTGCAGAGCGGTGCTTATCTGAACCATGAGGCTACAACAGAGCGGTAAGTAATTCTACTGCCAGCTTTAGGGTGAGTTCACACAGTTCTTTTGGTCCAAAACCTGAGGCGGAGGCCGCCTCAGGTTCCAGACCAAGAACTAGGTAGGTGCAACTGAAAGCCAATACACTGAACCGGTATCCGCACTCCGCTCCAGATTAGGCCCAATGAATGGGCCTAGTCCAGAGGAGGGAGTGTCTTCAGGCTGAATCACGAGGCGAAATGGCCTGAAGAATGAGCACCTTGCTTCTTTTTCCGGGAGCCGGAACAGACCAGCTCCTAGAAAAAAGAACTAATCCGGCTACCATTGATTTGAATGGAAGCCATCTTTTTGGTCCGGATTTTGAGGCCGTATCTGTGTGAACTTACCCTAACTCACTATTACCTGTGGCTCTTGTGCCAATGAGCACTACCATTGCTGATGTACTGACATCACTCCTCATTGGTTAACATTAGCAATGTTGCATTGTTTTTTACAAACTAAATTGCACCCCCATCAGGCACGCCGTGGTGTCACCTTAGGCAGTTGCCTATCTTTGTCTACCCCTTGTTCTAGCCATGAAATTAATACATAATATTGACAAGAGAACGACCGCCCTATAATGATCCAGGAAGAATTGAAAATGTGGTTAAATAAGGCATAGTAAAAGGCATTAAGAAGATGATCTGTTATTGCCCTCCAGATGAATTCATCCTCCAAATGCCCTAATATCCTGCAAAGGAACTGAACATAATCAGGATGATAGGCCCGAGGGGGCCGTCAGTACAATACTCTTCTAAATTGGTAGCCACAATAGACAATAAATCTAACGTTCAATAATTATTGTGGTCATGACAGTTAATAGTGATCACCAATCTCCACCTAGCAAATTGTATTGTCAGAATCTCACTGTCATTGAGTATTCTAACTAATAGTACATTTATATACAGTGTCTAATAACAGCCCCATAGGAGATCAATACAAATATACCAAGACATTATCTCAGCTGTGATTTATATCTATTTGGTCCTTACCTTTAAGATGTGTTTCGGCACATCTCTAGAAACACATTTTAACCACAGTACAGTATAATAGATGTCAGTAACAATAATTTTTTACAGATTTTTAGCCCTTAGTCCAAGTGCAATGATACACTGTATCCATGCATAGTGCAGGCAGTGGTGGTAGAGAATCATGACAGGTTGATTTCCGCACAGAATTTCCTTAGATTGTCACATGAGATGAATAAAAATGAGATACTTATAAGGCTGGATCAGAAAATTTCAACATATGGCAGCCATAATGTTAGACAGTTTCCTATCAGTCATGAATCAATAGTCTTGGCTGAATATTTTCTTGAGAAGTATGGCACAATTGATCATAATCCAGGATTGTTTTGGATATTATTAATATAAATTGTTCTGTTCTTTCATAGAAAATAAAAGGTTAGGATTCTCTTATAGATGCATGGCAGCACAATAAGGGTCTGAGGAGTGGAAGAAACCGAACCGGCTGTAGGCCATACCTTCATTTTTTTGTACCCACTCTCAACAGGATAAGATGTAACTTGCTGATTGGTGGGTGACTGACTGCTGGGACCCCCACCAATCAGAAGAACCGGGGTGTTTTGTACCCCGTTTGATTATAGTGGCAGGAAAGTTGGTGCAAGGATAAAATGTGCTCACCTCAAGATCAAGGTAAATTAAAGAGCAAGTGAAATAAGTGAACAAAAGAGCATTTTTCTTCACTAAAAATATATTTTAAAAAAGTCTGTTACCGTCACCTGACTTTAACCTGAATAAAATTATTTTGTTTCCTCTTTCAAGCTAAGGCCCCACGGGCCGGAACCGCTGAGCCAAAGAGTTGTGGGAACAACCACGGCGTGAACGTATTGTGGTTCTTCCTGCAGTGCTTTGAACAGAAAGTTCACTGAGTTTTCCTACACAGACTTTCTGTTACAATTATATCTATGGGAAAGCCGCCGTCATTTCCATAAATGTAATTGACATGCTGCGATTTTCAAAACCACGACGGTTCTGGAAATCGCAGTGCGTCCGCGCTGCAATTTTTTCCGCAAAGTGGGTATGGGACTCAGAGTGGTGCCTCCGTCACCTAGCTCATATCTTTATTATTAATACGGAAATAAACTCTATATACAGCAACTAAGGTGTCAACTTTCCTCTCATAAACTCAAAGAGCTTCCCCTCCTAGAGCTCACAAAGTGCCTCTACCCTCCTTGCTCTGATTGACAGGTTCTGGCAGCGGACACATGTGTACCCCTATCTTTTCCCCTGCAATGAAATCATAAATCAGTCTGAGGTCACATGATGCTATGATGTTTTATTTGAAAGCTTGCTCCCCTGGCCACCCAATAGGCAGCAAACACAGATAGTGAGAGCAGTAAGATAATTAATTGGAAATGTACTTCGTCCACAGATTCACTTTATGTAAATATCAGTGATACAAGGAGCAGCAAGTAAAATAAAGCCAAGTACAGACTGTGCAAGGGAGCAGTGAATATATAGCACTGCTGTGGATGTAGCTGCAGATTTTTTGGAAGCTGGATAACTCCTTAAGGCTAAGGTCCCACTTTGCGGAAACGCAGCTTTTTTTGTTACAGATTTAGCTGTGTTTTTTTGAGCCAAAGTCAGAAGTGGCTTGAAAAGCAATGGAAAATATAAAGGAAGCTCTTATAGGTTTCCCTTCTGTTAAATCCACTCCTGACTTTGGCTCAAAAAACCACAGCAAAATCTGCAACAAAAAAAACTGTGGTTCCACAACGTGGGACTTTAGCCTTAGGCTAAGGCCCCATGTGGTGCTCCATAGGAAAAAGCACTGCAGGAAAAGACGCAACGGCAACGTATCGCAGCTCTTCTTGCAGCACTTTCCTTCAGTGATATAAGGAAGCCTAAAAGGAAATCTATAAGGAAACCACTGGCATTTCCATAGATATGATTTCTAAAACCGCAATACAGGTTTTTTTGAGCCAAGGTCAGGAATGGATTGAGCAGAAGTTAGAAGTATAAGAACTTCCTATATATTTACCATTTCTTTTGCAGACATTCTTGGCTTTGGCTCAAAAATCGCTACAAAATCTGCAACATATAAAGCTGTGTTTCCGCAATATGAGGCCTCAGCCTTAAATCGACCTTCGCAGGCCTCCAATTTCAAACTGAATTTACTTTACTCATGATTAGAGATGAGCGAACAGTGAAATGAGTTTCGATATTCGTTTCAAGTAGAGCCTCAATATTTGACTACTCGATCGAATATCGAATCCCATTATAGTCTATGGGAAAAAATGCTCGTTTCAGGGGAAACCACTATTCGACTAAAGGAGAGTCACCAAGTCCACTAGTAGCAGGAGGAGAGTGTTTAGGAGGAGCGCTGTGCAGTTAAAGCGCACAGACCCTATTATAGTCTATAGGGTCCGTGCACTTTAACAGCACAGTGCTTGTAGTTGCGCTGATAAAAATTCAGCTCCCTCGTAACCGCAAGCTGCCAGCTCTCCCGACTAGCAAAGACGAGCCTGCGGCAAATCAATGTTGGTTCTGCAGCAGGCTCGTCGGTAGAGCTGGCAGCTTGCTGTTACGAGGGAGCTGACTTTTTGTCATAGGAATGCATTGACCAGCGTTGAATCAACTCTGGTTCTGCCAGAGGCTCGTCTGTGAGGAGGCGGAGTCTAAGATCGGACCATAATGGAGACTGCAGTGGTCTGATCTTAGACTCCGCCTCCTCACAGACGAACCTCCAGCAGAACCAGGGTTGATTGGCCGAATGCTGTACAATGGCCAATCAATGCTGGTTCTGAATCGAATATTTACTGCGAATAGCTAGTAGTATTCGGTCGAGTACGAATATTTCTAATACCGTAGTATTCGATCGAATACCTACTCGATCGAATACTACTCGCTCCTCTCTACTCATGATATATTTTAGCAAACTTTGTATTAATCTAAGTCTTCTCCCATATCAGCAGAATCTTCAGCATACAAGTTCTTTACACAGGTCCTAACCCCCTGTGCATGAGTCCTCATTGTAATGTAAATTAGTGGTAATGACTTTGCATCGTGGGTTTACTCTATTATGTACTTTCACTCAATAAAAAAACCTAAAAAATGGAACATGTTGTAATTTTGCCACATGAAACCTTCTTTATCTACTATACAAAAAGAGAACTACATTTTTGAAAGAATTTAAAGAGGAAGCAATACAAAATCATGGGTGTTGTCAAACTGTGGACTTCTAGATTTTGAAATGCTTAATCACCACATTCAGGTCTGAGGACATTCAAGCTGTCATTCTTAGAAGAAGGATGTCACTTACAGTAATAAAGAAGTATAGCTTCTGTAGAGGGAAAACAAGCTGCGATTCATGTGTAGGATCCGCCATAAACCTGTCTCTGCAACAGATACATCCAACATAAAGTGTATGTATCCGGGAGTGTGTGGTGAAAAGTTTTGTAATATACTTTATTAACCTATCAAACTTTCTTTTAAAAGAAAACCAGCGCCCTCTGGGTTCACACCCTCACAATACCCATACCCAATGTAATATGTAGGGCTGAAGCATTTACCAAAGGGAGATGGCCACTTCAAATGGCTGTATCTCTGGTTTTATAACACTCTTCATATGCTGCCAAGATTGTAGTAGCTGTAAATGTGATTTTCTATGAAGAATGAATTGCTACAAAGTTCCATCTATGTTTGTAACTAGTGATATCTCAGGTTCTGTTATAGCTACGGTAGTAGCTTGGCATCATGTGAAAGCTGAGAATTTTTCTAGGTGGTAAGAAACTAGAGAACAGCCATATGAAGTGACCATGCTCCCCTGTGGTAAATGCTTCAAGTCTGCATACTCACAATACAACTGTGTTCGGACTGTAGTAACAGCTCAGTTAGACAGTTGCTAGGGAGAATGTTACAGCCTGTTTTCTATTAAAAAGGAAGTTAGATAGGTTAATAAGTGTATTACAAAAATGGTCACCAAACACCCCCCGACACAATAGTAAAAAAAAAAAAAGAAGTGAGTTACAATTTAAACCTGTACAAGAAAGCCAAATTGCTACAGCTATACAGTATTGTGTCAAGGAATGTAAATTGATATAGAACAATTGGAACATTATGTGAGGCTTTAAATAATAAAAAAAAAACCTTGTAAATACAGTCCTATGAAAAAGTTTGGGCACCCCTATTAATCTTAATCATTTTTAGTTCTAAATATTTTGGTGTTTGCAACAGCCATTTCAGTTTGATATATCTAATAACTGATGGACACAGTAATATTTCAGGATTGAAATGAGGTTTATTGTACTAACAGAAAATGCGCAATATGCATTAAACCAAAATTTGACCGGTGCAAAAATATGGGCACCTCAACAGAAAAGTGACATTAATATTTAGTACATCCTCCTTTTGCAAAGATAACAGCCTCTAGTCGCTTCCTGTAGCTTTTAATCAGTTCCTGGATCCTGGATGAAGGTATTTTGGACCATTTCTTTCTACAAAACAATTCAAGTTCAGTTAAGTTTGATGGTCGCCGAACATGGACAGCCCGCTCTCAAATGATCTGAAAACAAAGATTGTTCAACATAGTTGTTCAGGGGAAGGATACAAAACGTGGTCTCAGAGATTTAACCTGTCAGTTTCCACTGTGAGGAACATAGTAAGGACATGGAAGACAACAGGGACAGTTCTTGTTAAGCCCAGAAGTGGCAGGCCAAGAAAAATATCAGAAAGGCAGAGAAGAAGAATGGTGAGAAGAGTCAAGGACAATCCACAGACCACCACCAAAGAGCTGCAGCATCATCTTGCTGCAGATGGTGTCACTGTGCATCAGTCAGCAATACAGCGCACTTTGCACAAATAGAAGCTGTATGGGAGAGTGATGAGAAAGAAGCCGTTTCTGCACGTACGCCACAAATAGAGTTGCCTGAGGTATGCAAAAGCACATTTGGAGAAGCCAACTTCATTTTGGAAACAAAGATTGAGTTGTTTGGTTATAAAAAAAGGCGTTATGCATGGCGTCCAAAAAGAAACAGCATTCCAAGAAAAACACTTGCTACCCACTGTAAAATTTGGTGGAGGTTCCATCATGCTTTGGGGCTGTGTGGCCAATGCCGGCATCGGGAATCTTGTTAAAGTTGAGGGTCGCATGGATTCCACTCAGTATCAGCAGATTCTTGAGAATAATGTTCAAGAATCAGTGACGAAGTTGAAGTTACGCCGGGGATGGATATTTCAGCAAGACAATGATCCAAAACACTGCTCCAAATCAACTCAGGCATTCATGCAGAGGAACAATTACAATGTTCTGGAATGGCCATCCCAGTCCCCAGACCTGAATATCATTGAACATCTGTGGGATGATTTGAAGCGGGCTGTCCATGCTCGGCGACCATCTAACTTAACTGAACTTGAATTGTTTGTCCAAAATACCTTTATCCAGGAACTGATTAAAAGCTACAGGAAGCGACTAGAGGCTGTTATCTTTGCAAAAGGAGGATCTACTAAATATTAATGTCACTTTTCTGTTGAGGTGCCCATACTTTTGCACCGGTCAAATTTTGGTTTAGTGCATATTGCACATTTTCTGTTAGTACAATAAACCTCATTTCAATCCTGAAATATTACTGTGTCCATCAGTTATTAGATATATCAAACTGAAATGGCTGTTGCAAATACCAAAATATTTAGAACTAAAAATGATTAAGATTAATAGGGGTGCCCAAACTTTTTCATAGGACTGTAATGTCCATTGCTCACAAGATGAGAGATATTAACAAGGGACAGAAAATGACAGATGCAGATGGAACCTCCTCTGCATTCACTCCAATGTAAATAATATGGTAGAAGCTTTTGTCTATTATATTTTTTTACTTTTTTGACTGAAGAATAAGTTGTTCATACAGGACTTTTTGTTCCATTACAAAAGTAAACACAGATGGAGAGAGCTCTGCTACAAGTAATGTCCGTTGCAGTCTCCTATGACAGATAACAGCAATGGACATTAACAACGGTAGTGTGAATGTAACCTCAAGATACCTGGGATTGACTTTTTTATTGCAGAGTTTTCTTACATGTGTAAATATGCCCTTATCCTTCATTAAAGAGTGCCACACAGATACATAGTCATATCTTCATTCCTGAATGGGAGTGCTAGTCACCAAAGGACTCCCTGATATCCTGAGAGATAGCAGTCCCAGAGGTGAACAGTGTATACTGTTTCCATATAAGGGAGGGTTCACACGATCTATTTTGGCTCGTAATGTGGCACGTAGACGGCGCGGGAGCTTTTGCGGGCCGTATACGCTCCCATTGATTTCAATGGGAGCGTGGATCGTATATGCGGCGCTATGAAATCAATGGGAACGTGAACGGCCCGCAAAAGCTCACGCTGCATCTACGTGCCACATCACGCGGCACGTAACTCCACGTGAACCCTCCCTAAGACCAGGCCTTGATATGCTAGCTAAATCCTATAATTGGTGAAGGCCATGACACATGCCCCTTATGCTCTGGCTAATAGAGACTTCATTTCCATTGCCCTTTAAATTCATGAACTATGATGTAAATGAGTTACTTTCAGATAGTTTCCAAATTACTCGAGACAATCACGTTTAATAATTCTGTATCGAGAAACAAAGATGCCTGAAATTCAAAGATAAGACACACGGGTGCTGTTCAGTTCTTTACAAATAGCTTCCAGGTACTCTAAAAATTTATCCAATTTCATGCACTCTTCTGAGATAATGTCTTGCCCTCAGATCTACGAACTGTCACGTTTATCTCTTTGTATACAGATCTTCTGCATAAATTGCTGATCAGAAAGACAGTGAAAATATGAGATGAACTTATGCTCATGGCTGGCCCCTTCTCTATATATACAGCTTGCTTAGCTTTATTGAATACTAAACAAGATGAAACCTCAACCAATAATTTAGCGCCCAGTTTGCCCCCAGTCCTCCTGTTTGTCATGTTGTACCACCCTTCCATTTTAATTAGTGGAGCACAGTATTGTATGATTCCTATCCACACTGCTTTAGTTTCCTCTGTAGTTTTGCAGTGGTTTTAGATTATGACATAATTTTGACAATTTGTCAATGTAGTTTTTGCACTACAAAAAAACCCCAGTTTTGTCAAATAATCAATACAGCCAGAGCTGCATTCTTGTTAACTGAAAGTCAGAACACCCTCCTAAGATGGTTGACCAGTCTGGTTGCCTTGACAAGACACACAATGAGAAAATCTTAGTTATCCAATCCCTCCTTATCCATCTTGCTTCCCTTTCTTTATTTCTTTCCTTCTCCCTTTTCTTTCTCCCGTTCCCCCTGTCTCTTTCTTTCTGTCTCTAGGGGCTTATTAGCAATTGCCTATTTTGGTTTAGCATTTTTATTCCCTGTCTTCCAAAAGCCATAACTTTTTTGCTGGTTATTTGTGGGACAAGTTGCATTTTCTAATGGCAACATTAAATATTCCATATTATGTATTGCAAAAGATTTTAAAAAATTCCACAATTGTTTTTAGGAATTTATTTTTATGGTGTTCACTGTGCAATAAAAATCATATATGACTTGGACTCTACGTAGCTCTTCTCATGCTAAAAATGCCTCATATCAACTGTAGAAAGTACCCACCCTTGGGACTGAGGCCTCTATATCCAGAATAAAGGTCCCCATGATCCCTATTCTCTCTGCTGCAGAATTTGTAAAGAATGGAATGGTTGGCTTGCATTCAGTGGAACTCCCAAAAGCAGTCGAGCAGACTTGCCCAGCCAAAATCCATAGAAATAACTAGAGAAAGCCGCATAAGTGCTACCACATCTCAACTTGCAGTGACCATGGAAGAAGGAATAGATGAGAGCCCTCATTTTTTCATAAGACGTGAATCCTAGAGGTGAATATACCACAAATGTTTAAGTATTCTCCTTTAAGTGTGAATGAGACCTTGGGACACATACACACTACCTTGTCTGGAATCCATGTTACGTAGATCTTTTTTATGTCTCATGTTAGGTTCACATCTGCTCTTGGTGAATCTACAGGGTTTCTGTCCCACCATTCCGCTTGAAAAATGTGGAGAGCAAATTCCTACAAGTAGGACACTTTTTTTCTCCGCATATTTTGGGCGGAAACCGGATGGAAACCCGGCAGACCCCATTATAGTCTATGGGGGCCATAAGTTTCCGCAGGTAACTACTTTTAAAGCAGATTAATTTCTGTTTTTTTGGGTCTCCAAGCAGACCCAAAGAATGGAAACCCCAATGCAGGTGTAAACCTAGTGTCAAATTACCCTTTTGGTAAGATACACAGGGTCCATGGATCTGTTAAACAAACACAATTGTATTTTATTACTTTTTTCAAGTACTTTAAAAAACAAAACAAAAAGAAAACTGAAAAATAAATGAAAATAGCAAGAAAAAGGGGAAATGAAAATATGTGCTTTTAAAAAAATCCATGTCAAAACAGTAAGCAGGGCGAGCTCGGACACAGGTCAGCAGCCATGCTATTTTCAGGGACACAGTGAAATTCACAACTTCACGACTGCGGCAACGTCAAGGAAGATGAGTCATATCTTATTATCAGCAATTTAAGGGCATACTACAATTTCGGAAAACAAAGGTTATTCAGCTGTTGAATTTTATGATATGATTTGTCGTCTTTAGTCTTATATAATTTAATAAGAATCTTTCTTTTTATTCCCAAGGCATAAAGTTCTGCCCTGGTGAAGTGGTACCAATGTGCTATGAATAAGTAACATGATAGTCCCGAAACGCGTTAGAGACTGCAATTTTTAAGCACATTTTTTCTGTGTTTTTCACTATGATCTGTGCATGTTTGCTATCTGTTTTTTAACCAAAAGTTATGAATAAAAAAAAGAGAAAGTTTAACACTCAAGTGATGCAGACCTACTTACCTTTTCCATACCCCCCAACTTTTGAAAAGTAGAAAGAGAGACACTTTTATGTTCACTCTGCCCATTCTCATTCATTTTTCATGTGCTCCCACACAGTATAATCAGTCACCCGTAAGTTATGTGCATAATTCTGCCCCAGTGTCATGCCGTTCTCCCCCCCTTCATCTGCCCCAGTGTCATGCCGTTCTCCCCCCCCCCCCTCATCTGCACCCAGTTTCATGGGCCCCCCTACATTATGTTCCACCTTAATGTTTAACACAAACAAACACTTACACTCACCTTCCATCTCTCCCCCGCCGCTCTCTCCGTTCTTTCACTCATACACATAGTTGTAGGCGCGATGTGACGCCATCACATCGCGGCTACAAATGCCGGAGCTCAGGGTTAAAGCTCCTGCTTTAAATGCCTATATGTGCAGCTCATTGGCGCCTGTAGGAAATCGGGACATACCTCCCGCCAACCGGGACTGACGGACAGGACACCAAAATCGTGAGTGTCCCGCGGAAATCAGGACGGTTGGGAGGTATGCTTTTCCATGAAGATTTACTACGGCAGCTCCTAAGAGTCCAGGAGTGTAGGACATGCACCTTGAAGTGTTTGCATCAAGATTCGGTGAGCTCATTTAAAAAAAAATTTCATTATTATTAGCAGAGTTAACCGTAACTTCTACAATTGGTTAAGCTGCTGCAGTGCAATATCTTATCACAGAGGACAACAAAAACCAATGAAAAGTCATTGAAATTTTTTTTTTTCCCAATAACTTTCCATGTTTTTGTTGTCTTCTGTGATAAGATATCACACTGCTGCAGCTTAACCAATTGCAGAAGTTCGGGTTAACTCTGCTACACCTGAATTCTTTCAACTATGGTAAAACATTTCAGAAATACTATGCTGGCTGATAAAACTGGAATGCCACTTCCAGGTCATACAATCTATAAACCCGCTAGTACGACAACATTTTGGGAAATTTAAATTGGATGTCCAGGAGTCATAAATGGGAGAGCAAATATAGGATCCTAGTGTTACCAGATTTCATTGACATTACTGAAATGACTAAGTTAAAGGTTAATACCTAATATTTTTAGTGGTCACTGGTTTCCAAATGGCTAACAATGAATGGTCCTGGGTGGTCCAGGGGGACTTAGAGGTTAAAAGGGTCACTTAATCATTACTTTTGCAAATGTGATGGAAACAGCACAATAAGCCCCTAATATATCTTTATTCTTTCTGCTGAGCAGCACAACCCCTTGTTTAAGAGTGCTCTAATGGTTTCTGGCAGAGGGGCATGTGACAGGACTCCACTGAAAAAAAGCTTCATCCACACAAACATTGAAAAAATTGGGCATGAAAAACCAAACCTATGTCTCTGTGAAATTCTAGCAGCTGTTATACATTGGCTTCGCATCTGTTCTCTTAATGTTTGTCCATTTTTCACAACCAAGTGTCTTCCTTTTTTAACAGCTGTAAGAAAAACAAAAACAACTTATTTTGTTCTGAATTTTTGTGATAAACCCACAAAATACTCACATACAGGTTTCTCCAATGCCAATTTTTTTTGGATAATTAGTGCAGGGACTTATAAGACAATGAGGACCCTCGACATGGCTTGTGAGCTTACATATATAAGCCTTTTTTCACCTCTTTTTTTTTTTGTGTGAGCATCCGCTAACTACAATCAAATAACAAATCACAAACAACGTAATTACCGATGACTTATAAAGATGAAGCAATGAACACAAACCATAAAATTAAGGCTCAAAGTTCAGGACTAAAAGGAGGAAACTTCTTCAAAATCTTCCTGATTCTCCTGGGTCACGAGATTCTGGAAAACCCAGTGAAAGGGATAGAAGTACTATGGCAAGGAACTGGACCAGGCTTAGAAAATTTCCTCTGGCTAGATGGACCAAACTGAGAAAAAGAAGGTCTGGTGGATGGGACAATGGATAGGCCGGGAAAGAAAGATTATGAATGATAATCTGTTTTCCCTTAGCCCAAACAGCAGCACAACTGGGGTATTTCTGCCCCTATGAGCTGTTAGGACAGGTGGAATTTTTAATTACCTAACAGCTTTTGACCCCTATAAGAGTCCAGAAGACCTGCTCCTCCCTTGTGTTAGTAACAAGTATGATATACAGAGAGCAATTTATAAAAGGTGATACACACACATATACACAACCTATTTGTACAACAGGACCTCCTAGGGAGGGAGCCTTGTGTTGCTGTTTGGGCTAAGGGAAAACAGATTATCATTCATAATCTTTCTTTCCCCCTACGCCCAACAGCATCCCAACTGGGGATTTAGCAAGTATTGTTTCCCCTAGGGCGGGTCCTCCTGGCAGGCTGATGCCAAGACGGAGTGCCCAAATGCTGTAGCATCGGCCGTACGCCAGTCCAGTCTGTAGTGTTTGGCAAAAGTCAGCTGTGAGTTCCAAGAGGCTGCAGCACATATTTGTTCTAAAGAGAGGAACCGTGTCTCTGCCCATGACATCGCCACTGCTCGGGTGGCATGGGCTCGTAGGAAATCTGGAACAGGAAGATCTTGGGCCCGTAGGGAACAGCTGATGGCTTCTCTGATCCATCTAGACAGGGTTACCTTTGATGTTTTAGCGCCTCTATTGTAGCCAAACACATTAACCAGAAGATTCTCTGATCTTCGGAATGGTGCTGTACGGTCTAGGTAAATACGTAGTGCTCTTACCAGGTCCAGTGGGTGTAGCTTCTCCTCCTGCTCCGTAGCAGGAGAGGGAAAGAAAACCGGCAGGGTGATCAATTGATTGGTGTTCTGAAGTGTGGGTACCTTTGGCAAAAATCCCGGAACGAACCTTAGCTGTACTCTGTCAGGGAAGAAGGTTATGAAAGGTTCGGAGGCTGCTAGGGCCTGCAATTTGCCAACCCTCTTGGCGGAGGTTATTGCCAGCAGGAAAGTCACTTTAAATGACAGGTACTTCCAGTCCACTTCAGATAATAGTTCGAAGGGGGGCGCACAGAGCCCTTGTAGAACCGCGGCCAGGGGGCCGTCCTGTAAGAACTCTAGGACTGCATCTCTGTCTGGATCGCGGTGGCTGCCTGTACACCAATCTCGGAATATCCGGGCGATCCTGTGGTAGCTCTGATTGGTTGCCTCTGCTCTTGAATGGGCTAAGGTACTTAGCACTCCCTGGGACAATCCTCTGTCTGCGCATATGGCGCGGTTAACCTCCAGGCAGTGAGGTTGAATTTGTCTAGGCGCAGGCATGGCCGACTGTTCAGTGACACCAGGTTTCTGACTGGTGGAAGCCTTCAGTAGTTCCCCCGACTCATAAGGATAAGGTCGGTGAACCATGCCCTCTTTGGCCAGAACGGCATGATCACTATAGCCGAAGTCTGGTCCTGCCTGAGTTTCGCCAATACCTTCGGGATCATCGGGATGGGAGGGAACGCGTATGTCAGTTCGAACCTCCATGGTATTGACAGGGCATCCACAGCCAAAGGGTTGTCTTCCTGGTACAGGGAGCAAAACCTTTCTACTTTGATATTGTGTTGGGTGGCCATCAGATCCACCTCGGGGAGACCCCACCTCCTGGTCAGGTAGTGGAAGATGTCCTGATTCAAGGACCATTCGCCTGCGGTCGGGCAGCCTCTGCTGAGTTGATCCGCTAGGATGTTCAGGCGGCCCTGGATATGTACCGCGGCCAGCTGGGAGAGGTTCTGTTCTGCCCAGGAGAAGATCGGGTTGGTGACTTGCAGGAGCGAGGGGAACGCCTGCTCCCCCCTGACCTGTCCCACAGGACAGAAAAAAACACAAGGGAGGAGCAGGTCTTCCGGCCTCTTATAGGGGTCAAAGCTGTTAGGTAATTAAAAATTCCACCTGTCCTAACAGCTCATAGGGGCAGAAATACCCCAGTTGTGCTGCTGTTGGGCGTAGGAGGAAACCAATATGAAGGGCAACCATAATGGCCAGACATAGGGCTCAGAACATAGAATGACCGTTATGTATGATAGAGAAGAATAGTGGTCATATGGTAATATTGGCTATGGTAGCCCTCCCAAGGGTGTGTTTCTACTGGCAAGAGATCATAGGTCTGATCATCAGTTTGCATTTTGCATTGCCTGATAGAACAATCAATTGTGCCAGAATAGTTGGGGGTATTGCATCCTCTATGAGGAAGGTCATGGTCACCTGCAGCCGCAATCTGTGCTCTAAGGGAACTTGTGCTAATAATCAGATATTGTTCTTCCCTATACCTGGATATTTTGCAAATGTTCCAATTTCTTGGCATCAATCAAGGCTTTAACATCTATTTGTGGTGGAGCAGGGGCAGACCATGAAGCTGTATGGCAGGGGTAGTGACCAAAGTGTGATCTGGTTCATCCAAACTGGAAATAACATACAAAAACAGAAATTAAATTAATGACATTCATAAAATATTAAATATTTACCCCTGCCTATCCAATACTTGGTTCAAAAACTCCGGTTGTCTGGCATTGATGTATAGTGTTTTCTTGGGGGAAGCATCCCCACTCCTGACATGTTCATTTAAATATTTTTTTTACATATTGCTCATGTCATGACCCCCATCTTGCCTACAAATTTTTGTCTGTATTAAAATGAAAGAGGCACTTTAGTTTTTTGCTTTAAAATAGGAATTATTATTTGCATACCTCATAATAATATAACATTCAGTGGGACAGTCCCTAATTTTAGGCATTGTCTAGCGAGGAATAGGTTGATAATAAGGGACCAAGTGGTATTGGACAGGGTCAAAGGGGACATTGATAGAGCTGGAGGCATGACTAAAGAAAGTTCAGTTTACTGCACCATCATCAGATTTGGTTGCTCTTTCTTTTATTTTACATTTGAGAAGTTTGTCATTAGTAATACAACTTGTAATCCCATAGAATGGGGGTCAACAGGGAAATGCAGTAATGGCAGCACTACATAAAAACACATGGCAAATATGGGAGAAATGCAGCATCCTGGAGTAGCTGTTATATATTGTGTTTGTCTATTGTGCCTCCATGTTATGTTGGTATGTCCCGTCCTATGTGTTCTGTTAAATGTAATTTGCATATTGTTTTCCCTGTTATTCTCCCCCCCCCCCCCCAGCGCCGCACCTCCCATGAGGCGACCTGAAGCGACCGCTTCAGGTGGCGCTATGCCAGGGCCCCGGGGAGAGCGGCATTTTTGCTTACCTAAGCCAGTCCAGGACAAGCTGTCCTGGCTTAGCATCACCATCACCGAGCGGTGGATTGGGGAGGCCCTGTGGACGCAGCGCTGCTCCAGAGGCCTCCCCTCACGCTCAGGCAGAGAGCAGGTCCTCTCCCTGCCTGCTAATGCTGCTCCACCACACCCCCTTCACTCCGCCCCATCCCCTCTGCTCCGCCCCCTCCTCCGGGGGGGGGGGGGGGGGAGGCGGCTTTCTGTTGTCCGCCTCGGGCGGCAAAAAAGCTAGGTTCACCCCTGCCCCCCCCCTCTCCTCTGCAGCTCAAAACAATGCCTTGGTTGAGCCCTGGCCAATCACAAGCCACTGGGTGGGGTTGTAAGGTGACTGTAGTCTCCTGGCGGCAGTTGGGATCCTCAGTTTAGTGTTAGCAGCCACCCTGCACAGTTGGTACAGAGCTATGTGAGGAAGAACCAAAACTTGGCCCCAATGGTCACCTACACAGACTCTAGGAAGGATTAGTGGAGGACTTTCATGCTAGAGCTTGTAACATCCCTGGGCAGCCTTCTATGAACAAGGCAGTGGGACTGGACTACACCCATTACCCCATCTACAAATCTGCTGGTTGTACCAGAAGGTTCAAGTTAATAAACAGTAACTTGGTTTCACTGCAACTCTGGACTCCTGAGTCATGCCGGCATTACCATCAGGGCCCTCCTGAACACCATCACACCGACTCAGAGTAGAGAGGTCCCTTCTCCAACTAGGAGTGCCCCGGGGGAAATAATACCATTACCTCCACCATCAGGTAGTGCTGCAGGACCACCTTTGACTGTGTCCAGTCCTGGAGTGGGATTAGAGTATGTGAGGAGTGTCCCTGGCCTAGCAGGTGACACAGGCACTGCTCCCATCCTCCGGTCTCTTCCACTGGGTTGTAGCAGAAAGAGACCAATTTTACTATCACACCAGGGTTAGAATACCAGGGGACAGCTATATACACCAACCAGGTGATGGGATTTGGCTACTTTGGCCCAGTCACAAGGGAACAGCAATTATATACAATCTCCTCCCAGGTGCTCTCTGGTGTTGGTCGTGACCAGCATAGGCTGTACATGGATGATATCTGTGTGCCACCTGTACTTCTACAGAATCATTAATTTCCTTAAGTAACCCAGGGATGTTAGGGTACTACATGGGCGCGTACATAGTGCCATTATAATATAATGTGTCAGTGTACTAGCACACTGTTAAAGCACACGTTTGTGTGCCTGGAGCCTTAGAGTATATTCACACGCAGCAGATAATCATTTCTATTCAACCATATTCAGTAATACGGGCAACAAGTCCATGGACCTCTGAAAGCCACATTCAGATAAACAAGTCAGTAGCAGAAAAGTCTGCAGCATGGGAATATAGTTTCATAGCAGCAACACAAGGATGCATCTTCCTCATTGTATAATATACAGTATCCACACATACATATAGAGCTTCATTAATTTACTTGTTAAAAAACATAACCCTTTTAATTAGATTAGTCTCGTTAGAGAAATACTTATTGGGTCAAGTGACTGGTGAAAAGCTGACAACTCTTTTAAGGAAGCCATTTACGACTTGAAAACGCGGTGCAGTAAATACCGTACCGCAGATGTCTCAGCTTCAGGCAATAATGCTGCCTCTTTTCACAGTAATTTCTCAATTTTTTTTTTTTTTTTAAAAAACTGTTAAATTAGTTACCTGATAAAAGGAAAAAAGTCCTGAACTCCACATAAATCAGTCAGCAGCATGAAAAGCAGAAGTGCACTCTCTTTCACTGAAAAATGAGTCACATTGACAGGTACGGGGTTAATTTTCCTCATTTTTTATTTTAACATAACTTCTGTATTGTCTCATATACTGTTGCTAATTAAACATTTGCCTCATCAGGGTCACATGATACTTTCAGTTCCTTTTTCCAAAACTCATCATGGCTGTAAGCGGTCTGTACATGTAGTTCTCATCTGTGCTATTACTTCACTTAGGCTAAAGCCCAACATAGTAGGCCGCAGCGAAAAAGCGTTGTGTTTTTTTCCCGCAGAGCTGTTCACAGAATGTCCGCAGAGGTTTCCTCTGTGTGTATTTTTCTGCAATGTGTGGATGGGATTCACTTGAAGACCTTTCATGTCCTGGGAGATCGGCAGCATTATACAAGGCTTGAAAGCTAACTGCCAGCTTTACCGATATGTGTACGGATGCCAGAGATATCGGTGGCATACGTTTCAGCATAGGTGTGTTGTGAGGAACTTCCCTTCTGACAGTATGAGGCTATGGAAGAGTACTGTCAGGGAGATGTTCCTCACAGTCCATTAATGATGCTATGCCCATCCTTCTGACAGTGCAGTGATATCAGTGCCAAAATTAACGGTGCTGATATCTCTGCCATCCGGGCACCTGAAAGTAGATACAAATAAAACACACTGTGCGCTGAATTCTGTGCCCAATCAGCTTTCTAGGATATATAATACCGCCGATTTGTGAGGACATGAGAGGTCCTCTTTAAAATGGTGGTCCAAGAATAGACAATGATGACCTATCCTTAGATTAGGTCATCGATACCAGATCACTGAAGATCCTGCACCCCTGCCAATTAGCTGCTATCATACCTGCACAGTGTACAGAGCTAGAAGACAACTTTGCTCACTGCCTAGTAGCCATGCCATTGCAGCTCAACTCCCATTCACTACACTATTCAGTTCTGGTGGCCACTGCAGCTGATTGATGAGGGTGCCACGTGTTAGACCCCCGCTGAATTGATATTGATGTCCTATCCTAAGAATATACCACCAATATCTACTCTTTGACAGCACCTTAAGCCCGGGACCCCACGTAATGGTGTTGCCATGATTTACCTGCAGTGGAGATGCTGCGGGAAAAATCGCAGCGTTGTACAGTGCAGGAAAAGTGGATGGGATTCATGCAAATCCCATCCCCACTTTGCAGAAAAGATCGGTGGACACGCTGCGATTTGCAAAGCCGTTGCGGCTTTGCAAATCACAGCATGCCAATTATATCTACGGGAAATGTCGGTGGTTTTCCTGTAGATCTTGTAGATCCTGTAGAAAGTCCGAAGAGGAAAACTCCAAGAACAAAAAGCGCTGCGTAAATAACCGCAATGCGTTCCCGCAGCGCTTTAGTGCTGCAGGTTCGGCCGTGGGGCCTTAATCTAATCTAAAGCCCCACAGGTCATACTCGCAGCACTAAAGCGCTGCGTAAAGAACCGTTGCGTGATTGCATTGCAGTTCTTTCCGCAGCGCTTTGAAGAGACAGTTCATGGAGTTTTCCTCTGCGGATTTTCTCTTCCCATATATACGGGAAAGCCGCCGGCGTTTCCATAGATATAATTGACATGCTGCAATTTGCAAAGCCGCAACAGCTTTGCAAATTGCAGCGTATCTGTGCTGCGATTTCTTCCGCAAAGTGGGCATGGGATTCGCATGAATACCATCCCCTTTACTTGCACTGTAAAACGCCACAATTTTTCCTGCAATTGCGGCGTTTATGTTCCGTGGGGCCACAGCCTAAAGCTGCATTTATTCCTATTCAGGGAGACTAGTTCTTTGCGACTTTAGGGCTGTATAGCAACAGATGTAATACAAAATTGCAAAGCAAACATACCACATGCGCGCCAGCAAAAACATTTTTTTTTTTTTTTTTTTTTAACCCTGCGCCCCTCACCTGATTGCAATATACATCCACTAGTGTGAGAGCCCCTTTACACTGAGTTTACGCCCCGTGTATTCTGTATGCACTCGGTGTATTCTGTACATTTTACACATGTAAAATGTAGTTAGACATGGAGTTCAATGGCTTTCTCGTATAATGTCTGTCAACTGGGCAAAATGTCTTCCAGTATGTCAGATATATCGAGCAATCAATGATCTTTCACCAGGAGGTACACTACCCAAAGGTAGCATCTAAGATCCTTAATATAGGGCAGCAGGAGCACTTCTCCACCCTCTTGTGCAAGACCCAATTCTAATCAATTATTTCGATATCTTGAGATGTAACTGCATGCAGTTTTGCAGCAATCCAAAATTTTGATCTAGTGTTACTTTTTGTGAAAGGGTGTACTCTCATTTGAGGGATGTTTCATGCATTAAAAAAAAAAAAAAAAATCCCCCCCAAAAATATCAGCATTTATAATGCTAAACTGGACACCGGGAAATCCCCCAACAAAACTTAATATGATTGTTGCTGTTTACATATATTTCTCTTAATATTCAACCTTCAAAACATGCACCTCTGCTACCATCTTGTGGTTGTTTTAAAAATAACAGGACTAATAATAGGCACAAACTTTCAAGTCCGAGTCGAGGTTTACATTTTAAAAAGCATATAACCCCCCCCCCCCTCCAAAAAACCCCCATTCATTTTCTACTTTCAAGAAACAACTTTTTTTTCTTTATTGTTGATATTGCAGTATCAATTTCTTTTTTTTTATTGCACCATTCAATTTATTGAGAAACTTCCACATTCCATTGCATTTTTATTTCGTGGTGTCTACTCTGTGGTACAAAAGTGGAATCCTCGGGTAACGGCTTTTTAAGTGGATAGGGTTTCCATTATTTGAGTCCCCAAATTGACCAGAAACCTGAACATTAGTGTGAACTTTGTGTTAACCACATCAATGATCACATCTTTGTATTAAAAAATAAAAATGTGACTATCATCCATTTTTCACACACCAATGGGATTAAACACCACTAGTTGCTGCACAATTTCTCCGTAGTACAGTAAACTTCACTGCTTGACCACATTGAAGCTTTTAGAGGGCTGATTTGGTCTTGGGCTTCATGACATTTGCAGTCCCGATGGTATCGGAACCAAAGTCCCAATAAATCGTGAACAATTTTACTCAGCAAGTTTCATGGAATTTCTTAATATTGGGCAGTAAAAATGAAAAGTTATTTTCTATTTTTTTTTCTTCTCAGTTTTTCACGCAAGGCGTGGGAGGGAAAGAGGACTATTTGGATTTTGAAGGGTAGGTTTGTGCTGGAATAGTTTTTGGGCACCATGTGATTTTTGAAGAGCTTCTAAAATACCTTAACAATGGATACTCCCAAAAGGTGACCCCATTTTGAAAACATCATATCTAAATGAATTTACCAAAGAGTATAATTGACCCCACGGGTCTCTGATAGTATCTATTAAAGGGGTAATCCCCTTTCCAGTTTTAATGGCCTATCCTTAGTAAGTCATCATTGCAATCATTTATTTCTCAGCAATGAAGGTGCAGCTGACAGTGAAAATTGAACTTTATCTACAAATACAATATTTTAATGCTTAATATGTTGTTTCCAGACTCAAGCCTTCAGACAGGTTATTTTAGGTACATTTTTTTTTTTTTTTTTTTTTTTTTTTGGGGGGGGGGGGTTTGGCATGACATATTGGGCACAGAACTTGTCTGGAAGAAATGCAGTTCTCATGTTGCACAATCTGCTGCACATTATTTTCTAGTAAACAAATTTAGGCAATTTATATTTTTGGGGGGGTCAAAATGCTCACCAAACCCCACTAAGTAGATGGCACTTTACTGGCACTCTCACTGGCACTCTTTACTGGCACACTGACTCTGTACTTTTAAAGCCAAAGTAGTTTTCTCCTCCTTGTCCAGTTTATTCTAGTGAAGACTAACCTTTGAGCTTGGTGTCAAATGTTGCAGTCAAAACACCCCCCCCCCCACTATAACGTAATGTTAAGTGATCACGCCACAGAAATGATAGAATCACTTTTCATACGTGCACATATTATAGCAAAGACTGAACTGTAATGACCACCACAAAGCAAAGGTTTTGTAACATTCACATTTTAATGTATTCAATCTTTTCATACAAAATCCGTCGCAAAATAGGGTTGCTGGCCCACCACAAGACATTTTTGTAAATGTTTTAACGTGTTACAGTAGCATCATGAAACAAACTCATATACTGAAGGCAACAACAGCATATAAATGTGAACTTTGCTCCCCTCCTCCCCCCCCCCCCCGAAATATTTTATGCTGCCATCAATACACAAAGTGATCTTTCATGATCGTTTTCCCATGCTAAAAGCTTGTGTAACTATTATACATGTAAATACTGGAGCTTTTAAAAGCTATGCCTGGTCTGGATTAACCGTGCACCACCTTAGTTCTGGTAGCACAACTACGTGAGGGATTACAATTCCGTAATTTTGAAGGCAATTAACCAAGTCATAAGGGAAAGGGATCAGAAAAATTACAAAGTGTTAGAAAATCTACCATAGAATTAACTAGCTCTTATATAGTGTACTTGGGTCTCTTGCATATTCTTTGCAAGTTCCGTAAAGGCCTCAAGCAAATGGCACAGAAGCTGTATGGTGGCATATAGAACCCCAATGAGTTCCTATGCATTGTGCATTAGGCCCCACGTAGCAGCAAACGGATATCAAGGATCCCCCATCTAATGTATATATCTGAATTTAAAACAGGATATCCAGGATAGACAGTGGAGAACAAGGTTTGGGTTTTTTTGACTTGCAAAGACTTACTTGTTAAATCCTGAACATCCCCTTTAACCCATTTGGAACAATTTTCTACTTTCTCATCTAAATATAGGTTTTGCACTACTCTGGGAATTTTCTCAACTGCTTTTATGCTTAAAATCCATTAAAAAAAAAAAACCTACATAATTTTTTTGTTAAAAGCAGACGGAGCTGTTGCCCCATTGAATTGTAGCCGTATAAATTGCGGGTTAGGATGGTAGTCTTGAGAACCTTCCTCCATTATTAGGAAGGAAAGAAAGAAAACATTTGCAGGAATACTAATTCACGTTAATTAGCTCGCAGACATATGCTGGAGATCATGCTTGTTCACTTGGTGATGACATTTCTTAGGTGGCACCCCCCCCCCCCCCCCCAAAAAAAAAAAAAAAAAAAAGTCCACAGCACAAGACAGTGAGGGGCTGCCAACAAACCATTTTAGTCAAAATGAGTGCACTCAAGTTATTCTTAAAAATAAAGCCAACAATCATGCTTTCCCATTAAAAGTGCAAGATGTGAAAAAACAAAACAAAACAAAAAACCCCACACACACCATTGTGATCCTGCCTCCCAAATCAATTCCTGTGTCTGGGTATACCTTAGAGACCCTCCATTCATAAGCATAAAAGGTATGATTTTTAACAGTGAGCTGTCAGTGACTACAAAGTGCCTGGTCGGGACTCTTTCAGGTTCAGTCTTACATATTTTTTAAGTTCAGATTGTGTCATTTAAACAAAAATCAGCAAACTGTGCAAGAAATTTAAAGAGTAAATAAGTGACAAAACATGGGGGACTTTCAATCCCCGTTTTACAAGTGATCCTATGGATAGGGTATAAATGGGCATTTCTACAAAACCAAGTGAAGAGTGCTTATAACAACATGTACACAGCAAGAGAGCGGCCGTCTATGCAGCCTGGCTACCAAGCTGTGGACTCCTACAATATGAACTAAGAACAAACTAAAAATCCAACAACAGAACGAACATCAAAACGGTAACAGAATAAAATGCTATGGTGTGGTCCTTAAACTCCAGCTTTAATCAAACGTTGGTTTAATAACCGGTCGGCTTCTTCTATACTGTACTCTTCTATCCTTGAAACAAAAAAAAAAACAAAAAAAAAACATTACATAAAATTTGCCCCCACTACTAATTAAATTTACACTTTTATAGCATCGATGATTTAAACATTTTCACCACCTTCAAAGAAACATTTACCATTTATAATAGTTGCTGCTTCACAGACTCCAATACACCCAGAATTTCTCTACCCTCCACTGTTCCCGAGCAACAACCTATATTGATATACAGTATATACTCGAGTATAAGCTGAGTTTTACAGCACAGTTTTTGTGCTGAAAAAGCCCTCCTCAGCTTATACTTGAGTCAAGCACAAAAAAAAAAAAAAAAAAAAAAAAAAAAAAAAAGCAACGTTCTGAATCCCTTCTTTCCCTAGAATACATATAAAAAGTAGAAAATTAGGTGTCCCTGTGTCTGAAAGTGCCCGGTCTACTGAATATAGGGGATCTGCAGTGCTCCAAAGAAAGGGGCCACGGTGGCTCAGTGGTTAGCACTGCAGCCTTGCAGCACTGGAGTCCTGGTGTTCAAATCCCGCCAAGGGCATAAAACCATCTGCAAGGAGTTTGTATGTTCTCCCTGTGTTTGCATGGATTTCCATCCCATATTCCAAAAAAAGACATACTGATAGGGAAAAATGTACATTGTGAGCTCTATGTGGGGCTCACAATCTACATTTAAAAGAAAAAAAAAAAAAAAAAAAAAAAAAAAAAAAAAAAAAGTCCTCAAGCTCAGGGAAGGGGCAGAAAGACAACCAAAAAGGGAGGAGTGATGCTATTCCGCTCCTCCGTCCCCCCGCCGCTGGCTTCATGCAGGGCAGAGGAGCGTAGCGATGTCTCAGGCCCCAGCGTCTAAAATAGTAAAAAAAAAAAAAAAAAAAAAAAAACTATAAAAATATGAAATAAAAGTTCTAAATCACCTCCTGTCCCTAGAATATATATATATATATATATATATATATATATATATATATATATATATATATGTAGAAAATCATATGTCATAAACCACCGGGTTTTTTTTCAATAAAAGGTGATCTAAGCAATAGATATTCCCCAAAATGGTAAACTAAAAAGTACTTCTGGCCCCGCAAAAAAAAACACTCTATGCATCCCCGTACAGCTGCAGGGTCACCTGTCAATGTGGCCTTGCAGCTGTTGCAAAACTACAACTCCCATATATTAAATATTTTACCAGTTTTTGCTTCAAATTTTTTTTTCCCTATTTTCCTCCTCTAAAACCTAGGTGCGTCTTATAGTCCAGTGCGTCTTATAGTCCGAAAAATACGGTATATTGATATAACCCATTGTTATGTTTTCAAGATTTTTTTTACCCCAGAATACCAATTTGAGACTATGAACACTAAGAGCAACTTTTGTTTATTTAAAAAAAAAAAAAAAAAAAAAAAAAAAGCTCCTGATTGAAGTTCTGTAACCAAAGGACTCCATTCACACAATAGAAGCCAACATCATAAAAACACCACACTCTCGTCTCAGTGCAGGCTGGTTCTGCTGCCTTCGTGTTTGGCCTGGGACTTCTGCTGAAAGCAATCAATGGCCTAAGGAAAGGGACACAGGACATAGACAGCGGGGACCTCTGACAAAAGAGAGCAGAGCAGCAGGACTGGATCACACCGGGACAGGAAGTTTTGTTTCTCCCTTTTCTGGCACAATTTAAATTTTACCCTTATCATGGACAAGCTTTAATAATGCTTTCTTAACTGAAGGTATACACTGTGGATATTAAAGGGGTTGTCTGGCCCAGAAAATTATTTTTCATACCAATTCCCTATGCATAGGATAGCTCATCAGTATGTGATCTATGTGTGCTGCTAATGGACTGGCAGCACCTGCAGTACAGGTGTCAGCCTCTGAGATGACATGATTACCTATCCTGAGGATAGGGCACCAGTATGAAAAGTCGATATGGGGCTGGACAACCCCCTTTCACCACTTCCAGACCACGCATAGACTATATACGTCCGGAAGGCAGTTGTCTAGTTCGAAATTATGCAGTTGCTGAAACAGAGCTGGCTGTAATTACAGCCAAACCTCCCATAGAGAAGGGAAAGTTTGTCCCCTTTATTCCTGAGCGCTGTGTACACCCCTGAAGACACCAGAAAAAAAAGAAATTACTGTAACGGAGAGGAAAAACTAAAAATGCTATAGCCCTCAAAACTGCACAAACAAAAAACCTGAGAGTGTATGCTCCTGAAACACAAATTGCAATAAAGGAGATTAGCACAAAGTGACCGTCTCAGAGTATACGACAATGTGGATGGTATAGGAAACGGAGATAATACACAGCTGCAGCAATTCCCAAAACCCATACAGAATGGCAATACAATAGAAGAATGACCAACGACGGGAAAATACCGTGCTTGCTCCGAAGCTTTTTGGATACACACGTAATCTTTATTTCAATAACACAACGCTTTACAAGCATTTCAGGGTGTGTGTCCCCTTTCTAAAGTGAATGATACTACACAAGAGTATCCTAATGATACAGAAAACAAAACTGAAAAGGATAAGAACTCAATATCTTACAGTATTTACATCAAGTTCAATAAAAACACAAATCACGGAATCCAAGTCCTCAAAGGCGTATGAGATAGATAGTATACTGCCCAGCATTAATTACACAAGCCATCAATTGTAGCTCTTTCATAAGTATCTGAAAGCCAATCACATTCTAAGCTCAAGCATTTTTTTCATTATCCTAAAGGTCAGTTGTGTCTGAAAAAGTAAACCCTGTATTTTGGTTGAAAGTAAGAAAGCACCAAACCTTCTTAGCTTACAGGAGTTTTAATGGGCTTCTGGAAGGAAGGCTGCGGGCAGAATGGCTTTCTACTGCGCATGCTCATAGGTGAGAGAGCAATAGCTCAACACTTAGAATAACATTCTATAATCCTTATTTAAATGTGTATACATAGCTGAAGAATAGTTTTTTGTTTTTTTTTCAAATGTAGATTGTAGATCCCCACATAGAGCTCACAATGTACATTTTTTTCCCCCCTATCAGTATGTCTTTTTGGAATATGGGATGGAAATCCATGCAAACACTGTGAGAACATACAAACTCCTTGCAGATGGTTTTTTTGCCCTTGGTGGGATTTGAACACCAGGACTCCAGCGCTGCAAGGCTACAGTGCTAACGACTGAGCCACTGTGTGGCCCCTGAAAAATAGTTAATCTAGTAAGGAGTTAATACTTTCGTTCACTCCTGTTTTAGCAGGATGTGCGGTTTATTGCTACCCATTAGAGATGAGCGAGTAGTATTCGTTCGAAAATTGAATCCTATTATAGTCTATGGGAAAAAAAACGGGAATGTTGTTCCGGTTTCCATGGAAACCAAAGTTCAACACCTTGGATCCTCCAAGTTCCGGAAGTAGCAGGATGAGGAGCACGAGGAGGTTTTTGCATTGAATTCAATCGATTTTTCCCGCGTGGTATTCGACCGATACGAGTATTCGATCGAATAGTTGTATTCGATCGAATACTACTTCGCTCATCTCTACTACCCATACTTTGGGTCTTTCCAATTCGGACACCCCGAGATCTATATGGCAGGTTGCATGGGTGTTGCTTCGGAGGCTTCCAGCAATCAGCGGAGCCTCCGAAGCTAAACACGCCCATGCGTGTTCACAGAACTGCTTCTTACTTGCACTCCAGGAAACCGATGGGTTCGTATATCCTAAGAAAAAAAAAAGAAAGAATAGTTATTAGTTAAAAAATAAATAAATAAAATAAATCCATCTGCGGCCTTGTTTTACCACTCACCTAAGATCCATAAGGATCCAAAAAATCCTCCTGGTCGACCGATTATATCGGGGGTTAACTCGATAATGAGAAACCTATTGCATTACATTACCTTAAGGATTCAGTGAGCCTTTTAGAAATGATATTACTGATACAGTGGGAACCGGATTTTCACTGGGCTACACTAGACACAGCAGCGATATATAGTAACATCACCCACAATAAAGGCTTAGAAACCATAAACTATTTTCCTGAAAACAATAGATCCATGCCAGATGGTCAAAAAATGTTAGATTGGAAGGGATAGAACTTATTCTGTCACATAAGGTTTTCATTTCCCAACAGAAAACGTTTATACAGGTTAGAGCAGGTGTAGGGAACCTCTGCTCTCCAGCTGCTGTGAAACTACAAGTACAAGCAAGTATGCATGCTGGGAGTTGTAGTTTTGCAACAGCTGGAGAGCCGAACGTTCCCTACCCCTGGGTTAGAGGAACCACTATGGGGACTAGGTTTGCCCTGGCATTTGCCAACCTATTTATAGGAAAATAACACTGGAAAACACACTGTGGATATCTTAAATGTCATTAAGTGTTTCTTAAGCAGTTTTTTTTATGCGGATTTCAAATCTGAAAACTGTTTTGCTCTATCAGGTCAAATTGTTAAGATATTGTCGAATAAATAAATGTTTTTCATATTGCTTAAATAGGATTTCTAGCTTTGACAGTATACAAAATTTTATGAGAGAATATATATATATATATATATATATATATATATATATATATATATATATTTTATATATATATATATATATATATATATATATATATATATATATATATATATATATATATATATATATAGTGTATAATTTTGTATACAGTGGCGTCCCCCAAAAAATATAAATAGAGTCCCTGCAGATGATATGTATACCTCCTACTACAAAAGCGACTGAAAAATATTATGTGACATGTATGAAATTGCCAAATACTCGTCATCCAGGAGAGAAGAGGATAGAAATGGAGAAAGATAAGAAAACATTTTCACTACAATCATTACATTTTGTGTTGTTAGCAACGTCATGCGTATATGCATGCAATTGTTGCTAGCGATGATCTGCCTATGCCCACGTCTCGGCTCTGCTACATATCTGTATATGCGCAGTATATCCAGGTGTGCCCGGAAGAGAGCAGGGAGGAGTCAGCAGCAGCAGCCTGTGCTGTATACACAGGAGACAGTACACGAAGAGACTTCTGGGGTGCATGGAGAAGGCTTATTAGCATATGAATAAAAATTGACTTATTCAAAATCTACTGAGGCAATTTGCATACAAAAGGTAGGTGTGGAATAACCTTTCTAGAAAACCTAGGCACAGTCAGCGATGAACAAGGCGAGCGATTCCACCACCAGGACATTTCGGTGATGGAGTCGCGCTATTAGGGTGGAGTGCAGCGATGTTGGCAGAATACTGTTGGACACTTCAGCGTGATTTGTCAACTCATCAGTATAAGCGGAAGTCCACAGCCAAGAAATGTAAACTATGAATATGTTTAACAAATTTTTTATGAATAATCACGTTTTAAGGGATTTTTTTTTTTTTTTTTTTATAAACAAGGGAAATAGGGAAACAAGTTTCACAAAATTTTTAGACTAGATTAGACTTCAAACCGAATTTTTGTTTATCATATAATTATGTTATACATAATTTCAGTAGCTATAGCCACATTCATGTTTACGTTTAAAATTCATGTAGCAATAACTTAAAATACAAGTTTTTGTGCAAAAATGACTTATGTTTTGAAGTAATTGAAATTTAAAATGGTGTATATTTCAAGAATGTAGGGTGATACAGAAAAATGGTTTGCATATTCAAAATCAGCATGTTCAAATTGATCAAGATCGATTATTGTATACCAAGATATCCGCGGAAAGTTTGTTTTTTTATGTGTAGTGTAGGATGAGACATTTATACTCAACCTCCACCCCTGGTCAGACAACATTAACCTCTATAAACGATACATAGACGACTTGTTTACTTGAAAGGAACTAGGGAGGATTTTCAATCAATCATTCACTTCATTCCTCAATACCCGAATGGGAAATTACACTAACAGGGAAAATCGATAGAACAGAAATAAAATATTTAGACCTTGTCCTTATGGGTGGAGAAAATGGAGTGAGCACAAAAACCTTTCAAGAAGGTCAATAGTAGCAGCCTGCTTAACTATAGGAGCCTCCATTACCACCAGTAGAAGTAGAACGTACCATTCAGACAATTTAAAAGACTAAGGTGTAACTGCACTACTGAGAAGGACTCTGTCACAAAGCAAGATCATGTGCGACAGATTTAAACAGAAAAACTATCCCAACTCTTATTAAAGAAGCTCACACGAAAGCCAGTGGCTACACACAAACGGATTGTCTAATTCCCAGGGCTAACCCCAAAACCCCAGAGGAAGTTTATGCACAATTTTATTACCACCTTTTATGTAGCTCATAAGTCCATTCGGCATATATTGGATAAATACTGGTACATATTAATGAATGACCAGCACCTGAAAGAGGTCCTTCCCAAGGAACAGGGAATAACATACAGGAGAGCCCAGACTGTAAAGAGTATATAGTAGCACCAAGTAGACTTCGATCACATGTTGAAAGAAGTACATTACATACATCTAACATTATTACAGGGGGATTCAAGTGCGGTCACTAGGTGCAAATATTACCTGAACATTGCACACAAACAAAATAGGATCATAAGCTCATCGACCAAAGAAAGCTTTCCTATAAAAGCTAGATTAGATTGCTCATGCTCTTATGTTATAACATATATGCAGCATACAATATGTAGGCTGCACAATTATGTGCTTACGAGATAGGATTAAGAAACATTGGTTTAACGGAAATAACGCTTTTGAGAAACACACAGTCTCTAGACACGCAAAAACAAAACATAACTGACTTAGCATGTTTTTCTGTTACTCCCAAACAAGAACTATTCTTCAACCAGTTATCTATACACATCTACATAAGGATTATAAAACGTTATTCCAACTCTTGAGCTAGATCTCTCTCGCCTATGAGCATGCGCAGTAGAAAGCCATTCCACACGCAGCCTTCCTTCCACAAGCCCCTTAAAACTCCTGTAAGCTAAGAAGGTTTGGTGCTTTCTTACTTTCAACCAAAATACAGGGTTTACTTTTTAAGACACAACTGACCTTTAGGATAATGAAAAAAAAAATGCTTGAGCTAGAATGTGATTGGCTTACAGATACTTATGGTTTGTGTAATTAATGCTGGGCAGTATTTTATCTATTCATCTCATATGCCTTTGAGGACTTTGATTCTGTGATTTATGTAAATACTGTAAGACGTGGAGTTTGTTCTTTTTGTTTTCTGTATTATTAGGATACTCTTGTGTAGTATCATTGCATTTGAGAAAGGGGGGAAGCCCTGAAACGCTTATAAAGCATCGTGTTATTGTAATAAAGACTATGTGTGTATCTAAAAACCTTCGGAGCAAGCGCAGAATTTTCCCGTCGTTGGTAGAGATGAGAACGTACTATTCGAAACTACTGTTTCCAATAGCACACTCCCATAGGAATGAATGGGAGCGGCTGGCGCACAGGGGGTTAATCGGCAGGACGCCAGCCCTGGCTCCGTCCATTCATTCCTATGGGAACGTGCTACTGGAAACGGTAGTTTCGAATAGTACTCGCTCACCTCTAGTCATTGGTCATTCTTCTGCTGAACCACGAATTGTCCCGGTACAGAAGTAGTTAAGAAGAAAATCATAAATATAATTAATTATGGCACCAGAAGGGTTATTGCCCACGATTGGTGCAGGCACTGACCTCTGGCATTAGTGCAAGGTGTCTGCTGTTTACCAGGCGGCCGCCATAGTTAAACACTCAGCATCCACAGTACTAGTATGGTAGATATTGGGAAGGGGTTAAAACCGCAATCCAATCTGCATATTGCACATGACATCTGTGTTTGAATGTTTTGTGACAAAGTTTCACTAATAACTTGCACTTGCATGTTAATTGCACATGACAGCTGAGGCCCATCAGCGGCTTCAACAGACAGCAAGGAATTCCACTGCAAGACAGCTGAGCAGCAAGACCGAACTGCACTAGGAGGGCACCAGAGCGCAGGTGTAATTCTTCTCCCCCCCCCTCCCCCAGTTAAAGAATAAAGTTTAAAGCCTGGTCAACCGCTTAAAATAAAACAAGTCTATATGTGACAACTTATTCTGATTCTTTCTGTACCTTTACATAATCATCTTGTGAGATGCTGGATCTCTGGAGTCTTCCATCACTAGTTAGAAGACATGATACGAGGGTCTGAATGCCTCTATCCACCTTCTGGAATTTCAGGGGGGAAGGGGGGGGAGAAAAAAAAGAAAATGTTTTACAACAATGCAACGTTTCTGACTAAACCATTTCCTGTTAATGGCTACCTGCACCTAGAAAGTATAAAAGAACAGTGACTATTGGTATTCAAAAATTTAAGGAAAGACTCTACAATCTACAATGCTTAATTGTTTCCTCACCATCACAATAGTACATTGTGAAACTATAAAAGTCAGGTGCTGTAATGGTGACATCACTGAGCCGGCATATTAACAGCTTGGTTAGCACAATTTCATTGCAGTAAGACTATGAACACAAGAGTTTGTATGTTCTCCCTGTTTTGTGTGGTTTTAAACTGGATACACTGGTTTCTTCCCACATGCCAAAGACATTTAGGAAACCAACTTACCTCAGTACAACAACATACTCCTGCGGGTGTTGGAGACTAGCACCTGTAAGGGCCCGTGCACAAAGAATTAACGCAAGCCATTTTAGCAAAATACACGTGTAAAAACAACAAAAAAACGCGTCAAAAAACGTGACGCGTATTTTGAAGTGTTTTTTTAACGTGTAAAAAATTTCACTGAAGTCAATGGGCGTGTTATTTTTACACGTGTATTATGCTAAAATGCGCTTGCGTTAATTCTGTGTGCACAAGACCTAAAGCAGCCACTAAATGGCCCACTCCACAATGCTCCATGCATTTTCAGTCCATTGGAGAGAAAAGCGCATTATAAATTAACCACCATTACATGGTTTAAAGTGTAACTAAACTTTCAGACAAAGCGGCCTCTCAAATGAGGAAAGGAGGCAAAGCGGACAAGGGGGGAGAGAGAAAAAAAAAAAAGCTTCCGTTTAGAATGGAAGAGAACTCAACACTACCTCTCGAACTCAGGAGTAGTCAATGATGGCAAGCCAGATCTCCAGGAAGGAGAGCAGCCACCCTCCATCCAAGGAGTTCCAAGTGTGAGAAGAACTCATACAGAAGAGGAATTGGAAGTAGGAGGCCTGGAAGACAAGGTGCAGGAATGCCAGGAAGACCTTGTCTAGAAGAGAAGGCTTCTTGAAGAGATTACTAGA
Organism: Leptodactylus fuscus; assembly: GCF_031893055.1. Taxonomy (NCBI): domain Eukaryota; kingdom Metazoa; phylum Chordata; class Amphibia; order Anura; family Leptodactylidae; genus Leptodactylus; species Leptodactylus fuscus. The sequence goes on along the minus strand of NC_134268.1, from coordinate 174,668,674 downwards.
AGGCCTTTCCTCCACAATGAGCAGGGTGACTGGTGCAAAGACACCTCTGAAGGAGTAAAGTTTCTTCCTCCTGGAACCTCAGATGAATTTAGGTCTAGGCCAGTGATGGAAAACTTATTAGAGACAGAGTCCCCAAACTGCACCCAAAAACCCACTAAGTTATTGCAATTTTCCAGAACAATTTTAACCGCAATACTCTGCAGATCCACAATTGTGGGCAGTTATGGACCCACAAAATACAGTTGTGTGAAAGGGATTAAGAGATATTTCAACAACAACATTGTACTGAAAGGTAAAGGTCTCTGCATTTGGTAGTTTTGAACAATTAATGTTCACTATTTACATCATACAGGATCTGTTTTATAGTGGCTGCGCAATGTTATTACAGCCTGTACTAATATGTCTGCTATAAAGCAGATACTGGGTGATATAAATAGTGAAGTCCCCCCCCCCCCCCCCCCCCCCAAGTACTATACACTCCAAAGTAGGCCACCCCACCCCGATCTCCCCTTTGGCATCACAGCACACCCGCAAATAAGTAATTGGGCAGTAATGACTGTCAAATACAGCATCAGCGCTCATCCACTGAATGGCCTGCACAAGCTTGTCAACCAAAGGTAAATAAAGATCAAATACCCAACTAGCAGAGAATCTGCTTAGGTCAAAACGTAGTAGTGTCTACAACTCCCGATACTGATGCACCATGGGCCAAAACTGAAATAAGGGCTCGTTCACACGTGAAAAGAGATGAGTGAGTACTGTTCGGATCAGCCGATCCGAACAGCACGCTCGCATAGAAATGAATGGACATAGCCAGAACGCGGGAGGTTAAGCGGCCGGCCGACGTCAAAGCAGAAGTACTAGGTGCATCCATTCATTTCTATGGAGCGTGCTGTTCGGATCGGCTGATCCAAACAGTACTCGCTCATCTCTACACGTGAACAAAGGGGTGGATTTTGACAGCGGATTTCGCTTCAAAATCCGCTCCTTTACAATGGTGGTCTATGCAGACCGCCGGGCTTCTTTTTTCCACTAGCGGCAGGCTGCTGCTAGCAGAGAAAAGAAGCGACATGTCCTTTCTTCAGGCGGAAGCCGCGGTGCGCTGGACTGTGGATTCCGCCTAGTGGCAGCACCCTCCTATGTTGGCTCATTCATTTGAGCCGACATAGGAGGGGAAAGCCGCGACGGTCGTGGCAGGCGGGTTTTGACCAGAGAGACGCAGCTTGCCGTGTCTCTCTCTGTGTCAAAACCCACGTGGGCGCCCCACGTCTGAACTAGCCCTAAAGGGGCCAATTAGCATATGACTAAAAACAGGCTCATTCAAAAACTACTGAGGCGATTTACATACAAAGGCTATGCAAGGATGTGCTTAGTTAAAAAATGACTTTTCCCAAAGATAGAGCCCCTTTAAGCTAGTAAGGGACAGGCACAAATTTCAGATATAATGTACACCAGTATTCTGGCTTGAATTCTAGTAAATGGAATGAGATTCCAGTGGTAACACTTGTTTTACTGGGGATGGGGTCCTTGGCTAGTATACCATAATCTGCATCAATAAATGGGCCATCTTTGGAATGGCTCAATAGACTTGGGATAATTGGATAAACAAGAAATCAAAAAGGTCAGTGTGGCAGCGTTCATCAGATGTAGGTTACTGGGCTTCTCAGACCTTCGACTTAATATGCATAGCAAATTTCTAAACTCCTTGCAATAAAATATAAGCTTAGTTAGCAGTTTTCTGCTCTGGCTAGTACAAGGTTTCAAAAACAGAACAAACTCCTCTCCCCTTCCCCCTACATTTAATATCCAAATGAAGAAAAAAAAAAAAAAATTCAAAAAAGCCAAGAAAGTTCGAAGTAAGTGACCACAGCATATAATTGTGCTGACCTTACGAGAGGCTTTAAACCCTCATATGGCACTTTGTGACAGAGGTTCATAGATACTGGATCAAGCAGCAGTGTCAGAAAAATGGGAGACCGCATCATTCATGGACAATTAACCCTCTCAAACGCAACAATGGAATTTGAGAGGTTACTTTCAATTTCAATCTACTGAACAGATCACCTGAGGGGCAGGTCTGCTACCATGGCAGCTTGGAGGCCCCTGAAGGCTCCCAACGTCTACCAATGCCATATTTTTTCAGAGCTGCTTGCACAGGGCTCGATAGTAACGTTCAGATTTTACTATGGACTAATATTGTAGTACTGCAGTGGCATAACTGACCATTTTTGATGCTTCATTGCCCCAAAAAAAAAAAACACTGCAAAATTATAAATGATGAAAATGAGAAATTCTCCAAAACGGGAAGAAAAACCATCTGAAAAGTGTATATGTATATATATATATATATATATAAACAACCGTGGAAATACAAAAGTTACAGGAGTCAATTTTTCTTTATTCCTAATTTATTTAAAGTTAGCAACAAAACTAGATAACTGACATGGCAGTGAGGTTACCTATATTCTGCTGGTCAGTACCATATCACTCTTATTTCCAATGAGCAGTAAACACTGTAGAAACAAACCCAAAATAAAATAGGTCAACTGCCTTTTTCTCAAATTTCACCACAATCTGATTTGTCTTGCAAAACATAAGGGTCTAGCCAAATCCAGGCTGCTGAACATCCCCATTATACAAGTATGTGCGTGCCCACAGAAAATTAAAGTAGAGCTGTGAAGAGTCCAAGAAAAGCAAAAAAGGACACTACAGAGCAGGGTTTTTTTTGTTTGCATTGATAGCGTTATCATTGTTTGGATCACTCCAGGAATTTGTGGCAAAACCCCTTTGAATCAATGTGGCAAAAAGTGATCGCAAAGGTGACCAATAAAGCAAACGATGTTCTGTTTAAAACTTGTTTCTGCCCTATAACTTGTCTACCTGGAGAAACTCCATTATTACCTTTTGTGGGCTTGTTGAGACAGGAGATAAATTTTGTTCGTGAATGTAGATTTCAGGGGGTACACTTTCATTGAAAAGCATTTCTGATTCATTACCATGATAATTCCATGTAAAAGCCTGGAAAAAAAAATAAGATAATAGAAATTGTTAGTTCAGAAAACTTAGGGCAGTTTTATGAATTGTCCAAGAGAACCAAATGCTGGAAAGATAGAGGTTGAAGAACTGCACAACCTCAACATGCTTGGTCAGACAGAGAAGTTGTAGGATCAGTAGGCAGGAAACAGCTTTATGCCATAGCCACAAAGGGTGATAAGCTGGTTATTGCTGAGTGTTTAAACCATGTCAAACCAGCTGTAAACTTTAAGTGGGGCAAGCCTGAGGAGAGTTTCTCAAGTTGCATTTTGGGGGAAAAAAAAAGAATAAATAAATTTAGCCCACACCCCAAGTTGGAAGTGGATGTAGCAGGCAGGAGAAATGCAATTTCCTGTATATTTCCCTTTTCTGGCTTTAGCTTTAAAAATAAAAAAATAAAATAAAAATCCAACTGAAAAACACAGTATGAAATTACCCCTACGATAAGGCCACAAAGGAGGGCAGTAGACACAAGAATAGCCATTTTCAGAACTTCCATATAAGTTATGCTCGTTTACTCATTTTCAAGAGTTACTAACTAATATTTAGAAAGCATTTTGACCAATCCTTTCCATATAGTCACAAATGTAGACATAAGAATACCCATTTAAATAAAACTGTTGGTTGTAGAAAGCATTTTCACAATCTCCTACTGTAGAACAAGATCAGCTCTGCTATAACGGGACAGTAGATTCTTGCCAGTCATGACTTGTTTAATCACCTGAGGAAATACAAAGCTCCTCTGGTCCCCATTAGGCCACTGTGGTGGTACCTGCAAAATTAACAGCTTATGAGAAGAGGTAGATCTTCAGATCAGTTTCTAGAATATGACAAACTAAGTTAACATGTTTGCGCAGGAGAGAAAATTCTTAAGAGGTGTTTGGGTGACACCTTATGCTAGATTCACACCTGTCCAATGTTCAGCTCCATTGGAGCACATGAGGTGTCCCAGTCTCAAACAAACTGCTGGACTGATTTTCGGCAGACAATGTCACAGTCTCCAACAGCTCAGGTCAGAGTTCTCTTTTAACTCAAGTACTGAAGCAGGGTGCCAGCAGTATGATACAGCAGAGGCTACCAGATTAGCTCCTGTCCATATCTTAAATGTACAGCATTGTGCTAATCTGGCGGCTGTGCAAACATTTTGGGAAGAGGTTAAAAAAGAAACTTTACCTGGAAATATCCCGGTTGTTGTGGATACAAAACTGGTGGATTTGAATATGGACAAGGCTAAAAAAAAATATAAAAGTAGAAAAAACAAAACAAAAACAAAACACAATTTACAGCCATGCTTATGATATAACTACACAGGTTAAAACTCCACATGGTCAAACCCCTTTCCCGGCATCCATCGTACTAGTACGGCGCATGTCGGGTGTTTAACTATGGCAGCTGCCCGGGAGTCGGGCAGCCGCCATAGCCGCTGGGTGTCTACTGTGTTACACAGCAGACAGCCAGCGCTAATGCCTCTGATCAGTCCGGGGACCGATCGGAGGCATTAACCCCTCCGGCACCTCGGCGCCATTTTCCTGGCAGCGCATGGGCACCGCCGTTTTGCTGGTGATTGCCGGCGCCTGGAGCAAGCTCCAGAGCCCACGTCACATTTCCATGACAGCCGGGAGCCGCTCCCGGCCGATCTGCAGCCTCTTTCTTTTGCAGGCTGGTCTATGCAGCCTGCAAAAGAAATGATGATTTTTTTGCAATGCATTAGCATTGTAATGCATTGAATTAGTGATCAGACCCCCTGGAGTTCAAGACCCCTAGGAGGTCTAATAAATGCAAAAAAAATATTTTTTTAAAAAAAGTATTAAAAATTCAAATCACCCCCCCTTTCCCTACAACACATATAAAAGTAGTTAAATACTGTGAAACACATACATGTTAGATATCCCCGTGTCCGAAATCGCCTGCTCTACAAATCTATAAAAATATTTTTCCTGTACGGTAAATGCCGTAGCGGGAAAAAATAGTCAAAAGTGCCAAACAGATGTTTTTTTCACTGTGATTCTGATAAAAATTTGAATAAAAAGTGATCAAAGCAATAGCATTTCCCGAAAATGGTAGAACTAAAAAGTACACCCGGCCCCACAAAAAAAGACGCCATATGCATCCCCGTACACGGACGTATAAAAAAATTACAGCTGTCAGAATATGGCAAATTTTAGAAAAAAAAAAAAAAAATTGGGAAAACCTGATGCAACCCAGCCTCACCCAGCCTCTACCTCCAGCAGCCCCTGCTCTAAAATATATTACCTGCACATACTGAGTCACCGGACTATAAACTGGTGGGTGATGAACGTAGGGATCAGACACTGGAGCATTCCACATGTTTGGATACGGAGGAGCAGGATTGCTTATGACAACTGGTCGTGGTTGAATATGGCTGCCTATAGGGAAAGACACAACAATTCATTACACATTTACCTTGAGGCTAAGGCCCCACGGCCAGAAACGCTGCACTAAAGCGCTGGGGGAACAACCGCGACAGGAACGCATTGTGGTTCTTCCCGCAGCGCTTTGAACAGAAACTTCACAGAGGTTTCCTTCGTGGACTTTCTGTTACCATTACATCTACGGGAAAGCCGTCGGCATTAATGTAGATATAATTAACATACTACGATTTCCAAAATCGCACTGGTTTGGAAATGCGGCGTGTTCGCGCTGCAGATTTTAACGGAAAGTGGGCATGGGATTTGCATAAATCCCATCCACTTTGCTGTTACTGTATAACGCCGCGATTTTTCCCCACGGCGATTCTGGCCCATGGGCCCCCGCCTAAAAGGTGTTTTCAGGCTAAGTTAGTGACTAGAGATGAGCGAACACTGTTCGGATCAGCCAATCCGAACAGCACGCTCCCATAGAAATGAATGGAAGCACCTTGCACGCAGACTTTGCCGGCGGCCGGCCGCTTAGCCCCCCACGTGCCGGCCGCTTCCATTCATTTCTATGGGAGCATGCTGTGAGTGTGCTGTTCGGAACGGCTGTTCCGAACAGTGTTCGCTCATCTCTATTAGTGACCCATGCTTAGGAGAGGTCATCAATTAAAAATAGGCTGGGGACTGGGTGTGAAACCCCTGCCAGTCACATGTTTGTATAGGCTGCATCCTCTTCAGTACCTAGCAAGCACAGTGCCAAACATTTGTAAACAGGGGACCCAGGTGTCAGAACCAAAACCCCTTTAACAGCATTCAATAAGGGCATGTAGGATTGTCACAAGCAGAGGACCAAAAGAACTATGAGGCGTCACTTTTAATATAAATTATAATAAATATTCATGTTAAGACTGTTAAAAAAAAGCCCCATCAATGTAAGTGCACATAAACCGTGCCCTAGATAAAAGAGGAACAGTTTGGGATTAAGGATATAAGGGAAGAGGATTTAATTTGATAGGGAGACACAGGGAGAGCTCTGGGGACAGAAGTCATTGGGAAATAAGTGAGACGGTAGAATTACATCAGCCCTTCATCTGCAAGTCCCATTGAGTCCCCAGTGTCTTAGTGGGTCCAGGTAAGAACGTTCCTCTTATCTACAGCATGCTTTATGTGTACTTAGATTGTCAATTTTTTTTTTTTGGACCGTCTTACCTGTTATAAATTATTATAAATTATAAATAATAATAATAATAATAATAAATAAATATTCAAGTTTTATAGTTCTTTTAGTCCTCTGTTTGTGACGAGAGATTTCTGGATCATGAAGGTTATCTAACACTAACTGCATGCTTTGGCGAAGGACATGCAAGACCGAAACTGTGGGGGGAAAAAAAAACCTCGTGTGGAAATGTAAAATTCCTGTTACGATTCACACTTTGTATCATTATTTTACACCACTTGTATCTTCACTGCAGACAGGGCTGGTTTTTAGACAAAATGGGGCCATGGGCAAAATTAAAAGTGGGGCCCCAAATCCTGACATACCAACAACACTATCGCATGTAGTCATTTCAGAAGTCAGGGCTGCACTTCTGCAGCATTAATCTAGTCTTAAAAGATATGGGGTGGAGGGAGTAATATATATATATATATATATATATATATATATATATATATATATATATATATATATATATGTATGTATGTATGTATGTATGTATGTATGTATGTATGTATGTATGTGTGTGAAACCACCATGTGTGCACCGCTATACTGTGGAGAATTATTACCATTGCCACTATACAGAAAATTACCAAAACACATCATATAAAAGACTACTAATACCTTATACTAGGCCCAGGTAGCACACTACCTCCACACCGTGACTACCACCATGAGATAATCGTGCACTGCACATACTTCTATCCTAACAAGCATCAGGTCAGGTAAAGGAGTTTTCCGGCGTATATTTTTTATACTGAATCTCTATCCACAGAATGGCTCATTGGTATATAAGTATGTAATCCTGTCAGGGTTCGACACCTGAACCCCACACAGATCAGCGTCTGGGTGCCAGACACTGATTGTGGACAGGTAGCTGCATGGCTCTTATTCAAGCAACAGGAACAGCCCTGCAATTACCCAGAAACAAAGCTATACAGTTTACTCACACACACTGTGCTTCCGTATGGCTGGTCCGAGTTTAAGTTTCTTTCCGTGAAAGCTCATTTGAGACTAAAGAGAAAGGGAAGGTCACGTAAAAGGTTTACAGTAACAGATTGTGTAAAATAGTTTGTTAGGTTTTCTTAAAAATAAATTTCTCCCATGTACAAGTGTTCATACTACATAATTATTGCACTTTGTGAGATTTCTGCTGACAGTCACAGCAAAGGCCCATTCAGACGGCCAACAAAAGGGAGAGGCAAACTTCCACCTCAGGTTCCTTTTCAGTTGTGCAGCTTTCGCTTGCTGATCACCTGGGCACCCCAGACTGAGCAGCTGATTAACTGGGGAATCTGTGGTACGATAAGGACACTCATGTTCTGCCTCAATCTCTGCCATCCATTGAAAATAATGTAAAGCATATTCAGGATTGAATTTGGACCAGATTTTGAGGAGGAACTGCCTCAAAATCAGCACCAAATTCATATGTGTGAACACTCCTCAGCTTTGACTGGACCCATTTTCATATGTACAACAGCAATTCCTGCCATTTTACAGGGCAGACAATTGGCACCATGTATTAGATTGGCAATCAGACTTCTTAAAAAACAAACAAACAAAAAAAAGGGTGTCAAAGCTTTCCAGCAAGGCAACTAACAAAAGGTTTATTTTCCTTCAACTGCTGTGTCGCATTGCTAGCCACACTTCTTCGTTGTGATGCATCAGTGCAATCGCTGCACTCTAATGTCACAAGTTGCCATGTAGCCCTGCACATATGCCAGAAATATCCCACACTTAACTAGCCCTTTAAGATGTACACTAAAGGTTTTAACAAAGATCTATGAAGAAATGAATTTCCATCAATCATCATGAAAGGTCAATGTGTATGACAGGTTTATAAGGCCACATACACATTAGCAGATTTGTTATGAAAGACACTTATGACCAACAATGATACTTCAGTGTACTTACAGCTATTATCTTGTCTACATCAATTTCACCATGATAAGAGACAAACCCATAACTAAGAGGGGAAAAAAAAAATAAAAGTTAACCGAAAAGTTAATAAACCCCATTTTACCCCTCACTGTCCACATTGCCTCAATGTACACTGCAATCAAACCAGGTTTCTTTAACTCTGAGGAGCAAGATCAATTTTAGGAGGGTTTTTTTTTTTTTTTTTTTTAACTTCTCATTATGCCAGTTAAAGCACTTAAAGATGACCTTTCATCAGATTGGGCACAGGCAGTTCTATATACTGCTGGAAAGCCGACAGTGCGCTGAATTCACTATCGGCTTTCCCGATCTGTGCCCTGGGTAAAGCGCTATCGGTCCCGGTACCATAGCGCTTTACAGTCAGAAGGGCGTTCCTGACACTCTGTCAGGAACATCCTTCTGCCCAGCAGCACCTATCGCACTGTACAGTGTGAGTGGGGAGGAACGCCCCCCTCCCCTCCTGAAAATACTCGTCAATGGACAAGCACTGTGAGCAGAAGGAGGGGGCGTTCCTCCCCGCTCACACTGTACACTGCGATAGGCACTGCTGGGCAGAAAGGCGTCCCTGACAGTGTCAAGAACGCCCTTCTGACTGTAAAGAGCTACGGTACCAGGACCGATAGCACTTTACCCAGGGCACAGATCGGGAAAGCCAATAGTGCACTGAATTCAGCACACTGTCAGCTTTCCAGCAGTATATGGAACTGCCTGTGCCCAATCTGATAAAAGGTCCTCTTTAATTTTGTGGCCAACATACTGTATTTTTCGGACTATAAGATGCACCTAGGTTTTAGAGGAGGAAATTAGGGTATAAAAAATTTTGAAGCAAAAAATGGTAAAATATTTAATGTATGGGAGTTGTAGTTTTGCAACAGCTGCAAGGCCACATTGACAGGTGACCCTGCAGCTGTACGGGGATGCATAGAGCGTTTTTTTGCGGGGCCAGATGTACTTTTTAGTTATACCATTTTGGGGAATGTCTATTGCTTAGATCACCTTTTATTGAAAAAAAAAAAAACCCGGCGGTTTGGCACTTTTGAAGTTCACCGTACAGGGAAACTATTAGTAGACCAGGCACTTTCGGACACAGGGATACCTAATGTGTATGTGTTTGACATATGATATTCTACTTTTATATGTATTCTAGGGAAAGGAGGTGATTTAGAACTTATTTCATTTTTTTTATTATATATTTTTAATTTAAAGCTTTTTTTTTTTTTTTTTTTGCTATTTTAATAGTAAAGGTTGTGATGATGCCAGGTTTGTATTATAGGGCTTGAACTTCTACTTAAATGGTTTATAAAAGTGTGTGTGGGATTTTATTCTTTACAGATTGTTTTATCATTAAAGAGGACCTTTCATGGGTTTGGGCACAGGCAGCTCTAAATTTGCTGGAAAGCCGACAGTGCGCTGAATTCAGCGCACTGTCGGCTTTCCCGATCTGTGCCCCGGATAAACAGCCATCTGTCCTGGTACCGTAGCGCTTCACCGTCAGAAGGGTGTCCCTGACCGTGTCAGGAACGTACTTCTCCACAGCAGCGCCTATCGCGCTGTATACAGTGTGAGCGGGGAGGAACGCCCCCTCCTTCTGCTCAGAGTGCTCATCCATAGACAAGTATTGTCAGGAGGGGAGAGGACGTTCCTCTCCACTCACACTGTACAGCGCGATAGACGCTGCTGTGGAGAAGGAGGTTCCTGACAGACTGTCAGGAACACCCTTCTGACTGTAAAGAGCTACGGTACCGGGACCGATAGCTCTTTACCCAGGGCACAGATCAGGAAAGCCAACAGTGAGCTGAATTCAGCGCACTGTCGGCTTTCCATCAGTATATATACCTACCTGTGCCCAAATCAATGAAAGGTCCTCTTTAAGAGAATTGGTATTTGATAGCTGTAAAGTATTTGCATATAATATCTGTATATTAGGTAGAGCACTGGTTGATGATGGTACAAAATCATCAGTAGGTTATCACTTACATAACTGAAGTTCAACAATTTTTCTGATGTTTGCTCTTGCTGTTTACACTGGAACATTTCAATGCATTAAAACAGTGATGGCGAACCTATGGCACAGGTGGCACTCAGAGCCCTCTCTGTGGGCACCCATCTGTGGCACAGATACTGTGTGGGGGCCCTTCACTATTTATGACACAGTATCGGTTTTATCGCAGACATGTGATATTATTATAAGTCATAATAATATTGCATGGTCACTATAGAACAGATCTCTGCCATGTAAATAGTAAACATTAACCCCTTCCCGCCGATGGCATTTTTTGATTTTCGTTTTTGACTACCCTCCTTCTAAACCCCATAACGTTTTTTTATTTCTCTGCTCTCAGAGCCATATGAGGTCTTAATGTTTGCGGGACAAATTGTTCTTCATGATGCCACCATTAATTATTCTGTATAATGTACTGGGAAGCAGGGAAAAAAATTCAGAATGGGGTGAATTTGAAGAAAAAAATGCATTTCTGCGACTTTCTTACGGGCTTCGGTTTTACGGCGTTCACTGTGCAGCCAAAATTACATGTCCCGTGTATTCTGTGTTTTGGTACGATTCCGGGGATACCAAATTTATATGGTTTTATTTAGATTTTAACCCCTTAAAAAAAATGTTAAAAATTTTATTTATAAAAGTCTCCATATTCTGACAGCCGTAACTTTTTTATATGTCCGTGTACGGGGATGTATAGGGCGTCTTTGGGGCCGGGTGTACTTTTTATTTCTACCATTTTCGGGAAATGCTATTGCTTTGATCACTTTTTATTCAAATTTTTATCAGAATCAAAACAGTGAAAAAACAACAGTTTGGCACTTTTGACCATTTTTCCCGCTACGGCGTTTACCATACAGGAAAAATATTTTTATAGATTTGTAAAGCGGGAGTTATTGGACACAGGGATACCTAACATGTATGTGTTTCACAGTATTTAACTACTTTTATATGTGTTCTAGGGAAAGGAGGATGATTTGATTTTTACATTTTTTTTTAAACTTTTTTTTTTTTTTTTTTGCATTTATTAGACGCCCTAGGGGTCTGATCACTAATGCAATGCTAATGCATTACAAAAAAAATCATAATTTCTTTTGCAAGCTGCATAGACCAGCCTGCAAAAGGAAATCACTGCAGACAAACCGGGGAGCCTTTACAAGGCTCCCGGCTGTCATGGAAACGCGATGTCGGCCCTGGAGCATGCTCCAGCGATCACTGGCAAAATGGCGGCGCTGGAGGGGTTAATGCCTCCGATCGGTCCAGGGACCGATCAGAGGCATTAGCGCTGGCTGTCTACTGTGTAATACAGTAGACTCCTGGGCGGCCGCCATAGTTAAACACCCGGCATGCACCGTACTAGTATGGCGGATGTCAGGAAATGGTTAATTGTTCAAAATGATACCAAATGCGGTACAAAATTGTTTCTATAATTGAAAGCTCTGTAAAGTCCCATTCAGACGACTATTTTGCAGATCCGTAATTGTCCATACTTGTGGATCCGCACAGTATTAAGGTTAAATTGATGTGTTGGCGCTTTGCGATAATTTAGTGAGTTTTGTGTTGCAGTTTGGGCACTCGGTCTCTAAAAGGTTCGCCATCACTGCATTAGGACAATTGTGTATGTTCATGTTCCAACTTTTTTTGCTATGCATTTCTGGTGTTGCATCATAAAATGGGCCATAGCAAAATGTCAGCAAGTCCTTAACCCCCCCTTCCTGACATCCATAGCAACTGGGTCTAATCAGTTCAATCTGATTGTGGGTATTGCAGGGCAAGATCTCAAAGAACACATTTTTTAGGCGCCGCCCCCTGAGAGGCTGGCTGCCTTGATGCAGTGCTCCAAGCTGGGAGCAAACTTTTCTTTCCTTTTTCACTCTTTTTTTCTCTATCTTCAAGAATCCGGTAACCAAGCAATCTAGCACTATGAATTTAGCAACTATAAATCGAATGGAAGACCCTGTGGAGTTTTTTGTTCCTTTTGTTTCCATTGTAAAGCATGGACTCAAGACCTGGTTCAGCTGGTTTCCACATGTGCCTGTTACCATCCCCCCAGCTAGGACAGCATGGCTCAACATGCGGCATGGAAGAGAAACCTACATGGAAGTGTGGACTTCTTCGTTCAAGGAGATGATTTCTGGCGTCAATTGCTGATGTGTGAAGATGCTACAGCTGACTGGTATTTCTTTCTATTACTGTGGACACGTGGGACACTGTTACAACCTGGGAACCATCACCCACCTACCCCAGGAGTTATGGAAGCTTGGCAAGAGAGCAGCACCATGTATACCTGGATGGTCTCTGACTTCCTTGGGGCAGTAGAACACTGTGGTAAGGAGGAGGAGGAGGGCTTGTGATGAAGGACATTTGGGGCATTTTTTGTGGTTAAAAGGACAATAGTGCTGATGCAAGATACCGAATTATCAGCTGTGAGCAGGAGATCTCACCACCTACCAAAGGAACTACCACATGTTATCATGATAGCTGCATATGTCCCCCACCTCTGCAAAAATTTCTGCTTGTTATATCTACATGCTGTGACCCCCCCTCCTCGTGTCCTACAACCAAGTCGGCTGTATTATTATTATTATTAACATCAATTTGCACAGAGAACTAAATGATCCTGCAGTGTGTCTGTGTTTCTTTCTTTTTTAGTTGCTATGATTCCTAGGATTTCTCTATCTGCCATGAGCTTATATGTGTTTTCTCTCTTGTTATATACTACTGTACCATCTATGAAACTGTATCACTGAAATTTCCCCATTGTGGGACTATTAAAGGAATATCTTATCTCTTATTCCCATGAACAAGCATTTATATTTGTAGATAATTAAAAGGTAAACATTTTTTGCAAATACAAGTAGTTAATTTTTTTTGCAGAGTTTTAAAGACTTTATCTCACTATATTAGTGGAGACATCTGTCTTGATCAGTTGCCAATGGATACTAACATAAATGCAAAAACTTTCTACTGTCTGGGGCTTGTCAGGAATGCAACCATGATTTTCTTATTGTAGCTGGGTTATCAAGTAGCAAGACTACATCTACATGACGATATCCCGGCCACAAAGAAGGAAATCATGGCCGATTTACTGATCTTAGAAAAGGCCTGCATTTATGGTTGTATCCACTGGCAACCAGTCAAGACAACAACTTTTCACAAGATATTTAGTGGAAATCTTTAAAATTCTACAAAAGGTTTACTTATATTTGCAAAAATGTTTAACTTAAAGAGGACCTTTCACCATATCTGGGCACAGGCAGTGTTATATACTGCCAGAAAGCTGACAGTGCGCTGAATTCAGCGCACTGTCGGCTTTCCCGATCCGTGCCCGGTGTAAAGCGCTATCGGTCCCGTAGCGCTTTACAGTCAGAAGGGCGTTTCTGACCATTAGCCAGAGACGTCCTTCTGCCTCGCGGTGCCAATCGCGCTGTGCTGTGGAGCGGGGAGGAACGCCCCCTCCCTTTGCTGATAATGCTAGTCTACGGACAAGCTGTGTGAGCAGAGGGAGGGGGCGTTCCTCCCCGCTCCACAGCACAGCGCGATAGGCGCCGCGAGGCAGAAGGACGTCTCTGGCTAATGGTCAGAAACGCCCTTCTGACCATAGAAGAGCTACGGTACCGGACCATAAGCTCTTCACACCGGGCACAGATCGGGAAAGCCGACAGTGCGCTGAATTCAGCGCACTGTCAGCTTTCTGGCAGTATATAGAACTGCCTGTGCCCGGATATGGTGAAAGGTCCTCTTTAACTATCTACAAATTTAAAAATCATTGTGTTTGTGGGAATACCCCTTTAAGTATCCACGTTCTAAAACTTTTTTTAATTTAGGTTTTATTACATTTCTACATCTTAAAAACTGTAATTATTAAATAAAGTACAAGATACAAGTTACCCCAGTAGATTCCCAACTACAGCACACCTACATTCCTGTTACTTATCAGGCAGCTGGGAGGCAACCAGGTATAGAGACATGGAAACAGGTACTTTATCACTTGTGTCACAAAAATTTATGGCAACCTGTCACCATGAAAATGCAGTCAGCATGTTCTAAAGCAGCTGACTGATAAACAGTATTGTGGAAAACAGTATAATTTATTTCTAAGCTTACAAAATGTCAGATTGGCAGCTATCTCTCTATATGCAGCATTATACATAGAGTACTGCCATCTTGATGGGTTTACTTTAAATGGAACCTGCAGCAGGTTTGACATAATAAACCATTAGCAAATCCTTGTGGGCTAGTGGTTTCAAATCTCAAACCTGTTTGTGCCATATTGGCCAACTCCAGGATTATTTAGATAAATGTGGTAATATTTACCAAGGTACTTTGTGTGTACTGTATGTGCAAATTACAAGTATTACCTGAATCCAGCACAACAGACATTGCAGAAAGGTAGCATTTTTCCTGCTGCAGAAATGCTGAGTTTCACAGTATCCAGTGTATAATAAGCTAAGGTGCTGAAGCCCAGGAGAGGTGAGCAACACTATTCGGTTTGATCACATCTGAAGAAACCCAGAGTGTAACCAGCAGTTCTGGTTCAAATTTGCTTGGCCCTAACAAAACCGCAGGCAGAACCCTGCAAATATTGTAAAATCGAACTGAAATAACAGATAGTCACAAAAGCTAGTCTCATCAGGGAAGAGGTTCAGTTTCCATAATTGTTCAGCTAGTCGCCTAACCCTAATTTTGTTATATTTGGCAAAGTCCTTAAAATTAAGGCCCAGTTCACATCTGCAATTGATTCCATTTGGGGAGTCCACTGTGGGACCCCCCCAAATGGAAACATATACGCATTGAAAAGCAGTTACTTATGAAACCACATGGACCCCATAGACTACAATCGGGTCCATGTGGTTTCCACACAAATCATGCAGAGAAAAGTACTGTAAGCAGCTCTTCTCTACATGTGTTCCATGCAGAAACCACACGGACCTCATTATCGTCTACGGGGCCCGTGTGGTTTCTTAAGCAACTTCTTAATGCATATAGGGTTCTGTTCAAGGGGACACCAGACAGCCCGAACACAGAGGTGAACCAGGCCTAACACAAGTCAATCCTTTCTGCAGAACATTTCAATTCTACTCACCCTTTAGACAAGCCTGCTCGATCTGTAATTATTTTCACGTCTTTTACGGCTCCAAACTTAGAGAAATATTCTCGGATTTCATATTCATCCATCTTAAAATGGAAAAAAAAAAATTATGAAAAACTGCAAGCAGTATGCACAGAATCTACTCCAACACATGACAGGCATGTTTAAACGAAATAAAAAAAAACAAAACGCATCTATGCAATGCTTATAAATGGACTCTTAGGGCTCATTCACAGTTTGGAAAATAGGGAGTTTGAGGCAATATCCACTCGATTCTTCATTTTCCTCGCCCCAGTCCCTACAGTAGAAGGCTGATTTACAGTGAAGAGGGGCAGCCTGATCCCCATAAGATTTCCACCAATGTAAATCCAGGAAGTGAAGAGAGTACAGAGTCTTCAGGCTGCAGAACAAGAGTTATAGGAATACCCCTTTAAGATGACTTTGGGGGCTGAATAAGTCTACCAATATAGATAGATATATTTCCCTTCACACCTGTACTTCTCTATACAAGTCTTACATGGCGGTGCTGCAGTTTGAGCCAGGGAGACAGCTATAGAGCAGATTCTACTCTGCGTCTACAGACCTTATGGCATTGTGCCATTACTGATAGCTAACCTCTGAACAACATTCTACTCACTAGCTGAAACATCAAGTATTTTAACATAATGCCATTGTAAAAACCACAGTAAGGGCTAGTTCACACGGGGACATGGAGGAGGATTTTGACAGTGGAATCCACGTCATTATCCTCCTCCATACAATGTTAGTCTATGTAGACTGCTAGCTTTTTTTCTGCTTGCAGAGAAAAAGCAGCGACATGACCTTTCTTCGGGCGTTTTCCGCCTGAAGAAAGGAATAGAAGTGAATGGGAAGCGTTTTTTACCGCACTTTTTTTTTTTTTTTGCAAAAAAAGTGTCGCTTTTTTCACGGCCCATTCTCTTAAACGATGGGAAAATTGCCTGAAAGCGGTTTAAAAAAAAAAAAAAAAAAAAAAAAAAAAAAAAGCTCCACAAAAATGTGCCAAGTTAAAAAAACGCTTCCCAATTAGGAGTCTCAGAAAAGGCTACATTCACATCTGTGTAGGGAGTCTGTATTACTGGATGAAGAAGTCTTACAAGACCTGACTTTTTGATCCAGCAACATCAGCCAAATAAAAAGGGCCCCCCACAATAGTAAACTGAGTCTCTTGGGGTTATCTGTCAAACAGCCAGTATTTCTGAATGACTCAGGTGTGAACACTCCCCAAAGCAATTTGTTTTAGGGTCACTTTGTTGCCCTGGTCCATTGGAAAGCCACAACAACGGAGTGTCGGATCGCTAAAATTGTGTTAACCCCCTTAAATATAATAGAATTTTCAAGTGGAGTAAAAAAGTCTGTTGGAGACTCAGTCGCAGATGTGAATTTGGCCTTAACCGGACCAAGGCTGTTGGGAAAGTTTAACAAGAAAAAAAATAAATAAATTTACATCACCTACCCGGCCATCTATTCCACCAACAAAAACTGTGTTTGGTATTATTTTACCATCGGGAAATACATAGCTCTGTTTAGAAGACTGGTCTTCAGAAGGACTCTGGGATCCAGAGGCAGACTACAAATAGGAAAAGAGAAAAAACTATACACAGACAATAGAACAGCAATGATCAAAGTAAAATTACTGAACACTAGATCACTTCTAGGGAACAATGAAAGATAAAGAAAAAAAAAAACTTTTTTAGGCTGCATTCACACAGAGTAACGCCAGGCGTCATTTGTGTGTAATTTGTGTGTCTTTTACGGCCGTCATAAAACGTTTACATAGAGTTCTATAGGAAAAGACCCGTCATTTACGGCCGTCATTGTAATGACGGCCGTAAATGACGGCAGTAAATTACGGCCGTCTTTTCCTATAGAACTCTATGTAAACGTTTTATGACGGCCGTAAAAGACACACAAATTACACACAAATGACGCCTGGCGTTACTCTGTGTGAATGCAGCCTAAGAGTGTTTGGTAGCCTAGTCATTTCATATCGAATACAGTAACATACCAATGATCAGTCATTACTAAAGGGAATAAATCACCAGGTTGAAACATCACAAACCAGCAGCAGTTATCAGGCTCGCCTATATATAACCCCCCCCCCCACACACACTCCATGTGCCTCCATAGGCAGATATTTGCTGTACTGATGGCAATTCTGTAGCTCCAAAAACAGGAGTGGGGGCTAGAGGATGTTTGCATGACAGGGTCAGAGATCTATGCTGATATCCCAACTGGCCATGTGGTGACCTAATAGTTTGTACACTGTAGTAATGGCATGGTATAAATAGGCCTATTGTATAGATGCCCCAATTATTAGCACTGCAGTGTGATAGAGGGGGAGGTCAGATTTCTCAGCCTCCTCTACTTTGTAGTTTGCTGCGGAGGAATTTAAAAAAAAAAAAAAAAAAATTAAAACCAGATAGTGAACTATAGCACTTTTTTCTAACTGTAGGTTATTTTATTTTCTGTACAAGATGGAGGCTGCTATATAGCCTAAGCTGATGATCTTGGCAGTTGTCCAGCCTTAAAGTGAATCTTCATACTAAATACGTACTTTAATAGCAGCGGCACTGCATGAACAGTCTGTCCACTAGCAGCTTCTGGCACCTGCAGACTGCTAGAACAGATGAGCTGGGCCTGTCCCAGTGACAGACCCAGACAGATCACAGACTTGTCCTGTGGATAGGTTGTCAGTACAAAAATTCAGCTTCAGGCTGGACAAGCCCTTTAAAATTCAGTCATGGCCATGGCAGAAATAGGCTAAAGCCAACTCACTGAGGTCTGTAGAGGAGTTTTCTAGACATGTTCTGCAGAGGGAGGAGATAAGCGATGACCGTTTCTTATCCACAGTGGATGTAATGATAGGGCACTATGGAAGTTATCTTCTACCTGACTGCCCTCTTGAATGACGAGTAAAGATTTTAGTACATTTAAAGAGGACCTTTCATCAGATCGGGCACAGGCAGTTTTATATACTGCTGGAAAGCTGACAGTGCGCTGAATTCAGCACACTACCGGCTTTCCCGATCTGTGCCCCGGGTAAAGCGCTATCGGTCCCGTAGCGCTTTACAGTCAGAAGGGCGTTTCTGACACTTAGCCAGGGACGCCCTTCTGCCCAGCAGCGCCTTTCAGCTTTCCAGCAGTATATAAAACTGCATGTGCCCAATCTGATAAAAGGTCCTCTTTAAGAGCCCCATGTTACATTTGGACACTCCCTGAACGGTAATCCCTAGAGATCAGTTGTTCATTATATTCCTTCTCCCTCCTCGTTTGTCTCGACCATTCTCCTTTCCCTTCACCATTCTTCTCTGCACATGCTCAGAATGAAGAAGGGTGGAAAAATAATGAAACATGACTTGTCAAAAAGTTTTTTGATGGACACCCATTGACTGATCGGTCATAAAAATAGTGTTGTGTGCAAATCCTTTCTTTATCTTCTTTATACAAGTTGGCAGCGAACAGACAGCAGGCACAAGTGTGAACAAGGCCTTGTAGGAGTAAAAGCCTGACATGTCCGGCTAGGAACCCTTACTCTAGAACTTTACCATTGACTAATAGGGTAATGAAGTTTTACATTTTCACATTTTATATACTACCTAAAAAAAAAAAAATTATTAAAACCCTGCAATCCGAGTTACTAGTTCAACAACAGCCTAGACACACAAACATACCAAGGCATTATTCACATTGCTCTAGCAGTTTTTGAGCAGGATGATGTAATCATACAACCTGATCGCTTTTGTAGGCTGATCCCAGGCTCACCGATCAAGATCGTCCGACAGTTCCTCAGCAGAGTTGAAAACACGATCCACCTCCGTCCTTCACTTACGGCCTATGTAGCTCCCAACCATCCCCCTCCCGCCCATGTCATGCCTCATCCCCATAGTGTGTGGATGACGTCGCCCCGTGTATACTGAATGCACACTGGGGGACATGTTATGTGCACACACAAGGTTTGGTAAGAACTAGAGCATACCAGCCGCCCATCCAGGTAGTGCTATATACACATCATGCGGACTAGCGGCCTAAACACGGAGCCCAGTATGACAGGATTTTAGTAAATACGACAGCCGAGTAGTATGGCGCCAGTAAGTAATGTTGTCCGGCTGTGCCACCTCCCTCCTCACACAACTACTTACCATGCTTCCCCCACAAACTAAACGAACAGCGATAAAAATAAAACAAAAAGCTAAAAACAGGAACAATTTAGCGGTAACTGGAACATGCCGCGTAGGGCGTGTCTATTTATAGCCTTCCCCGGAGCAGCGCATTCTATTCCTGGAGGGGGGGGGGGGAAGACAACTGCATTGGACAAACCTGTAGGGCCGTCGTTCTGTAAAGGTACAAATACTTCTATTCCTATTTCATTGGCTACTATTACATATATATGAATGTAGAACACCCCTATGAAGTGGACGCTTTGAAAATATCCCGAAATTATTTATTGTAAGTTGTTCTGTATTGTATTAGTGTATGCTTCCGCCAGACTGACTACTGTTCTGATGGATGGGATCAAGCCGCGGAAATTGGCGCGCAGGTTGCTGTAATGAATATCAATAGGCGGACGCTGGGACTGGATGTGGGTCCGGCTCACAGTAATATTTTACTTTGTGAGGTAAAAACCTGGCAATATGGCGTCGTGAGCCGAAGTAATAATCAAGAGTGGACTTTTGTACTTACTGTTGATGATAGTGGTGAACAGAAAAGTGTATTCGGTGTCTGCACAGGGGAAATTTACTCTTATTTATTATTGAAACGTGTAGCCATGAGGTTTGTAGAAATCTCATTTCTTGTATGAGGGCTTCTGTCTTATACAAGGTCATAGGCATGCTTTAAAGAAACTAGGTTCATGTAGGGACCAGAAAGATAGAGACCCTGTCCGCTTAAAAACTGGATACCAGTGCATACCCGAAGACCAGACACCATAGACTATAAAGGGTGTGTTCACACGGAGGAATTTGGCGCAGATTTTGCCCCTGAATCGGAGCAGATTCCTCCCGCTATCCGCCTCCCATTGTTTTCAATGGGAGGCAGAAAACGCAGCAAGACGTGGAAAAAAGTGCCCTGCACGATCTTGCTGTGGATTCTGGGGTCTGTTGCTCAAGACTCCCTCCTGATTAGGCCCATCCATCCAGGCTTAATCAGGACCAGGATGCCACAACGGAATACTTGTACACCACAGCGACATCCCGTCGTGGCTAGACCATGGCGAAAATGAAGAGAATTCCTCTTCATTTTCTGCCATGTAAACATACCCTAATGGGGTCTGCCTGGCTTTTGCTGCTTTTATATAGAAACCAGCAGAGAGAAAGAGTCCTCCTTGCAGGACTTTATACTGTGCGGCAAGTGTAAATTCAGCCTTAGGTAACGTGCACATGACCGTGTTTGCCCCATTCACTGACATCACTGATACAGGCTGCAAATCAGATAGTAATAGGACCTGTCCTGAGTTTTGCCACATGGTCCTGTGTATGGGCCATAGAAATGAATGGATCAATGTGCTAGTTGTGAAGAACGTAAAAGCACACTGACCATGCACGTGGTCATGTGTATGAGGCCTTATGTTAAATGGGTTATTCAGGCTAAAATTTCTTTTTTTTTTTTTTTTTTTTTTTTAATTATGACTGATGGAGGTGGGAAAAAAATAACGTATTCATCTGTCTTGGTTGTTTCTTTCCAGTGGAAGTCCACACCACACATGACTACTGAGGCCAATCAATAGGCTCAGAGAAGGATACGGGACGTCACTACCTGAGACATGCTTGAGTCCCTTCCTTAGTCCGCTGATTGGGACATCATAGCCAGCAAGGACTTCCTCCAAAGAAGACAGCCGAGCAGTAGAACCGCACTGGGGGGCACCAGGGACAGGTTTTTGTTTTGTTTCGTTTTATTTTTTTCATCTTCCCCAGCCTAATAAAAAAAATTAAATGTTAGCTGGAACAACCTATTAACCCTAGAATGCCTGTTACGGGATGCCGATACAGTGGATCCCCCTCCTGATTATGCCTGGACGAATGGGCCTAAGCCGAAGGGTGTCTCAAACCACGGATGCTCCGGCTGACTCAGCCACGGAATCCACGTGAAGATAGGGCATGCCCCTTTTTTTTTCCTGCTAGCTGGAAAAAATCGCTAGCGGGAAAAAAAAAAAGCTAGTGACTGCCACTGAAATGAATGGGAGACGTTTTTTCAGGCGGATTCCGCGTCAAATTCCACCTGCAAAAAACTTTGTGTGAACATACCCTAAGGGTGCATTCACACTGAGTATACGCTGACTGATTCTGAACGTTAAAACACATTCAGAATCAGCGCGTACAAAGCAGATCCCATTCATTTCAATGGGAGCCGACATACGTGCGCTCCCCATTGAAATGAATGGGCTACTTTTTTCCCTATTGGTTTCAATGTGATACGCGTGTATTTTTACACGTGTATTTTGCAAATATACATGCTCGTTTACTCCGTGTGAAGGCTCCCTTAGGCTGAGTTCACATGGGGGGTTTTGGACCGGATTTTGACATGTAGGCCGCTTCAGAAACCGGTCCAGAAAACAGCTAGCCACAACTGGATGCCAGTGCAATACAACGGCATCCAGTCGCGGCATTCCGCTCCAGATTAGGCCCAATCTGGGGGAGCACCGTGGAATCCGTGACAAGATAGGGTAGCTCGCTTCTTTTTTCTTCAAGTGGCAAAAAAACACGGAAAATAGAAGTGAACGGCTCCCATTGAAGTCAATGGGAGGAATTTTTTGGAGACAGATTCTGAGGTGGATTCCGTGTCAAAATCTGGTCCCAAAAACCCTGTGTGAACTTACCCTTAGACTTTCTTCTAGGTGATGTACAATACTCTGGATTTTTGTGGCTCACAAGGTACCGTATACACTTTGCCGGGTTCTTCTAGAAAGAGAATGTCTGAGAAAGAGGCTGACTCCTTCCTCCCAACATCGCACTGCATCATCACAGGTCCTTCAGCAATCAGCACACAGTATATGCCCGTGTTGGCGAACCTAAGACATGCGTGCCAGAGAGCACGGGCACATAGAGCCCTCTCTGCTGGCATGCGCACCATTGCCATGATAGCTCACTAACTGGGAATCTGGTACAGGATTCCCTGTCAGTGAGCGATCAGTACTTTCAGCTGTATGTGCAAATGCACATACAGCTGAAAGCTGTCACTGTAGGCCTCAGTCCAAAGGACCTTTGCCCTGATGCAGGTGCGATGACATAAGTCATCAGTGCCTGCAATCAGAAGAATAAGGAGGACACTCTTCATGGGACTGCAGCCATACTGGATAAGTAACATAAACTACTGTGTGGGGGCCTACAGTGGAGTATATACTACTGTGTTGGGGGCCACTGTGGAGCATATACTACTGTGTTGGGGTCACTGTGGACCGTATAATACTGTTTGGGGGCCACTATGGACTGTGTAATACTGTGTGGGGGCCACTCTGGAGCTTATAATACTGAGAGAGGGCCACTCTGGCGCATATATTACTGTGTGGGGATCAGTCTGGAGAATAATATAGTCTGGGGGCCACATCAGTGCGAATTGAACTGTCTGGGGGCCACATCAGAGCGAATTGTACCGTGTAGGGTCCTTTCACTATTTATATCACACAGTATCTTATATCTTATATTATCTTATACATAATATCTTATATTATAGAAGACATGTGATATTATTACAGGCTGCAATAACATTGCACGGTCACTATAAAGCAGATCCTGGTTAATTTAAGGTTAAATTTGTGTGTTGGCACTTTGCGATAATTTAGTCGGTTTTGGGCTGCAGTTTGGGCTCTCGGTCTCTAAATGGTTCGCCATGGTGTATGCTGTCCTCCTGATGCTCATTACTGTGTTCAGAAAAACCTGCGATGATGTCATGGCTATGTGACATTGGGAAGGAGGCAGTGGCGTAACTAGGAATGTCGGGGCCCCGTGGCGAACTTTTGACATGCCCCCCCCCCCCCCCCACTGACACCAACGCCGAAGACCTCGACTGACCCCCCCCCCTCCTACGCATTCCTGCGTGTTCTATTATGCCCCACAGTGGCCCCTTCACACAGTATTATCCCCCACAGTGGCCCCTGCACACAGTATTATCCCCCATAGTGGCCTCTGCACATAGTATTATCCCCATAATGGCCCCTGCACACAGTATTATCCCCCATAATGGCCCCTGCTCACAGTATTATGTCCCTTAGTGGCCCTGCAAACAGTATTATCCCCCATAGTGGCCCCTGCACACAGTATTATCCCCCATAGTGGCCCCTGCATTCAGTATTATCCCCCATAGTAGCCCCTGCACACAGTATTATCCCCCATAGTAGCCCCTGCACACAGTATTATCCCCCATAGTGGTCCCTCCACACATTATTATCCCCCATAGTGGTCCCTGCACACAGTATTATCCCCCATAGTGGCCCCTGCAAACAGTATTATCCCCCATAGTGGCCCCTGCACACAGTATTATCCCCCATAGTGGCCCCTACACACAGTATTATCCCCCATAGTGGCTCCTGCACTCAGTATTATGCCCCACTGTGGACACCCATAAACAATCATTATACTCTGGGGTCTGAAAAGACCCCAGAGTATAATAATCGGAAACCCGGGGGAATAAAAACATAAAAAACTACTTTTTCTTACCTGTCCCCCGGCTCCTACGCTGTCGGCCTCCGCTGTCGTCCGTGTTCAATGACGTTGGACGTCACATGACCTGGGACGCAGACCGGGTTCATGTGACGTCAGAAAGGACGTCAGGAAGGAGGCCTGGCAGGATCGTGGAGAGGTAATTAACAGTGTTTTTTATGTTTCTTACCTCTCCCAGTCCTCAAATCATTATACTCGGGGGTCCAAAAAGACCCCCGAGTATAATGATAGCAGCGGTAGCGGCTGTCACCGGGCCCCTAATGTCCCGGGCCCTGTGGCAGCTGCCTCTGCTGCTATGGCGGTAGTTACGCCACTGGAAGGAGGAGTCATTCTCCCTCCCAAGATAACACGGCCATGACATTATCACAGGTCTTTCTACACACAGGCATGATCCATAGCTCCCAACCGTCCCGCATTTCACAGGACAGTCCCGATTTTAGACTGCTGTCCTGCAGTCCCGCACGGCTTACCGCATGTCCCGCTCTGCCCCTGAAGTGTTTTGCTTATTAATAAACTTTCCCCCAATCGCCTGGTCTTATAACAGATAAAAGGTTGTAACTGGGATAAGAGCAGGGGGTGATTGGGGGAAAGTTTGACTGCTGTACTCAGAAGGACCTGTGTGATATCAGGTGTCACGTGACTAGGTAGGCGTGTCTTTGTATCCCATGCAGGGAGAAAGAGATGGAGAAATGTGTGGTCTAAGGTATCTGGGGGGGGGGGGGGATGAGATGCAGGGTGGACTGTGTATGAAGGAGAGATGTGGGGTGCAGGGTAGACTGTGTGTGAAGGAGAGATGTGGGATGCAGTGTGGACTGTGTGAGGGGGAGATGTGGGATGCGGGGTGTACTGTGAGGTGCAGGGTGTACTCTGTGTGGAGGAGATGTGGGGTGCAGGATGGACTGTGTGTGAAGGGAAGATGTGGGGTGCAGAGTGTACTGTGGAGGGATGTGGGGTGTAAGGTTGACTGTGGATGGGGGAGAGATGTAGGGTGCATGGGTGTACTGTGGGGGGTGAAATGTCGAGTGCATGGGTATACTATGAGGGAGAGATGTGGGGTGCAGTGCGTACCATGTGGGGGAGATGTGGGGTGCTTGGGTGTACTGTGAGGGGAGAGATATGGGTGCAGGGTATACCCAATGAAAAATGGATGGGAATGGGCAGTGTCAATTTAGAAGTGGGTGGAGCTAAATTTGCCACTGCCCGCCCACATTTTGTCCCTCATTCCTTCAAAGGGATTCTACCACTAAATCGCTTTTTTTTTTTTTTTTTTTTTTGACCAAATGTGTAAAAGAGAAAAACAAAACAATAATAATAATTAGAGATGAGAGAGTACTATTCGAAACTCCCATTTGGAATAGCACGCACCCATAGGAATGAATGGATGCAGCAGACACGCAGGGGGTTAAGCGGCCGGCCGCCGTTAAAGTCTGCGTGTCGGCCACTTCCATTCATTCCTATGGGTGCGGCCGTTTCGAATAGTACTCGCTCATCTCTGATAATAATGTATCCCATACAGTGAATGTCAAAATGGCCAAATCAACATTAATTTCCTAATTTTTCTTACTAAAGAATTGAACAAGAAGCGATCAAAATGTCAGACATTCCCCAAAATGGTAATAATAGAAAACATATTTTGTTCCTCAAAACCATAGAATCATAAAAAGTTACTAAAATTCACTGAAATTCCCACCTCACAATTCACACATTTTAGTCACAATAATAAAAATTGATAAAGAAAAACATTTCTACAGTTCGCAGAGTTCCTATAATAATACTAATCTTTATCACTATTATTGCTTTGTGCATACTTATCTGTGCTGTATATTAGATTAGAAGAATTGAATATCCAACAGTAATCAGGTGAATTAATAATTAATAGTATTTGTAATTAATATCCCGCTATATCACGTGGAAAATATTATTTCTGCAAAATGTATGTTGAAGGAAATATCTTAGAGGTTAGTGAATTGAAGCATTCAGCCACCAGAGGGCAGTTTCTTCCTGCGGTGGCTTTGACATTGAACAAAAACTTGGAGCTACAAATGCGATTTAGCTATTTGCAAACACATTACAGCATCTATTCATATTTCAGCTGTTCATCTTTTCACATTTTTTATAATTTAATAAAACTGTTTGTATTTTGCAGTATCCCTTATGCTAACCACTGACCTACCAGCCTATTTTGGGCTTTCAGGACCAAGTGATATAAAGTGTAACTAAAACTTTCAGACAACTTTTAATTTTCTGGCAGCATTTCTTTCATTAATAACTTTTGTGATATACATTAACCAATTTTGGATACTTTCTGTGAAATCCTCCATTTTTGTCACTCTTTCCCTTGTTCCTGTATTGAGAGCTGTTTCTGCCTCTCACCTTCTTTCATATGACTTTAAGGTTACAGTGCTAAGTATATTATTTCCAGGGATTTTCTTGGTTGAAAACAGTCGAGTTTAGTATTTTTATATCCTATGCATTATACAGCTGCATGTAAATATCCTGATCCTGATTGTTCAACCAGTGATATGTCTGGAAGCCGGAACCAGCTGGAGTCGGAAGATACTCCAACCACTTGGATGCAATGATCAATAGCAATCCATTGTACTGGGGAATTGAGATCCCAGCTTCGAGTCCCCTTGTGGGACATGTGTAAAAAAAACAAAAAAAACACATATAGTTTGAAATAAAGAATATTAAATAGATAATAAAAAGTTTTTTTAAAAAAAAATTATATTTAAAAAATACATCATGTAGACAAAAATAAACATATTAGGTAGCTATCCTCACATGCGTATAAATCCCCACTATTAGAGATGAGCGAGTACTATTCGAAACTCCCGCTTCAAATAGCACGCACCCATAGGAATTTATGGACATTCCTATGGGTGCGTGCTATTCGAAACGGCCGTTTCGAATAGTACTCGCTCATCTGTACCCACTATCCATAAATGGTGTTAATTATTCTGTTCAGTGAACACGCCCAAAAAATATATCTATAGATATATACATGCACATAGATAGACTGCAATGCACAAATTAACTTATTTTGGTCACTTCACGTTCCCCCAAAAAATAGCAATAAAAAGTGATCAAAAAGTTATACATACCAAAAATTGGTACCAATAAAAAGTACAACTTGCCCCCCAAATAAAGAGCCTTGACACATCTCCATCAACAGTACAGTAAAAAAGTTATAGGCGTCAGAATACGATAACCCGTATAAGTATGGTATTGCTGTTATTATAATGACCCACCATACAAAGCTGCCATGTCCTTTTTAATTTTTAAAGTGGCTTAGTATCTGAGTACCAGGATCCACCACCAGGAGCTGCGAAATGTGTTTTTTACTGCAAGGCATTTGATTAATCTGTAGTGGGGCATTTTTTTTAATTTTTTTTTTTTTTATGAATTCTTTATTTTTAACAAAAGTAAACAAAAAAACAAGACAGGCAGCAACAGGACAGAACCCACCAAGAGCAGGTCCGCAAATAAAACAAATCACAACAAACAAAAACAATGCAGGGTAAATCATATATCAAAGTAAAGAAAAAAGAAACCAGGGGAACCCAGGAAGAGAAAGAGGGGAGGGGAAGGAGGGATGAGAAAAGGGAGGGGGGGGGGGGGGACAGGGAAGAAGGTGAGCGACTCCGGCCGTCAGAGACAAGGACACAACCAGCCACACAACTTCCACACATTAGGTCACAGTAGGCCTACGACCCCTGGAAGAGTGTCCACAGAGAGGATGTGTCGACTACCAGAACGCCAGAATACAGGGTCAGGCGGCATTAACCATACGCCATTACATAGGGTCTACGGTACGGTCTGGTCTTGAAAGAGAAATAAATATACACAGCATATACCACATATGGGTACAACCTCTGGTGTGATTAAACGGAAAACCATAAAAAATCACCAGGTACTAAAGTTTAAGCAAAAATGTAAAAAAGTTTTTATTACATAAAATACACATATAACAATACAACATATTACAAAAATACAAATGGGGGCGACTGAAATACCCAAAAGATCAGAGTGAAGATGGGAATGATGGTGAGTATGCACAATGAAAGAAATAAGTTAAAGTAAATAACATAGACACAGGCCCGCAAATGTACAAAGAGCAGCAGATATAAAACAAGTGCAGCAGAAAGGAGACCACTGTGTAGTGCTATAATAGCACAAGCCATATACCACAATTGTTAATCCCTGCCAAATTATAATGAATGTACAGGCCCATGAATAATGAAGGAGCGAAATTATAATAACAATTGCATACAGACCGTGTAGGCCCAAGGCCAGATATCCCACTCCACTCCGCACCCGACGCGCGTTTCGCCCGTTAGGGCTTTGTCTCTTGAAAGAGAAATCTGAAAGGTGGAGCAGGAAGAAGGCTGGTGTGCGAGGGATAGACAACTGAGAGATCTGACCGAGAAGTTTGTGAACAACACCTCAAAATTCCCTCAGCACAGGACAGCTCCAAAAGACGTGGAAGAGTTCCTACCTGCGAGAACACCAAGGAGTCCATCTCTGGCAACCGGAGATGTTCAAAGAGAATAGGGAGAGAGGAAAAAAAAAAATGGAGGGAGAAAGCAAAGAAAAACCACGCAACAACAAACAATAAATCCCGGTCGAAGCTAGTCTAAGAACAGGTCACAAAAAAACAGTGGGAAAACCCACTAAAGCAGGTCTCGAGAGCACACCGCAGTACACTCCCAGAGAGAGAGCTGCCAAACCTAACTAGTGGGGGGAAGGTAGTGCGACAACAAGGTGTACCCATTCCCCAGGCGGTAAAACTAGAAGCCTGAGAGGTAAAAATGAGGTCCAGAGGCAAGAGGATGGCCCGAGGGAACACCAGGATGAAATAAACTACAAAAACTGGCCCACTCAGCGAACGGCAGGCCCAAAACAGCGGGACAGCCAGTCATAGGAGCAACTCAACAAATGAGGGGGCAGGTCTCACCGGCCGAAGCCACCACAAACCAAGGTCAAGCGGTCAAACCAAGCGGACATCACCGGGGTAAAAATACTTATGGACTAAAAGAAGAAAAGATAAGGCACTGCAAAGTCCAACAGCTGAACAAAGTCCCGGAAGAACAGCAGCAACAGGAGGGCAACCCCCTCAGGAAGAGGCCAGAGAAGAGTCCTCAACCCGGCGTGACTTGTGAGGCAGAGGAGGAGAGGAAGGGCGCCCAGTCAGTGTCGGAGAAGGCAGAGGGTAGTCTGGCAGGGTCAGGTCAGGGGAGTCCAGGAATTGCGCCAAGGAAGCAGCCTGTTCAGGTGAATGCAGGACAAACAGCGCTCCGTTTCGCCGGATTTGGAGGTGAAAAGGGTGGCCGACAGGGATTGGAGCTCAGACTTAAACTCCAACATGATTCTCTCCTGCTTCTCCTCAACCCTACGGACAATCGATTCTAGGTCTGACTTAGTAGGCATAGTACGGAGGGGATTCCATATATCGGAAAGTTTGGGGCGCTTCTGACGCTGAGACAGTAAGACAGCACCCTCAGGCGAGGCATCAGATAGGTCAGAGGAGTGAGGTGAGCGGAAAGCCGCCGGGGTGGAGGAGAAGTCCACATCCGTAGTAGACAGGGCAGGGACAGCACCAGGAGTGCTAGCATAGGCAGACCCAGAGTAGGAAGTTGGAGCAGGATCAGAGACCAGGCCAGGGGCCCCCGCGGTTGGCAAGGAGGAGCCGGAAGAAGGGAGCCAGGGACCATGCAAGGAGCTTGCAGAAGGTACAGCCAGGGTCCCCAAATGTAGCTGAAGGCTCTGCGGCAGTAATTGCAAGGGGGACACAGACTGGACAGCTGAGGGGCACTGTAAGGCTGAAGAGGAAACGGGGGCCTTGAGGCCTTCAGCAGGGGGTTTGCTATGGAACCACTGGGCAGGAACACAGGAAGACGCAGGGTCTCCAGGGGCAACACGTGTAGGGTAGGCGAGGAGATCAGCGGCGCTGAATTCACAAGGCGGCTGCCATCTTGGGATCTGGGGGGAGGGGGATCAGTACCTGAGGCAGAAGAGCCGGTCCATCCTCCACTGGCATCATCTGGGGCAGGATCTGAGCCTCGGGTGCCGGCAGAGAAGATGAGCCGGGGAGCGGAGGTGCTGCAGAGTGCAGGGAAGGAGGGTCCTGCTTGTCAGTGTTCGAGCGCATCGGCGCCATCTTGGATCCGCCGTCCGGGACCAGAGGGGTTGCAGAAGACAATAGAAACCACGCTATTTGTGGTTCCAGAGGAGGACTGGATCGCCGGGAGGCAAGTAACAGCTGCCTGGGGTCCAGGAGCTACTGAAAAACTGTAGAGACCTGGAAGTATACTGGTCTGTCTTGCTATATAGACCTAAGACCTGGCTATATGCTGGTATAACTGGTTAGGGTAAGTTCACACATAGTTTTTGGTCAGAATTTTGAGGCTGTATCCACCTCAAAATCCTGACCAAAAAGACAGCTTCCAAAATCAATGGGAAAATCGAGGTGCTCATTCTTCAGGCCGAGTCAATTTGGCCTAAAGACACTCCCTCCTCAGGTTCCAGTCCAAAAAACTCCGTATGAACTTACCCTTACATAGACCTACACTGAGATGTGGATCTATTAAGTCTCAGCTGTTTGTTGGGCTTGTTATTTACTAGTTTGACTCCTGTGTGCATAATATAGGACTCTGTCTGCTATATATTCTAGTGTATCCCACGTACTTGTGAGAAGTTTCAAACACCTATTGTATTGGGTACAGAATATTGTTGTCCTGTGTCAGATTTGATTCTGTGTAAATCCAACTTTTAGCTGTGTTGGATATTTACTATGGAGTTATTTTTAACTTTTTATGTTTAGGATCATGTATTGCATATACTAAATACAGGACTTGCACTTTCTCAGGGGCTTAGGGGGCACATGTAGACGCTACTTGTGTCACTAATAGTGTCCGATTCACCCCATCTATATATTTATCTTATATCACACATATCATATATAGAGATGAGCGAACAGTGAAAGATTCGAGATTCGTTTCGAGTAGAGCCTCAATATTCGACTACTCGATCGAATATCGAATCCCATTATAGTCTATGGGAAAAACAGGTTGGTTCAGGAGAAACCACTATTATAGTCTATGGGGTCCGCTTGCAGTTGCGCTGATAAAAAGTAAGCTCCCTCGTAACCGCAAGCTGCCAGCTCTCCAGACTAGCAAAGACGAGCCTGCGGAAATCAATGCTGGTTCTGCAGCAGGCTCATCCTTGCTAGTCGGGAGAGCTGGCAGCTTGCGGTTATGAGGGAGCTGACTTTTTTTGTCACAGGAATGTATTGACCAGCATTCGGCCAATCAACGCTGGTTCTGCTGGAGACTCGTCTGTGAGGAGGCTAAGATTGGACCACAATGGATACTGGGTTTGCAAAGTGAGTGCCTGTGAGCGTTTTGTTGTCTCTGCGATGAAACCGGGTTTTTTTTTTTTAATCGGACACAAATTGTTATGACCTGATCTTTATCACAGCCTGTTAGGTTCAGATGTCTGAACAGCATTCCATACGTGAATTGTCCGACGCGCGGCAGGGGAATATTCAAACTGGGCATGCGGTCTCTGCAGTTGCACTCTTGCATGGATCGTGCAATGAGCTGCACCGCTGATCATTGCTGTAGTGTGTCTTGGCCTCTGATGGGGTTAAGTTTCTCTGCTGTGCTAGGACTCTATTCAGGTTGTGGGCGGTTCAGAGTTTTGATATCCAATTGGCCTTCTGAATACTCCTGCTTCTGGCTTCTGCAGGCTGTCAGTTGCCGGTCTTAAACTTCAGTTTCTTGCATTCCAGATATGGTCTGTCTGCCTGAACCTGCTATCTCATCAGTGTCTGAGTCCTGGCCCTTTCAGCTTCCTTTGATGCCTATTGATACTATCCAGATATTTATTAAGTATTGAGCTCACTTATCCAAACATAGTTGTTCCAGGTGCAGTGAACCCTAGCCTTTTTTCCCTGTTTGGACTTTTTGTAGGGCTTTTAGTATGTGATACCAGTTCTGATTTTCCTATCCCATTGCATAGTGTCAGTTTTCTGTGTTTCACGTTTATTTTCTGCACTATACTTTGTTTCTCATATTCACCATTAGTCCAGTCGGACACCTGTGGGGGGGCTTTTTCTGTATCTATTCTCTCCTTCAGAAATGTGAAACAAGTCATAGTTTTCTGTTTCACTTGTAGATGAGTTATTTCTCCGTCTGTGTTTGCGCCCACTCAGGTTAGTTAGTCAGGCCCACGGCTACTTCTAGTGTGCAAGGCAGGGTTTAGGAGTATCACACACTAGCTATTCCAAACGACTCATACTCTTGATTTTGTATTTTCTTATACTTGACTGAGAGATTATCAGTCAGGGGCCAGTCCATGGTCAGAGATGCCCAGACCATAAGTCGGACATGCAGGACTTTGTATCCGGTTAAAAAAAAACAAAAAAAAACTGTTTAGCTGCGGAGACCACAAAACGCTCACAGGCGGACACTGTCTGTCAAGGTTTCTGTCTCCTGTCAGCAGAAGACGGAAACCTGGAAGCGGAGACCGAGGCGCAGATGTAAACCTGCCCTATACCTGTTTCCTCCAGATATTGTGTCCTTGTCTCTGACCAGTTGGGTTCGTACCATTGCTGCTACCGAGCTACTTTCCCCACAATTTGTATAAAATATATACCGTATTTTACGGACTATAAGGCGCACTGGACTATAAGGCGCATTGCCCATGAGCGCCTTATAGTCCGTCTCGGTTCATATATAAGGCGCACTGGACTATAAGCCGCAGTCCGGTGCGCATTATATGTTATTGAAAGCGGCGGCAGGCAGACTTTGCCAGCGGCCGCTTAACCCCCCGCGTGCCAGCCGCTTCTATTGGAAGCGCTCGGCAGGCAAGGAGGGGCTCTATCAGCAAAATCATGCTGATAGAGCCCAACCGTAAAAGTTAGATTAAACTACCCCCCCGTTTTAAAATAAAAGCCTGAAACAGAATGTGAAACTTACCAAGCGGTGCAGGGTGGGCGGGCATTCAGGCCTCCTCTTCCTCCGATGTTCCGTCCTCCTCCTCCGCCGCTCGCTAACTGATAATGGCCTGGGCGCATGCGCAGTAGCCGTAGTAGAAGCATTATGATATTGCACATGCGCCCAGGCCATTATCAGATCGCGAGCGCCGGAGGAAGTGGTCAGGACATCGGAGGAAGAGGAGGCCTGAATGCCCGCCCGCCCCGCACCGCTCGGTAAGTTTCACGTTCTGTTTCAGGCCGGCGTGACAGCAGGGCTGCCGGACACTTCCCA
This sequence comes from Leptodactylus fuscus, assembly GCF_031893055.1. NCBI lineage: Eukaryota > Metazoa > Chordata > Amphibia > Anura > Leptodactylidae > Leptodactylus > Leptodactylus fuscus. The sequence continues at coordinate 174,635,078 of NC_134268.1, read as the reverse complement.
TTCATTTCTATGGGAGCCGGCATGCCAGCGCTCCCCATAGAAATGAATGGACTGCTTTTTTCCATTCATTTCTATAGGGAGCGCTCGCATGCCGGCTCCCATAGAAATGAATGGGAAGTGTCTGTCCATTCATTTCTATGGGGAGCGCTCACATGCTGGCTCCCATAGAAATGAATAGGAAGTGTCCGGCAGCCCTGCTGTAACGCCGGCGTGTACGGCTGTGATACACGCCGGCGTTCCGTAGTGTGAATGCCCCCTTACGGTGCCTTTTATGTATGTATGGAAGCGGCACGCAGACTTTGCCGCCACTTCCATCCATATATAAGGCGCACCGGACTATAAGCCGCACTTACGATTTCTGAGGAAATCGTAGGTTTTTATGTGCGCCTTATAGTCCGTAAAATACGGTAATGTGTTTTAGTCAACCAAGGTAGTGTGTGGATGAGATTAATAAAATTTCATTCACTTTACTGGTACTGTAAAATGATGTTACAGTCGTGTGCATGAGGCTTTAGTATGCATATTATTATTATTATTTTCATTTTGCCTATTGGTATCATGGAGTGATAGTCAAATAACAAGTAAGGTTAAAAAAAACCAACAACATATGCCCATCAAGTTCAATGAAGGGATGGGAATGGATGGAACTAATGACTGTGATCATTGGTAATTTACTTTCCTTGAGGCAGTATTATGTTAGTCATGCTCCTTTAACTTCATGTGAAGATTTCTGTACTTTCTTGCTGATGTGCTCTCATGACGCATTCTGTTGCCAAAATCATTTCCATTTCCTGCTGCACATTAGTTTCTCATGATCAAGGTACTCTCCTTTATCCACACAAAACTTTCTATTTATTTGCATACAATTCATTAAAAAGCACAGAATCCATCAATGTTTGAGACTTAGTAAAGCAAGACACCCTACATTTTTCACAAGTAGTTCAAAGGTTCAATGTATCCTCTAATTTGTATTGCTGGTCTGCTATTATGCTTCTCCACAGACCATGCCCAAAATTAGCCCACCAGTAATTACATCTTCTGATCCTAATTCTGATCCCTTCCTCCATTGATGCCTCTGAGCTTTAGAATTAAAGTAAATCTGTATACATTAAGAGCAGCCTATACTATATGTGTCTATGGCAACTATAAGAATTTTAAGAATAATGTGCTTTTTTCAGAGACATATGGGTCAAATTTACAAGCAACCAAAAGCAATATTTTTAATGCAACACAAGAAATATGAGTTGTCTTGTCTTTTTATTGTTCTTAAGCTTGCTGTACACTTTACATTTTGGACTGCTTTTGCTAATCTGAAAAGAACTGTGGTTAACTGGTCACATTGTATTGCTATTTAGGCTCTGAAGCTCCTGCCTGACACTGCCCTCCTGACAGTACAAAGGGTGTGTTTTGGAGCTCTGAGTCAGGCCCCCCTGTCTGACAGCAGCCAGTTTAAGGCTAAGGCCCCACGTTGTGGAAACGCAGCTTTTTTTGTTGCAGATTTTGTTGCTGTTTTTGGAGCCAAAGCCTAGAATGACTAAAAAGAAATCGGAAATATATAGAAAGTTCTTATATTTCCACCTTTTTCTCAATCCACTTCTGAGTTTAGCTCAAAAAACCACAACTAAATCTGCAACAAAAAAGCTGCGCTTCCACAACGTGGGGCCTTAGCCTAAAGAGGTCCTTTCATGTCCTCATGAAAGTGCAGTTTTGTATTCCACTAGAAAACACAGTACGCTGAATTCAGTTAGTTTCTGCACCACTATCTCCCCACTGTCAGAAGGGTGTTCTTCACAGTCTAGCGTCATCGCTAGGCTGTAAGAAAGGCCCCACCTTGACTATACATGGTGTCCTGCAGTAAAAATGCTCTGCAGGAAAAGTTGCGGTGGCAGTGCATCACGGTTCTCCCCACAGTACTTTGCACAGAAAGTTGCAGAGGTTTCCTCTGCGCACTTTATGCTTCAATTATATCTAGTATGGCGCATGTCGGATGTTTAACTATGTCGGCCGCCCGGGAGTCAGGCTGCCGCCATAGCTGCCGGGTCTCTACTATGTTACACAGTAGACAGCCAGTGCTAATGCCTCTGATTGGTCCGGGGATTAACCCCTCCGGCACCTTGGTCAAAGGCACCGGAGGCGCCATTTTCCTGGCGGCACATGGGCGCTACCATTTTACCGGTGATCACCGGCGCCTGGAGCAAGCTCCAGGGCCGACATCACATTTCCATGACAGCTTGTAAAGGCTCCCGGCCGGTCTGCAGCCTGTTTCTTTTGCAGGCTGGTCTATGCAGCCTGCAAAAGAAATGATGATTTTTTGTAATACATTGCAGTGCATTAGCATTGTAATGCATTGCATTAGTGATCAGACCCCTGGAGTTCATGACCCCTAGGGGGTCTAATAAATGCAAAAAAAAATAAAATAAATAAAAATAATTTTTTTAAATAAAGTATTAAAAATTCAAATCACCCCCCTTTCCCTAGAACACATATAAAAGTAGTTAAATACTGTGAAACACATATATATTAGGTATCTGTGTCTGAAATCGCCAGCTCTACAAATCTATAAAAATATTTTTCCTGTACGGTAAACGCCGTAGCGGGAAAAATAGTCAAAAGTGCCAAACTGCCATTTTTCACTGTTTTGATTCTGATAAAAATTTGAATAAAAAGTGATCAAAGCAATAACATTTCCCAAAAATGGTAGAACTAAAAAGTACACCCGGCCCCGCAAAAAAAGACGCCCTATGCATCCCCGTACACGGAAATATAAAAAAGTTACAGCTGTCAGAATATGGCAACTTAGAAAAAAAAATTTTTAACACTGTTTTGGATTTTTTTTAAGGGGTTAAAATGTAAATAAAACCATATAAATTTGGTATCCCCTGAATCGTACCAAAACACAGAATACAGGCGACATGTCATTTTGGCTGCTCAGTGAACGCAGTAAAACCGAAGCCGAAATGCTTTTTTTTTTTTCTTCAAATCCACCCCATTCTGAATTTTTCTCCAGCTTTCCAGTACATTATACAAAATAATTAATGGTCGTATCATAAAGAACAATTTGTCCCACAAAGATTAAGACCTCATATGGCTCTGGAAGCGGAGAAATAAAAAAAGTTATGGGGTTTAGAAGGAGGGGAGTCAAAAACGAAAAACAAAAATAAAAAAATGCCATCGGCGGGAAGGGGTTAAGGAAACTGCTGGCATTTCCGTAGAAATAATTGACATACTGCAATTACCAAAATTGCAACGGTTTTGTAAGTCTACTATCAGTGTGAGGTGGAGGAGGGACTGTTACCTGTGGGAGGCACTACTGGGGCTCTATTACAGTAATAACAGTCCCCTCACACACAGATAATGTTATGAACTGGGGGGCACTATAACTGTAATAGTCCTAGTAATGCCCCCCCCCCCCAGATAATTCCCCACAGACACAAAGGTAATATTACCTGTGGGGGCACTACTAGAGCACCATTGCAGTTATAGTGCCACCTTACAGTTAATAACAGTCCCCCCACAGGTAATGTTGTTAACTGGGGGAGCACTAGTACTATAATAGCTACTAGCTACTGCTAGTGCACTACTAGGGCACTATTATAGTAATAGTGCTTCCCCAGTTAACCGGTTAAGGACCGCTGGCCGTAAATTTACGGCCAGCAGTCCTGGTCTCTAAGACCAGCCGATAGTAAATTTACGGCCGGTCTTCAGAGACTCACTAGGCAGGGGGTGGGGCGGGGGGAGGGCAGGGGTTAGGTGTTACTGACACCTAACCACCCCCTCAACAACGTTCAGTCGGACTCAGTTCCGACTGAACGTTTTAACCCTTTCGATCCTGCCGTGAAACATCACGGCGCGATCGAAAGGGATCCGCCGCAGATTGAAGCTGATCGGCACCCCCTGCGGCGAGATCGGGGGGTGCCAATGTCAGTAGAAGGTAGTCTGGGGTCTGGCCAGTGACCCCAGACTACCGGAGCCCCCACATACCTGGTTGATCCTGCCGACCGATGGAGGAAGTGAGCGATGCAGCTCACTTCCTCTGCAGCTTGCAGGACACGAGCAGGCTTGTGCCCTGCTCGTGTCCTGTCTGCTATTGTGCAGATTCAGTTGATGCTTTCATCAAAGCATCAACTGATTGAAGTGTCCTAAATGGACACATGAAAAAGTTAAAAAAAAAAAAAAAAGTTAAAAAAAATAAAGTGTATGAAAAAAGTAATAAAGTTATAAAGCCCAAAAATCCCTTTTTCTCTATACAAAATGAATTATATAAAAAAAGTACTAAAAATTAATAAAAACAATGCATATTTGGTATCGCCGCGTCCGTAACAACCTGTACAATAAAACTGAAATAATATTTAATGTATACGGTGTACAGCTGAAAAAAAAAAACGGAAAAAACCCGCCAGAAGTAATGATTTTTCACCATATCACCTTACAAAATATGCTATAAAAAGTGATCAAAAAATCATATGCACCCCACAACAGTACCAATAAAAAGCGCAGGTTGTCCCGCAAAAAATAAGCCCTCAACCAACACTGTCAACCGAAAAATAAAAATGTTACGCCTCTCAGAAGATGGCGATGCAAAAATCACTGATTTATGTCCCCAAATGTGTTTTTGTTCTGCAGAATTAGTATCGCATAAAAAAATACTATAAATGAGGTATCGCCGTAACCGTACCGACCCGCAGAATAAAGGCTACATGTTACTTATACTGTACGCTGCATGGCGCAAAATTTAAAGGGTACAACTCAATGCCAGGATTGATTTTTTTTTTATTTTTTTTTAAATCCAGCAAGAAAGAGTTAATAAAATGTATTCAGTATGTTGTAGGCACCCAAAAATGGTGTCATTACAAAATACATCACATGCCGCAAACAACAAGCCCTTATATGGCCACGTCACCAAAAGAATAAAGAAAATATAGCATCTACCAATGTGAAGACAAAAAAAACCAAAATCGCCAAATTATTAGAATACAACTGGCGGCGTCAGGAAGGGAATGTATAAGCAGTGTGAGCGAATATCAGTGGACACCCCAGATTTACAGCTTATGAGGGAACAGACACCAGAAGTGACCCCCAAAGTGACCCCCAGAGTGACTCCCCCAATCATAGGAGCTACTGGGACATAGTAGGGAATTTGGTGTCTGCAATGTTCTCCGCACTGCTTATATATTCCCTCTTCGCCATCCGCTGTGCAGTCACATCCGGGATACTAATACTCACTACACCCCCTGATAAATTCTTTGAGGGGTGCAGTTTTCAAAATGGGGTCACTCCTTTGGGGAATCCACTTTTCTGGTACCTTACAGGCTCTACAAACATGGCATGGCGTCCAGATACCAAACATCTGAATCTGTACTCCAAAAGCCTCATCGCGCTCCTTCCCTTCTGCGCCCTGCTGTGCGCCCAAACTGCAGTTTATGACACATGTATGACACATGTATGACACTGGTGTACCCGGGATAACGGACGTAATGTCATATGTGGGAATAAACTGATATTAGGGCACAGCCAGACACAGAAGGGAAGAAGGGTTATTGGGTTTTTGGAGCGCAGACGGTTTGGTTTTTGGATGCCATGACACTTTTGCACAGCTGAAACGCCAGTAAAGTGGAATCCCCTGATATGAGACCCTATTTTGGAAACTACACCCCTGAAGGATTTATCCAGGGGTACAGAGAGCATTTTTAGCCCCCAAGTTTTGCTATAACTTATTATCCATAAATGAATACGAAGCTGATTGTGAGAGGTGAAAATGACCATTTTTCCAGGAATACATCATTTCTGTGCGTAATATATTGTGCCTGACTTGTATCAGAGATGAACGCTCTGAAAGCTGTTGTGCTCAGGATACCCGCTTACCAGTTTTTGGAGTGTCTCTGATGACATAAGTTGGGCACAACATATCGGGCACTGAAATGGCGAATCTCTGGAAATTTTTCATTTTTAACTTCTCATTATCAGTTGCGATTTCATTTCTGGAAACTAAATAAATGCAACACTCAAGGGTTAAAAATTCTCGCTACGCCACTTGATAAATCCCATCAGTGGGCTAGTGTCCAAAATAGGGTGACATGTCTGCGGATTCCACTTTATTGACAATTCAGGGGCTTTGCAAAAGTGACGTCCAAAAACCAAACTGTGCTCCAGAAACCAAAATAGCGCTCCTTCCCTTCTGCGCCCTGCTGTGTGCCCAAACTACAGTTTATGCCACATGTATGACACTGGTGTACCCGGGATAACGGATGTAATGTCATATGTGGGTATAAACTGATATTAGGGCACATGTATGACACTGGTGTACCCGGGATAACGTACGTAATGTCATATGTGGGTATAAACTGATATTAGGGCACAGACGGACACAGAAGGGTTATTGGGTTTATGGAGCACAGATGGTTTGGTTTTTGGATGCCATGACACTTTTGCAGAGACCCTAAACTTGCCCCTACAAAATGGGGTTTACAGTTACCTCCAGGTCTCTCCAAAAGGAACATGGCCCCCAGAAAGTCCCTCTAAATCTGTACCCCAAAAGCTAAAAAGCGCAGTGCTCCTTCCCTTCTGAGCCCTGCTGTGTGCCCAAGCAGCAGTTTACACCCACATATATATTTTTTTGCCCCTCGGGATGGCCCCTTAATAGTTTTAGGAGTGCAGGTCTCTGACAACACAAAGTGGGTGCAACGTATTGGGCACCGAAATGGCATATTTCTTTCAAAATTTCAATTTTCATTTTAGACATTCATTTTTTTGGAAGCATTTTAGGCACAAAATGATAATACCCCTTGATTCATTCCATGACAGGTGTAGTTTATAAAATGGGGTCACTTTTGAGGGGTTTCCATTGTATTGGTACTTTAGGGGCTCAGCAAATGTGACATGGCACCTCAAAACTATTCCAGCCACATCTGCCCTCCAAAATCCAAATACCTCTCTTTCCATTCTGAGCCTCACCATGTACCCATACAGCTGATTATGGCCACATATGGGGTATTGCCGTGTTCAGGAGAAATTTTGTAACAAACTGTGGGGGGCTTTTAATTCTTTAACTACTTGCAAAATTAAAAATATGGCGCTAAATGGACGATACATTGTGAAAAAAAAGTAATTTTTCATTTTTACGTCCCAATGTTAATAAAATCTGTGAAACAGCTGTGAGGCCAAAATGCTCACTCTACCCATAGATAAATTCTATGAGTGGTGTAGTTTCCAAAATGGGGTCACTTTTAGGGGGTTTCCACTATATTGATACTTTAGGGGCTCTGCAAATGCGACATGGGACTTGAAAAATATTCCAGCAAAATCTGTCCTTCAAAATTAAAATAGCGCTCTTTCCATTCTGAGCCCCACCATGTTCCCATACAGCAGATTATGGCCACATATGGGGCATTTCTGTGTTCAGGAGAAATTGTTTAACGAACTTTATGGAGCTTTTTCCCCTTTATCCTCTTGTGAAAATGAAAAATTTGGGGCTAAATTGACAGTTTATTGGAAAAAAAGTAATTTTTCATTTTCATGCCCCAATGTTAATAAAATCTGTGAAACAGCTGTAGGGTAAAAATGCTCACTATACCCTTTCATATGTTCTGTGGGGGGTGTAGTTTCCAAAATGGGGTCACTTTTAGGGGGTTTCCACTGTATTGGTACTCTAGGGGCTCTGCTAATGCGACATGGCACCTAAAATTATTCCAGCAAAATCTGCCATCCAAAAGCCAAATAGCGCTCCTTCCATTCTGAGCCCCGCCATGTACCCATACAGCAGAATATGGCCACACATGGGGTATTGCCGTGTTCAGGAGAAATTTTTTAACAAACTGTGGGGGGCTTTTACTCCTTTATCCCCTTGTGAAAATTAAAACTTTGGGGATAAAGTGACATTTTAGTAATTTTTCATTTACACATCCCAATGTTAGTAAAATCTGTGGAATAACTGTAGGGTCAAAATGCTGACTATACCCCTTGATGAATTCTGTGAGGGGTGTAGATTCTAAAATGGGGTCACTTTTGGAGGGTTTCCATTGTTTTGGTACTCTAGGGGCTCTGCAAATAAGGCATGGTGCCTGAAAATTATTCCAGCAAAATCTGCTGTTCAAACACCCAGTGTCGCTCCTTCCCTTCCATGCACTGCTGTGTACCCAAAAATCAGTTTACGCCCACATGTGGGGTATTTCTGTGTACGGGAGAAATTGCATAACAAAATGTGAGATGCATTTTCTCCTTTAACCCTTTGTGAATGTGTTAATTTTAGGTCTAAATGAATGTATTAATGAAAAAAAATGAAATGTCTAAATTTCACTTCCATATTATGTTTATTCTTATGAAAAACTTAAAGGGTTAACAAACATCCCAAATGCTGTTTTGAATAATTTGAGGGGTGTAGTTTTGAAAATGGGGTGATTTATGGGGGTTTCTATTATATAGGCCTTTATAATTCCTTACAGAACTGAAGCGGTCCCTAAAAAATTGGTTTGGAGAATTTTCTTGCAAATCTAGAAAATCGCTGTTACACTTGTAAGCCTTGTAACGTCCAAAATAAATTAAAAGACAATCAAAAGATGATGCCGATATAAAGCAGAGATATGGGAGATAATATTTATTCATGTATTTGGGTGGTATGACTATCTGCCTGAAAAGCAGAGAATTTCACATTTTGAAAATTGCAATTTTTTCAAAATTTCCATCAAATTTCCTAGTTTTTTTTATAAATAAATACAAAAATATTGATTAATATTTACCACTAACATGAAGTATAATGTGTTACGAAAAAAACAATCTCAAAATCATTTGTGTAAGTTAAACCGTCTCAAAGTTATTGCCATTTAAAGTGACACATGTCAGTTTTGAAAAAAAAGGCCTGGTCTTTAACATACTTTTGGGCCTGGTCCTTAACCGGTTAATAACAATTAGGGCATGATTACTTTAGTAATGCCGTCACAGGTAAGCCCCCACACACACACACACACACACACACACACACACACACACACACAGGTAATATTTCCTGTTGGGGGGCAATAGTAGAGTAATATTGCCCCCTTAATGATGGTCCCCCGCCCTACCCACATTTTTACAAAGGAAGCTGTGCATACCACCAATAAGTTATGAATGAAATGGAGAGCGAACTCCCTTAATAAAATATAGGTAAATGTATAAATGGCATAATTAAATATGCACTTTATTATGAGCCGCCCAATCGCCCCAACCCTTCTTTGCCACCAAAACCCCCACCCCCTGATGGGTCACACCAAAACTGGCCTACATGAAAGTGGTCCTTGGTACAAAAAAGGTTGAGAACTGCTGACATAATAAGAATGTTTCAACTAAAACAGTTGTGTAACTTGACTGTGACTTACTTTTACGTGACACAAGTCACAATTGCATGCAACTTACATTAAGTCTATGGATGCATTGTAATTTCTGTCAAGACCTCTGCAACTTTTTTGTCACACAACTTAGGTTGTGTAGCCTTAAATAACATATATTTTACAACTTTTTTTTTTTTTTTTAATGTAGATTACTGCTCTACAACTAGTATTTTGGAATCAACACGTGATCACTATTGTCTCCAGGGACATCATGGCATTACTTAATATTGGCAGTAATTCTAACTCTTATCACTAACAGCAATAGTCGTATCACTTGGTCATATCTTAGGTGGACATTTTCCCTTTTTAATCTTTAGCAAAGCTCAAACCACCTGTCATATCTGAAATTGGCTAAAGGCATAGCAGATGTTGTGAGCATCTGATGAACAGTAATGTGAAAAATCCTTTAATTTAGTAGTTCTCTGTTTTAGTATATATAGCTATCTGTGATAGGATGAGAGCAATGGACTCACAAGGTGCTACAATGTCTGATGCAGATAGACCCCCTCTATCTGCAGTCACTCCAGAGTAAAAAGCATGGCAGAAGATTTCCTCCGTCATGTTTGTTTATGTTACAAAAAGAAGAAAAAGTCCTGCATGCTGACATAATCTAGAAATAAAACCAAGCCAGAATGACCCGTTATCCAGCCAGCTAGTACCCTGCTCCATACTGATAAGAGGTATTTTGGCCTGGCTTTGTTCCCAGATTATGCCACTAGGTGTTAGGGCTCTGGGCCAGAGCCCCACTGCACTCCGCAGAAGCTGATGGCCCACTCAGTCTGTAGTGCCGGATCGGTGCTTCCGGTCCCATGTGAAGGAGAGCAGGAACCTCCACAGTAGTCTGTGGTTATTCTGGTTGCCTCCTGGGACAGAAATGTGGCTTCCGGGGTCAGCGGTGGGCTGAAGGCTATGTAGGCCTCGTTTTGGCTCCGGTCCAACACTGGTTATTCAGTTTTCTGGTGACAGTTCCGCCCTGCTTTTCTGTTCTGCTCCTGACTCTGAACCTCCTGTACCTCCTACAGTGTTCCCGTTTTTCACCTTGGTTTGCCTTCCGGATTACCTCTCCTTGACCTCTCGATTTGGCTACCTTCTAACCTCCTGTGGATGACCTCAGCTTGTTTCCTGACTACTCCTGCTTGACCTCTGCCTGGCTACTCCGTGACCTCTTGTGTATGACCCGACTCTCCTGACCACGCATTGCTTCTCCCTCCTGCTACCTCGTGACCTCCTGTGTATCAACACGGCTTGGTTGACTTTGTCTTGGCTATCCCTGGAACCTGCGAGACCTCCTGTGTACCGACTTGGTCTGTACGACCTTCCTGCAGTGCTTCCGCTATCTCGTGGCATTCTTCAGAACATCTCTCTCCTTGCTAACCAGCTCCTCCCGTTTTCTTCATCTGCTGAGGTTAGTGTTAATGGGTTTTTTTCGGTCCTCTGCTACTTGGGGTGCATGGAGTGTGCAGTGCTCTCTGGGCAGTTGTGGTTCTGGGTCCCAGAATTTACCATCTCCACCATCAGAGCTCTGGTGAAGACTTCTGGGGCCTTTTTCCGCTCTGGTTAGGAGAACATTGTACACTCGGGACTGTTTTGGTCTCTGTGTTTGGGGATTCTGGTTGCCCAGGACTGACTATCCATTATTGTTTCATCAGGTTCCTAACACTAGGTTTCGGAAAAACCAGGCATTGATGTATTTGGAGCTACCTACAAAAAGGTGATCCTAGAGAAAGTTCCCCTTGTCCAACAAGGAGGACTTCTTTGCATATCCCTTTAGTAGATCTAGCAGTGCATCAGGTTTATGTCCACAACACAGATGTAAGCAAAGGCAACCATCAGTGCAGAAATTTTATCATTACATTGTTACTTCATCTGAGCTACTCCAAAATACTTCTTTCTTGCTCAATTGTTGGAAATATTGTATTATTTCGTGGCTTCAGTTCACATTCATAACTAAAATGCAGTGTCAGACTTAAACAATAAGATCTTTGACTTTCTTTTTTTTTCCGTTTTTGTGTGTTATCTCTCTGGGTAATGTTGAGTGCCAAGGATATAGACTTACACTCCCGCCAAATAGCATCATAGAATTTGTGTCACTGAACTTTCTCAGAAATAATAACTCAGGGGAAGTTCCACATGCATCACTGTGAGTCATTCACATCCTGATATCTCTCCAAGCTAAGGCCAGCTGCCTCCCTTATTTTTATTGAAAGCAAGTGTTTTGATTTTAGCAACTGAAATAATATATTTACCCACCCACTGACCTATACCAAGAGTCCTCAAGAGTGGAAATGATATGACAGTAACAGAGCTGCTTGTCCTTTAGCTAAGATAATCTGAATTAACACCCTCTGACTATTGGAAGAGCACAGAATAACATAACTAGAGTTTTCTGCATGATACGTGCAGTTGTCTTCTAGTTTAACGTTATAACCAGAGAAGGGGTTGCAGAGCAGCTCACTGCAATGAACTGAGGGCACTTAAAGGGATTCTATCATTAAATTGCTATTTATTTATTTTCTCACTAACACGTAGGAATAGCCTTAAGAAAGGCTATTCTTCTCCTACCTTTAGATGTCTTCTCTGCGCCGCCGTTTGGTCGAAATCCTGGTTTTCCTTGGTATGCAAATGAGTTCTCTCACAGCACTGGGGGCATCCCCAATGCTGCGAGAGAAATCTCCAGCGCCTGCTCCATCTTCATCTGGAATGGCCTTTCTCCGCGTCTTCTTCCGGTGCTGGCTTCAAACTTGTACACATACGCAGTCGGCTCTGCTGCCGGGCCTCGGTCAGAGCCGACTGCACATGCCCACGGCCTAGGACGTCTTAGGTCTTCAGGTGGGTTGCTTCCAGGTCAAAGCGGCTTTGTACACCGATGACCTCCTCCTTTACATCACGCAACCACGTAGCTTCTTTTCCTTCCATCCTTGAGTTTCGATGCTTCGGCAACGTGTCCAATTTTAAGGTCATCTTATCCAAGAGTGAGGCCCTTAATGTATTTCTCCCACAGACTGAGGTGGCACACCTTGCTGCCCTTTTCCCCTTCAAGTGGCGGCCTCGCTTTATCAAATATTTGGGAGTTAGGATACCTAGTGACACCTCTGAGTTAGTTACCCTGAATTATGTCCCTTTATTGGACAAGACCTCGGCTGACCTGAAGTCCTACGGGGCTCTCGAACTTTCTTGGTTCAGACACATTAACGTTTTGAAGATGGATGTCATCCCTTGGATGTCGTATTTCTTCCAGGACCTTCCGGTCCACCGGTTCTACTTCTCGACCCTTCAGACGATTTTTGGGCACTTTGTTTGGGGTCCTTCTCACAGCAGGAGGCTGAAATTCAGGTCCCTTACCCGTCGCAAGAAGGACAGGGGAGCTGGTCTCCCCGATCCTTTCTTGTATTATCGCTCTGCTTCATCTCTTTGACTGGCAGGTCTGAGCCTTGGATAAGCAATGGGTTTCTGTTGAGGCTCATCTTCCCTCCCTGCCCTGGGTCCCCTCCCATTATTGCCCGGCCTTGGTGCGGCTTTCCCCGTTAGCTTCACATTTCTTGGCGACATGGGATACCGTCCACCAATTTGCATCCCTGGCTAGGGTCCCTGGACCTCTGAGTCCGCTTTTCTTTTTTTTTTTTTTTCTTATGGTAGAGTTGGAAGGGACCTCAAGGGCCATCGGGTCCAACCCCCTGCGAGTGCAGGTTTTCCTAAATCATTCCAGCTATATGTTTATCCAGATTCCGCTTGAAGATTTCCATTGATGGAGCGCCCACCACCTCCCGTGGCAGCCTATTCCACTCTCTCACTACCCTCACTGTCAGAAAGTTTTTCCTAATGTCTAATCTGTATCTCTTTCCCTTTAGTTTCATCCCATTGCTTCTTGTACTTCCTTGTGCTAATGAGAATAGGGTAGATCCTTCTGCACTGTGACTACCTTTCAGATATTTGTAGACTGCTATTAAATCTCCCCTCAGCCTTCTCTTCTGCAAACTAAACAGTCCCAGTTCTTTTAGCCGCTCCTCATAGGACATGGTTTGCAGACCTTCCACCATTTTGGTTGCTCTTCTCTGGACTTGCTCCAATATATCGATGTCTTTCTTGAATTGAGGCGCCCAGAACTGTACACAGTATTCCAGGTGTGGTCTGACCAGGGAAGAGTACAGCGGAATAATGACCTCTCTTGATCTAGATTCAATGCTTGTCTTAATACATCCCAGAATTTTATTAGCCTTTTTTGCAGCAGCACCGCACTGTTGGCTCATGTTGAATTTGTGATCTACTATTATGCCCAAGTCCTTTTCCCCTATGCTATCACTTAGTTCTATTCCTCCCATACTATATATGTTTTTTTACATTTCTGTTACCCAGATGTAGAACTTTGCATTTGTCCCTGTTAAATACCATTTTGTTCGCCTCAGCCCATTGTTCCAGTGTGTCTAAGTCCTTTTGAATACACTCTCTCTCCTCTCTAGTGTTGGCTATTCCTCCTATTTTCGTATCATCTGCAAATTTTATGAGTTCCCCAATAATTCCATCGTCCAGATCATTTATAAAGATATTAAAAAGTACTGGGCCCAGAACAGAGCCCTGCGGCACCCCGCTTTTGACTTTCTTCCAGTTTGATGTGTAGCCATTTAGTATTACTCGTTGTGCCCGATCATTAAGCCAGTTGTGAATCCACCTAACTGATTTTTTGTCAAAGCCATACTTAATCATTTTTTCAATAAGAAGGTTATGTGATACTTTATCAAATGCCTTACTGAAGTCAAGATATACTATGTCCACGGCATTCCCTTGGTCCAACCATTCAGTGATTTTGTTGTAGAAGGAAATCAGGTTAGTCTGACAAGATTTATTGGTCCTAAAGCCGTGCTGGCTCTGGTTAATTAATGCCTTCCCATCCAGGTACCGAAGTAAATGTTCCTTGACAATTTGCTCAAAGATTTTTCCTGCTATCGAGGTCAGACTTACCGGCCTGTAATTTCCTGGATCGTCCCTTTTCCCCTTTTTGTAGATGGGGACAACATTTGCCCTTTTCCAATCTAAAGGGGTTTTCCAGAACCTTGTGTTCCCACTGGGCTTATCTGCTCCCCACTTCCTTTGTTGGTCTGCTGATGACGATATCAGACTCGGGTCAATAGTGGGGACAACACCGCTCTTGTCTCTCAGCCAGCTTTGTTCCTCCTCTCCTGACACCCCCTTGTCCTGGCTCGAGTACAACCAATTTGTTGCTTTCCTCCGCAAGTTCGCCATACAGTCATTGCATTTTGATGACTCTTCCGCCCTGGAGAGCATTTTCCTCCGTCCGAGACACCATCTCACACTATTTCACTCCTCTACGACATCCTTTTGATGACTGCTACCCCGGGTCTTTCCCCCTATACCAGAGCCTGGGATACCGATTTGGGTTCGCGCCTGTCTGCTGCTGATTGGGCTCGTTCCTTCATGCTGGTCCACAAGTTTCCGCTGCCTTGCAGCGCTGAGGAAAATAATTTTAAGATCCTTACCCGCTGGTATCGATGTCCAGTCCTCCTCCACAGATTTTACCCCACTGTTCCTGACACCTGTTGGCGCTGTGGTGCTGGGTTGGGATCCTTTTTCCATATTTGGTGGGAGTGCGGGGAGATACAGGTGTTCTGGTCCTCTGTGTTTGCATTCTATACGAAGGTCAGCGGTCGATCTGACTCCCACTCCTCAGCTGGCTCTCCTCTCCCTCATTCCAGGTAGGATCTCTAGGGCAAAGGGTGATCTCTTGCGACACTTTCTCACAGCCGCCAGGATGGCTATCCCCCGACACTGGCTCAGGACTTCGACCCCTTCTTTGATGGAGTGGATTCAGGAGTTCCTCCTTATCAGGAGGATGGAGGTCGTGGTCACGGAGGACTATGTCGACCTGTCCAAGTTTGAAGTCCACTGGCGGCCGTGGATTGTGTTCCAGGAGTCTGTGGAGTTTTCCTCCCTTTTTGCATGAGCCTCTCTGTGCCTGGATTTTCCCTACTAGCTATTTGGAGCCCCCTGTTCCCCTTTTCTATGTTTCTTTGGTGCCCGCTCTAAGACTTTTATGGTCTTCTCTTGTATTCCATCTTCATTGTGTCTTTGTCCCCTCAGCGTTTTCCTCCCCTTGTTGTTCCCTGTTTCCTCTGGTTGTCCTGAACTAGTTGATATCCCCCTTTCCCTTGTTTTCATTCTGCCAGTTCTTTAAGTGATATGCCTGTCAGCCTATGTGATGTCCCGCTGCGGCCTTGTCTAACTTTTCATTTGTGATTCGGCTAATCATTTTCTTGCTCTGCTTTATATTAGCAAAAATTTAATAAAACTCGATTACACCTAATTTATATCCATAATGACAGATCAGGAACCCTTAGTTGGCTCCCGGCTGTTAAAGTACCAAATTAGGAGGTAGCATATGAACAGCACATGACCATTGAGGTCAGTGGTTGGCTTAGCTGCTACAGTATGGATGGATGTGATGGCATCATATCACGTCTGACTGGGATTGGAACCCTTGTGAATTGGATCTGAGTTACTTTATCCAACAGGAACTTTAAAAGATTAGTTTGTTTCTCTTATTTTTATATGCCTATATGCTTCCTGCCCAATTTTTAACTGTTGGAATACTCATTGAAGTTATTTATGTGTTATTGACCTTAAGTAGCGTACCTTCAGCATGTTGTGGAATAGGCAATGGATATTGTAAATGTGCAGCCGGCAAACCTGCTGCAGCCAGGAAATTTCATCATCCGATAGAATTTAGTTGTTTCTGTATCTTGTGGAATTCGTGCCCGAAGTATTCAGGCTGTTCTTAAGGCAAAAGGGTTACTAGAAGACTTAACCTTAAAGACGTGTCCCCAGAGAGCAGATCTGTTAGCAAAGGACTTTAATGTTCACACTGTACATTTTTAGCTAAAAAGTACCTTAGTTGTGTAGTTTTCTGTGGCTGTATGTGTTAATAAATTTATAAAACATGGGACTGAATTATCCAATGCAATGAACAAAATATAAAAGCCTTACAAGGATTTATTTTAGTAATTTGGTTTATGGTTTGCTGTTATACACAGAAAAACTTTTATATAGCTCTGTTAAATATAGATGTAGGCACATGTGGTTTTAGTTATGCCAAGTGAAAGTAGTCATAGAAAACAGAAGACAGATAGAATCTACCTCTCACGGTGAAAAGCATATTTATTGACACATCACCGACACATTCAGAATGAGGCATACTTCCTGGAATAACATACAATCCATGATAAACACAATGTTACGAGAAAATATTCAACTGAACTAGAACCATAAAACTGTAACCCAACAGGGATCTTACAGGACTGGAGAAGTTTTGTGTCTTTGTAGAACTTTGAAGTACCCCATACAAACAACAAGCATGACAAATACTCTCATTGACTAAAAAAAAAAAAAACACATTAAGAAGGGGTTGTTGAATCAAACAAAACTTTCTGCTCCTAAGACCTACTCATAGGGAACGTAGATCTGTACAGCACTGCAGAATATGATGACGCTATATAAATAAGCTAAATGAATAAGTAATGAAAGTGATTACGATATTGGAGCTAAAGGATAAGTTTGTTGGTGAACATTATATAATTGAGAGGAGGATGTAGTACCTTGTTGGGCTGTGTCTAGCCTGGGCACAAGATGAGATATTGTTGGGCATGGAGGCATACAGGGTTTCATACAGTAGCCTGTGGCACATTTTTCCATAGATGTTGCAGCCGGGCGAGTAGATCCTGTGCACTTGTAGGTTGTAGAAGCTGGCGTGTCAGCTGGTCCCATAAATGCTTGACAGGCCAAGGCAAGGAAGTGTTGCAATCTGGTGGAGACATTCTTGGAAAACCCTAGCTGTGTGCGAGCAAGCATCATCTGCTGAGAAAGGGTAGTTCGAACCAGTGGCGTAACAAGGAATGGCGGGGCCCTGTGGCAAATTTTTGACATGGCCATTCCCCCAACTGACCCCCCCCAGCCCCCCCGCGCATTCCTGCGCGCACTATTATTACTGCTCTAGGGTCTTTTCAGACACCAGAGTATAATAATCGGAGACCCAAGAGACACAGTTACTTACCTTTCCCTGGCTCCACTGTACTCCCTGCTGATGGTGGCCATCTTCAATTACGTCCGGGACGTCACGTGACCCGGGGGGGGGGGGGGGGCGTACATCGCAATGCATAAGGACGCAGGCGCCGGTCATTGGACGTCAGGGACATCACACAAGTAGGCCCTAAGCCTGCCCGGAGAGGTAAGTAACACTGTTTTGTCTGTTTGTTTTTTATGTTCCCTTACCTCTCCTGGGCCTCTGATCATTATACTCCTAGGTATGCACATATTTATCATCTATAAACGCCCATTATATACTCTGACCAATTATAATACATATTTCTATGTGATGTAAACTGGGAATAAAGCCATTATTTCTCTTTATAATCGAATACTTGCTAACAAATAAATTTGAGATCCATTTTGGAAACCGAATCATGTGTCTGTCTCTGTGCATCTCCCGAGCTCGATATTTTACCACACCTTCTTTTAATTTGGCACCTCACGACATACCTGGAGAGTAGTTGGGGTATTCCCCTGACAGCTGACATAGTTCCCCACTCCTCACTCCCCAGTCATCTTCGAGTCCAGACACCTCTGCTGTGGGTGAAGATATAGTGTATAGAGGGGCATACAACATCCTAGTGCTGCTTATTGTTAGGAGACCCAGAATGGCTGCATCTGCATCAGAAGATGACTTCACAAATACAGATTTGATCTACCAACAAGCATAAGCAGCTCCCAAAGTTTCATTCCAATTCCCACTTGTCATCTCATACAGCCAACCATCAACTAAAGTTGGTCACAGCCAAAAATTGGTTGCATTGGATATTTTTTGTCTGTTGGCTGTAATAATTTTTATTCGGGCTATACCGACAGACCTGTGGGTAATTTTTTTTTTTTTTTATGGGCATGTCTTTTTCAAAGTATGGGCTGGTTAGAAACGCTGTGGGCAGTGGAGAAATTTCGGACCATCTGGGCACCTTGGGATGCGTACTGTTCTATACGTGGTCTCTGATCCCTCCTATCCCCCCCCTTCCTGGCTCCTGTTTCTAGTTCTGGGTCTCCCTGTCTCGCTCCGTTGTTTCTGTCAATTCTTTTTGACCTTTTGCCCTACCGTAGCAGTGGTTTAATTGCATTATTGCTTATTTCAACTGTTTTTTTGTTGTTCTATTGGTTGATTCTAATATATGGTTATTTGTGACTTTTTTGCCCCCCCCCCCCATTGTTTACACAGCGTTGCTATAACCATGGACCTATAGGACAAGTGTCACTTACTCACTGTTTGCTGATTAAAGCCAGCCTCCATAGAAAACTTATGGAGGGAACTGAAGCTCCGATTTGCCTCACAATCTTAACTGTTATCTCTCTATGTAAACATACAGATAACACTCCATTCTGTACAAGCATCTGCATATTATCAGATCTGCATAAGTGTTGTGATCCTTCTCAAGCCCGTTTAGCATGAGGAAGGAAGGGGGGAGAGAAATACAGGAAATGAGAAGATCAGACTGCAGGCAAAGCTGATGAAACACCTGAGCTGGGGAAACCCCCTTTAATACTTGGTGGCAAAATATCTTGTTGACAAGTACAGCAATCAGACATTTTTTGTAGTTTATGATGAAGTTTGTGCACATATCTGCAGGATCAAGATGAGAATTATAACTCCCCAGACAATCCTTTTAATTTTGTAGCCTGATCTGATCAGAAATCTGGGTGGAATGGACAATAAAAAGAAAATTATTGACTCAAATCAGAGAAAATATCACTTGTGAATCAGTGTATGTAATTGTTATGTATTCTACCTGTGATAGTCTGCAGATTGATGAACGCTAGTGTAAACCCGATATCCTGCCACCATCACGTCACAGATTAGTTCTCAAGCAAGGTAGTTTTTAATTGATACAGGGCGTGTGTGGGAGGGGTACAATGTGCCTAATCTGCCTAGGGCACCAGAATACCTAGGAGTCTAAATGGAGCTTGGCTGTTTGACGCTGGAAGGAGCGAACAAGCTGGAGTGATTGTACGGTAGTATTGTGTTACACTGAACAACTTTAATTGTATCATTCTGCAAACAAAACGTCAAGCCAGCTTTCAAGCTGTCATGTAGCCAAAGATTTTCCTACCACACACTACAGAGATATAAACATCTGTGGCTGCTTCAGCAATTATGATTGTAATACATTAAACATTACAGCATGTAGTATGTATGTGTGTAAACACATAATAATGTGCCTATTATGAATTATAGAAAAATTCCATTCTACATTCCAGGACTGTACACTTTAGGATTGTGCAAGATTTTCCACAATTTATGGGGAAAAAAAATTCCCATTTTGTTGTTTTGTACTAAATATTTTTTTAGCATGCTATGGAAAACAATGCAGCAATTCAAGTATTAGTTATATAGGTATTACGGTAAATGTGCAGCTGCAGCATATTTGACCATATGTGTTTGCTAACTCGCAACTCTGTTTAATCTCTTTCTGCACCACAGAATATTTACAAACCAAGAGTATTGAGGAGAAGGCGAGGCCCCTGTTCTAGTCATCATTATGGATCCCAGCAGTGGGAACATTTCTTAGCAATATGTGGAAAGGCAATTAATGTCAATTGTGGGTATACTGCTTTACCCATTTCACTATGATCAGTACTGATTGTGGTAGGAACAAAAAGGTCTCCCATTGAATATAGAAAAGAAAGTTTGACAAATACGGGTCTATAAAAGTGGTTTTCTGGGCTAAAAATATTGATGACCAATCCTAAGGAAAGGTCATCCGTATCATATTAGTGGGGATCTGACACCTGGCATCCCCATCAATCAGCTGTTCTCAGTAGCTGATACACAGAGAATAGAACAAGAAGCAGACAGAAAAGGTACTGCAGATCAGCTCTCATTCACTTGAATAGGACATAAGTTACAGTAACTCAGTTCCGCCACTACACAGAGAGCAGAGCTGTCACTGTGTTTAACCCGTTAAGGACCAGGCCATTTTTTGGTTTCGCATTTTCGTTTTTCCCTCCTCACATTTCAAGAGCCATAACTTTTTCATTTTTCAGTTCACAGAGTCACATGATGGCTTATTGTTTGCGGGACAAATTGTACTTTGTAATGGCATCATTCAATATGCTGTGCAATGTACTGGGAAGCTGGAAAAAAATTCAGAATGAGGTGCAATTGGAGAAAAAATGCATTTGCGCCATTTTCTTATGGGTTTAATTTTTACAGCGTTCACTGTTTGGTACAAATGACATGTTACCTGTGTTCTACGTGTCAGTACGAACGCGGTGATACCAAATTTATATAGTATTTGAAATGTTTTGATACTTTTAAAAAAAATGATAAACTTTGCAAAATAGAAAAAAAATTTGTGTCATCATGTTCTAACACCTGTAACTTTTTCATATTTCCATGTATGGAGCTGGTTGTGGTGTCTTTTTATGCGGGACAAGATGACGTTTCTATTGATACCATTTGGGGAAAGATCTGATGGTTTGATCACTTTTTATTCAATTTTTTATAGGAGGCAAAGTGTTGAAAAAAACGCTTTTTGGCTGTTTTTATTTTTTTTTGCCGCTACGCCGTTCGCAGTACGGGATAAATGTTTTAATATTCTAATAGTTCGGGCATTTTGGAGCGCGGGGATACCTAATATGTTTATGTTTAATGTTCTTTAATTACTTTTATAGCTAATCTAGGGAAAGGGGGGTGATTTGAACTTTTATATTTTTTTTTATTTTTTTAATACTTTTAAAAACTTTTTTTTTTCTTCTGTTACATTTATGATCAGACCCCTTAGGTACCTTGAAACCTAGGGAGTCTGATCGCTCATACAATTCACTGCAATACTACAGTATTGCAGTGAATAGGAAAATCGCAGCACTTCTATTACACGATGCCTCTGGCATCGTCTAATAGATCTAGTGCAGAGACAAGCCTGGAAGCCTTCAATAGGCTTCCGGCTGTCATAGCAACCGATCACCGCCCTCATGTGACGTTCAGGAGGGCGGCGATCGGCGAAACATGGTGGCGCCCATGCCGCCGGCGCCGTTTACACACTGCGGTCACGTTTGACCGCAGTGTGTAAAGGGTTAACAGCAGCGATCGGCTCGGGCACCGACCGCTGCTGTTATTGGCAGGTCCTGGCTGTATTATACAGCCGGCATCTGCTGTGTATGGAGCGAGCTCAGCGTGTGAGCTCGCTCCATACATCCCCATGCGACCCATGACGTACAGTTACGTCAAGGGTCGCTAAGGGGTTAAGCAACTGAGAACAGCTAATTGATGGATATGTCGGGTGTTAGACTCCCACAGATCTAATATTAGTGACTGATCTCTTGGATAGATCATCAATGTTATTAGCCCAGAAAAACCCATACCAACAGCACCTGTCAGCTCAAACACAGAGAATGCAGCTGGAAGCAGACAGTCCAGTTCTGTAGTGGTCAGGATGAGTTGCTGCAGGTTAGTTTCCATTCTATTTGACCTAAACCTATATAAAAATATCTAGGGATAGGACATCCACATCTTTAAGCCAAAAAATTCAGAAAAAAACGTAGCAGCAACGCATCACAGTTTTTCCTGCAGCGCTTTTCACATAAAGGTTTCAGAGGTCAATCGTAGCTATAGGGAAACCGCTGGTGTTTCTGTAGGTATAATTGACATGCTGTGATTTCCAAAACTGCAGCGTCTCCATTGCGCATAATTTACTGCATTGTGCGGATGGGATTCAGTAGAATCCCATCCACTACACAGTGACTGTGAAACAGAGCATTTTTTTCTTCGGCATTTACACCACATGGGGCCTCTGGTGTTAAAGATCATCCCTTGGAAATTGCCTCATATGACAGAACGTTTCCCTATGTATGCATTGATATTGATATCTACCATTATATTATGATGCTGCAACCTGTTTCATGTATACCAGACACAGGGTTGGACATATGTGTAGTAGCTGTGCCTGGTATTGCAGCTCAGTTCCATTCACTTGAATAGGAGTGATCTGCAGAAAAACCATGTGACTTGTAGATGTTATGTTACAATCACTAAAAAGTGATCTGAGCTCACAGCCCCCTCAATCAGCTTATTGCAGGAATGCCAAGACCTGCAACACCAATAATCAGATATTTGATGACCTATTTTAAGCATATATCTTCAGTATACAGTCGTATGGAGCTTTACAAAGCTATTTTTGCTCCGCTGGGGGATTATGGGAAAAAATATACAAATATTTATAGGATATAAAAGGATATAAATATACAAATATTTATATCCTTTATACAAATCTTGGAAAACTCCTTTATTGACTATCATTGAGGCCCCATGAATTGACAGGTCAGCCACCACTTTTATGTGCTATTGCATTGAGGTCACCGGTAGAAATTGCGTGATAACTTGGCAGTGAAGAGTCATAAAGTTGGCGCAGCCAATAAACTGTTGATACACATAATAGATAACGCTCACAGTGACATCAATTTATACACTCAGCAAACAAACATAAACCATATCCTAAGTACCATATAAATCACCATAGACAGTACAACACACTATAGATTTATGACCTTACATGCCTATTTCCTTATACATTTTCAGTTTGTAGAACTAGTCCTAGAGACCATTCTTACAAATACAATAACATTATATAAAGCCAGGCACGGTCTCCTCCTTTCATGTCATACTGAGTGCTTTGCTGAGTTCAGCAGGTTCTATTGCAGCATGGAGAGTCCCAGTGGCTCTATACATGTACCATAGTCCCATAGTTACTCAATGTGCCCATTGGAGTTCTGTGCAGCACTGTAATGTGTAGTCATTTGTCATTTGCAGCAATGCTTTTAGGACTGAATGCTATAGCTATACAATATGACATCTGGTAAAGCATTCCATAATTCTTTAATGTCACAGGAGGACAATAGAGCCCCATAAAAGTCTTTTTAGTGCCATATTGTGGCTCCTTACAACAGGGAGCTGTAGCAGTGTCTTGCATCAAAATAAGGAGTGGATGCAAAAGAGCAGTATGACGCTTTCTGGAATATTTTCCCTTTATTTAGAATCCAGTCCTGGTTGACTTGTTCCATGCCAGAATGGGTGGAATCCCTGCCTTAGGGTAAGTTCACACAGAGTTTTTTGGTCAGGGTTTTGAGGCCGTAATCACCTCAAAACCCTGACCAAAAAGACGGCTCCCATTGAAATCAATGGGAGTCGCTCAGGTCTTTTTTCCGGGAGCCGTTTCTTCCGGCTCCCAGAAAAAAGAAGTGAGGTGCTCATTCGTCAAGTTGAGTCACCTCGCAATTCGGCCTGAAGACACTGCCTCCTCCCGACTACGTCCATTCATTGGGCCTAATCCGGAGCACAGTGTGCGGCTGGATGCCGCTGCAGTGCACCGGCTTTTAGTCACAGCTACCCACTTTTTGGATCAGAACCTGAGGTGGCCTCTGCCTCATGTTCTGATCCAAAAAAACCCGTGTGAACTCACCCTAATGCCTCATTCACACATCTGCATGCTTTTCACCCTGTTCATCTGAAGATGGTCGCCATCCATGTTTGATCTGCAGATCAACTTTTTTTTGCTTCCTTTACTACATTTTGTATATCTTTGGGTCTATGAAAAAGTAATACATTTTTTCATGGACCTATAATCTTTTATTGATGTGATTCATCAAAAAAGTGTTTCTGTTGTTTGTTTTTGCAGACCTACGATCAGCAGAAAAACAGTTATGTCTGAATACGTACATGAAAAGGGAGCATTCCCGAGTGGGTTGATACAGACCCTGGGACAGCTGAGTACAATGCTACATTAGTTCTATGGAAGCAAATACAGTAAAGCCATGGTTACACATGCACAATGCTGCTCCATTCACACAGGGCAATGTATGAGACCTGTTCTCATGATCAATCGGGGTCACAATGGAATGGGCAAAAGTGCTGTTTGTGGAAAAACCCCTTAAACCCAAGCCTAAAATCTCAAAATGGGGACATGTTATTTTTTTTTAGTTCTAAATTTGTCTCGGCTATAAAACTCTAGAATCTGCAGGGATCAGATGCTCATCTCCTACCTTGCAGATAGGGAATAAGTGTTGTTAGTGGGAAAATCCCTTTAATAAGTGATCCAGTTTACTTTGCGCAGCTTCATTAATCGATCAGAATTGTTTCAAGAGAAGTTAATTTAAAGCAAATAGCCACGCTGGAGAATTCTCTTACCGTTACCTCTCTAACCTTTAATAACTTTATATGCCACGTGATAGTGATTCTTGAAGCCATTATTTGCCATTACATTTGTACTCGCAGTAATACACATCTAGGTACTAGCAGTTTTCTGGCTTTCATTATACTTTTATTTGCTCCCAGGGATTTGTGCTAGGAAATATGTGAAATAAGTGCTCACTCATCAAATTCATTAGGAAAAAGGCATCACATCAAATGTTCTAATTATGCAAATAACACAGCCGAGGATGTATAAGTGCGCCCAGCTATGGGGATTCCAGGACTCATGTTTATACATATAGTATTCACATTTTTGCTTGTTTTAAAAATTTTAAACAATCCTAACATTTGAAATGCACATTTATATTTCCTAAAGTGCAATCTAGATGTGACTTATGAAGAATAAAAGAACAATTATCAGCTAAATTATAATGATTTTTTTCACATATAAGAAAAATACGCCTTATGCAAAAATGTAACATTAAGCAGAAACTGGAAAATACAACAAAAGGTTGTTAGAGAATAATAAAAAAAAGTTCGCCACATTCACGCGTAATATTTTTGTTAGTATTTTACATGAGTAAACCAAAGAGAAAAGCTTTCATGTGAAGGTAACAAATTGTTGAGGTCCGCAATACTTTGGTCCAATTAAAATTCAACTTTTAATAAATCTTCTTAAAAATCCATAATAATGTACATGATATAACAGAAGAAAAAATAACAAACAACAAACTTGTTGTTTGTTATTTTTTCTTCTGTTATATCATGTACATTATTATGGATTTTTAAGAAGATTTATTAAAAGTTGAATTTTAATTGGACCAAAGTATTGCGGACCTCAACAATTTGTTACCTTCACATGAAAGCTTTTCTCTTTGGAGTCCAGAGATTTGGGAGGTCGTGCACCCTTTGGTTTCCACTATATGGTGAGTGACAGTGTCTGCTTTTTTTGAACTTTTTTGTTTTACCACTAGTTGGACTTCGCTGTTACACTGACTCACTAAATCCTTTATAATTTACATTGAATATGGAATCGAATATAGAAACTCGTAATAAGAAAGTAGCTGCAGTTTTTGGACCCTGTGATACAGAGGGCAATGATCTAAACATTGAATCTAAGGATTTGTTTTTCAAAAAGGAGAAATTACTTATTCAAGAGTTAAAGGTCTTCTGGGACCAGACCACACTGAGTCAATATATCAGTAAATGTATGATTCCAAGAGGATTGCGCCTCAGGAAATATCCCACTTTTGTGTATGAGGATGCGTTTCTGGATAGTTGGAACAAGATCCTATCTTCCTGCTCCATTAAACTAATGGAATTGATTGTCAGTTTTGAACAGAAAAAAATTCTCAAAATACAAGAAGAAATTAAGTTAATACAAGACAAAATTGACAATACCATTATTAAAACAGACTTTAAGGAGATGGAAGAGAAAATTAATAAAAATCTAGATGTCTTGGAGAAGAAGATTATGGAAAATAAAAAAAGAAAATTTAACCGAGATCTAGAGGACTATAAAAATGGAGTAGTTTATGTTAAACCGACTTCCAGGTTCACTACCTCCTCACCACGTCTTAGATCTATCTTAAAGAATACACAACATAAGGGTGCACGATCATTTTCCCAACGAAATGTTTCATTCAGCTCAGCCACTGATTGTGAAGACTCTATCCATTCTAAATATGAATCTGACGCATTTGGAGATACTACTGATGGTGTATCCTCCGACAGTTTACCGGCTTACAATACCAGGAATAGAGGGGCCCCAAAAAAGAAGGGAGGAAGAGGGGGGGACGGAGAAACAGAAAGAAGAACCCCACAGTTTACGAGAACAAAGAAATAAAGGACACTGTGATTCTTACCAACAAATTTCCATCAGTGGTGAATTTGACAGATGTCGAATTTAATGAGCAGCAGATGAGTGTCCTTGAAAAAGGTCTCAATTTTGCTCCTAGAAGGAACTTTAATTTACTAAATACCATCATGGATGTGAACAAGTTCGTTCGCTCTATTACTGTCAAAAGACATTTTCATAAACCGAATAAAGACACAAGTGAGACATATGTTAATACTGCATCTGATACTAAAACACTAGTTGTGGATAGTGTGAGTTCAATGCCTCTGAATTGTTTGGTGCAGGAACATATTGTGGTTCAGGATTTGCTTGATAGAAATTATGAGCAATGTTCGGAAACTAAGTCAGTTGACAGTATACCGGTACAACGAAAAAACCCTAATTTCTACCCCCTTAAATCGAGGGCCAATAGTTTCCTGTTGTTTCAGAATAAAATGGAAGAGGAATTAAATTGGACAATAAAATTAACAACTACAGTGGTAAAATCAGGTCTAATATTACTCGACAGGAAGATAGGGCAATTAAGGATCTTAAAAATAATAAAGATATTGTTATAAAAAAATCGGATAAGGGGGGGAAAACGGTAATATTAAAAAAGGATGAGTATATGGAAAGCTGTCAACGATTACTAAACGATACTAAAACATACAAAAAATTGAGTTATAATCCCACGGAAGAGTTTAGTAACATTTTAAAAACCCTTGTGGCAGAAGGGGTTGCTCTGGGGGTATTCGGTGAGGCGGAGGGGGAATACGTGATTAATTTGACACCAACAGTTCCCATTTTATATGGGCTTCCTAAAATTCATAAAGGTGTTCTCCCTCCGTCCCATAATCTCAAGCAGAAATTCCTTGAATGAAAGGATTGGGGGTTGGTTAGATTCCATCTTACAACCGCTGGTCAAGAGAACCGCAGGATACATCAAGGGCAGTCGCGAGGTCCTCAAGTGTTTCGGGGAATTTAAATGGGATGAGAATTGTTGTTGGATCACGAGCGATATATGCTCATTATACCCTAGCATTCCTCACCTCAAAGCATTAAATGCTCTTGCATACCATTTATATAGATATAGTACCCTTGTTCCAGCTGTTTGCGAGTACGTTATTTCTGTCACATCATACTTGTTAACACATAATTTCTTTCTTTTTGGGGGGGCATTTTATTTACAGATTTGCGGGGCACCAATGGGTGCCCCGTTTTCCCCATCTTTGGCAAACTTGTTGCTCGCCCATTGGGAGGAAAGGTTCATCTTTTCTGACAATAATCCCTTTGTGTCTTCACTCCTCTGGTATGGGCGCTACATTGATGACCTACTCATTGTGTGGGTCGGAAATGTGGCGCCCATACCAGAGTTCATCAACTATTTGAATAGCAATGAACATGGACTCGTGTTCAAGTTCACATATCAGAAGGTATCCATCGACTTCTTGGACATTACGTTGATTGGTGATGTGGAGGAGGGGAGGGTGCACACCTCACTATACCGCAAGCCAAGTGCAGGCAATAGTATCCTTAGAGGCAATAGTTGTCACCCACTGCACACTCTGAAAGGAGTACCTGTTGGAAAACTCACGAGAACTAGGAGGGCGTGCAGTAGGGATGATGATTTTGATACCTTGGGCAATCTCACTTTGGCCAGACTCAAAGAACGTGGCTATCCTACCTGGATGTTACAGAGGGCAGAGGTGAAAGTGAAATCGAGAAATAGAGATGAGTTTTTCATGGATAAACAAACATCTGATATAACTGAGAATAAATTGGTGTTTAGCACGGCTTTTAGCCCACAGTTTAATGAGATCAAAAAGATGCTCAAAAGAAATTTGCCAATCCTTGAATTGGACCCAATCACCAGTAATCTACTGGAGAATGGGGTACAATTTGTTGAAAAAAAGATGTCAGACATTGGGTAACATATTGTCCCCTAGCTATTTGCCTACAGAAACCTTAACAACTTATAAAAAACAAACAGGTTTTTTTAAGTGTGGCTCACCTAAATGTAAGGTTTGTGCTAAAGTCATTTCCTCACAAGAAATATATAGCAATGCCTCAGACTTCCACATGGAAATTAGGGAACATCTAGATTGCAATTCTATGTGTGTTATTTATTGTATACGGTGTGTCCTGTGTGGTTTAGATTACATAGGGTGCACAAGTAAGAAATTAAGCACTAGGATTAAGGAACATGTTAGGGATAGTTGTAGAAAGGGGGTGGAATACATGTCTGGTGCTTCTAGGTATTTTCTGGAGGAACACGAGGGCAGCACCATTATGATGCGATTCATCGGATTAGAAAAAGTACATCAATCTGTTAGGGGTGGCAATCTAAAAGATGTTCTGTTAAAAAGAGAGGCTTACTACATATTGAAATTTAATTGTAGATTTCCATCGGGTCTAAATATTAGAACGGACCTCACATACATTTATTGAGTATTGGGCACTGTTCAGAGGCATCATGTTTTTATACATGCATATTCTCTAAATGTTAATCCAAGCATACTAATGGACATTCCATCTTTTTATACCATCATATCTCGGTGGTGATTTGCCACTGGTATGAAGGAATATATATGTCCTTCTATTTTGAATATAGGTTCATTTCTTTTTCTCCTCTTTTCTCATAGAGGATATGTGCCTACTACCCATTGGTCTATTTGTATCACGTGACCATGTATCAACAGAACAGCGGGTAGTGGTTTAAACCTGGTGAATGAAAGGTATGACTCCACCTTGTAGGTGTATCCCTAAGACCATTGGTGTTCCCTAGACCTTGTGATCAGCGTAGCTACGTAACCCTATCATGAGGGACGCATATGCTTATGTTTTTGTTTAGCCTTGCCGGACTGGTGATTGTCTAGCTGTGCAATCTTGAGACAACCCGAAGTAAGTAACATCTTTTAGCTTCATGACATGTGGATGTTATGTTTCTTTTGTCGAGTTAAGCAGGGGCTATATGATATATCTTTATATGTAAAACCATGGGATACAACAAGGTTGGAGATATTGGAAATGATGCAATTTAAGATACAATGGATATTATCAATGTGTTTTTGATCTTAATGCCGGGTCTATGGTACATTTGCTACTAATCTATATTATGTTATGTTTTTTATCTTTATGGTATTACATGAAGAGATAGACAATATATTATATCTATTGCAGGCTGGTATGTAGGTGGCTGGTAACCAAGCGGTTAAATTTGATTAGACTGGTGTATTGCCTCTCTCTGGGATATGCTGTGAGGGGGAATCCAGGTGGACCAATTACTGCAGACATGTATATAAGGAAGTAAATGTTATGTGTTTTTTATGCCACGACTAAGGGGTAGAGTACCTCGAAACGTGTCAGCGTTTTTTTTTACTTGTTGTTTATTTTTTCTTCTGTTATATCATGTACATTATTATGGATTTTTAAGAAGATTTATTAAAAGTCGAATTTTAATTGGACCAAAGTATTGCAGACCTCAACAATTTGTTACCTTCACATGAAAGCTTTTCTCTTTGGAGTCCAGAGATTTGGGAGGTCGTGCACCCTTTGGTTTCCACTATATGGTGAGTGACAGTGTTTGCTTTTTTTGAACTTTTATGAGTAAACCAAAACCAGGAGTTGCTCCAAAGCACAGTGAAGCAAATGAATTTGGCTTACTTAAAAAAATCTTCTAAAGATCTAAAAAGATCTTATTCACGTGTTCATTTTTGATGGCCTAGAGTCATCCATTTTATATCTACTGTATTTTTAATTGACTGTAATTTTATTGGTCTTTCTTTTTTGATCAATCCCACGGATCTGTTTTAATGGATGTAATTCAATCTCTTTTACATCTTGTGAGAAGGTGACAGGTAGAGTGCTGGAGTCCTGCTATATCAGCCCCAGATTTCTGACTTATGCGTGGTCCGGTGAGGAATCTGTTTCAGCCCCAGGTGTGGGTCCTAAGACTCGTTACTGGCCCACAAAAGGTTGCAGAGCCTGTACTTCAGGGCAGATTCAGGAAGTGAGGAGGTGGCTGGGTCTGTCTTGTAACCCTGAGTCCGGTGAGACCAAATTGTGCTTGTTTTTTTTCGTATGGCTAGTAGTAAGCCACACATATAGCTAGGATATTACTTATGTTTAGTTTGTTGCTCGGATGAGCAGGAATTTGTTTTATTTTTGCCTGAAGTTAAGACTGTATTTGTTTTCGCTCATTTGTGCTTAAAATGAAGGTTTATTTATTTTTAATTTTTTTCTAAATAAACCTATTTGCTGCATATTTTGTGTCCCTGTCTTGACTGTTTGGGTCCGCACCACTGCTTATACTGAGCTACCTTCCCCACAATCTGTTAAAAACGGATCCATTGTTTTCTGTTGGGTGTGTTCATCAGAATGAACAAAGATAGAGCATGTCCATTTTTTTTAAACTGTTTCTTCTGTCTGTCAAAAAACCCCACATGTATATGCACGTTCAATTTGATTTTCTATAACCTCTTCCGACTCAGCACGGTACTGTTGGATCACTTTTAGCATATAGGTAACACTGAGTACCATAATTGTACAGCATTGTCATGCCGCAGGCTTGGGAGCTATGTCTTCTACATGACTTCTGGTTCCCAGCTGTTATATACAGCTGGGACATCGGACTAGCTGCCAGAGTCGGAAAATACTCTGACTCCACTGACTTCTCAGGTGACGCCAATCAGGTGTCACGATCATGGCATCTGGGTTGTTAGGGGGTGAGATGCACCCCCTCTTCAGCCCCTTGTATCCCCCATAATGCGAGAGGGTTTCCATGGCAGCCAAGACTTTAAAGTAAAAAAAAAAGTATAAAAAAAACTTTAAGAATTGGAAAAAATAATAATATAATCAAACAACCAAAATGGGTATCTGTAACATCTCTGCCTGTTCTGGTCTCTGCGGCACCCTCTGCTCGCAATCTGCGGCGCAAGAGGCGTGTGCAGTTTGATAACTTGCTTAGAGTTTTTGGTTGCATTGTCTGAACACTGTCCTATTCCTTCACCTTGTTAATTGATTTTCCACCACACCCGACTCCTTCACTTTCATTTCCCTCGGCTACTCTAAGAGTTAAGTTTTGTTTTGCCCTGTGATTGACAGCCTGCCTTCCTATCAGGTCCAGGGTGGGTTCTTCCTCCCTATTTATTCTTGGCTCTCAATCACATTGTTGCTTGCTATTGCTTTGTGCATTCTGGCTTTTTCTCTTGCTGTTTATTCGTGTATTCTAATTCTTGACCTCTGGCTTTCCCTAT
Source organism: Leptodactylus fuscus (assembly GCF_031893055.1). Lineage (NCBI taxonomy): Eukaryota > Metazoa > Chordata > Amphibia > Anura > Leptodactylidae > Leptodactylus > Leptodactylus fuscus. Next base: position 174,603,392 of record NC_134268.1, on the reverse strand, counting down.
TGAATACTCGTTTGGATATCGATTTTAACACTGCATTGCTCGACTGTTACCAAACCCTGGCTAGCTGACCTCCCTTTGTTGTTGTTTGTCTTGTCTGCGTTTTGTGTTTCACGTATATAGGAAGGAATCGTTTGAAGTTGCCGCCTATTACATAGGATAGGACTAGGAAAGCAGGAAGGGACAGTGGGGGGTTTCATCATAGGGCTCACTGTCTCTTGTGCCCCTTCCCAGGGTTTCCAGCAGCTACCGGGGAATTGCTCCTATTTCAATTCCCTTACAGTATCCTTTTGTGAGCATAAGTCCACACTATCCAAAAATAATGTTATTTTTCTTGTACAGTGAATACCATAAAAACAAATATACTGCAATGCGTAAATTAATGTGTTTTGGTCACCTTGCCTCACCCAAAAATATCAATAAAAAATGATTGTTGCTGTTTATTGTTGTAATTTCCAGAAAATGGTACCAATCAAAACTATGTTTTGCTTTTCAAAAAAGAGCCCTCACATAGCCCTGTCAACAAAGTCTAAAAAAAAAAAAAAAAAACAGTTTTATTGGGGTTTAAACTCTCATACACATAACAAAATTCAGAAAATATACAAATTACAACATTTGGTGAGTCAAACAATGGCCTCTCTGGTGCTCAAACTTACTTAGCGGAATGCCCTCAGATGACATCCGAGTGGCTTCTGTCCCCATTATTGGGGGAATTCCATTCCTCTACAATGGCAAAGAGCAGGATAGGATCTCCTGTTCTCCTTTTCTGTAATGGAATAGAGCATTGGACCCCTCATCGGAAGAACGATTGCCTGCACACTTGGTCAGGTGGATGAGGCACAACAGTATTACAGAGTTTAATTCCCCTATAAACGGGGGAACCGCAACTACCGCAATTGAGGAGTAGTATACACTCTGAGTTAAATATAGCTGGGACCTTCTATGAGTGACACTCAGAGACAACTTGGGCACTGTCTCCAGAGTGTCTTTCCACATCTCACTGGTAAGAGGAACTACATTGGCCTCTCAACAGTATATAAAGCCATATAGTGAGTCCTTCAAAAACCGTTTCATCGTCATTAGTAGGTGAAGGATATTGGGTGCACAAAGTTTGAGCTTTCAAAATGAAATGAAACATCTTAGGCTAGATTCACACTTGCACCAGGTTCTCTGTTGTTCAGGCCCAACCGTCCGCTAAAACAACGGTTACCTGTGGACCCCATGTAAGGGGGGAGGAGGAAGGGAAAGACACGGCAGCCGACTGGCTACCGGGGCTCTTGCAGGAACTTTTAGGATACAGCGGTTCCACGGACAGGCACAACCACACCAGACACGAAGTAAGAAATATAAATTTTACTCTATACCCTTTTGGGGTGAACTCCAGGCTAACAGGCCTGATGAAATCAATAATTACAAGACACTCAGCCGAGGGCTGAGACCCCTGAGTGACACTGCACCGTGACCTAATATGTCAGAACTAGTGAACTATGCCTTTAACTAGCGGCTACATATATATAGCAGCTGCAATTTACCTATTAATACCAAGCTAACAAAACAATGTAAGTATGCAGAGGAAGATCACCTGCGGTGTCACACTGGGGTTAACAATATCACAGTTTACTATTTAACTTACCCACTCCCCAATATCCACATTTCAACACACTACCCCAACCCTGCAGGGAAGACTTCAGCAACCGGTTTTGTTTTATCAGAAGTTGGTGCTTAGCTGCACAAGTCTTAGTGAAACAAATAACTCCTCTTATGACATACTTCTGGTACTATAATCCAGGATATAGTGTCTCTTTTGAATAGCAGGACAACACGTGCTGTATCTCCGTTTGGATAGAACTCGCTTTAAAGCAAAATGGCCGGAACCAGTCTATGCTAGGTTTTTGGCGCCAAAAAAAAACAAAAAAAAAAAAACTATTTACTGCGTGTATACACTATTCACCCTTATGAAAGGTGAATCGGAGCTCCGCTTACCCGGGTTAGCAAGGGGGCGAACAGTCAGATGGACTTTCCGAAGGAAACAGGAATTTCTTTGCCTCCAGGCAACTGGAACACGGTGTCACAAGGGCTGGTCCTTCTTGTCATCCGCTCCGCGGCGTCTGCACAGCAATCGTCTCCAACTCTCCTGACATGGGAACCAGCAACAGGTTCGGGCTTCTCCAGAGCTGGCCCTGGCCTGAAACAAGCGTTGCAGGGCAGCGGATGGCAATGGATTGTCCCTCAGATCTCTCACTGCTCACAGCCAGCTTCTTCTCCCCCACTACTGCAGTCCACTTCCTCAACTCGTCACTTCCTGGTTTTTCCTTTACCTAACACAGCGGCATCTTGTGGTCAAAAAGAATTACTACAATAGAATTTTTCATTACAGAAACATCTCCTTTTACCACTGCTATTATCACATCACACACTTGTCAGTGAGAAGTGTTCTGAGACTGTATAGCATTAGTCACCCCGTGACACACCACCCCACTAGAGGTCGGCGTCCTCGACAGACCTCCCCAGACAAACTCATCCTGGGCGTATCGCTGTGGGGGAACCCCAGCATTAGACCTTGGCGTTCTGCGTAAAGTCGGGGCATCAGTCACTTCATTCCCACAGGTCGGCTCAGGTTCCTGTACAGGAGCAGCCATTAGTGTCGTCCCCTCCCGTGGAGGTAAGATCACCACGGCTGGAACCGTTTCAGACATGGGAACTGGTACATCCCACCACTCATCGGGATCAATCTGTGCAGCAGGTGTGAAGGTTGGGGCTGTCGGATTCAACCGATGCACCTCAGTCTCCGTTGTGGGAGTCTCTGAATTACAAGGTCTGAGCATATTACGGTGAAGAGTCCGGGTAACTCCTTCACCCCTTTCAGGCTCTATCTCATACACTGGTCCGTCAGGGATGACCCTTCGTTTTACTCGATATGGCATTGCCTCCCACCGATCATCCAACTTTCCCGAGGGTCTCTTGGCCCTTACTAACACCCTGTCCCCAGGTTGGAAGGGTTCATGTTGAACCGGGGTCTTGTCTGGGTGACTGGACAGTCGGGTTTTGTCAATCACCAATCGGTGTATGGTCTGCAGTTTTCGACGGTGTAGTTCTACCCAGTCATCGGGCGAGCGAGCGCCCTCTCTCTCAGGATTTGTCAAGTTCAATTCTTCAATCTCCCGTCCGGGATGCCCAAACAGCATCAGGTATGGCGTGTAGCCGGTGGTACTATGGACCCGATTATTATAGGCCCAGAGCAACTCAGCTAAGCTCTCTGGCCACCGAGCTTTTTGATCTTTCTCCAACGTTCGCAACATCTGAAGGAGGGTGCGATTGAATCGCTCACAGGCCCCATTCCCCTCTGGGTGATAAGGAGTCGTCCGGGATCTGTGGATACCATACACCCGATACAACTCCGACATGAGCCGCCCCTGAAAACATGCCCCCTGATCTGAGTGAATACGAGTGGGGCACCCATACACTTGGATGAAGTGCTTACACACAGCCCTGGCGGCAGATTCGGCAGTCTGATCTTTCGTAGCTACTGCTACTGCAAACTTGGTAAAGTGATCGGTCATTACCAAACAGTACTGATGTCCGCTGTTGGAGTGTCCTATCAGGACATAATCAATCATCAGCACCTCCAACGGCGCAGTGGTCCTAATCGTCTGAGTGGGGGCCCTTTGTTCTGGGGGTTTAGCGAGCTCACAGGCCCTGCAGGCTTGGCACACGTCCTGCACTGTCTGCTCAAGACCAGGACAATAGACAAATCGCTGGAGCCACTTGAACGTTTTATCAGGACCAAAGTGGGCCCCTCTCACATGAGCCTCACGGGCAACTTCCCTGGCACTGGTACTTGGTATTACTAGTTGCCATCTCACCTCCAACTCAGTCTCTAAATATACTTTACGGTACAGTAACCCATTCTCACACTTCAGTCTATCCCACTGTTGCATTACTCTTGCCCCCATAGGTGGCAAGCGTTTGCGCTCCATCGGGGTAGGCCACTCCTTTGCCATCACCCACTGCTTGATCTTTCTTAGGGTCACGTCATCATTCTGAGCATATACCCAATCTCCATGGGTTTTCCCAAGCAACACTGGTCGGTCTGTCACCACCCCACTTGTCCGTGCCAGTATCACAAACAAGGGTATTCTACCCAAGTGGGGAACCTCTGAGTCTTCCAACTCTCCATCCTTATCTCGTCCGGAGTCATCCGGCGTCACTCGAGACAGGGCATCCGCATTTGCATTTTCTCTACCGGATCGGTACTTGATCTTGTACTTGTACCTGGACAACCTGGCCATCCATCGCTGCTCCAAAGCACCCAACTTTGCATTGTCTAGGTGCGCCAAGGGATTGTTGTCGGTCATAACAGTCACTTCCGCTCCTGTCAAGTATTCTGAGAATTTCTCCGTCATGGCCCACACTAGGGCCAGTAGTTCCAGCTTGAATGAACTATAGTTGTCAAAGTTCCTCTCTGTCTCCCTCAGGGACCGGCTTCCATAGGCTATGACCCTCTCACGGCCATCTTGTTCTTGGGCGAGCACCGCACCTAGGCCATGGAGACTCCCATCTGTGTATAACATGAAGGGCTTGTCAAACTGCGCATAGGCGAGTATTGGTGCACTCGTCAGGGCTTCCTTCAACTCCTCGAACGCCTGTTGTTGTTTCTCTCCCCATGGAATGGGCTGGTTCTTTGGCCCCCGGGAGGTCCCCCTCAGCAATTCGTTCAGCGGTCCTGCCTTCTTTGAAAAATTTCTTATGAAGCGCCGGTAATATCCAGCTAGGCCCAAGAATGCGCGAAGTTCCCTGAGGGTTCTTGGGACAGGCCAGCGTTGTACCGCTTCCACCTTGCTGCTTGCCGGTTGCACCCCCTCAGCAGAGACAATATGCCCCAGGTACTCAATCTGTGTCTGGAACAGCTGGCACTTCTTGGGCTTGACCTTGAGCCCATGCTCCATCAGGCGCTTCAGGACTTGTCTCAGCCTCTGAAGATGTTGTTCGAAGGACGATCCGAAGACCACAATATCGTCCAGATAGATGAGCACTGACTCAAAGTTTAGGTCACCAAGACAATACTCCATGAGTCTTTGGAACGTGCCGGGGGCATTGGACAATCCAAAGGGCATCCTTCTGAACTCATACAAGCCCATCGGCAAGATGAACGCTGTTTTCTGTCTGTCTTCTGCTGCCATTGGCACTTGCCAGTATCCGCTCGCCAGGTCTAGGGATGAGAAGTATTTCGCCTTTCCCAATGCGGATAAGGATTCCTCGATCCGCGGCAAGGGATAAGAGTCTCTCACTGTCTTTGCGTTCAGCTTCCGGTAGTCGACACAGAAGCGTAAGGTGCCGTCTTTTTTTCGGACCAGCACCACCGGGGCAGCCCACGGACTCTGACTTGGTTGTACCACGCCATTATCCAACATTTGATGTAACATCTCCTTCACTTCTTGGTACATGTTTGGTGGGATCTGTCGATACCTTTCACGGATTGGGGCCGTGTTCCCGGTCGGTATTCGGTGCTCGATAGCAGACGTACAGCCAAAGTCTTCGTCATGCCTAGAAAATGCAGCTTGGAACTCCCATAGGGTCTCTTCCACTAGCCGTACTTGGTCTGGACTCAAAGAGGGACGGTTTATTCCCATCATTTCCAGGATCTTCCTCCCATTCCACTCGGGCGTGGGTTTTTCAGGTTGATCCATCTGTACCGCCAAGGTCCAAACGTCCCCTCTCTCTTCCCTAAGAGTAAAGGGTCTTCTCCGGGCTGTCTCACCCTGGTGTAGGAAGACTCTGGCGACCTTGACTCTCCTTGGTAGGGTCACTTCATGATCCTGTAGATTCACGCACCGCACCGGCACTCGCCCGTTTCGGACTGTGGCCACCACTCGCCCAAACATCACACCAGTTATCTCTTCACACCGCTCTACCGGTTCCAGCTCGACATCCAATCCGTCCACATTCAGATTGGTCCCCACAGGCAACATCAATGTCCGTTCCTGCCGGGGAGGTATTTTTACGGGCGCACCATTCGGGGTATACACCGCCCCCAGCCGGTGGTTTTCAGGGAGTCCCTTCTGGATTCGGCAAGTCTGGACAATTTGCCGGAAAACTTGCTGTGTTGGCCTATGTGCCGTAGTCCGCTTCCAGTACTCCGGTCCTTTCTTGGTGAAAAGCACGTGGTTCAGGTCTCGCAACACATTCATGCCTAGAATCACCGGGACCTCCGGCAAGTAGGTAGACTTGACAAGGATAACTCCCTTGACTCCTAATTCTTGGCCACAGGCCCGAAGCCGCATCCAGACTACCCCATGTACAGGGATAGTTCCATTATCTGCCGCTCTCAGTCGGATAACCATTCCGGTGTTTGGTCGCATAAGGTGGCCATGATGCCGTTCAAAATAGTCTAAGGGCATTGTTGTTACTTCAGAACCCGTATCCACTAGGCAGGGGACCTTCTTTCCCTCAAAACTCACTTCCAGCACGGGGCTTTTTGCGATCAAATCATGTGGGCTTTTTGGAGCACTTGGGCCCCCTGATACCCCCGCGGTGCGCCCTCTTATCGCGGAGGTCTCCCGTTTAACGGCGGTGAGTTGCTGGGCCTGGCCCTTCTCGGTCCTGGGCAGTTCCTTGAGATATGCCCGAACTCTTGACATTGCCAACATTGAACATTGCTATAGTCCCACTCCCGAGGTGGTGGCCTTTGTCGCAGTTGGGGGTCAGGAGGAGAGCGATACCACGGCCGTGATGGAGATGGCCTTCCCTGTGGTTCCTCTGTTTGCCACATGGGGGGTCTTGCTGAGCATTGACATGGGGGCCCGTCTGAGGGAGTTGGTAACGGGTTCCCAGCAGCAGGAGTCTGTACCCTACTCTGCACCTGGCTCAATTGTTGGGTTAGCGCATCTATAGTACGCTGCATTTCTCTCATCTGGGCCTCTGTCTCACCCCCTACAGCATTGGTCATCACCCTTCCAGCTCTCTGCATGGCGACCTGACCCACCTCTGGCTCCTCCATTTGAGTCCTGGCGATGGTCTCCTCCAGAATCTGGACAAAGGTCAGGGTCTTGTCCGCCAGCACGCGGTTCTGTAGTTCCCGCCTCACCGTACTCAAACATAATCCCCGAATAAAATAGTCCCTCAACAGCTCGTCATCTTCCTCAGGGGCACGCTGGGCGTGGGATTCGGCCCTCCGGACATCAGCTAACAACCCCTGTAGTTCATTAGCATACTCAGGGACGGTCTCCCCCTCCCTCTGTCTCCGATTAACAAACCGGGCAAGTAAATCAACTGACGGGGCACGGTTCCCGTAAACCTTCTCCAACCTGTTTACTATGTCTGTCACCGTACTCCTCTGGGACTCTGGCAGTAATGTGATTGTCCGTCGGGCATTCCCTTCCAGAGCATTTATCGCTACCTCCGGTTGGAGTTCGGGGGCTAGATTACACAGTTTAATCGCACTCCTCAGTCGTTCAGTCCAATCGGTCAGCAACATGTTATGTCCGTCAAATTTAGTCAGTTGGTTTAAGATGGCACCTGCTGGTAAACACCTGACTGGGGCTGTCGGTGCAAGGGTAGGTGCAACAGGCGGGAGGACAGCACCTACAGCCACCCCGCCATTAGGCACACGGTCCGCGTCCACCAAGGGCGCGTCCCCAGATGCGTTGTCCATGTCCATGGTGGCACCGTATCCTGCCGACTACGCCAAAAATGTAAGGGGGGAGGAGGAAGGGAAAGACACGGCAGCCGACTGGCTACCGGGGCTCTTGCAGGAACTTTTAGGATACAGCGGTTCCACGGACAGGCACAACCACACCAGACACGAAGTAAGAAATATAAATTTTACTCTATACCCTTTTGGGGTGAACTCCAGGCTAACAGGCCTGATGAAATCAATAATTACAAGACACTCAGCCGAGGGCTGAGACCCCTGAGTGACACTGCACCGTGACCTAATATGTCAGAACTAGTGAACTATGCCTTTAACTAGCGGCTACATATATATAGCAGCTGCAATTTACCTATTAATACCAAGCTAACAAAACAATGTAAGTATGCAGAGGAAGATCACCTGCGGTGTCACACTGGGGTTAACAATATCACAGTTTACTATTTAACTTACCCACTCCCCAATATCCACATTTCAACACACTACCCCAACCCTGCAGGGAAGACTTCAGCAACCGGTTTTGTTTTATCAGAAGTTGGTGCTTAGCTGCACAAGTCTTAGTGAAACAAATAACTCCTCTTATGACATACTTCTGGTACTATAATCCAGGATATAGTGTCTCTTTTGAATAGCAGGACAACACGTGCTGTATCTCCGTTTGGATAGAACTCGCTTTAAAGCAAAATGGCCGGAACCAGTCTATGCTAGGTTTTTGGCGCCAAAAAAAAACAAAAAAAAAAAAACTATTTACTGCGTGTATACACTATTCACCCTTATGAAAGGTGAATCGGAGCTCCGCTTACCCGGGTTAGCAAGGGGGCGAACAGTCAGATGGACTTTCCGAAGGAAACAGGAATTTCTTTGCCTCCAGGCAACTGGAACACGGTGTCACAAGGGCTGGTCCTTCTTGTCATCCGCTCCGCGGCGTCTGCACAGCAATCGTCTCCAACTCTCCTGACATGGGAACCAGCAACAGGTTCGGGCTTCTCCAGAGCTGGCCCTGGCCTGAAACAAGCGTTGCAGGGCAGCGGATGGCAATGGATTGTCCCTCAGATCTCTCACTGCTCACAGCCAGCTTCTTCTCCCCCACTACTGCAGTCCACTTCCTCAACTCGTCACTTCCTGGTTTTTCCTTTACCTAACACAGCGGCATCTTGTGGTCAAAAAGAATTACTACAATAGAATTTTTCATTACAGAAACATCTCCTTTTACCACTGCTATTATCACATCACACACTTGTCAGTGAGAAGTGTTCTGAGACTGTATAGCATTAGTCACCCCGTGACACCCATAAGCTATAATGGGGTCCGTCGAGTTTCCGCCATTTTTATACTGACGGATTTTGCTACGGAAACTCCAACACAGATGTGAGCCTAGCCTCAGTAGAATTTAGGATTAAGGCTACATTCACACAACCAATTTGCAAAATGTCCATTTTACTCACACGTTTTGCAACTGAGGGGCACCCGTTTTCACGGATTATCCATACAATCAGTGAAAATAGCACATGACCTATCTTTTGATGGTCCATTGCAATCTGTACCTGGCACAGGTGTGCACTTCTGATTAGTTTCTTGCAATAGGAATACCCAGCATGAGGCCTTGAGATGTGTTTTCAGTGGTGATTCTGACAGAAAATTGCATGATTTGAGCTGGAAGCTTCTTTTTCAGATGAAAAATAGAAGTACGGTATATGTCAGTGCCTTTCATCAAAAACAATGGGAGACAGAATAGGACTTGTTTTCAGAGAGGATTTTGAGGCTGTCCACTGGTTTCTATGGGACAGACATCTCCATCATTTTGACGAGTTTGCACTAGTATAATGTTTGAAGGCAGTGAATAATGTAGTTTGTTACACTATTAGGCAAAAATATGAAGAAGTCAATGGGGAAATGTTCCTATACAGAATATGAAAGCTGGGGTTAAATGTGCATGTAACACATGCATATTGTATAGTAGAATTCAGGCCACTCTGTAGCAAAAATTCAGAAAGTTTTATTTTATAATTTTCTTCTTTTACACTCTGGGGTGGTTTAGACCATCTCTGAAATTATTTATCACCTCTCCTAAAATCATCCAGCCCTTAATTTTCGATTCCTACAAATAGATGAGAAGATAAACTTTTCCATAAAGGGAACAACTTTTACTCTCTCGCACATTAGGATACATTTATAGGCGCCTACTATAGCATTTAAAAGTATAGTGACCATGGAAAGTTCATACATTCAAGATATAAGCTTTTAGTATTGAATGTCTGAATAATGGATTCATCACACATTAGAGGCAGAGCTGCTCTTTTTCAAAGACCTGAACATACGGTAATAAAATTCAGTGTAGGTTGAGAGTCATAAAATATGAATTCCAGAAGCACCTATAGTGCACATTTGCATCTGTATAAATCTATTCTGCTATGACACAGTAACAATAATATTTGAGTCTTAGTTTAATACAGCGCGTGCTGTGGAGCCAGGGGTCCAGACGTTGTAAAGCTAATTTTTTTTTTCTGTATTTGTTTGGTAAGGAGACGTATTTAGTATAATTACAGCAAATGATTTGGACCTACCTAAAATTTATAAATTAACTAAATATTTAGATTTCTAGGGAATTTGGCTGAAATGGTAAACATTAAAAACCATTACCTTCTCTCCAATCATTCACATTAGTAGTTTCTGCACGCAACATGCACTCAACCGAGGATTTTTAGTAATGCCCCTCTCTACTTCCTTAAATATTTAAGTCACACCGTCGCCTTAAGAAGATAGATAATGAAGAACACAGAAACACCTACGTAATCATACCGGGACAGGCTTAATACTTACTGTGACTCAGGGATAGGTATTACCGCTATACAAAGACCAATATCATTATTAATACTACAATATAGTGACTGTCTAGTAAACTCACCACTTCTATACTGATAGTTTGCAGACAGTGATCACACTGCTGAAAATTATACAGATGAAAACAGTAGTGAACAGAAGCAGTCACAGACAGATGATGCAACAATCACATATATTGATTCACAGATGGCTTTTTCTGAGACTGGTGTAATTCACTTTTTCTTTTCTCCTCCATGCAGCCCAGACTGCCAACTTTGTCCAAAGACTAGAGATTTTGCTGCCCGGTCATCTTCTAGTTTTCACTTCTTTAGTACATTCCAACCCTCTATAGCAGGGGTAGTGGCGTAACTACCGCCATAGCAGCGGAGGCCTGGACCCCCGAGTATAATGATTGGCGGACCGGGAGAGGTAAGAAACATAAAAAACATGTTACTTACCTCTCCACGATCCTGCCAGGCCTCTTTCCTGACGTCTCTGACGTCACATGAACCCGGCCTTCATCCCGGGTCATGTGACGTCCAACGTCATTGAACAAGGACAGCAGCGCAGAAGGCAGCGGAGAAGACCGCGTAGGGGCCGGGGGACAGGTAAGTAACAGTAGTTTTTTATGTTTTTATTCCCCCGGGTCTGAAAAGACCCCAGAGTATAATAATTGTTTATGGGTGTCCACAGTGGGACATAGTACTGTGTGCAGGAGCCACTATGGGGGATAGTACTGTGTGCAAGAGCCACTATGGGGGATAATACTGTGTACAGGGGCCACTAAGGGACATAATACTTTGTGCAGGGGCCACTAAGGGACATAATACTGTGTGCAGGGGCCACTATGGGGGATAATACTGTTTGCAGGGGCCACTAAGGGACATAATACTGTATGGAGGGGCCACTATGGGGGATAATACTGTGTGGAGGGGCCACTAAGGGACATAATACTGTGTTAAGGGGCCACTATGGGGTATAATAGAATGCGTAGGAGGGGGTCGGTTGAGGTCTTCGGTGTCGGTTGGGGGGGACCCATGTCAAAAGTTCGCCACGGGGCCCCGCCATTCCTAGTTACGCCACTGCAGGGGTAGACAACCTTTCGGCACTCTAACTGTTGTAAAACTACAACTCCCAGAATGCATACAATGCTGTAGTGTTCTTGGAACTCCCATGGAAGTGGATGGAGCATGTTGGGAGTTTTACAGCAGCTGACGTGCTGAAGGTTGCTGATCTCTGCTCTATAGCAATATAAATTAAGACTCTAAATAAAATCAGATCAACTAAATTATTTCAGACCTCAGACCAGACCCCACATTAATCTGTTCACCAAACCTTCTAAAGAAGTTCAGACCTCAGACCAGAACCTAAATTAAATTAGATCCCAGATCAAACTCTCTAAATTTATCAGACCCTTACATTTTTCTGTCCCTTAATGAGAATGTCTCACTAAAAATTACTTAATTTTCAAACTAAATTTTTTGTTAAAAGTCTTTTATTTTTTAATGCGATTTAATTTTTTTCTATGTGACCATCTATATTAAAAATGTACTATATCCTTTCACTCCGGCCACTATGCCTAATAATAGGCTGATGATTGCCAAATCTGTAGGGATTTTCATTGCAGCAGCCACCTCTTTTACATCAGAAACAAAACAGATAGTATTACAATAAAAGTTAATGCCTCAATTGACAACATCATATAACCCATCAGTATATTCACTACCGACAACATATGATGTGACAGACTTATCTCCTCCTCTGCATTGCTGCCTATGGTCATGACTATGATTTAAAGTATATGACTGGATGCTGTTATTAAAGCAGAGGAAAAGCTCAGGCTCTAGCTATAAACATTCTAAGGCTAAAGTGTATATACCTAACACCAAATTTCTCTTTTTGCCTTTGCACCAAGTAATGAACTTGTCCACATGAATACGCTTGTTTATAAATGTTGTAGTTCTCTCATCCTCTTGAATTGTGGATTGTACTAAAATTTTGGACAGGTTGGTAGATTATTTAACAAACTACCTAGTTTATTACAGTACACACTAGATACATTGGGTGGATGAGATAATATCCAGGCAGGCTGACCATTACTTTCCCATACTGTACCCTGCCTTATTAACATTGCTCCAGGGGTCTCCTTTGCCAATCATTTTGCAGTATCTTGCACCTGCCTGCAAACTACTACTATGTATATATGTATGTATGTGACAAGGGGGCTCTGTTCCAAGATTAATAGCCAGTATACTGACAAGGGCTATGAAGCAAGCTACTACTGAAAAAAAATATGTGACAGAGCAATTTCAGGAATTTGTGAAACAGGAACCTGTCACCTCTCCTGATATGTCTATTCCAAATAATATTTTCTATAAAAGATCAGAACTCTGTTATACCTTCTGAACGACCAGTGCCGTAACTACAGCGATAGCAGGGGTAGCGGCTGCTACAGGGCCCAGGACATTAGGGGCCCCGCGACAGCCACTACTGCTGCGTTTTTTGGGGTTTTTTTATAGGCCGTCACCGGCTGGTGTTACTCCAGCTGATAACGGACCCTATTTACTTACCGATCTTGGCAGGGGCCAGGATCGGTAAGTGACGCCACGGGCCCCACAAACACTATTATGATACTTGTGGGTCTTTTCAGACCCCCAAGTATAATGATTAGAGGCCCAGGAGAGGTAAGGGAACATAAAAAATAATTACTTACCTCTCCGCGCTCCATACAGGCATTGGGCCTAGTTGTGTGACATCCCTGACGTCACTTGACTAGGACCTGCGTCTCGGGTCATGTGACTTCCCGGACGTCGTTGTAGATGTCCGACATCACCAAGGACTGCAGCGGAGTCGGGGATAGGTAAGAGACAGTGTTTTTTATGTTTGTATCCCCCCCCCTTGGTCTCCGATTATTATACTGGACCACTAAAACAGCAGTGTGGGGAAGGTAGCTCGGTGGCAGCAATGGTGCAGACCCAACCTGTCAGAGAAAGGGACACAAAATCTGTAGCAAACTGGTTAATTTAGTAAAAACAGCAAAATAAATAAACATTCACTTCAGGCACAAAATGAGCAAAATAAAATACAGCCTTAAAGGGGTATTCCCACCTCACATACTCATCAGTCTTTACTGCTGTAAAATCTTCTTTCTTCCTGGTTTCTTGCATCATTTGGTGGGCGGGGTTTCACATGCAACCTGCCATTTAGCTCTTCCCCCCCCAATTTGCGTGTATCTCCGCCCACCCATATTGGACTATGAAGTACAGGCAGCAGCAACTCCATTCTGTGTTACATACAGAGACTGCCTGTCTCTGCCATAATGAACACAATTGAATTAGCTAGCCTGATAACTGGGAGAACAGAAGACAGTTCAGAAATGAATGCAGCTCCTCTCCCCTATCTGAGTGCAGGGAGCTAGGTCAGGTGGTGCAGACACAGGAATAGCTAGAAACACAGGCTCGCTCCCTGCACTTAGCCCCTCCTCCCTCCCCCCTGAGAGCAGCAGATACATCACTTGACTCATGAGCAGCTAAGTCAGGGCTGTGGCCACAAAGAATTGAATAAAGTAAGATAGTGGACAAACAAAGCAGTTTTGCTGAAGCAATGTATTTAGGAAAAGTCTTACATTCACATTAACAAGCAGTATAGATAGGATCCTTGTGATGGGACAACCCCTTTAACTTCAAGCAAAAGAATGTCAAACAAAACCCTGCTTGTCTGAGCACTAACTAAACAACAAAGTACTAACTATACGTGTGGCTTACTACCAACCACACGAGTAAACAAAAACAGCGCAATACAGTCTCACCAGACTCTCAGTGTGTTAGGACAGACTCATGCACTTGCTCTCTCTCCAGGATCTGCCCTGAAATACATGTTCTTCAGCTTTTTATGGGCCAGTAACGAGCTCAGGACCTACACCTAGGCTGAGGCCTACTAAAGACCCACCCTGGTCCACACATAGGTCAGAAACCTGGGGTTGATATATTGGGACTCCAGTACTCTGCCTGTCACCTTCTCACAAGTGGTTACATATGAGCAGCCACAGACCCCATTGTCTATAATGGGGTTCACCAGGTGTTTGCTGTTTCAGAACTTAAAGAGGCAGAGAAAAAAGTCCTCCAAGCAGGACTTTTCTCTTTGACAATTTTTGGCTGTTTCTGTGATGAAGTCTCCAACGGAGACCCTGGCTCAGATGTGAACCCATCCTGACTATGCCAGCACTGTTGCATATTCCATATGGAATACAAGTCCTGCATACATTTCAGAAGAGGTGATAAGTTTTCTTTATTGCCAGTCTAATGAAAGAGAAAACAAGTATAAAATATAGTAAACTACACAGTATGAAAATATGCAGGAGCGTACAGAAGAGGGAATAATAAACTGTACAGAGCTGACTCCCTGCACTGGCATAAACTTACATAGGCAGCAAAGGTATGTATCCTCAGAACATGCAATCATTGTGGGTATGTGGTCCGGTGAGCAGTTTATTATTTTATTGTGTGTGGGGGTGGCAAAAAGTAGGCACTATTATATAGGAACACGTTATGGGTAGGGTTGAACCGATTTTGAAATTTCAGGATCATTTTTAAAATCTGATTTCCGATCATTTTCCATTCGAACCCGATCCCAATTCCGATCCCAATGCAAGTCAATGGGATTTTTTTTAATTATCGAAGATCAGATTTTAAAAACGATCCTATTCACTACACAGCATGGAATCCAAAAATGGTTTCAATTTTTTGACTCCACGCTGTGTAGTGATTAAAAAAAAATCCCCCGGCTACTTAGCCCCCCTGGTATCCGCTTACCTGCACAGATCCGCTGCTGCTTCCTGTTCTTCTCGGTCCGGTCCTCTCTTATTGACATGCCTCCAGAGTGCCGTGCGCACCCCCACCTCCCTAGGCTAGTGTTCGAGATGATGGGAGTAGGCGGGGCTTGTTGTGGCTTAGGAGAGTGTGGGCGGGGAGACATGAGTGCATCATTCACGTCTCCCCTCCCAGTACCTGCCCACACTCTCCAGTAACGGCCTATTAAAAAAATTTAAAAAAACAAAAAACGCAGCGGTAGCAGCTGTCGCCGGGCCCCCTAATGTCCCAGGCCCTGTGGCAGCTGCCTCTACTGCTACGGCGGTGGTTACGCCACTGAGTATATTGCCATATATTGCGACCCATATATTATACTCTCAAGACCCCATAGAAAAACTGCACCCATTGCAGGTCATAAGTAAGGACCTTACTGTATGGGAGCATCTAACACGGCCAATAAAGGGGTAATATTCTATGAAGGGATCGGTAAAGGGGGCATTATACTGTGTGAGGGCCAGTAAAGTGGCCATTATGAGCATTAACTCCATAGGCCGAATCACTGCAACAAAAGAATCTTTAGATTTGCTTTAACTTAAGTAAATGTTCTATAGTAACCTTTCTCCAGAGAATGCCTCTGCACCTAAACAGTTTTTTTGCCATTTGAGAATTTTCCAGTGTCTAGGATTAGCAAGATAAATGCGCTGTATTAGCTTCCTCTTGAGCTTCTAGACTTAACAAGATTTATTTCAGCAGTTCAAAAACACCAAAAGATTGGCAATAGTTTCAAGACCCAGCCAGGCTATAAAAGTCATTATTCTTTGTTAGCATAAAGGGCAAGAATTAAACAGTCAACCCAGCTCTAAAACACCTATTTATCCCAAACCTAGGCTTTATATTTAACATGTAAAACATTTATGCATGCACAATGCAATATAACTATAGAATTTCAAAGTGAATCTGCAAATTCATTCAGCTTCATGGTCACTACATAGCTCTCATCAGATATCAGACAGTGATGGTCATAACTACTGATATAATAGCTGCGTGGACATCTTTTATTGACCTCTAGTGTAGCTCTCTCTCCCTGTGCCCCTTAACAGAAAACATTTGCTTTAGAGGGGTATTTTAATTTCCAGGATTGCCTAGGTTACAGACCACCCCTCTGGTTGGTCTGATGATCTGGTCACTGTTCCCCCCACCTATAATCTCTCCTCTTTCTCTCCTTCTACAGAGTGCTCTCAGCTACTGAGCCCTGATCACCATTAGAACAACAGTGCTAGAGATAAGTGAGTACTGTTCGGATCAGCCGATCCGAACAGCACGCGCCATAGAAATGAATGGATGCACCTGGTACTTCCGCTTTGATGGCGGCCGGCCGCTTAACACACCGCGTGTCGGCTACGTCCATTCATTTCTATGCGAGCGTGCTGTTCGGATCGGCTGATCCGAACAGTACTCGCTCATCTCTAATCAGTGCCTCTCTTATCTCAGGATGTATATCCAGAGACCACTGTGCAATATAGAACAAGCACACTGTTCATCCCTGCAGTACACTGCTGGGCAGAGCTGAATATGAGGAAGTGGAAGGGAGAGGAGACAGGAGGGTAGGAGAAACCCTGGGATGGGAAAACCCCTTTAAGTTCATTTTCCTATACCAACATTGTACTTTCGTATCTGTAATACATACTACAAGTAGAATTATGGGCTTGGTATTAGTGTAAAGAATCACTACCTATGTATTTATGTTTTTGGCTTTTCATTTTTGCTGCCAACTCCTTGACTTCCTTAACCCTGATTAATTTTGGGGAAAAAAAGGAATTTTTATATGAGGGTTTGTGTAATATTACAAAGTGTGTCCATTTTATATACATACTGTACTAATCATAGTGACTTTTGTTGTATGCCAAATATCACATTTACAGTACAAGGACCCCACCTACAAACAAAGCAAGTAGAAATGACGGCATCCAGAGCAAATTATTTATTCTTCTTACAAACCTCCCACTCACTATTTATGTTGGCTAAGTATGCAGACAATTTTCTCATACATTCTTCTCTATACATTTTATGAGTAAGACTGTAATGTACTTGCAAACCAAGTCTACTCTACATATGGTTACCATGGGTCCCACAATAGTAATTCTTTTTTCTGGCAGTATCACTGTTTATCTTGGCTTAATCATCTATTCCAATAGGTGCATATATAGGCTCAGTAATTCTGTGCTGGCACCTTCCCACTTTTATGCCCTACTGGCCTTGCCCAGTAATGAGAAGAAATATGCAATACTACAAAATCAACAGGACATCCTAGGTATCAGATTCCCACATGTTAACTAGGGTTGAGCCGATCTTGAAATTTCAGGATCGTTTTTAAAATCGGATTTCCAATCATTTTCCATTCGAATCTGATCCCGATCCCAAATCCGATCCCAATGCAAGTCAATAGGATTTTTTTTTTTAATAATCAAAGATCGGATTTTAAAAACGATCCTATTCACTACACAGCATGTAGTCCAAAAATTGTTTCCATTTTTAGACTCCACGCTGTGTAGTGATTAAAAAAAAATCCCACCTGGTGTCCGCCTACCTGCACAGATCCGCTGCCGCTCCCAGGTCTTCTTGGTCCGGTCCGGTCTTGGTCTCTCCTTCACAGGCCTTCAGAGCGCCGCCACCTCCCTAGGCTAGTGTTAGAGATGATGGGAGTAGGCGGGGCTTGTTGCGGCTTAGGAGAGTGTGGGGGGGAGACATGCAGGGCCGCCATCAGGAATTTTGGGGCCCCATACAGCCTAAGTGTCTGGGGGCCCCCCCCCCCCCAATTAAACCAGTGATTTTCAACCTTTTTTGAGCCGCGGCACACTTTTTACACTTCAAAAATCCCGGGGCACACCACCAACCAAAATGGCACAAAATGACACTAAAACAGTACATATTATACATATAGTTAATAATATAGATTCTAAATGGTTGAATCTTTGGTTGAAATAAACTGCAGCAAAATCTGCAACAAAAACGCTGCGTTTATGCAACGTGGGGCCTCAGCCTTACGCCTCCTGCATACAAGTGGCACGCATGTGGTTTTCACTGATATAAACATTAAAAATTAATTGACAGGGCCACAAATGCAGACAGATACAGGGTATATATAGGACAGATACGGGGTACGTATAGGACAGATATAGGTGATGTATAGGACAGATATAGGGAATGTATAGGACAGATATAGGATCTGCTCTATAATTTTCAGCTCTTCAATTTGGCCCAGATACACAGCCACAAAAAGAATGGCTGTATATATGGGTCCTTAGAAATGTATAGGTCTGTACTTATATCCACAGTTGTGTATAAAAAGTTTGGTCATGTATATTACAGGTTACAACTCAATGTGCCTCATATTAATAGCAGTGAACCCCATCATGTCCCTCACATTAACCCCCTGTGTGCTTTACATAAGGGACACTGATATGTGAGACATATGGAGGTAATAATTAAGTAAATATCTTCATTATATAGTACCCCCATATGTCACACATGTTATTAACTCTTATGTGAGCCACAGGGGTTAATATGAGGGATATGATGGGGTTAATTGCTATTAATGTGAGGCACATGGAGTTACTAAAACTAAATTAATAACCCCAAATGCCTGACATTAATAAGAATAGTTACTAACTTGGTGTTTTCTTTTACTTTCACTTTGTTCAGCTTCCTCTCCTCCTCTCCTATTCAGGGCTGCAGACGGCAGGAGCTCCTCACATGTAGCAGCAGGTCCCTTATCCTGTGCAGTGAGAGGCTCATCTCTGATTGGTGGACAGGGAGAGAAGGGGGCGTGTCCTACACCTGAGCTCTAGCAGAGCAGTGTAAGGACGCTCCGTCTACATTTACAAGCAGGGACTGGCTGCTGTGCCTGCAATGTACAGTAGGTCTCCCGTGCCAATCTTGGCACGCGTTTGGGGAACTTTCCCCGCGGCACACCCGGCACACTGGCTTAAACAACCTCCTCTGACCTGGGGCCTGGGCAGTGGGCACTGCAGGGGGCCCAATTGAAATGTCAGGGCCCCGATCGGTCCCCGTCCCCCAATCCAGCCCTTGGACTGCTGGCGCCAGGGGCCGGGCCCCCCCAATTTTTCAATTTGGCCGGGCCCCTGATGCCAGTAGCGGTAGTACTGCCCTATCGGCGGCCCTGGAGACATGAGTGCATCACTCACGTCTCCCCTCCCAGTACCCGCCCACACTCTCCTAAGCCACAAGCCCCACCTTCTCCCAGCATCTCTAACACTAGTCTAGGGAGGCAGGGGGGCGCAGGGCGCTCTGAGGGCATGTGAAGGAGAGAGGACTGGACCAGAAGAGGGCAGCGGCAGTACTTCTGTGCAGGTAATTTGAGCGAAGTCAATGTACAGTAGTATCTATCTACTCGTGAACTTGCTTCGTCGTCATCACAGCAGTGCAGTACGCAGTGATTTACTGCAGCCTGCCACTCTTCTGCTTCGTCCCTGTTTTACTGTATATTCAGCTGAGTATACGGTAAAACAGGGACGAAGCAGAAGAGTGGCAGGCTGTGTTAAATCCATAGGAATGAATGGACTCAGCCGGCACTCAGGGGGTTAAGCGGCCGGCCGCTTCCATTCATTCCTATGGGTACTAAGTTTTTCCCACAAGATTGGCCAGTAGCCAAGCATTGTGGGAAATAACCTCCAATCTCAATCCCGCCCAAAAAGATCGGGATCGGAATTCCGATCGCGATCATGAAAATTTACTCGATCGCCAATCGGAATCCGAACATTTCCGATGCCGATCACTCAACCCTAATGTTAACCTATCCTAAGGATAGCTCATTAATATGTAAGTCCCTGAAAACCCCATATTGCGGAAATGCTGCTTTCTCTGTTGCAGATTTTGCAGCAGTTTTCTTGATGCAAGAGTGGCTTTAAATGTAATAGAAAATATAGGGAAAGTACCTATATGTACTTCTCTCTTCTACTAAATCCACTCATGGCTTTGGCTAAACCTAAAGGGCCCTTCCTAGAGCTGTATGTCCTGGTGCCTCAGCTGTACACTCTTGTACCTCAGCTGCACCTGCTGTAAGTGGGACAGCAACCCTTGTGGAAGTGTCTTTTTCTGGGGCACTCGCAGACTAGCAGGAGGCTCAGTTCTCTGTGTCTGCTGCTTTTTGTGAATAAACTCAGGTATCTAAATGTTTCAGATCAGTGGGAAGTAATGGACTTCAGGGCAAGGAGAATCAAACAGATAGCTCTGCATGTCATGGTTCTAGCTGCACTTCAGCTCTAACCTGTTGTGCAAAGTCAGAAGTGCTGATCTGTATACAGCAGGAGCATGCAGAGAGCAGAGGAAATTCCAATAGTATCCAAAAATAGCAGCAAATAGTATAGAGAGATAGTGAGCATCAAGCCACGTAAAACAATAGGATATTGTACTACCTCTTCTGCAAAAGGATTCCATACCAGGAAGATCGAACTCAAGGTGTAGGCTTTTATTGAATGTTCATCCTGGTGTTGATTGCTTTATTCACCCAAATGTATTGGTCAAGTAAATTAATAAAAATATGCCAAATTTCTGGTGTAATTTGCACCAAAAACTGGCATACATGCTTTGTGTTTTGGGGTTTATTGGGGGAAGGGGTGGGCTTGTCATAATGGGACAAGGGTTAACACTTAAACCACCATGCTTCAAAAAATAGATCAGAATTTTGCCACTAAACTAACTAATAAGTGGTGCAAAGTTAGACTAGACAGTATAAAAGTACACCAGACTGTGAAACAGAATCAGATACTATGAAAAATCTGGTGAAGCTTAAGACTGTCTAGTCTAATTTTGCTGTGTCTAAAAGTTAAACAGTATCAGTTTGTCTGCCCTAATGTTTCAGTCCACCTCAAGGGAAGAAAGATCTCACTGAACCGGACTGAAAGGGTGCATTCACACGAAGTTTCCGTGCGTGGATTCTGACACAGAATTCGCGTCGGAAGCCTCGTGTAAAAAAGCCTCCCATTGACTACAATGGGTTCCTTTTTCTGTGAGCATTGGGAGTCGCTTGCTTTTTTTCCCCGCTAGTGATTTTTTTCAGCTAGTGGGAAAAAGAGCTGGCCACATGGAGAACTCACATGGCGAAAAGGTTTCTACTGTGCGAACAGTTCTTAACAGTGATAAACAACATACCGCTGTTATGGATGTCCCTTTTTTAGGTTTGAAGAAAAAAAATGTTGATATTTTTTGCAAATGAGGTAATTGGTGCACTGAGGGGAATGGATTTTCAGATCGCTTGAGTGCTGTTTTTAATATTCAGAACCCTACCATCTTCTGCACCACTCCATGCAATGAGAGTTGATCCTCCCAATGCCATGACATCACTCACCCTACTTGAGCAGCAAGTGCAGAGTTCCCAGGGTTGAAGATCAGTTCTAGTGCACCATCTGCTTCATTTGCATAATACATCCAAGTTGTTCTTCAAATTTACAGAAGTGGCATATATAAAACAGGTATGTTGTTTATCACTGTATTCAAGAGAGATTCTGTGAGGGATGCTATGGCACAAAAGTAGTCACAATTTTGTCTGAGGGCACTGACAGCGAATGGGAAGCTTGTGTGCACCTCATGCGTAGTACGCTCCTGTAGTTCAACGGAGTACACTCGCGTAAGCAGCCACAAAAAAATGGCCGCGGGCTTGTACTGCCTAAGGCCCGATGGCAGAGCCGACTACGCATGCGTAGAAGTTTAAAGCTGTTTGAGTGCTGGGGACCGCCCCCAGTGCTGTAAGAGAACTCATTTGCATGAATACCGGGATTTCTACCGAACGGCGACTCGGAGAAGGTAGGAGAAGAATAACCTTTCTTAAAGAGGACCTTTCACCACTTTTGGGCACATGCAGTGTTATATACTGCTGGAAAGCTGACAGTGCACTGAATTCAGCGCACTGTCGGCTTTCCCGATCTGTGCCCGGTGTGAAGAGCTTACGGCCCGGTACCGTAGCTCTTCTATGGTCAGAAGGGCGTTTCTGACCATTAGCCAGAGACGTCCTTCTGCCTCGCGGCGCCAATCGCGCTGTGCTGTGGAGCGGGGAGGAACGCCCCCTCCCTCTGCTCACACTGCTCGTCCATAGACGAGCATTATCAGGAGCGGGAGGGGGGAGTTCCTCCCCGCTCCACAGCACAGCGTGATTGGCGCCGCGAGGCAGAAGGACGTTCCTGGCTAACTGTCAGAAACGCCCTTCTGACCATAGAGCACTACGGTACCGGCACCGTAAGCTCCTTACACCGGGCACAGATCGGGAAAGCCGACAGTGCGCTGAATTCAGCGCACTGTCCGCTTTCCAGCAGTATATAACACTGCATGTGCCCAAAAGTGGTGAAAGGTCCTCTTTAAGGCTATTCCTACATGTTAGTGAGAAAAAATAGCATTTCAATGATAGAATCCCTTTAAAAAGATATGCTGTATTTGCCACAATAGCATCTCTAAAAAAATTCAGACTCCAAGACTGATACAGAGCAAGGGTATTGGGATCAGCAGTACAAACATCTGTCTATCCAGACACAGTGAACAAGTCTTCATGGCGGTCTGGATCAAGATAGAAAGGTAAAGAGACATGTAAATACTGCTAAAATATATCGGGTACAGTCAGCAATTGTGAGGGGAAGATATGCAGGAGCCCAAACTGAGCCTGCGCCAGGGCTTGCAAGTCTTTAGTTACACCCCTGGTTAGGGTTGCCCTAGTATTTAAATGCTATACTTATTACCAAAGCAAAGCTAGTAATCATGAACAAACACAAGAAACCTATTGTAGCTGTAATTTTAAACTAAATTTCCAAATTTTGTATTTATTTTATTTATTTATTTATTTATTTTTTTAAACCAATCAAATCAAGGAGGCAAGGGTTAAAAAATGATGTTCAGAAAAAGTTAAGCTTCCTTTTGCTCATAAAGGGGAGAAAAGAGGAAAAAAACTAAACAAAACAGAGCAACAAAAGAAAATGTGTTAATTTATAATATTCTCCGATGATTACTTTACCGTACATTCTTATTAAGGAGAATATTTTCTTGTCTTATTATTCATCAAATAAATCACTAATGGAAACAACATAATTAAAGATGCTGAAACCTTAGGCACATTCCTTTTATGTGTGTGCAGGTGGTTTTATATCATTCATTATTGCACAGCATCATCTTGTCATCATCAAATATTAGCAAAGGTGGCAAGAGTAGAATAACAAAAAGATTTAATAGGGGTTCTGTGCTTTTTAATATTAAAGAAGTTTTCCAAGACTAAAATATTGATGGCTTATCCTTAGGATAGGTCATCAGGATAAAATCTTCACTACTTACTAGGTTCACAGTAGCTGTGCTTGGTATTGCAGTTCAGTCCCTTTCACTTGAATGGGATTTGAGCAAAAGACAGGGTATGTAACCATTGAATGTGACATCCCATGGCCTGTGAAATGGGAGCAGTACTCAGGAGTGTCACTTCGGCTTTGATTAGCTGATCTGTGGGGGTGCCTGGGGTGAAATGTCTGCCAAGCTAATAGTTATTACCTATTTTAAGGATAGGTAATTAATATTTTAGTCCTGGAAAAACACCTTTAATGGAATATTGCTAGGATATGCCGTAAATGTGTGATCAATGGGATTTTGATCCTTATGGTAGTCACTGCCAGTCAAGGAATTTTAATAGAAATAGCCCTTAATGGGACAGCAAAGTGGGCAACATTGGTATGTGCCTGCTAAAATGTGAGTCTTCTAACACGCATTGGGAGGTGCGACATTCTCATGATTGATGGCGATCCCAGTGTCAGGACTTGAACCCAAGGACTTCAGTGTCCCAGGCTGCAGCTCTTGCAACTGAGCTATTCAGCCTCCTCGACAGCTCCTGTGCTGATCTAAGTCTAGTTCCCAGTACCTCTAGTTTCAGTTCCCGCCTCTCTGGTTTGCTCCGCCCTGTTCTCTGATTGTACTTTCTATATAAACCCAGCCTTTCCCTTCCTGCCTTGTGAGATTATTGTGCTCCCATCCTGTAATCTAGCTGCTCTTTCCTACTCTGCTGCAAACACTGACACTTATCTTGTGCATTGACCACTGGCTTCCTCCTGACTACAGTATTTGCCTCCTCCTCCAACACTGACACTCATCTTGTGCATTGACCACTGGCTTCCTCCTGACTACGTTAACAGCCTTGCAAGTAAGTCACCTTCCAAGTAGTAGCAACTTAAAGGGGCTGGCCACTTTCAGACCAATATTGACAAACAAATGTACAATAAAAAGATATACAATTTTCCAATGTACTTTCTGTATCAATTCCTCACGGTTTTCTAGATCTCTGCTTGCTGTCATTCATTCTATTACTTCTAGAGCATAAAAGTCTGACCATGGTCATGTGATGAGCACACAGGTGAACAGCTGATTACCAGGCAGATGTCTGACTATTGTGCTGTGACTGTAATGAGCGGCACCAGTCCTTAGCTGTGTGTGCTTCCACGGCCCCACTCATTGAGCTAGTGAGCACAGAGAGCAAAATGGACAGGAATAGGACCAGTCCTTAGCTGACTCCATCAGGGCTCCCAAACTATTGTTTAGAGTTGGGACAGAACCTTCGCGGCATCATGTAGTAGTTGAACTTTCTCTTCCGGCACAGGGGTGATTCTGGATCCTATATATTGTGAACTTCCACTTCGGGTCACCACTGGCTATTCGGTTCATTCTGATAGTAAGCTCTTCTCTGCTGTGTCCCGTGTCTCTCCTGCCTTGATCTCCTGGTTCCGTTTTTTGACTCTGTTTTGCTTCCTGACTGTACTCTGCTCTCTCCTGTTAATGACCCTGGCTTGTCTTCAGACATCTGCTCCTTGAATACAACTTGGTACCGCTCTGCTCTCCTGTTACCAACCCGGCCTGCTTGACCTCTCTCCTAGATTACCTCTCTGTACTGTGCTGACCTCACATGGACAAACTGGATTGGACGACTACTCTTTTGGCACACTGCTGCCATCTACTGGCTACTGCCATCTGATGCCTTCTGGTTCTTCAAACCTTCATCTCAACTCTGAAAACCTTCTGGTAAGTAATTCCGGTTTCTGGGTCTGCTGTGACTAGTGGTGCGTTGTGTGTCCGGTGCTCCCTGACCCGTAACTTCCCTACCTGATGGTAGCCTCCAAGTCCATCCCCACCATCAGGGGTACTGGTGAACATCTCTGGAGTTTTGGGTTTGGTGCGGCTCAGAGTGCACAGGACGCTTAGTGCAGTTTTTGTGCCATTTTGATCATTGTGCCTGGTGCTGGTTCTTACTATTTGCTCAGTGCTGCATCTGTTTCCTAACACCTGTATTCCAAATTAAATGAGTGTGATGTTTGGAGGCAAATCTTCTGGATGATGTGGGCTAGAACTACAGTGCATATATATATTTAATCCACTTCTGAAGTGTACGTTTTGAAAATCCTGTGAATTTACAACTAGTAGAAGAATTGTTTTAAATATTCCTAATTCATGAAGCCTTATGAAGTATTAAAAGTAATCTAAACTTTGCCTTAAAGAGGACCTTTCACCATATCCGGGCACAGGCAGTTCTATATACTGCCAGAAAGCTGACAGTGCGCTGAATTCAGCGCACTGTCGGCTTTCCCGATCTGTGCCCGGTGTGAAGAGCTTACGGCCCGGTACCGTAGCTCTTCTATGGTCAGAAGGGCGTTTCTGACCATTAGCCAGAGACGTCCTTCTGCCTCGCGGCGCCAATCGTGCTGTGCTGTGGAGCCAGGAGGAACGCCCCCTCCCTCTGCTCACACAGCTCGTCCGTAGACTAGCATTATCAGGAGAGGGAGGGGGCGTTCCTCCCCGCTCCACAGTACAGCGCGATTGGCGCCGCGAGGCAGAAGGACGTCTCTGGCTAATGGTCAGAAACGCCCTTCTGACTGTAAAGCGCTACGGTACCGGGACCGATAGCGCTTTACACCGGGCACGGATCGGGAAAGCCGACAGTGCGCTGAATTCAGCGCACTGTCAGCTTTCCAGCAGTATATAACACTGCTTGTGCCCAGATATGGTGAAAGGTCCTCTTTAAGCAGGATAGTCTATTATATTCCATTTAGATATATTGGTAGTTGGTGTGAACCTATTAAACAATATGGCTGACATATTAAGGATGCTGTTACACAATGTGTTTTAGCCTCACCTCCGGCTGGGCCATCGGTGATTTCACTTCTGAAAGTAAAACACTGACTTATGAATAAGGCTGCGCCTTGTTACTGCCTGCCTGATTTTGTAGGTTAACACTTCGACAATAACAAGGAGCCGCCAATGATCAATATTTTTTTCAGAACACAGCTAAAAAAAAGCGCATGGTGTTGCAGCGCCCTAAAAAGTCTAGAAAATAAAGCAGCAACAATCTGAAAACCGAAATAGTCTGTTCTGCCATAGAAGGAATGAAAGACATATAGTAAGGTTAAAAGGTCTATCTCTAAATTATTGTTTTACTTTATTCTATAAAAAAATAATAATTTAACTAGAAGTCAAATTACATCTATTTATTGGCTATGACAAAGCTGAGGAGAAGAGATAATATAATTACATCCATGGATAATTTGTAGCTATTGTAGAATAGATTAAAGTTTAGTGTGGTCATTCATCTGGGGTAGCTGGCGTGAGACTCATATTTCATCTAAATAGAAGAACATGCATATTTATCCCTGGTTTAATGACTTTTCCACCAAGCAGAGCGCAGTAAAGCATGTTGTAATACAGTACATAGAAAGAATTGCCTAGCAACTGTCCAGGAAAACAGAGATCAATCGAAAATTAGCTGCATGTCTTACACCTGTATTTTTGCTGCAGGATGACATCACCTGGACAAACCACTGTAGACCATACACCGGTGTAGTATAAGGTATGAGAGCGAAGAAACTGTCAGTCTGATGTATGGAACTAATACATTTCCCAGAAATATTTTCATTATAAGCAAAAATGACTGTGCAGCATTCAGAATATTGCAGTGCAAGCTCTGGACCACCCTGAGGCCCATCTGTCAAGCTAATAAATTGCTTTATGAATTTGGTTGGATATAAAGATTCATTTGACACCATGGCACTCTTCTACTTGATTGATGGGAACCTAAGATCAAAATTCCAACTTATTATTAACTTTATTCCATTCCCTGCCCCTTGTGTTTAAAGTTTTTACAGAACAGAAAGGCACAAGTGAGAATAAAACAAATACAAATGGACATAATTACTTTTGCCAGAATTATTCTATTCTCTCTCTTACACATTGTAACAACCATATAAATGTGTCAAGCGTTGGTTATTTTTCGCTGTTTCACTTGTGACCTCTTTACACGTGACCTTTACAGATGTGTCAGGATTTACCATAACTTGTATTTGGTTAAGGGCTCCAATTTTTGTTTGGAAGAATTCAAAACTACATTTCCAACATATTAGGAAACTCTTGACAGGCTGCAGTTCACATAGGATTGACATCCTGTGACAGGATATCATGAAATCATGATGTTTTATGCTGGTCATATCATGACACACATATCTGGACATGTCCAGCTAAGGGAGCGTTCACACTACCGTCATTGTCCGACAGGTAGTGTCCGCTGCTAGTGTCCGTTCAAAATCTTGCACGGACATTAGGAGCGGACACTAGCTGTATCCGTGAGACTTTTCATTCATTTAAAATGGCGATTGGGTGTGTTCTTTTGCACTCCGTGTCTGTACTTAACTCTCCGTTTGTAAAGATGTCCGACATTTCAAGCGGACAGCAAAAACCTACATGTCTGGTTTTTCTGTCTGCTTGAAAAGTCAGACATCTTTACAAACGGACAGTTAAGGACAGACACGGAGTGAAAATGAACGCACCCGATCGCCATTTTAAATGAATGACAAGTCTCACGGACACAGCTAGTGTCCGCTGCTAATGTCCGTGCGAGATTTTGAATGGACACTAGGAGTGGGCACTACCTGTCAGACACCGACGGTAATGTGAACGCCCCCTAAGAGGAATGGTAAGGACTGAAAATCTGTAATTTATGTTTGCATGTCCCTTGCCCTAAGAAGTAAAGTAAGCATATACAAATCTGTATTTTATGTTTACATGCCGCTTGCCCTTGAAATTCAAAGTTAAATGTTATGTGTAATTTGATGATTTGGCAACAAATTTTACCCTTCGCATTGCTATTCAATTTGGCTTTGTAGACTCCTATTTATATGCGTACATTTGTACTTTTGTGGTATTTCTGGTGCATATTCCACGCCTAAAATCTGTAACAAACATTCCATGTTCAAATAATAGCCTTGCAGTTTCATGTTATTCTTTCAAGAGAATAGTGATAGCCCAACAAAATCTACAGAATGCCTCCCACCCTGAATTCTGACAGCCAAGGATGGTTTACAAAGCTTTGTGTCTCTCTTGCTTTATTGTTGCAGGGACCAGGCTCCAAGACACAGAATAAGGTGCTTTCATCACATGTGGCATGCACTTTATATTGTCCCCTTGTAGTGGTGTAATTAAGGTCTTGTAGGCCCTGGGGCAATCTTTTGTCCAGGCCCCCTACCTCATCCCTACAGTGAATTCTTGATAGTGATGGTTACGTGTGCTAAGGAGTTTAATCCACCTTAGTGTGGTTAGAGTAATCTGTGGGTCTCCTTGGTTTATGGGCCAGATGGAATCTGCAATCTCAGTACTAATACCAGTGCTTATGGGCGCCCTAAGGCTGCTGGGCGACTGCTCCCTCTGCAGTGCCTCAGCTTACGCCCCTGTCCCCTTAGTTAATGGTTCAGAGAGGTGTTCACCCTGCTATTTTAATGTATTAGGGCTCCTTTAACTGCAGCCACTAAAGAGTAGTGCCCGAAATGAATTTGCAAATGGCACATGCTTTTAAAGGGAGTCTATCATCAGAACTCATATCAACCCAGCCCAACAGATAGTTTAGAGTCACCTGAATCAAACAGTATTTTTCCCTTGCGAACCTGTCAAGATGTAAATGAGCTTTTTGGAGCAATAAACGCATTGCCATTGCTCCATAGAGGTAAGCCTCCCACTGCTTTGTGCTCTACTTACTCCCTCCTATGTTTAACAGAGCCAAGCAGGGTATACCTAACTTAAAAAGGCTCTGCTGCCTTTGACTGCTTATATTCCAGGCGCATGCGCAGTGCATGAGACTTGGACCAGACCAGAATCACAGCAATATTTCACATGTGCCAAGACAACTGCAACAGAACTCCGAGCCAGGCGAGATTAGGCACAATGAAGCGTAGTACTATGATATCTTGACAGGAGTCTATGAAATTGCCACACGAATAGTTCTCATTGCTGTGATCCGCAAATTCCAATCTCCTGTAAATCAATTTCAATAAAATAGGCTAAAATGTAGCATGTAGATATGAGCCCTACATAGCACGTTACTCATATTCAATACTGTAGGTAAAAAATTCTTATCTGTGATATTACTATTTGGTACCATAACACAGAAAACATGAGCCCTGGCAGTAAAAGGTTAATGTGTAGTGGTCTAAATATTTTTTTGATACCCTGCATGTGGTCAAAAGGTATCTTTGTGTGTTGTGTTATATTTAGTGTATGTACATTTTCTTATTCATAAAGGCAAAATATTATAATCAATAAAGGTGAATGAGCATGAGATAGATGAAAAAAGAAAAGGTTACACCAGGTAAAATGCCGAAAGAGACAATGTAGGAGAAGGTAAAGCCTCGTGCTTTAGAATACTGCACAAAGCCTGACTGCAGGAAGATTCATGGAGCATAGAAAATTACAGATCTAGTGATAGCTACATTAGATCTAATAATTAACCTCTATAGTGTTATCTGTATAGCATAGGGAGGAATGTCGCACCTGGAATTTAACTATTACTGCATCGTGGTATAATCATTATTTCTTCTATGTCTTGTACTATATATCTTATAGTGTATGTGATGGCTTGTCAATCCAATATTCCAAGAAATTCTGCACAAATGTATGAAAGTTATTTATTTCTAATGTAACATGACAGATGGGCGGAGTTTCTGTGCTGTCACACAGACACACATGATTCATGACTCTTCAGACCCCAGAGTATAATAACCGGAGACCCATGGGGCGTAAAGGAAAATAACAAACAGTTATACTTACCTTGCCTTACCTTTACTAACCATAAACATAAGAAAAAAACACAGCCCACTCACAGTAGTCCCGAGTATTATCCGTGTTGACACTTGAATCCTATTTTACAGGGAGGAGATGCACGGATTGTTGAACCTCATCGGCCTGAGGTACGAAGCACAAAAGGAGAAAAACATCCAGCAGTCGATCCCATCCAGTTAAAACATAACTTTTAATTAAGGAAACATCTTTTACAAAAAGAGATTAAAAATTGTGTGCAAGCCCATAACGGAAACAGACATCTGGCTGACGCGTTTCGAAGACACAACTCTCCTTAGTCATAAACCTTTACTAAGCCTCCTCGCGCTGATCCACTGCCCCTGCCGCTAACTTCCTCTTCTCTGTGGCTGACATCAAGCATTCTGGACGTCACTGCTGAGACGGCATGTTCAGAATGCATGACATCAACTAAAGTCCAGAAGATGACGCCGGACGCCTAGGACAAGTGAGTAAAAATGTTTGTTATTTTTACTCACCTTTGAATGGGGCCCTGCGACACCTGGGTTCCTTTTGGTTATAGATATGGCTGGGTCTGAATGATCTGGGGTCATCAGTCTCTGGATCCCGGGGACCCCCTTAGTGAAGGGGCCCTGGATAATTGCCCAGTTTGTCCCTCCTAACGCCATCCTTGGGCCCGTGATAATATAAATGAATGGGTTAGTGTGATAGCCGTGACAAATATGGCTAGCATACTGACAAAGCACACGATCACGTGCAGACAACCTTACACTGAGCTTACCATACATAGACACAGTCGTACCCAGTAGAAGTGCTGGGTATTGCTTTGTTGTCCTATTCAAGTGAGTGGGACAAAGCCGCAATACCCTGAACACTTTCTACAATATGAGCAACTCACTGAGCACAGGAAATAATAAAAAGGTCACAGAACTCCCTAGTGGCAGCCTTTTTGCATTTTATAGCTGGGTGGGATGCCAAAGTTGGACCCCTAGCAATTTCGTATTGGTAGCCTATCCTAAGAATGGGACGGCAATATCAAAATCCTGGAAAATTTTTCATATTTATTGATTTAAAGGGAGTCTATCATTTGCAATAGCCATTTTTAACTTAAAAAAAAAAAGGCTGTTTCAGGCATACCTTTTATTCCATCATCGGCACAGGCGTTTTTGGAGTATCCTGGTTTTAGTGATATGCAAATTAGCCACCGGAAGCCTTCTAACTGTTGCTTGAGCACCACATCATCATCATCAGCAGCAGCAGCCTTTCCCTTCTCACCGCCTCCTTCTTTACATAGGATCCCTCCTCCTACATTTCTTCATTGCTTCTAGAGGGCAGTGAAAAGGGGAAGGCTGATGATGATGATTGATGATGATCATCATCATTACCAGTGCCGATGATAGAATAAAAGGTATCCCTGGAATAGCCTTTCTAAAGGCTATGCAAAGATATGTTTAGTTAAAAATGCCTATTGCAAATGTTAGACTCCCTTTAATTTCTTTGTACAGTGGCCACATTTCATTTTTATAGCGAGTATATCATTAGAAAAACAGCTTTTGAACTAATGGTACGTTGGAATAGCCTTTAAAAAGGCTATTCTACTCCTACCTTCCATTCTTTTCTTCTCCCTGCTGTTTCTGATAAAATTTCTTTCTTGCGTTATGCAAATTATGAACACAGGGAGCACCCCCGCGTCATAACCTTCTGCCACCCCTCTTCATCCTCTCCAGATCTTCAGCCTTGCGTAGGCATCGGATGCACCACTGTATAGATATGAAATATTGCGCATACGCAATCGGCTCTGCCACTTTGGGTTTGGGCAGAGCTGACTGCGCATGCCCGAGCCACCATTTTGGTGGAACAAATGGCTCCCAGAAAAAAAAAAACTGACCAGCTCCCATTGATTTCAATGGGAGCCGTCTTTTTGGTCAGGATTTTGAGGCGGATACATCCTCAAAATCCTGACTAAAAAATCCAGTGTGAAATTACTCTTAGGCGTGGTTCACACTAGCACTCGGTATACATTCTGGGTTTCCATCCCTCAACCCACTTAAAAAATGCAAAGAGAAAAGTCCTGCAAGCAGGACTTTTCTCTCTGCATTTTTCGGATGGCAACTGGATGGAAACCTGGTGGACCCCCGTTATAGTCTATAGGGTCTGTGGGTAACCATTTTTTAAGCGTGTTAAATTTCCGTTTCTTTTAAGGACCCTAAGTGGACCCGAAGCAATGGAGAGCCGAACGCTAGTGAAGCCTACATCCACACATACGTAATCCAAACATTTAAATTTTTCATGGCTATTTTGCACCCAAAAGGCCCCTATTTTCATGGATACCTCATATATTTGAGTCTATTGAGGGATCTGTAAAAATGGACAAAAAGAGAACATGAAGATCTCACCTTCACATGAAAGGATTGTAATGCAACCATTAAAAAAACATCCGTCTAACAGCTGATTATGACGTCTGTGTGAATGTAGACTTGCATTGTTATGGAATTGCTAGGACCGCAATTCCCCAGTAACTGTTTGAACCCTGGGACGGGACACAACAGACAGTGAGCCCTAAGCTGAAGCCCCCAACTTTCCCTGCCTATTGCCAGGCCCTATCCTATGTAATAGGCGGCAACCACGAAGACAGTCCCTTCCTGTATAGGTGAGACACAAAACGCAGACAAGACGAACAACAAAAAAGAGAGGTCAGCTAGCCAGGGTTCAGTAACAGTCGAGCGATGCAGTGCCAAATCAGTGTCCAAAGAATAGTCAGTGAGGAAAGCCAAAGGTCAAGGATAAGAAAGCAAGCAAAAATAGTGACAGTATGGAGCGAGTATGCACAAGTTAATAGCAAGCCCTGGTGTGAATGAGAGTCAAGGTTAAATAGGGAGGAAGAACCCGCCCATGGAGTTGACAGGAAGTCAGCTGTCAATCACAGGGCAAGACCAAATTAACCATTAGAGGAGCAGAGACAAACAAGGGCAGAAGACGGGTGTGGTGCAAATACAATCACAGCACTAGAGCCGTGTACACACAGTGCGATTAAAAACTTTAAGCTATGAACCAAACTGCACACGCCTTCTGCGCCACAGCACGCGAGCAGAGGGTGGCGCAGAGACCCGAACAGGCAGAAATATTACATACATATTGAATTTTTTTATGTGGTAAAAAGGTAATTGATAAAAAAATGGCCAATGGCTCTATATTTAAGTAGCCTTTATTATAACAGGGCATGTGCAGTATACATGAGATATAGTCTTCTCCATCACTTAGGGAAATGACTCTATTATTACTGTACTTAGAAAAAAAATTACTAAAAGAAGGTAATGTCAAATTACCGTATATACTCGAGTATAAGCCGACCCGAATATAAGCCGAGGCCCCTAATTTTACCACAAAAAACTGGGAAAACTTATTGACTTGAGTATAACATGAGGGGGGGGGGAA
Organism: Leptodactylus fuscus; assembly: GCF_031893055.1. NCBI lineage: Eukaryota > Metazoa > Chordata > Amphibia > Anura > Leptodactylidae > Leptodactylus > Leptodactylus fuscus. Next base: position 174,569,582 of record NC_134268.1, on the reverse strand, counting down.
ATGCAGCAGCTACTGGAAAATTTCAAAAATTAATTTTTGGGTGCAGGAGACGCTGGGTGCTGAGGAAGGGGAGGGGGTGTTTTGGTTGTCTGTCTGCCCCTTCCCTGAGCTTGAGGACAGAGTTCCCCCCCCCCACTTGGAATTCAGCCTGGCTGAATATAGGGTATCTGCAGTGCTCCTATTAACCTCTTCCCGACAGAACAGGAGCACTGCAGATACCCTATATTCAATAGACCGGGCACTGTCAGACACAGGGATACCTAATGTGTTTGTGTTTCACAGTAAAATTCAACTTTTATATGTATTCTAGGGAAAGGAGGGATTTAGAACTTTTTTTTGTTTGTTTTTTTAAAGCTTTTTTTTTTTTCACTATTTTATGGGAGATTCTATACATTACTATTGCAGCTGGTCATAGACCCCCCCCCCTCCCAAAAAATAAAAATAAAAATGTTTTTTTGCTTGACTCGAGTATAAGCCGAGGGGTGCTTTTTCAGCACAAAAACTGTGCTGAAAAATTCGGCTTATACCCGAGTATATACGGTACTTGCAATATGAAATTAGCACTTGGCTCCAATGTGCCAGAGCACCACTTACCACCTCTATTAATGCACTATATATAAATGAAGGATGTGGAGCGTCTGCCATGTCACGCATGTTCTGAATACCTCTCTGCTACTTCCCAATTACACAGGATGGTTTCTGAAGCAGGATGTGCTTGTTAAATGCATTCTTCAGTAAAATTGCTAGAAGATTAACTAAAGTATAGCACTGGAGCTCTCAGCTTGACAGCTACAACCTGAAGTGTCTGGTCAGAGGAGTTCACTCATATTACTGACTTACACTGTGGCCCTATCATAGATTAACACCGGCTCAATGTACAGACAAATACCTATTACTCCTTAATAGAGATGAGCGAACACTAAAATGTTCGAGGTTCGAAATTCGATTCGAACAGCCGCTCACTGTTCGAGTGTTCGAATGGGTTTCGAACCCCATTATAGTCTATGGGGAACATAAACTCGTTAAGGGGGAAACCCAAATTCGTGTCTGGAGGGTCACCAAGTCCACTATGACACCCCAGGAAATGATACCAACACCCTGGAATGACACTGGGACAGCAGGGGAAGCATGTCTGGGGGCATAAAAGTCACTTTATTTCATGGAAATCCCTGTCAGTTTGCGATTTTCGCAAGCTAACTTTTCCCCATAGAAATGCATTGGCCAGTGCTGATTGGCCAGAGTACGGAACTCGACCAATCAGCGCTGGCTCTGCTGGAGGAGGCGGAGTCTAAGATAGCTCCACACCAGTCTCCATTCAGGTCCGACCTTAGACTCCGCCTCCTCCGGCAGAGCCAGCGCTGATTGGCCGAAGGCTGGCCAATGCATTCCTATGCGAATGCAGACTTAGCAGTGCTGAGTCAGTTTTGCTCAACTACACATCTGATGCACACTCGGCACTGCTACATCAGATGTAGCAATCTGATGTAGCAGAGCCGAGGGTGCACTAGAACCCCTGTGCAAACTCAGTTCACGCTAATAGAATGCATTGGCCAGCGCTGATTGGCCAATGCATTCTATTAGCCCGATGAAGTAGAGCTGAATGTGTGTGCTAAGCACACACATTCAGCACTGCTTCATCACGCCAATACAATGCATTAGCCAGTGCTGATTGGCCAGAGTACGGAATTCGGCTAATCAGCGCTGGCCAATGCATTCTATTAGCCCGATGAAGTAGAGCTGAATGTGTGTGCTAAGCACACACATTCAGCACTGCTTCATCACGCCAATACAATGCATTAGCCAGTGCTGATTGGCCAGAGTACGGAATTCGGCCAATCAGCGCTGGCTCTGCTGGAGGAGGCGGAGTCTAAGATCGCTCCACACCAGTCTCCATTCAGGTCCGACCTTAGACTCCGCCTCCTCCGGCAGAGCCAGCGCTGATTGGCCGAAGGCTGGCCAATGCATTCCTATGCGAATGCAGACTTAGCAGTGCTGAGTCAGTTTTGCTCAACTACACATCTGATGCACACTCGGCACTGCTACATCAGATGTAGCAATCTGATGTAGCAGAGCCGAGGGTGCACTAGAACCCCTGTGCAAACTCAGTTCACGCTAATAGAATGCATTGGCCAGCGCTGATTGGCCAATGCATTCTATTAGCCCGATGAAGTAGAGCTGAATGTGTGTGCTTAGCACACACATTCAGCTCTACTTCATCAGGCTAATAGAATACATTGGCCAATCAGCGCTGGCCAATGCATTCTATTAGCTTGATGAAGCAGAGTGTGCACAAGGGTTCAAGCGCACCCTCGGCTCTGATGTAGCAGAGCTGAGGGTGCACAAGGGTTCAAGTGCACCCTCGGCTCTCCTACATCAGAGCCGAGGGTGCGCTTGAACCCTTGTGCAGCCTCAGCTCTGCTACATCAGAGCCGAGGGTGCGCTTGAACCCTTGTGCACACTCTGCTTCATCAAGCTAATAGAATGCATTGGCCAGCGCTGATTGGCCAGAGTACGGAATTCGGCCAATCAGCGCTGGCTCTGCTGGAGGAGGCGGAGTCTAAGATCGCTCCACACCAGTCTCCATTCAGGTCCGACCTTAGACTCCGCCTCCTCCGGCAGAGCCAGCGCTGATTGGCCGAAGGCTGGCCAATGCATTCCTATGCGAATGCAGACTTAGCAGTGCTGAGTCAGTTTTGCTCAACTACACATCTGATGCACACTCGGCACTGCTACATCAGATGTAGCAATCTGATGTAGCAGAGCCGAGGGTGCACTAGAACCCCTGTGCAAACTCAGTTCACGCTAATAGAATGCATTGGCCAGCGCTGATTGGCCAATGCATTCTATTAGCCCGATGAAGTAGAGCTGAATGTGTGTGCTAAGCACACACATTCAGCACTGCTTCATCACGCCAATACAATGCATTAGCCAGTGCTGATTGGCCAGAGTACGGAATTCGGCCAATCAGCGCTGGCTCTGCTGGAGGAGGCGGAGTCTAAGGTCGGACCTGAATGGAGACTGGTGTGGAGCGATCTTAGACTCCGCCTCCTCCAGCAGAGCCAGCGCTGATTGGCCGAATTCCGTACTCTGGCCAATCAGCGCTGGCCAATGCATTCTATTAGCTTGATGAAGCAGAGTGTGCACAAGGGTTCAAGCGCACCCTCGGCTCTGATGTAGCAGAGCTGAGGCTGCACAAGGGTTCAAGCGCACCCTCGGCTCTGATGTAGGAGAGCCGAGGGTGCACTTGAACCCTTGTGCACCCTCAGCTCTGCTACATCAGAGCCGAGGGTGCGCTTGAACCCTTGTGCACACTCTGCTTCATCAAGCTAATAGAATGCATTGGCCAGCGCTGATTGGCCAATGTATTCTATTAGCCTGATGAAGTAGAGCTGAATGTGTGTGCTAAGCACACACATTCAGCTCTACTTCATCGGGCTAATAGAATGCATTGGCCAGCGCTGATTGGCCAGAGTACGGAACTCGACCAATCAGCGCTGGCTCTGCTGGAGGAGGCGGAGTCTAAGATCGCTCCACACCAGTCTCCATTCAGGTCCGACATTAGACTCCGCCTCCTCCAGCAGAGCCAGCGCTGATTGGCCGAATTCCGTACTCTGGCCAATCAGCACTGGCTAATGCATTGTATTGGCGTGATGAAGCAGTGCTGAATGTGTGTGCTTAGCACACACATTCAGCTCTACTTCATCGGGCTAATAGAATGCATTGGCCAATCAGCGCTGGCCAATGCATTCTATTAGCGTGAACTGAGTTTGCACAGGGGTTCTAGTGCACCCTCGGCTCTGCTACATCAGATTGCTACATCTGATGTAGCAGTGCCGAGTGTGCATCAGATGTGTAGTTGAGCAAAACTGACTCAGCACTGCTAAGTCTGCATTCGCATAGGAATGCATTGGCCAGCCTTCGGCCAATCAGCGCTGGCTCTGCCGGAGGAGGCGGAGTCTAAGGTCGGACCTGAATGGAGACTGGTGTGGAGCGATCTTAGACTCCGCCTCCTCCAGCAGAGCCAGCGCTGATTGGTCGAGTTCCGTACTCTGGCCAATCAGCGCTGGCCAATGCATTCTATTAGCCCGATGAAGTAGAGCTGAATGTGTGTGCTTAGCACACACATTCAGCTCTACTTCATCAGGCTAATAGAATACATTGGCCAATCAGCGCTGGCCAATGCATTCTATTAGCTTGATGAAGCAGAGTGTGCACAAGGGTTCAAGCGCACCCTCGGCTCTGATGTAGCAGAGCTGAGGGTGCACAAGGGTTCAAGTGCACCCTCGGCTCTCCTACATCAGAGCCGAGGGTGCGCTTGAACCCTTGTGCAGCCTCGGCTCTGCTACATCAGAGCCGAGGGTGCGCTTGAACCCTTGTGCACACTCTGCTTCATCAAGCTAATAGAATGCATTGGCCAGCACTGATTGGCCAGAGTACAGAATTCGGCCAATCAGCGCTGGCCAATGCATCCCTATGGGAAAAAGTTTATCTCACAAAAATCACAATTACACACCCGATAGAGCCCCAAAAAGTTATTTTTAATAACATTCCCCCCTAAATAAAGGTTATCCCTAGCTATCCCTGCCTGTACAGCTATCCCTGTCTCATAGTCACAAAGTTCACATTCTCATATGACCCGGATTTGAAATCCACTATTCGTCTAAAATGGAGGTCACCTGATTTCGGCAGCCAATGACTTTTTCCAATTTTTTTCAATGCCCCCGGTGTCGTAGTTCCTGTCCCACCTCCCCTGCGCTGTTATTGGTGCAAAAAAGGCGCCAGGGAAGGTGGGAGGGGAATCGAATTTTGGCGCACTTTACCACGTGGTGTTCGATTCGATTCGAACATGGCGAACACCCTGATATCCGATCGAACATGTGTTCGATAGAACACTGTTCGCTCATCTCTACTCCTTAACCTTTCAAGATCCCATTATAACTTAAAGATGACCTTTTACCACCTCCACCATTATTTGGTAGCTGTCATACCACTGGCTCTGGAGTTTTTTTTTTCTCTAGGCCCTACCTCCTAAGCAACCAGTACTGTTAATTTCTGCACCCAATATACTAAGCAGATTTTACTGTCAGGTGGGTGGTCCCATGATGTCTAAGACACATAATAAATGTGGTACAGAGCATTTAGACTATTTGTCACTTATTAAAGGGAGTCTGTCAGCAGAAAAATCAATTTTAGACTAATGACAATACCTTGTAGAGCGGTTCCTACAGTTTCCTAAGATGTCTTTCAAATTATGCATTGCAGCTCCATTTTCAGCAAACTATTCTTATGCAAATTATCTAAAAAGGGCTTTGGAGGCATATTCTCTCCTGCCAGGGATTTATTCTCTGTTCTAGAAAACCACCCTTAACTGTTGTCCAGCTACTCCCCCCACATTACTAAAGTGACCTCTCCCACTTTGTCACACTTTGTTCTCAGTAGGGGGAAGTTATCAAAAGCCAAGAGCAAAGCACTTACAGGGGAAAAAATGCCCCCAAATACATTTTCTGCTAATTTTCATAGATTGCTAATTTTCATTAAAATGGAGATGCAATGCAGAATAAGAAGATTATCTTTAGTAAGTGTATAAGCCGCCCTACAAGGTACTGTCATTAGTTTGATAATGATTTTCCTACTGACAGACTCCCTTGTAAGCTTAAAGTAAGTTAGGCAAACTAGCAAACTAGCTTTCTTGTAATAAACCCTTTAAATGATCACCAAACTACTTGCTATTTTCAGGTATTAGCTCATGTAAAAGGACCCTTTTTACAACATGACAGTTTTTGAAACAATCAATCAAAAAATATCATTCAGTTTATAGCGTATAGGGTTTATTAATATCAAATGGAATTTAATGGAGTTTTCAGGCAATATCAGAAAGAAGAATTCTAGCAAGTTGAGGTAAAATCACGCTTACCAACTCATGAGCCCATATTTTCCTATGTTGTGAGCATCTTTTTAATCTAAGGGTGCATTCACGCTACTGATACGCTGCCTTATTCTGAACGTTAAAACACGTTCAGAACCAGCATGTATAAAGCAGTTCCCATTCATTTCAATGGGAGCCGGCATACGAGCGCTCCCCATTGAAGTGAATGGGCTGCTTTTTTCACTACGAGCGCTCCCATTGAAGTGAATGGGAAGTGCTCGCGTGTACGGCTCAGAATGAGTAGAGCTAGCCGTACACGCAGCACTTCCCATTCACTTGTACTGCGACTTTCAAACATCTCTATGGAGCTATAGCCTTGGTGGAAAAACAAAGTATCAATTCATAATTCACACAGAATACTACACAGGCATTTTTTTTTAGAAATACAGTAACTAGCTGCTGATCCGATCCATGTAACATGATGGATTTATTAGTTTATTTCACTCGACTCTGACTAATAGAATCCTTTTATTATACTCTGAACATGTAACTCTCATAACCTCAAAACAATGAGTCAAAAATGGGAGGCCGACAGCCATGTCTGTAGATTGTCTCCAGTCCGGGGCTGACTATTTTTGCTGACATAACAATTTTTGTGTCTGTATTGTTCTCTTCATCTAGAGCACTGTACTCACTTGAAGAGTTCGCTTCTTATGTCTTTACATTGTTTGCGTTCCACACTGGTTTCCTGTATGTGTTAACAGGATATCCCCTCTCCTTATGTTGGTGCCATCTCTGTCTATTTAAGTGGATTTACCACATTTCCTTCCATATGATTCTTGAGGCACTAAAAATGGTTTGGATCCTTCCTCAGCATTTTTGTTATTCTTAAGAAATACTACGTAAGATTTATGGCTGGATTATGATGCCAGGACTGTAGTTTTGTATATATATTTATACATTATGCCTCCAGAAGTTGTATGTACCACACCCTGAAATTGTCGACATTCCAAAACAGGCAAGAAGCTCTGTTGTGCATGCATAGACGGTACGTTATCATTCCTGGTTAAGGTGTGTCTGCTCAGAACATGATGTTGGATACTAAGAGACAGATCACTTCACTGGACCATTCCATGTTTTGGTGTGATGAAATGGTGCAAGGTGCAAGTGTCTAGATAAGGCCAATAACATCTAAAAATCTTTGTGTTATACATGGTATTTAGATAGTTTGGTAAGTCTGGCAACAGCAGGTTGTAATAACTAAGAGGAACCATGTCTGTGGAGCGGTCCTGCCGGCGGTCAGTGCATCGTACCGCCAGACACTTGCACTATCGTGTGGCTTATGCCACTTGTTTGCAACAAATTGACATACTATATACCCCTGAGGAGTCTCGCATGAGACGAAACGCGTAGGGTAAAGTTGCAGTAGTTATATGTATGTCTGGGAGCTATGGACTGAATCTTCCATACCCAGTGTTGTAGTTTTTCCGCTATCCCTTCCTGTTGGTGTGGCGTTAGGCCAGTATCCTCAGGGAGGAAGTGGATACTCCCACTATTTGCACTATAATATTGGGCTTTGGAGGTTGATACTATTTTGAATTCAGTTCCAATATACTCCGGACATACTTTATATATTGTAGGGAGGTAGGATCGCCTAGAAAAAGGGCTGAATAGGTGAATTTAAACTACATTTACTCGCCCATATTTGTCCTACCCTCCGAGGGGATGTGGCACAAAGGCTAGTGCACACCCAGAAAAGATCTGGCGTTTCCATTGCCTGGTTTGCCGGAGATGTGTTTTTACCTTTTTTTGTTGTTTTTTATCTGCAAATAAATAAAGGTGAAGTTTTATTTTTATTTTTGGTACTTGTTTTTGGGATTACTCTCCCTTCAGTGAATTTTGTATAAAGAAAAGTACTAGACATTGAGAAGTCAGTGAATTTTTGAACCATGTCAGTAGCTGCAGCCAGAATGAGAGATCTCAGAAACGTTACAACCACAGAACAATCTAACACAACATGGAGGGGGTATATGAGCATCTTACAGTATGTGCCACAGAATAGTCTGCTTTGATGAGACTGTGATCGTACAGCAGGAAGGAAAAGAGGGGAAGACATCATTTATGTGCAGCACAGTGGTTCAGTGGTTAGCAATGGAGCCTTGCAACGCTGGAGTCCTACGGTTTAAACCCAACTATGGACAACATATGGAAGGAGTTTGTATGTTCTTCCCGTGTTAGTGTGGGTTTACTCCAGATTCCTCACACACTCCAAAAACAAACCGATAGGAAATATAGACTGTAAGTGCTATATGGGACAGTGATTGACAGTAAGGTGCTCATCTGATACAATGTACTGTCAAACAGTATACATAACCAAACTGTGCCTTATTGAAAGTGCTGTGTATATGGTGGTCAAATAACACTTCTAACATGCTGCTTATATAACAAATTACTGGTAACTCCAGTAGCCTGCACCCCATGCATATTATATTTCTCAGCAGCCATGGCCAGCAAATTACCTTTTTTATATGTTGTCTGTTGCTTGCATATCCTCAATATGCACATACAATTCTTGCTTCTGCTGCTGGGTATGCCTATAGGGTGCAGAAATGCTTTCTTTCTGCTATTTAAAGAGCCAGCATACATGCCAGCAATTCTTCTCCAGCTAATCTCTGCAAGTCTGCGGGTACACTGTCTACCAATAAGTATTTGGACACCTGTGGTTCAAGGAGCAATTACAACCTCAACCCTGCATGGCATGATTTCCACAAGTCCTTGTATGACGACTAGCAGTATTTTATTCCATTTGAAAACAGGTAAGTTCTTTCACCAATTTTGGTCGGCTGCTGCACCGCTTAGTTTGGCGATCCAACTCATCCCAGAGGTGCTCGATAGGGTTCAAGTCTGGGCAGGCCAGTTCAGTCGGTTAACCTGATTGTCACTGTGCCAAGCCATGGTAGACCTTGCTACTTCATAGCTGTCATCCTGTAAGTAACATTGGTCCGACCCATAGAACTGCCATAATGTAGGAAGCACACTGTTATCTAAAATAGTGCAATAGGTGTCGGCGTTGAGTTTACCATGTACTGGGACCAATGGTCCCAGTCCATACCAGGAGAAACACCCCCAGACCATAACTCCACCTCCGCCGAACTTTACTGGGTGTCCAAATACTTATTGGTAGACAGTGTATATAAGGGTTGTCAGGGTCTGAGGTTGCTAGGTGGGGTGGCATAGACACACAAGTCCAGATTTTTAGTCCAAACAGGTAGAGTTTTATTTTTTACTCGACAAGAAACAGTGCAGCATCCATGTTAGATTCCGTGCGAAAAAAACACCTCCCCATAGGACTCTGTTGGGAAGCTTTTATTCCGTGCGGAATCTAAAGCGGATTTGTGCCAAAATCTGTCTGCTTCACCTTCTAAAGCCTGTTTGAACAAAGGTTCCTAATGCTAGTGCCCTGTAGTGGAAGATGTTCTTAATTTACTGTGGACCTTATCCCAACTTGTGTTTCTAACTTCCGTCTACTAACACTACACTGATTATGCACTGATGTCCCGAACTGTTCCTGACCACCACACCTGTGACCATGGCCTGTGCTTAGTCTCTGCTTTTGCCTAATCCCTTGCTACACTACATCATAGACCCTCACCTGTCTAATCACCTATTACAGAGTAAAAAATGTGCAGGAGTCATAGATCGGCCCACTCAGAGGTAGCAACTTGATGATCTCCCTGCATCCAAATCCAGAAGCCTGTACAAGGGTGAATAAGTGAAGACTAGGAGGCCACCTGGACAATTGTCTGCTACCCGAGATTAGTTTAATTTCATGTGGTTTTGGGCCAAGATTTGACTGTGAAAACTATGTCAAAGAATCTGTGGACAGGTCAACAGACAAAACAAAACAGACATACAAAATTAGATTATTGCCAATGAAAGGGTTAATTGTTCTTTGCCTGTATTATTCCTGCAGTCAGGCTCACACAGCACAGATATTCTCCCTCACTCCTGTCTATAATTTCTATCTCTAATCTACCTGTAATTGATTAAATCTGATTAAACTGTGTTCTAATTCTCCTACTCCTAGCTGGATATCAAGCTTTGGAGTGCTCTATATTATGAATTGATGAATAATACACCCATCCCTTACTGTCACCATCACTGATCTGGCTTGTGTAGATGTGGGAACAGCCATTTTATGCGTCCGAGACAAATCGCCATTTATTTGGAAACAACCTGGAATATTTAGGTCTAACCTAGTTTGTGATGTATTGCCCATCTCTGCTCCCTACATGAAATTTTTGTGTTGGTTAGAAAGTGGGGATACCACATGAACTGTGGTTCTCCTTCAGCAGGGGTGTCTGGTGTTTTTCTGCAAAATTGCTAAAGCTGTATTAATGGGATCAGAGAGCAACAATGCCTTTAACACAAACCATACACATTACATCATACAGTCATAGTCTTTGTGGCTGTGTGTATGGGTCTTACTGAAGAGGAACAAAATATGGAGCAGGTTCTACATCTGTCTGTGTGCGGTTCGGGCTAATTGTTTGAATGTATTGGTCAGTAAAAACCAAGAATGGCACACAGCTGCCAATCCTATCATCTGTGCCCTTTTTACTGACCTGTACACTGCACATAGTCATGTGCTTGAGGCCTAAGAAAGATTGTTCAGGATTGAGCAGCCTGGTAAGAAGGTTATCTAGAGGCTTCTTCCATTACTATTGATGTGTCTCTAACCTCCCCTTTATCTCTAAAATCTTGGAACGCCTGGTCTATTCTTGTTTAATCTGCTTGCTCTCTGCTAACTCTCTGCTTGACCCCTTACAATCTGGTTTCCGTGCTCCGCACTCTACTGAAACGGCCCTCACAAAAGTCTCCAATGATCTAATGGCTAAATCCAATGGTGATTTCTCTCTTATTCTTCTGGACCTTTCTGCAGCTTTTGACGCTGTTGACCATCAACTCCTCCTCATTATGCTCCGCTTAGTTGGCCTCAAGGACACTGCGCTCTCCTGGTTCTCCTCTTATCTCGCAGACCGCACTTTCAGTGTATCATTTGCGGGTTCTGTTTCCTCCCCTCTTTCCCTTGCTGTTGGGGTTTCCTCAGGGCTCAGTCCTAGGCCCCCTGCTCTTTTCTCTTTACACAGTCCACATTGGACAAACCATTGCCAGATTTGGCTTCCGGTACCATCTTTATGCTGATGACACCCAATTATACACATCTTTCCGTGACGTCACACCTGTACTCATACAGAACACCAGTGACTGTCTCTCTGCTGTCTCAAATATCATGTCGTCACTTTATCTGAAACTAAATCTCTCTAAGAATGAACTACTACTGTTTCCACCATCCACCATCTGATATATCCATTGTAGTCTCAGGCCTTACTATAACTCCTAGGCAGCATGCCCGCTGCCTCGGGGTCATGTTTGACGCAGACCTTTCCTTCAACCCTCATATTGAATCACTCGCACGTTCATGTCACCTCCACCTCAAAAACATCTCCAGAATATGCCCTTTCCTTACCAGAGATACATACTAATCGGTCTTCCCCTTACTAGACTCTCCCCTCTACAATCTATTCTGAATGCAGCAGCCAGGCTCATCTCTCAGTCTAGACGCTACAGCGACACCTCCAGTCTGTGCCAGTCATTACACTGGCTGCCTATTCATTATGGAATAAAATATAAAGTTATCACCCTCATCCACAAGGCTCTCCATAATGCTGCACCTCCCTACATTTCCTCCCTCATCTCTGTCTACCGCCAAACCCATGTTCTCCATTCACTCAATGACCTAACACTTACATCCTCTATTAGCAGAACTTCCCACACTCGTATACAAGACTTCTCCTGAGTTGCACCACTTCTCTGGAATGCTCTATTCCGAACAATCAGATCAACTCCCAATTTCTACAGCTTCAAGCGCAAACTAAAGACACATCTTTTCAGACAGGCCTATCACAATTCCTAATGTAAACCCTTCCGTACTGTCATTAGAATCCCCCAAATTTAACCCTCCTCTGTTCCAGCTCCCACATTACCCCACATGATATGATGCCATTGCAGGCTAACTCTATGTGTCCAAGCTCCATCCACATGTTAAAGGTCACGACTGGTGACGGCTCATACAGTTTTATGTTTGTGTAATGACAGCAACCTCTATTACAAAATTGTCTGTCCTCTGCATAAGCAATGCCGCCCCTGCTATCTTCGATGGCACCTCTGCTACCTCTTATGTCACCACGCTAGCTCATAGATTGTAAGCTCTTGCGAGCAGGGCCCTCAGTCCCACTGTGTGAAATGACTTTCTTTGTAATGCATCTTTCTATCTGTATTTGAACCCTACAAATTGTACAGTGCTGAGGAATATGTTGGCGCAATGTAAATAAAATTTATTCTTCTTTTTCTTCTTATTATTATTTATTATTACTTGGAGTCTGTAATCATATGGAAGTCTACAAAATGTTTAGCTTTAAAGCCACAGCATGCCTTCTTTTTTTTTTCACAGAGAATACTGAAGCTGTAGAGAAGCTGTACTGTATTCTACAGTAATAGACATGTCAACAAAGCCTCACTAGAAGGACGCACACAGATCTATATATTTTCAATAAATCTGCATATAACACTATCCTAGAAAAATAACTCGCCATACAAAAAAAGTCTGAAACGACAATGACTACAGATATTGTGCTTTTCATGGATTTTTTCATTGAAACACGCTTTGATTAGGCCATTAGCACCATCTGTCCATGGTCTCCTCTGCTTCAGCCTCTAGGGGGTGCCAGGCATTATGTCCTGACGCTGAGCATAACATAATATACAGCAATAGGATGGAGCCGACGAGGAGGCAGCCCTTAGGAGTGGGGATGGGTGAGTGAACACCAGCCATGACCTGCTGGAGCAATCTAGCATCCTAATGTATCACAGCGGGGGCCAGTACTAGGAGCAGTATATTGTGTGTGGACCAATAAAGAGAGCAGTTACTATATGGGAACCAATATACTGCATGAGGACCAGTAAATGGGGTACTACAGTGTGGGGCAGTTTACTGTCTATGTACCAGTAAAGGGGCAATATACTGAGTTGTAACCAATAAAGGGGGCAATTGCAGGGTGGGAGGGCAGTAAAGGGTGGAAAACTGTGGAGCCAGTAAAGGAGGCAATATAATTTATGGGTGACAATAAAGGGGGAAGTATCATGTGTGTGGGCCAATAAAGGGAGCAGTTGACTGTGTGGGGGCCAGTAAAAATGGGAATATGGGAAATATGCTATGTGTAGCAGCCAATAAAGGGGGAAATATACTATGTGTGGGGCAATATACTGGTATTTTATGGGAGCCAGTAAAGGGTGCATTATATTGTGTGGAGGTCAGAATAGAGGGTGATATACTGTGTGGGAGCCAGTAAGGGGTACATTGTAAACTGTGGAGGTCAGTAAAGAATGAAATATACTATGTGGCAACCAGAAAAGTTGTAATTTACTGTGTTGTAGTAGTATAGGGGCAGAGACAGGCCCCATTCACAAGATTGCAAAGGGGTCTGGTTACTTCCCTGGATCTAACAATGTTTTGACTGGACTTTCTCACTGAGCCTGAATTTTGGCTGTAGACTGTGACTCATACAAGAAAAAAAATATACTAGTAATGCTGAAAAAATAAAATGTTGGATTTACCCAAAATGACTAACTGATGTCCATGGCAAACAAATGTTCAAAGAAAAATAGTGCTTGTGTTTTCTAGAAATATAGATCAATATTCACGCTTGACGAACTTCTCAGTGTTGGGTGTGATCTGTCACCTAAAACTGACACTGCAAAACAAAATGCCATTTTTCACATACCTGCAGATGAAAGGCTAAGTATATATATACTGTATATCCTAACTAGGTTAAACCTTAAACTACCTAAATGGATGGCATGAGAAGAAGTGTGCTCCTACATGAACCTATGTGTTAACACTTTATAAAAATGTATATTGACTCAGAATGACTAAACATTCCAGTGAGCGCCCTCTATTGGTTTGCAACAATGAGGCAGCAACTGTCTTCCTAATTACATCATGGAAGGCGGATTTGCATATTCTTCCCATAGTTCCTTGCAAAGTGGAGTGCTAAAGGCTTAACAAATCTCCACACACCTATATGGTGGTCTCTCCCTAAGGAGTGACAATATCCCCCGAACCCTGTCTAAGCCTCTCACCTCTACCAGGTTATAGTCCTCTCTACATCGGGCTGATGAGATCCAACCAGATCGAAACAGCTGTCCTCGATTGAGAGACTATAACCTGGTAATAATCCCAGCGTCATTGCTAAACAAAGGCCTCTTGGAAGGTCGGGCATGAAGCTAAAGGGAGCAGCCATTATTGGGTTATTTCACTGGAATCCTGTCTTAAGACAGGCTTGCACATTCCAGTGAGCGCCCTCTATTGGTTTGCAACAATGAGGCAGCAACTGTCTTCCTAATTACATCATGGAAGGCGGATTTGCATATTCTTCCCATAGTAAACATACTAAAAAAGTCACGGCCAACTTTCAAAATCAAAAATCTAGTCCGTACTGTTGTCCTTTCTTACCCCCACCAGTGGAGCCGAATACTTATGAGAGGATTCTGGAATCCCTGTAGGATTAAAAGGACACACAGCATGGGACATTGGGACCTAAAGTATAGCATATGGGTTAGATGCATTAGGAATGGCGTGTTGTATGGCATTCTTAAAGGGGTTGTCCCGTCACAAGGATCCTATCTATAATGGTTGTTAATGTGAATGTAAGACTGTGAATGCGATGCAGCTATTCCGGGGGGAGGGGGGCGGAGGAGCGGAATAACAGCATCGCTTCTGCCGCTGCTGGCTTCATGCAGGGCAGAAGCATAGCGATGTTGCTGGCTTCACCTGTGCCGGCGTCTAAATGTCCCCGGCATCTGCTGTAATGCCGCCGGCCCTGCGTGCACGCTCATACACCAGTCTAGCCTTCACAATGCGAATACAGACCCGGCACCCGCCCACCAATGACGAAACAAAGCTGGAAGACAGAAGATTTCAAAGAAACGAAGACTGGTTAGTATGCGACGTGGGACAACCCCTTTAATAAAGGCCCCAACTGGCACAGGGAACTGATGATTTTTGATGACGCTCTGGTCTTCTCATAAATCGCCCGCATGCCCCAGTGCCAGAAAGCAAATCTTCACCAGTTAGGAACAGGCATAGATTTCCATTATAACTCAAGCCAGAAAACTTGCGTGAGTTATAATGAATATGTTGGGCCAAGGCAACAACGCACCAGCCCGTCCTGCTCTTCACCTCAGAGCTTGTAGAACACGTATGGTGCTAAAAAGATCCTTGAGCCACATGTGCACCTCAATATCATCCCACTATACCAGAAAACTTGCTTAGATGGAATGATGAAATCCCCCCATTGTGCTTGAAACAGTTGCACGCAAAACTCAACAGCTGAAATTAAAGCTGTCTTGGGTCAAAAGTCTGTGCCAGGCTATGCTGGGGTAAGACTGGAACCATGTAAATATGGCCTGAGTAGCAACAGTAAGCACAAACACTTGTATGGAAGAAACCCAAATTTTGCTTATATACACAGGTCTCTGTATGTGGGTAAGTAAGTTTAATCCACACAGTGTAACAACTGTAAGTCCTTTAGCACGCACAGTCTTGTGTAGGCAGAAGTCTCCTATGCTTAAAGTCTTCAGTTAAGTCATTTATAGAAATTGCCAGGCTGATCCCTACTCTGGAGTGAACAGAGCAGGCCAGGGAGGATCTAGGTATAAATCGGCCTGGATGATAGATAGATAGATAGATAGATAGATAGATAGATAGATAGATAGATAGATAGCGTAAGAAGTTCACAAATCTAAAATAAATAATCACACAAAAATACCCATTTACCATATAATTTAGTTGTTGATGCTTGAAACAAACTTCAAGCAGATTTAGTTTGAAAATCTACAAAGGGAGTCTATCATTAGAAAACCACCTTTTGAACTAATGGCAAGTTGGAATAGCCATTAAAAAGGCTATTCTATTCCTACCTTCCAGTCACTCCTTCTCCCCGCCGTTTCTGTAACAATCCATTCATTGTGATATGCAAATTACTTATTACTTATTTTGTTCATGCCCCTCTTCATGTTCTCCTGATCTTCCACCTTGCGTAGGCATCCGACGTTGCACTATACGCTGACTGCACATGCTCTGCTGCCATTTTGCGGTGGTCTGTTACACCAGTGTGTTACAGACCACCATGTTACAATGATAGACTTCCTTTAAATACTATGAGATAAAGGGGTGAACACATCTATCCTAAGATAAAATGGAAATAATATAAGGGCAGCCTACATGGACTCTATTTTATTTTTCTGCGATCAGTCTTCTATGTTCCTATGGAATTTATCAGCATATAGTATGTCGGAGCCTCGTTTTATGGTCACAACCTTCTCATGCCTTTTATACTGGAAAACTGATGCACAAGACATGACAAATTCCCCCCACAGTCTTTACTGGTGAATGCAGTTTATCTATGTCAGAGACTACTCACAGGAAACCATTGATGGAGCTGTAGGTAGGTAACCAATGGAACATGTGCACTGCCAGAACAGCATTCAGCACAAGAACCTTTGTGCACAGTATATCATCAAGGAAACATTTATTAGCATCAGAGCACCTTTAAGGTGCATTCACACTGAGTATACGCTAAGCTCTTTCTGAACGTAAAACACATTCAGAATGAGCGCGTACAAAGCAGATCCCAATCATTTCTATGGGAGCCGGCATACGCGCTTATCACATTGAAAGGAATAGGGAAAGAAGCAGCCCATTCATTTCTATGGGGAGCGCTCGTATGCCGGCTCCCATAGAAATGATTGGGATCTGCTTTGTACGCGCTCATTCTGAATGTGTTTTACGTTCAGAAAGAGCTTAGCGTATACTGAGTGTGAATGCACCCTTATATATAGATTACTCCTGTGGTTCCCAAACTGGAAAACTAGAAGAGGGACCCCATTTGGGTGAGATTTTAGTCAGGGACCCCCCCCCCCCACTACTATTCTTAGTCCCATTCGTAAAAAAAGGCAATTATGTTCGACATATTATGCTTATCAACTGCATACTGCCCCTGTCCTGCTTATTCTTCTTGTACACATGCCCGTTACACACACAGTTGTCAACCTAGCCTCTCTGCTGCCTCAGGCTGACGATCAAAATACCCCCCCTCCCCCGTATTGTTCATCTTTTGATTATCTGCCTCATATAGCGGGGGGTTTGGGGTGCTAGCGGTAACATTACAATAAATACAATGCAGTAATATTTTGTGCTGTGATACTCACAGGAGATGTCTTCCCACATTTCCCATCTCTTCCCTTTGGACCGCTATGACCACTTCTTCCAGCTGTGACTTGACTCTGTAAAGTTTGAAACACAGACATCTTTGGCTCCTCACTTCTCCACGCACCCAACCCCTATATACATATATATATATATATATATATATATATATATATATATATATATATACACCACAGCGGCCCCTGCAGCCTATATTATGCCCCACAGTGGCACAATAGACTGTGGGGTATAATAGAGGTTGCAGGGGGCCGCTGTGGGGCATAATAGAGGTTACAGGGGCCACAGTGGACCCTTCAAGCTCTATTATGCCCCACAGTTGCACACCCATGAACTATTATTATACTCAGGGGTCTTTTCAGACTCTGAGTATAATAAATCAGAGCCCCAAGGGAGGTGAGGGAACATAATAAACAGTGTTACTCACCTCTCCGGGATCCGATGTTAATTCTAGCAGGCTTTGGGCCTATATGGTAATGCCCAGACGTCACGTGGTCTGGGAAATTACCATATAGGCCCAAAGCTTGTGCTAGCAGTAACAGCCTGTTGCCCTACAGGCCCAAAGCCTGTGCTAGCAGTAACAGGCTATTACCACTAGCACAGGCTTCGGGCCTATATGGTACTGCTAGCACAGGCTTCGGGCCTATATGATAAAATCCCGGACCACGTAACGTCTGGGCATTACCATATAGGCCCGAAGCCTGCTAGGAATAACATCAGATCCCGGAGAGGTAAGTAGCACTGTTTGTTATGTTCCCTCACCTCCTCTGGGGCTCTGATTATTATACTCAGGGGTCTGAAAAGACTCCCGAGTATAATAATAGCGGTAGTGGGATCGCAGCCTGGGCCCGGGCCTATTCACTACCGCCCACCGCGTCTTATAGTACAAGGAGAAGTGGGAGCGGCAGTGAACAGGTCCGGGGAGGTTGGTAAATAGGCCGCTACCTGCTGGGGGATACTCCAGCAGGTAGCGGCCTATTATAAAACAAAAAAACTTGTTATATTTACCGAACGCGCTGCTACTGCTCCCGCCGCATCCTCTTCTCTCAGCAGTAAGACGTCTGCGTATCAGCAGAGGCGGCGTGATGATGCTGCCTTCGCTGATACATAGACGTCTTAACCTGCGCAAGGAGAGCGGCAGCTCACCTGCGTTCGTTTAGCGAAAAAAAAGTAAAAAATAAATAAAAATTTCCCGGGCTGCCGCCCCCCCCCGGAGCGCCGCCCAAGGCGGGCGCCTCACTTCACCTCATTAGAGGTGCGGCGCTGGTTACAAACACAGCTCTACTGCCTCCATATTTTCCCCCCACATACGTTCTGATGTCTCCATGTTTTCCATACCCACAGCTAGCTACTATATTTTCCCCTTGCACACAAGCACAACATTGTGACCTAAATGTTTTCATTCCTGCACACACAGTTCTGCTACCTCTGTGCTTCCCCCTGCACCCACAACTCTGCTAATTTCATGTTTCCTGAAAGCTCCGCTGAATCCAAATTTCCCTCACACACTCAGCCCTGTCATATTTACATTTTCCCCCAGATTTTGGGGATAATGTCACTCATTAAGGAGAGACCACCTATTAGGTGTGTGGAGACTTACACAGCCATAGTCGCTCCACTGTAAGGGATCATGGGAGGAATATGCAAATCTGTCTAACAAGATGTAAAGGGTGCTTCCTATAGAGGGCAGCATAACATTTACATCTTGGGAGACAGATTTGCCTATTCCTCCCATTTTCCCCCACACACTCAGCTCTACCACCTCCACTTCCCCCTCCACACTTAGGGAGCGTTCACACTACCGTCGGTGTCCGACAGGTAGTGTCTGCTCCTAGTGTCCGCTCAAAATCTGTCACGGACATTAGGAGCGGACACTAGCTGTGTCTGTGACACCTGTCATTCATTTCAATGGGCATCGGGTGCGTTCTTTTGCACTCCGTGCCCGTCCTTCCCTGTCCGCAAGTGAAGATGTCAGACTTCTCAAGCGGACAGAAGAACCCGACATTTTGGGTTTTTCTGTCCGCTTGAGAAGTCGGACATCTTCACTTGCGGACAGGGAAGGACGGGCACAGAGTGCAAAAGAACGCACCCGATGCCCATTGAAATGAATGACAGGTGTCACAGACACAGCTAGTGTCCGCTCCTAATGTCCGTGCCAGATTTTGAGCGGACACTAGGAGCGGACACTACATGTCGGACATCGACGGTAGTGTGAACGCCCCCTTAGCTACATACACATTTCCTCATACATTTAGCACTCTGTACTCCATGTTTTTCCTCTACAGGCAGCCCTGGACAGTTTCCTTACACATACAAGCTCTGCCCCTGCATGTGACTGGTAACATAACTGTAATATCATCAAAGGTCCTTTTGCAGGACGGAGACTAGAATGGAGCGGTTTAAATCAGGTGTGTTGTGGATCCAGTAGGTGGCACTGCTTTGGGAATGTTAGCTGTGCATCTATGTTAGCGGGCTCCACCTGCCAGCCTATCAAAGCTAACACACCCAGAGCCTCTGCATTTTAGGATGTTCCATTATTGAATAGGCTAACTATGCCTCTCCTAAATGCACCCCTAACCCACCTGGTTTAACATGGATACAGCAGGTGGTGCCTCATACTAACAGTCATGGGAGGCAGCGCCGCCTACTGAATCCATGGCATATTAGGCAGCGCCTGATTTTTATCCACTTTTACCTGATTCTAGCATGTACCATCTGCAGTGTGGAAGAAATTTCTCAACTTGACCCATGACCTCCCAGAGGTCCCCTACCCACAGCTTGGCAAACAGTGGACCACTCTGTGTCACAATTCATTGCAAGTTATGCCACCATTACACAGTTAAATCCCAAGGTCCGGGTCTGAAGAAGGACTCAGTCAGTATGGAAACTAGTGTATATAAAACTGTTCTGCCTCCCTTGTAACAGTGGGAGAAGGCAACAAGCAGGCACCAAACTGGAAAAACTCAGTATAGCACCACCCATGAAGAGACTAGTAAGACATGTGTACGTATTGTAAACCGATAGCTGGTCAGGTAGTGGAGGGGTGTACATCTCACCCAGACTACTAAGGTGGGTGAGATGAGAAAACTCCAGGAATGTTTGTTCTCAGCAGACAACTTTTGTTTGCTGAGCATTTTGGTAAATGCTCAGTATTGGGTTGGATTTTTAGGAATGACAGGTAGGTTGGCAGTGGGACCTGTCATTCCACCCTCCTCCAGTCCACACTTTGGGGATGTTCCGGCAGCAATTCAGCTGCAGAGAGTTCTCCTTGTCAAAGAGGTTTAAGAAGCCAGCTCTAGCAGCAACACTTTGGCAAAGTTTGGCTGGAGAGCCAAAGAGAGAGGTCATATTTTTGGAGCTGTGTCCTGAATGATTCTACTGGCTTTTGGATTTCTGTTATTCTAGGTGAGGTAACCTATTCTATGTTTAGTTAGAGCCTAGCCGGGCAGGTATTTATTTTTGTATTGTTTTCTTTTGTTGCTGCACTATATTTTTGAGTGAAAATAAACTCTACCTTTGTTTTGGACTAAAGAAACTGGACTTGTGTGTCTATGCCACCCCACCTAGCAACCCCAGACCCTGACAGTATATATCTATCTTTGGATTTGGTGAGGAATTCTTCACTACATCTTATCTACCTTGGTTTATCCTTTGTTACCCTTGACAGTGAGGATGCTCAAACCGACAACGTGGAGCAAGTACATGTTCACATTCACTTTTTTTTTTTCTAAGCATTAGAGTTACAGATGGATGAACATGGAGGGTGATCCATCTATATCATTTTTTTTAATCAGATACTTTTTATTAACAAATGTTTCTTTACATAAAAACAAACAAATGACAAAACAACATCAACCCAACAACAATACAAGGTAAATATGGAGACATAATCCGACATGTAAAGGGGGACTGTCCATTAGGACCCCCCCCCAGATCCATCTGTGTTCTTTATTCTGTCCGTTCTGATACTATGACAGATCACATCAAAAATTACATCAAACACCATCAGTGTGAATACAGCTTTATGATATGGATAGTCTTTACAGTCTAATGCATGGTACAAATCCTAAATTGTACAACCCCAAATGAACAACTTTCCCAGTCATGCCACTTGTATAGGACTTGATGACGAAAGTTCATTGTCACCATGTAGCCCAGCCGTGTCATGAGGACTTACAGGAAGTATACACCAGTGTGTAATGTAAAGTGTAACAGTGCGAGGTAGCTATGTGCCCTGTACTGACAGACGAGCGCTGCTCACTACTACACCTGCTCAGTGCTACTACACCCGCTCACTACTACTACACCTGCTCACTACTACTACACCTGCTCACTACTACTACACCCTCTCACTACTACTACCGTTCACAGCTACTTTTATACCTGCTTACTACTAATACACCCGCTCACTACTACTCAAGTTCACTGCTAATATTCCTTTTCACCGCTACTACACCTGCACACTACTACTACTCCCTTTCACTAATACTACGCCCACTCACTATTACTACTACTCCCGCTCACTATTACTACTCCCACTCACTATTACTACTACTCCTGCTCACTACTACTACACCCGGTCACTATTACTACTCCCACTCACTATTACTACTACACCCACTCACTACTACTCCCGCTCACTATTACTACTACACCTGCTCACTATTACTACTCCCACTCACTACTACACCCACTCACTATTGCTACTATTCCCGCTCACTATTACTCCCGCTCACTACTACTACACCCGGTCACTATTACTACTCCCACTCACTACTACTACACCCGGTCACTATTACTACTATACCCGCTCACTATTACTACTACTCCCGCTCACTACTACTACACCCGGTCACTATTACTACTCCCACTCACAACTACACCCACTCACTAATACTACTATTCCCGGTCACTATTACTCTCGCTCACTACTACTATACCCGGTCACTACTACTACTACTCCCTCTCACTACTACTACTCCCACTCACTACTATTACTACACCCGCTCACTACTATTACTACTCCCACTCACTACTATTACTACACCCGCTCACTACTACTACACCCGCTCACTACTACTAGTCCCGCTCACTACTACTACTCCCGCTCACTACTACTAATACTACTACTACTCCCTCACTACTACTCCCACTCACTATTACTACTACACCTGCTCACTATTACTACTACTCCCACTCACTACTACTACTCCTGCTCACTATTACTAGTACTCCCACTTGCTACTATTACTACATCCGCTCACTATTACTAGTACTCCCTCTCACTACTACTACTACTCCCTCTCACTACTACTACTACTCCCTCTCACTACTACACCCGCTCACTATTACTACTACACCTGCTCACTATTACTACTACACCCGCTCGCTATTACTACTACTCCCACTCATTACTACTACTCCCACTCACTACTACTACTCCTGCTCACTATTACTAGTACTCCCACTTGCTACTATTACTACATCCGCTCACTATTACTCCCTCTCACTACTACACCCGCTCACTATTACTACTACACCCGCTCACTATTACTACTACTCCCGCTCATTACTACTCCCACTCACTACTACTACTCCCTCTCACTACTACTCCCGCTCACTATTACTACTCCCACTCACTACTACCTCTCACTACTATTGCTACACCGGCTCACTACTACTACACCTGCTCACTACTACTACTACTCCCTCTCACTACTACTACACCCGCTCACTATTACCACTACACCCGCTCAGTATTACTAATACTCCCGCTTTCTTCTTCCTCGGAGCTGCAGCAAATCACCCAATAATATCCCTGGGGCCGCAGGTGGGCGGGTCTTAGCGCTGACAGGTGGGCGCGGCAAGCAAGCTCACGGGTTTGTGCGGGAACCAATGATCTGCGCGGTGCCAGATTGATTGGCAGGGGAAGGCCCGCCCCCCACGGGTGTTGTGGTTTCACCCCGGCAGTGCAGAGGCTGCTGAGGGTGCCGGTGGTAGCGGCTGCTGTTACGGTCAGGGAGTCGGGGATCCAGGGTAAGTGGTGAGGGTGCGGACCGCTGCTGTGCCCCAGTATCTGCATGCACTAGTCGGGACATGTATATAGCCATACGTGCCAGGCTGCATGTGTGTCCGCTACATGTATGTGGAGCTGTAACCGCACTTGTGTAATTATAGTACACACCCTTACACACACATCGGGCAGTGTGCATGTGACAGGCTTGTGTGCACTCACACGTTGTGTGTGACAATAGTGAGGATTACATACGTGCTGGTGACATCAGTGTGAGGGCTAGTGACACCTCCGTGCATCTACTAGCAGCAGCATATGGTGTGTACACATCCTAGTCCCATACACACAAAGCCTGTACAGCTGTCATATAGTCACTGGACTGGCAGTATAGGAAGGGGAGCCGCCTGGCTGTGCTGAGCCTTGTGCAGGGTATTGTTATATGCACATGTGTAGTGTGTGCCTGTAAGTGTGATGTGCATTTGTGGTGTAGTGTATGCACCCTGGGGCTAAGTGGACATGTGCTGTGTGCATGTGTGTGACAGCTGTGGCTGACATCCTAGTACTGCTTCCCATGTAATGTGTCCATTTGTCACATCTCTGGGAAGAAGTATACCGCCATTCTTAAAGACATTCTCTGTAACAATTCCCAATGTTCCATTACTGCCTGGCAATATTTGCATGTAGCTGTGCACTGACATGTAACCTTTCATTAACATGATAAATGGTGTTCCCGGCTTTATCATTCTATAGGAAGGCCTGTTTCTTGCCATGTAATTGCTTTTGCAATTATTAACACAGTTTCTTTCATTATTGCAGGTGGCCAATGCTGAGGATTGAATCTGTACATGTCATCTTATATATTCACACATTACAGCGGATGCCAATATAAGGAAGGGACAGGGCTGGAGCTGTCATTGCATTGGTTTGAGCTGATCTTGAGAGAGAAGAAGTAAGAGTCGTACCAGGAAAGGCTCTGCTGCTGACAGCCTCATGGCAGAACCAGGTGGGGGAGGTGGAAGTGCTGGCGAGGGTAGCGTGCCCTTGCCATTAGAGTCTGCAAACGGTAAATTACCTATACCTACTAGCAATGGCGGCGGAAGAAGTGGCGAGAGTAATGGAGGAAAATGCAAAATTGAGAGTACTTCTAGCAGCGGTGTGTCCAATGGAGATTGTGCCCGCACAGATAGCCGAGATGACGGTGGATCTGCACAGCCTGACAGCCCTAGTTTGGACAAAGTGGACAAGCAAGGATTGCCTCGAAGGAGTAGTATTATCAAGGTGAGGGGATTTTCTTCCATAGTTATGATTTGCTGGTTATCGTCCATCACCAGATGACCTCTCATTTCACGTCTGGTGGTGGAGGAGCATGTATCTGCATTGTTAGTATATTACATTATCAGTACTTCTATGAAGATCATTATCCTCAGCTACTACATATAGATGTGACTATTTGGTTCGGGTGTCCTTAATGTTATTGTAACCATGGAGGCAGCCATATTGTGGGCTATACCAATAATAAAAGCATGATATCCATGTATACATTGGTGATGCTATCTGTGGTATCCCATGGCATAATCACTGAATGGTCTCGGCACTTTCTGATTTTACATTAGGGATGTCCTTGTATTAAAGAATTCCTTAAGACATCTTGCATATAGCTTTGCCCTCGGTACTAGTAGGAGCATGATACAGGGGTAGCGGTAGGCACATTATATTTACTTTCCTGCTACCAACTAATTCTCTGAAGACATTAGTTTCTTGAGATATAATAGGCAGTATTCCCGTGAGTATTATCTATGCCTAAAGCACATCTGCCTCTACCTTGTGAAGGTGACAGCTACAGCTTGAAAGTAATGTTCATCTCGATTATTACTGATATCTTAGTTCACAGCTCCCTGTACCATGTGGTTAAGACATCACACTAATGTCAGCCGTCTTCTCCATGATATAAGTATACACACGCTCTGTGCATGGCAGTGGAGGCAAAAGTATTGTAAAGCGAGTACTGGCACGTTGTTGTATGACTGTCCTGGGATCACACATGCTGAAGGCCTGTATTTTACTTTTACCATTGGGAATTTTAGCACACTGTATTACAACCCTACACAACCTCACATGAGTTACACAAACTGTCAAAAATGTGCCATCTGCCTGTAACCTAGCAAGTTCACACACACCACACCTGTCCGAAATATTTGCTTCAGGTCTTTTCTTATAATGAAGAGCTTCCCGCTGTAACGGTATGTGGCATTGGGTGTATTTCCTGACACTGGCTCACAACATCGCTTGCCAACACCTTATCTTATATGATCAAAAAGTTTCTGGTCCTCCCTCCTATGCTGATCTGGTGGAGCTTTACAGTAAGCTGTTTCAGTCTTGCTTTCATACGTTGGTTCATTTCTCTCGTCCCACCCCCGTTCCTATGGTGTTTGTGAAAGTTGCTCGGTGTAGATGTGTTGTTTGTCATTAGTACATAGGAATGGGTGTGAACTTCGACTTAGCTCTTACAAATGCACCGGATCTCACTAGAGGAACTGGAGTGTGGGCTTGTGCCTATAACACTTTGTTTCACGTCATTTTATTTTAACCTTCTGCTCTCTCTGTCAAGCTATTCTAGGTAACATTGTGATGCTTGCAGTCCCCTGGCTTCGCGGCCACTATAATTTGATCTGTATTACTGTTTGGTTACTTATTTCCTGGCAAAGCTCAGTCTATTGTACCTGACTTCTAAAGTCTGCAGTTATTTGTTCTCAGCTGTGCATACAGTGTATCCTGAAGATCCCTGTGGACATATATTCTTTGCTTTTGGACTAGTGTGTGTATACAGCAGGGGGCTTCTGCAGCCCCAGAATCACATGTGGCTTTGCAATGGCATTCTGTGTGGCTTCCCTCTGGTCACAGACCCTTTTGTCTGTCTCTGCTCAAATAACTTTTCCATGTGCATTTATTGATAAATCCAGATGAATTGGCATAAACACTCGATAAACTCACGTCCTACCTCTGGGACCTGCATCTATCTAGGAAATGGGGCACTGTTTGTGGCCACAGTATAAAGGAGAGAGGGCCATGCATGCGTCTGTCTCTTCTTTTACATGTGAAAATAACGGAGTCTGCCACTGGATATAGCCAAGATGGAAATACCACTTGAACTACAATGGAGAGAAAGGAAAGGGGACCCCCATTCTCCCAACAGGTGGGAGTCCTGGAAGATGAACGTTTCACCCGCCATATATGTCCCTAAGACAGTAGGAATACCCCTTTAAGTTTGAGTGTTTTGACAGTGTGACTCTCAGACTAGGTAAGGTTGTACACACTGGTATAAAGAAGTGCTGTACTCCTTCTGTTCAAGTTCAAGATGCTCTAAGCAGTAGGTCCCATTGTCCCATTCACTACAGATAGTGGAACCTGCTGTTGCAGCTATGAACATCTCACAATTTCTGTATTGAACAGTTTGCTCCTCTCGAGCACATGACACATGCATTGCCCAGTGCCCACCAAGTTCTATGTTCAGTGCCCACCCTGAACCACTGTCCGCCTTTAGTACAGCATTGATCGCTTTATAGGAGGACAGGAGGAACTCTTCTCCAATGACCTGATGGGTACTGGGACCAGGACGTATTTTAATTTAACTTCCTATAATCATAACTCGCTATGACGCAGTACCTAACCCATCAAATACTTCACATTAACCTCATGGTAGTATACTACATCAAGTACTAATATTTCCTTAAGGCGAAGTATTGTTTTAGAATTCAGAACCATGATACTAAAGTATCAATCTAAGTATCAAATTCTCGTATCACAACTCTAATCCAATGTATATTTTCCCTTTCTGTGGTCAGCAAACACTATCTTCATCTTGGTCAAGGCATTGGTGGAAATGTTGCCTGCATTATAATCGCTCCTACTGCTTTGTGAGGTACATGAGGGTATTGCATTTTATGGGATGGCGAACAGACAGTGACCACACAAATCCACCACGTTGTCTGTGCACCAAGTGTCCTCACCCGTGTTGTATTTTTCCATTGTACCGTACCCACTCTCCACATTCCCAGTTACTAAAGGACAATGTTTCACATTAGGAACATGTAAAGATAGAGTATTACAGTGTACCACAGAAATGCAATACAGCCAGAGTAAACTAAAAATAATGAAACCTGCTGAAGCTAAAAGAGGTTTGGAGTCAGGTTTATGGAGTAGAGTGCCAAAAATCTGTCATGGCTTAAAGGAGGAAACAAACCGTGTACAGATTGTGGAATGTGCGCCTTATTGTCTCCTAATGAAGTATGGAATGAAATGAGTTTGTCCATCTGAAGTAAACAATCCATCCTACAGAAGGTGTTGACTGGCATGGTAGAGGGTAGGGCTACTGTTGTTCCATACATGTAAATGCCATACAGTTTGGTAAAAGTCCCCAAATCCTGAAACCTCATATGATAAGTGATAGAATAGAATGAATGGCTACTCAGCTCGCATCCAATACCACGGCTCAGTGAGTTGGATGGACAATTGGACACTTACTCGTCTCCTACTCTGATCCCTGCTGCATCATGCCACAGCTGTCTTAAAGAAACTCACCTTAGGGTGATAGCATTCAAAGATGACAGCAGTCCTGGTAGCCTATTGCGAAGGGGAATCATCCTTAACTCCTGACTGATTCTGATCCTGACCTTGACCTTATTCCTGGATATTGCTATTGTCCTAACCGTTGAAATATTCACCTAACACCCTTGGCTTTGACCCCCAGCTATGTTCTTGACTTTGCTTCTCTATTAACCTTTGCATCCTTTAACCTTTTGCGGTTGTACCAGGTGCTCAACCAATATACGTTCTAGAATAGCCGTGGCAGGGGATCTGTAAAGGCAAGTTCGCACGGATGTCATTCAGATCCAATGATCAGTCATAGGATCAGAACAACAGTCAGGAAATCCAAGAGAATGACTGATGCACCCTCCATCTGCATCCATCTCCATACATTGCCTGTGTCTTGGAACCCTGGATACATTTTTAGTCATTTTCACGTGTGTATTATTTTGCAGTGTTTTAATAATAATTAATATGTTTTGCAACCTATGGAGATGTTTGGGCTAGTTTACAAGCTGATTATGCCCTTGGGCCTTCCTGTCCTATGTTCAGTAGTATTAGCTGGCAGGTTTACCTGGCTGGATAGACACCATGAATTCCTTCTTTGTACATGTCTTTACCTTGACTAATTGTCTTATTGTTTTCATTGAAGATGAGTTAGTGTCCTCCTTCCCTTCAGTCAGCATTACCCACAGGGATGTGTATATTTGCTACTGTTCTCTGCTTCCCGGGCCCATGTGTACAGCGGCTGGTAAAATGCATGTAGTCTGCTGACCTTTAGAGATGAGCTCTCTCTATCATAGTGATAGATAAGTGCTGAAAATCCAAGATGCCTCACTGATGTATTCTTCATTATTTCAGACCTGTCATAAGTACATTGGTATTTCGTAGCCTACAAAGGCACGGTATTGTTATAAGGGTGGGAAGATGGCGTGATGTTTTTAAAAGTAAGGTACAAAAAAAGTATTCTTCAAAGGCTTTACAAATCTTATGAAGAAAGCTCTCGCCCTATTTGGGAATATTGATCTATTCTATGGCATTCTCTTCTGTAAGCCCAAAGACTGGAAAACTGGTCAGTAAAGATAGGTTGGGTGGCCCAAGAAGCCATACGAGTCTTCCCTCGGTAATGTCAGCTATGTGACTGGGTCCGTGAGAGCCAGAACTGTGGTAGTCTCCATGTGACATCTTTGTCTTTGGTAAGACAACCCACTTAAGACCTTATGCGTATAACCACATATCAGAATTTCAGCCAGATTTCTTTAGTGCCAGGTGCCTAAGGGCTAGTTTACACTGGGGCAAAGAGGCTGATTTTGACAGCGGATTTCGCTTCAAAATCCGCCCCTTTACAATAGTGGTCTGTGTAGACTGCTAGCAGAAAAAAAGAAGCGACATGACCTTTCTTCAGGCGTTTAACGCCTGAAGAAAGCAATAGAAGTGAATGAGAGGCGAAAAACGCGCATTCTTTTATGCACGTTTTTTTGCGGCCCATTCACTTTACGGGAGGGGAAATATGCCTGGCGGTTTTTACTAAAAAAAAATGCTACAAAAAGTGCAGCAAGGTCCAAAAAAAGCTTCCTAATTAGGAAGCGTTTTTTTCTGTTGCCAAAATAAGCCACACGTAATTTACGTGTGAACTAAGCCTAACATTGATCTGTTCCCCGCCAAAAATACTTTGAGGGTGTTGATCAAAATATGGCATCTGATGGAACAAATAACTTATAAGGTATCTTATTTATTATATTGTATTATAAAATGTAGATCTCAGACTAATAACCGTAATATAGGATCCATAACATGCAGATCCCAGAAATAATTCTGTTCAATGGAAGCGTGCATACTGCCCTATAAAAGTACAACACTATATTCCGCTTTTATAGCTTAGGTTTCATTGTGCAGGGCAGTTTTCAGGGCTTTGGAATTCATTCAGAGACCTATCACCCTGCACATAGTCTTTAAAGGGGTATTCCCACGTTGCATACTCACCAGTCTTCACTGCTGTAAAATCTCTTTCTTTCTTCCTGGTTTCTCGCATCATTTGGTGGGCGGGGTTTCATATGCAACCTGCCATTTAGATCCGCCCCCAAATTAGCATGTATCCCCGCCCACCACATAGCGTGATCCTATGGGGTGGCTGAAGGGCCTGTAATGTCATCAAAGGTCCTCAAACAACACTATATGCACAATATTGGACTATGAAGTACAGGCAGCAGCAACTCCATTCTGTGTTACATACAGAGACTGCCTGTCTCTGCCATAATGAACACAATTGATTTAGCTAGCCTGATAACTGGGAGAACAGAAAACGAGTTCAGAAATGAAAGCAGCTCCTCTCCCCTATCTGAGAGCAGGAAGGTAGGTCACGTGGTGTACACACAGGAATAGCTAGATACACAGGCTGGCTCCCTGCACTTAGCTCCTCCTCCCTCACCCCTGAGAGCAGGCAGATACATCACTTGACTTTTGAGCAGATAAGTCAAGGGCTGTGTCAACAATGAATTGAATAAAGTAAGATAGTGGACAAACAAAGCAGTTGTGCTGAAGCAGTGTATTTAGGAAAAGTCTTACATCCACATTAACAAGCAGTATAGATAGGATCCTTGTGATGGAACAACCCCTTTAAAGAGGGTCTGTCACTTTATGTGTTGCCCTTGTCGGGGGGGGGGGGGCACTCATGAATATACCGGACTCATAAACTAGGTGTCCAGTGTATTCTCGAGCACTCCTAGTAACTGAATGGCACAACACTTTTGGTGCTAATTTGATCACATTTCTGGCCAAAAATCGCACTGCTCCAGAATGCACATAAGGATATAAAAAGCTGTGAAGTATTTTATATATTGGTTTACAACCTGGGCATCTGCGTCTTCATTTTCATGGCTGATATATTGTTTCCAATGGTTTCCTAACAGAGAAAATCACTTGTAAATGACATAAAGAAAACAACTGATCCTGGAAATATCTGTCATACCAGTAACTGCAAACAGACTAGATGGGAAATGAGTCTTTCTTTCCTTGTGGGGAGTTTTTTATCTCCATGTTAGGATAGTGGAGTAACTTTTCCAACATTCCTGTATAAAATCATAAACCATGCATATTATCAGAATATTCTGAGGGATTTTGTGAAGTGACATTCATGTAAAATACTTCCACGTGACTGATATCAAATACTTAGTAGAAAATCTTCGGGGGTTGCAAAACCTGCAGTGGGAGATATGGCACCTGGATAAACAGAAGGGGCATGATATATCCAGAAAGTGGCAAAGGAACAAAATGTATTTGCCAGAAGTTTT
The DNA here is from genome assembly GCF_031893055.1 of Leptodactylus fuscus. Lineage (NCBI taxonomy): Eukaryota > Metazoa > Chordata > Amphibia > Anura > Leptodactylidae > Leptodactylus > Leptodactylus fuscus. The sequence continues at coordinate 174,538,482 of NC_134268.1, read as the reverse complement.
TACCCCTCAGCACTAGATACAGCGCATGTGATGTGTTACGGGTAAGTTCACACAGAGTTTTGCAGGCGGATTTTGAGGCCTAAAATGGACACCTCCCAACCCTCTCATTCATTTTAATGTTAGACTGTAGCAAATTTTTCCTGTAGATGAATAAAGAAGTGTCATGACCTATCTTTAGCTGTATCCCACCCTGCAAGCCCCATTAAATTGAAGGGGCAGAAAAAGCACAAAAAAAAAAAATTTGCGTTCAAAAAACTGCTAGCGTTTCATTTCAGTTGGGTTAAGGCTGGTCTTACACAACCGTAGTTTAAGACCACAAATGGTCCGCAATTGCGGGTTTTAAATGTCGGACCATTTGCGGACCCACTGTTTTCTATGCGGCCTCTTACACCACCGTAGATTTTGTTCCGTGGTGTGGCGGGCCGTAACTGTGGTCCGGACAGTATACTGCATGTCTGTAATGGCCGTTTTTTTACGGCACGGACTGTCCTATACAAGTCTATGGGTGCGTGCAGTTATTCGGATATACGCTGAACATACATCAGTGTACAGTATATCCGCAATTGCGGATGTCAGCATGTGTGGTGTTTGTTTTTTGCATTGCGGATGCACTTTGCAGTTGGGCACAGACGTCTGCGGAATGAGTTTTTAGAGTGAAATTTGTGTTGCGGATCTGCAAATTGCAGACCGCAAAAACAACTACGGATGTGTAAGACCAGCCTTAGGCAGAATCTGCCTGAAGATAATTTCAATGACTTTCTTCAGTTAGAGTAAAAAAAAGAAGCTTCAGGATTTATCTTAAGGCAGATTCTGTCATGCAAATCCCACACAGATAGCGTTTTTTTTTTCTGCCTCTTATTCCCATTGAAATGAATGGGAGAGTTGGAAGATGTGGTGGTGTGTGTGTTTGTTTGTTTGTTTTTTTTTCTTTTAGACAGTGTGCCTCAAAATCTGCCTACAAAAACCTCAGTGTGAAAGATGAATAATAGCTACTGTAGAAGAGCAGTCATGATAACTGAAGGAACAAAGGTGTCCTCAAAAGTTCCTTGTGCAATGGCCTGGGCTCTCTGCATTGGATCTTCCCTCGTTGCATTTGAGTGACAGTTCCTGGGTGGGCACTAGAACCAGTACCCATTAGCAGAGGGGGAGTGGTTGTGGAGCGTGGGACCCTGCTCAAGTAAGGGACCACCCAATGCGCATCTTGAAGTCGTGGAGCCTGATGGATTAAAACCCCCTCACCTCCGACATGTAGTTAGTATGAGCAGGGACCTTGGGGTATCTGAATGCCTTTAAAAGGGGACTATGTGGCAATGTTTGTTCCTGTAATATTTGAGATGGATAAAGTGAAAAATCCTTAAAAAGTTAGGTATTCAGTAAGTAATTTCTGGGTTATTGCAACGTTATAGGATGAGCTACTAATCTCATTCACAGACCTGAACATGTGAGATAACATTGATCATGAGATGGACGTCGATCAGTAATCCCATTAAAGACACTACAGTCAGCTCTTACAGCTGTATCGACTGCTTAGGGTAAGTTCACTCATGGCAGGTTGGATGCAAAAGTTTGTGACTGGAATGAAAGAAAAATGGAATCTGTGACAAGGGCTCCTAACAAAACCTGCAGATGTGAATACCGCCTAAACGTAATTGTGACAATGAAGAGGGCAGTAATAAGGCTATCAGACAGTCCTTCTCCTCTCTCCATTCACAGAATGTAATTCACTAAATCTCTCTTGGAATTTTGTATTTTCCTGTGTTCATTTTCTTTTCTTTTTTTTTTGTTGTTAAATGTACTATAAAAACATTACCCCCCCCCCCTTAATTTATGCACTTGAGAGCTGTTTAACATTTGATAACATATGTAGCAAGCCTGAGATAAATGTCCTTACAAATTGCTTGAATAAATCAACCAAACTGTATTTTCCTGTATTTTGTACTATAAGTTTACATTGCAGATGAGACAGGAAAACGTTGGGCCATTACTGACGTGGTTATGTAATTGCTTCTCTTTAATTTAAGGAAGTGCGTGACCGCTCAGGGCACAGCATGGATAACAGACTGCACCCTATACCGTATACAGGAATACTACCAGTGTCCGTCATGTTCCTGATACTTCCATCATGTCTTTCTGCTTGTTTGTGTTCTCATATTCAGCAGTTTTTTGTATAAAATTCTGTACAGTTATTTGTAAAGTAGTAAATCTTAAGTGTCCCTCTTTGGTCAGCTGACATGTTGGGAGTCATGAAATTGCGTAATTCTGGTTACCCGGCTGTTGATGCAGAGATCGGTTCATTACACAGAGAAACATGAGTGGGTTTGGCCCTTATAAGACTCATCTTGAAGTTTTCTGATAACACACATTTCTCAGTATTGCTGACACTTCGTCATCGCCAGCCACTTCCGTGACCTCTTGAGGAGTGTGGCTTCTAGCAAAAAATAATGTGTTTTTGTTCTGTTTCTCCTAGGAGGTTGACCAGAATCTGGGAAGTGTTACTTACAGAAACCATATATACAAGTTACATGGGGAAGTGTAAAAAGTGTATTATTTAACAGATTACTTAAGAAGAATAAAGGAAAATTTGAGCACTTTTTACTTTCATGTAGAGCTGCATACATGAATACTGTCTCAGAAAAACTGTCTGTAATCTTCATACCAACTTATCGGACTTAGTAGGGCAGACTTAGTAAGACTGGCGTTTCGTATGCCATAACGGGCCATCAGGCACAAAATACGCCTATTTTATAGCTCTGGCCTCTGGGCGAGCACTTATCAAAATCTTCACCAATTCTAGTTCTTAGAATCTGTCAATAGGTGGCACTCCACTGATCCCAATACAGTTGGAATTTTTTTCTCTAGCCCCCACCATTCCTGAGTAACAAGTGCAATTAGTTTTGGTGCCTGATGTGCTGTTGAAACATTGTAGTGTCAGGCAGGGGGCGTGGTTCAGAGGACCAATCAGAAGCTGCCAGTGACAGAGCTGAGAATCACACCCTTTGTCTACTCCTCCCTGACATCACCCACCTGACAGTACAGACCCTAAATAGCACATCAGGAGGTGGTGAAGGGGCCTCTTTAGTAAGTCAGGTGCTGTGGCTCATGCTTCCAGAGCCTGAGTAAGTGGATTTTAGGGCTTGCTGTGCCCACATTTACTGCTGTAAAGAGTACAATCTGCATCACCTTTTACATATATATTGCGTATCTCTCTGCTCGGTGTCTATATTTTTGTGTGACATAATAATATAGTTTGTGTGCAACATAATCCTTTTGTATGCAGTCACATAAAACAGCCCCTAATAATTCATAAAAGGCAATAATCTTTTCAGACATATAAAGTCGCATAAGAAATATTGTGACTTTTTTTTTTTTATTTGTGTGCTCAGTCACTCACGTGCTTCTTGCTAGTTGTAGACATTGTACACAGTGAGTGCACCCTTCCAAACTAGTTAAAGGGGTTGTGCCAATAAAACTGCTTATCCTCTAGGAATACAGGGTTAGTGTCAGATCACTGGGGGTCACTTGTGTGACTGGTGCACCAATCACTGCTAAGGGACTGCTGGAGATTGGGAGATTGCAGCAAGTGCAATGAGGCTCCATTTATGGCATGGGGGGATTTTCGGTCCCCTGTTGTCCTGATTGCTGGTGGACTCGGGGGTTTGACCTCCCAGCAATGGGACACTTATCCCTCGTCCTTTGGACAGGTGTCCCCACCCTTGGTTTCAGCCCTGGTGAAATAAATAAAATGTTGCAAAGATGTGCCACATTTATATCATCTATGCGAGAAAACAATGCAGTGTTTTTGGAAAAACACCACTGGAGTTTTTCGTGGTTTTTTTTTTTTTTTTTTTCAGCTAGAAGTGAAAGTAGATGCAGCAGAAAGGATAAATGTAAATTCTTCCTATGTATTTCCCATTCTTTTTCAGTCCTCTTCTTCTGGCTTTGGTTCAAAAAAATTTAACGAAATTCTGCGGCGTTGCTTACGTCAGTCCATGAAGCACCTCCCTGTCTGGGTGCATACCCCATATTTTACAAAATAAAACGCTGAACTGTAGTAGTTGAGCTCTTATGATAAAGGTATGTTCACATGAGGCTGTAATATTGCAGCAGCAAGTCCCACCATAGCAATCTGTAATAGGCTTTCTATTTTCTCGGCATAGACCATTGTAGTGGCAACGAAGATGAGTTACAAATATGGTTTTTTTTTTTTCTTTCTTTTTTTAAATTCCAAAATAGTTATTTAATTTTCTTGATTTCCATTTCCGCTAAACCCCGCTACTTGTGCCTGGCAGCCTGTACTGAGATTGATGCACCACTGAATCCTCTTTAACTGTCCCATAGGGGCTGTAATTGAATGATACTAAAGTGACTGCTGACATATGAGATGGATTAAATTATTTTAGCTAGTGTTTCAATGCTTTGCAAAATACATACTGAATTTGTCTCAGAAGATGGATGAAGTTACTTGTCTTCTGTGAAATTAGATTGCAAGTAAATGTGAGCGCTACTAATGACTGAACTGTGAGACTCCTCCCGGATAGTGCCAAAATAATCTATATTTAAAGATGAAGGTAGTCCTTCATTTTTATAAGAAAAACAATCTGCCGTTTAATGGACAATAATCATATAGATAAAGAATTAACCTGGTCATACATAGCGGATTATGGTGGGTCAAACCATCTGGCGGATATCAGGGAAGAGAATTGTCGGGCAGGTAATTTCATTTTTGTGGCTTAGGCTGGACATACTCCATAGACACCAGTTGGTCAGCTGAATGGTTTGTTTCCCAAACCCCACCTGTACTCGCCCCTCCATGTACCCCTAGTGGTAACCTATCTCTCTGTGAACAAAATCTTATAGCATATTGCAATCCAACACGTTTAAAGCGTATCTGAACAGCCAACGGGTAACCAATGCCGAGGAAGTCAGCAGATTGCTGTAGGGTTAGGGGAGCCCGTTTGCAATGATCCGGTGACTGACTCATATTAAAGTAGTTGCCTATGATGAGACAACCCCTTTAATAGAGATTAACCCTAAACATTACTCCAGACAAATATGTCTTACTAATGGTGACACACAGGTTAATACATCACCACCTATACCTAGAAATACTGAATAAATATATAATATCGATGGACTTGTCGCGTGTCATGACCTTGATGGGATTTACAACAGCTGAACTTGACATTAGGACTGTAATGGGCTGCAGTGAGAGATTGGATACATTGTGTTACACCCTCTTGATAGGCTTGCAAGGCAGCATTATTAAGAAAGGTGTTAATAGGGCCAGGTTTATGTGGGATTAGGAGGAGCTCAGTCTTTGACATATTACGTTTAAGAGGATGAGCAACTACCAGAGGGAAAAAGCAATCTGAGCCCGGCTATCAACATGTGAGATTTTATATAACATGGTAGTATTATACAGTGTTTGCTTAACTTAGTGGGATTTTGCCATAGTAAAATGTATTATTTGTATGCTGTTCTCTGTCCTCCCATGCAGAGAATGGAAGAGCGTAAAACTAATATTAGCAGGCACTACAGTTATGGCAAGCAAAGAGGTCCCAAGATTAAGGCTAAGGCCCCATATTGTGGAAATGCAGTTTTGTTTTTTTTTTGTGCGGTTTTTGGAAACAAAGCCAGGAGTGGATTGACCGGAAGGTAGAAGTATAAGAACATATATATATAATAAAATCTCCCATTCTTTTTCTAGCCAATCTTGGCTTTGGCTCAAAAAACCGCAGCAAAATCTGCAACAAAAGAATCTGCGTTTCCGCAATGTGGGGCCTCAGACTAAAGCAGTAAAAAGGAAGCCGGGGCGCACCTGGATATCAGGTGCAAGCTCAATAAAGCCAAAGTGTACTGCCCCAGGGTTCTTAGAGAGCTGAGAGGAACAAAGGAAAATCTAATAAGAACATTGGACTGAATTTTTTTTAAAAAACCTCCTGGCCAAGGACGATCATTCTGTAGAAATATTTAAGACTCTAAATCACTGGCAGTAAAACATTGTATGGCGTTTCCATTGAGGAATAGATTAAAATATGTATATCCATTATAATGTACAGAAAGATGGTCAGAGAAAAAGGATGTTATCAAAGTATGATTTTCAGTATGTGCAGCTTTACCTGATTTTTGTTGATGTAATTATTACTTACGCATAGATGCCTGGGATAGATTCAGACAGCATTTAGATATTGGCAGGAAAATGAGTAATAGACTGATGACAGTATCTTGTCTAATTGGCAATCTCCAACCAAGCTCTCCCCATAGTCTGCTGCTGGAGCTGGCTTCTTAAACACCCTTGATGAGCAGATTCTCTGCAGCTGAGTCGCTGCTGGAACATCCCCAAAGTGTGGACTGCAGGGGGGTGGAATGACAGGTCCCACTACCAACCTACCTGCCATTCCTAAAAATCCAGCCCAGTACTGAGCATTTACCAAAATGCTCAGCAGACGAAAGTCTGCTGAGAACAAACATTCCTTCTGGAGTTTTCTCATCTCACCCACCTTAGTAGTCTGGGTGAGATGTACACCCCTCCATTACCTGACCAGCCGTCGGCTTACAATAGCCTAATATATAGAAAGTACCTCTGCCTGAAAAGTGTAGAAGAAAACCTATTTCTTTAATAAGATATATTACAAAATTTCTTTTGTTCAAAAGCACTGTTTATTTATGAAGCATTGTATGCTTTAAGTGACTGATGCAAATGGAGCCTCTTCCTTCTGCATCAGTCTACAATTCTTGATGGAAGCTTTCTTTCATCTTGTTGTTTTACTTCCCTAATGGAAAAGAAAGACGTACAGACAGGACTTTATCTTCCATTATAATAGTAAACAAGATGGAAGAAAGCTATGGTCCTGTTGCAGATGGAGGGTGTTCCTTCGGTGTTTAAGACTTTTACTGTAATCTTATAAGTGATGGAATGAACCGAATTCATATTAGTGTTGACTGTACAATGTCTCCATGAACGCCAAAGTATTGGAACATTTCTAGCCTTGTTTGTCTCTAATTTTATATGGAGCAATATGGAAATCTTCTGCTTAGACATGTAAATTTAGATTCTGTCACCCAGTACATAATATCAGATGACGTAACTCATTTGTTTGCTGACATTTTTTTTTCTAAGCTGTCTACCCGTTCACTTGTGTTTTCTCTGGCTTGTGTCTCTGTGTGTTGGATATAGGGCAATAAAAGGTTACTACCAAACAGAAGCTAACTTACATATAACCCATTGAAGGCCTTCTCTTTAGAACGGGTGCATGGTTGGACCAGAGACACAGGTGACAAATGAGGCGTGCCGTGTTGCATTTTGTACTTGGAGACAGGCCCTTTTTAGTTCTGATTTTTGGCTATGACCTTGTGCCGGCTTTTGCTTTTCAGTCTGTATTTTCAGTCTTTTCCTTACTTTAATGACTTATTATAAGGTATTTTAGAATTGTGTTACATAAGTAGAAATGAATGACTACAGTGTATACCTGGAGCTGTGATGCAATTGCACTAATTACTTTTATTAGCTTAAGTGGACCACACGGAATGTTAATTGACGCATTAAGTACATTGACAATACTACCAAGTTTGGTGTATAACCCAATAGCTATTTCCATCTTTTCTATAAACTGCATTAAGTCAAGGCAATGAAAAGCTACTAATACAAAATGGGCAGTAAACCTTTGGGGTTAGAGACCCTTTTTAACCCGTTGTTATACTAGGGACATATTATATCCCAGCATTTAGATTTAGTGCCCTAAAATAAATGACTTTTACTATACATTGTTCAGTGTCTTATTAGTTTACCGTCCTATGTCCCATAAATAGTTAACCATATCCTTGTAAGTAAATCTGGAGCATCTTTTCTTATCTCTCTACCTTGTGCTATTCCTCTTTTTATTCCTCCTAGAAATCTTTGACTAAATTTACTAGTGTTACTGGTTGTAGTTGTGTCCCTGTACAGTCTAAGGCTCCGTTGCCACGGACTAACGCGCCGTGCATTCGGACACATACACGTGTCAGTGTGAGCGCTCAAAACAGATCTCATTCACTTCAATGTGTGTCGGATCATGCGCGCTACACATTGAAATCGATATGTTAAAAAGCCTCCCATTGATTTCAATGTTTAGCGCCCGTAAGCTGGCACACAAAAGTAAATGGGATCTGTTTTGAGTGCTCATACTCTGACATGTGTATACGTGTCCGAATGCGCGGCGCGTTACTCCGTGGGAACGGAGCCTTAGAGCGGTTGCAGATAACCATGTGTTTTTCTGCGGCCCTGAATTAAAGGCATGGGCAACACGTGGATGTCAATCGTGTGCTGCCTGTACACTGGCTGTGCTTCCGCGGCCCCTTTCATTAAATGAATATGAGCCATGGAAACGGGACCACAAAATTGGACAGGAATTGGACCTGTTCTATATTTTGCAGCCTGGACTGTCATCACTGTGTAATTCATGATCATGTGTACAGGCCGATAGAAACGAATGGGTCAGTGTGCTATCTGTAAAATACACAGTCAGCCCACTGATCACGGCCACAGTAGTCTGCAAGGGGGCTGAAACTGTCCAATTAGTGCTGACCGTGCCAGTGTATAGGAACATACCCCTTTGACAAGAGCAATGGAAGTAACAAGAGCCCAGTTGTTCATTGTTTCCTAAATTTCTAGGAGTAATAACAGAGGAATGGCATCTATAATAGTCTGGATTCTGCTACTCCCAACACCTGGACCATTCTTAACCGAAGATGGAGAAATAATCCCGGTTTCACTGCGCATGCGCCAGACCTCAGGGACATACGTAATGAAGCCAAGGTTTACTTCCCAGTGTCAATAAAGTCGCACAGGAGTACCAGAGGTCTTTGAAGTACCACAAGTCTGAGGAGACTCAACAATAAGAATAAAAGGTGCTTGTCAATGCGGTTTGGGGCCAAAAAATCCCCCAAAAAGTTATTTGGGATACTACACCACTACACCACTGATCCATAAGGAACTAAGGGTGGTTTAGTGTCCCAAATATCTGTGACAGATTCCCTTTAAGAGATTTCACTTCTGATAGGCCATATCCTCATTAAAGTGGTTGTCTAGGAGTTTACTATTTACTACTGTTGAGGGTAGGACAATCTTTAGGATTGGTAATTGGTAGCAGTTCGGCATTAGTCAGTGACTGAGTATGCACACCTATACACAGTATACAGAGCTGTGATTGATACTTTGATTCCAGTGCACCGGCCAGTGCACATAGCAGGGGTATTCGGACTGCTACTGATATGCTCTTGGTGACCTGTTCTTAGGATCTTCTAGGTGACCCACCCTCATTAGTAATATACTCCTGGACAACCCCTTTAACAATAACTTTTTGTTTGGTGTAACAGTACAGTTGGTATAATTTCTCCATTGTGATTCAGACTATAGATGTACCACGATGAAGTGATTGTATTACACAATCACATTAGCCTCTTGTGGATTATAAGTGGTTAAATCTGCTTTAAAATCTGATCCTTGTGCTACTTGGTGCAGTGGATTTTGGCAGCGCGGTGTACTGTGTCCCTGTATAACTCGTCCTGTGTAGCAGAGTGCAGACTCTTACGGTACACTAATTGGAGATGAATGGGAATTGATTCTTTGCACCGTTACACTGTGTCTCCTCGAAGGGAATCTGATAAATGGCATCAGTAGAGACGAACATGAAAATTTCCAATCAAGAGCGGGGAAAGTCAAGTATTTTTACACTGTATTAGTCAAAATGTTTCTTTGCAAAGCATCTGTCTATCTCTGTTCTCATGTGTGACATTAGAAAATGCAGCGATGTTGACATATTCTGAATTATTTTGGCAACCAACATTCTGTACAATAACACAATGAATTCTGAACAAAGTGATGGAATGTTTTTCCATGTCTTATCACAAAGGTGAAGGCTAGAAAATACAGCTGCTAAATCTAATGCAAAAGCTGCCTTGCGTTGTTATGGTTAACCCCTTCATGTCCACTGTTTCTGTCCTTCATGGGTTATAAACATTTCTATAAAACGTTTAATGGAATGTGACTTTTACCAAGATGGAAAGATTTTTCTATTTATCCATCTTCGTTATATACTTAAGTAATTGTATAAAGTGCATTGCCATTAGTGGTAACTGTAAATTTACGCCTTTTGATTTCCGGCGAGGGAAATTGTGAAATTTTCACCGGAACAGTGTAGTTGACTTGTGGGATGAATCATTCAATCACATGATGAGCTGTGAGGTTGTATACAGTGAAACGACTGAGGGTTGTAGCTGTATATGTGTAAAATACGCAAATCTTAATGACTTCCCTTCTGGAGGGTTTAGTTTGAGCAACATAAACATTTGCATTCCCTTGAAGGAAAACCACCATGGAAAATGTTAAAAAAAGAATTCTCACTTCGATGTTAAGTTACAGTTATTTATCCTAATGCAGCTCTCCTTATGGTAAAGCTTCATAATGGGTGGAGTGATCCGGTGAAAGGGTATATAAGCTTTCAAGCCTCTTGGGTGGTAACCATTGGTGTAAATGATGATTTGGATGAACATTTATCATCCCAAAAATGGCACATCTAGTTGACTAGGGCCCGCATATTGCCTCTGTAGCTAATATCTTGCATGAAATTGCATACCCTACTATATGGTCTTCTTCCTTACAACCATGGGCTTATATAGTGCTTCAGGGTGACACCATTCAGCGGTGAATGAAGTCTATTTAGATCCATAATGCAGCATTCCTTGTTTGTTGTTGAAACTTTAGGTCATTGGAAAATGAAAGAGGAACTTTCACCACCTCTACCAATTCCAACTATTCACATCCTTTAGTAGCTGTTGCTCCACTGACTCCAGCACAGTTGGAATATTTTCTCTAGCTCCCACCATTCCTGAACAATCAGTGCTGTAAGTTTCAGTACCCAATATGCTAATTAGGCTCTCTACTGTCGGATAGGTGGTTCTGGATTGGAGCAGACATCAAGGAAGGACCACCTGACAGTATAGATACTATTTAGAATATTGAGTGGTGGAGATGAGACTCTTTAAAGAGGACTTTTCATGTCCTTGGGCACATGTGTTACTGCATACCACTAGAAAGCCGACAGTGCGCTGAATTCAGTGCCCAATCAGCTTTCCCATTATGTACCGCTGCTGGAGAGTTATCCTGTTATGCGCCCCTCCTGACAGTAGAGTCCATACGCTGTTCTGTCAAAGGGGGCATTCCTAACTGCCCAGTCATGATGCTGAACGTTGAAGAACGTCCCTTCAGTCTATGGACGTTTACTGTCAGGAGGGGTGTTGCTCACAGACTGGCAGGAACGTCCTGACACTGAAGAGCTATGGTAACAGCACCAATAGCTCTTCATCAGGGACACATAACGGGAACGCCGATAGCATGCTGAATTCATCGCACGGTCTGCTTTCTAGCGTTATATAATACTGCATGTGTCCGAGGACCTTTCCCTCTCTAACCAAGCGAGAGACTGTTTTGCTGTGAGCGACTGTCGCACTGGTTTTGATGGAAATTTCCAATTATCATTATAAAACAGATATTAGAACATGGAGTCTTGCCATGGATACAGAGGGACAGAACAGATTACAGCAACCTTTAAAAACAAAGGATGTTTTTAAAAACACTTATGTTATTTAGTCATCTTAATATCTTTCATCTTATTTATGTGTTTCTGGTAGAACTGAGTGAAAATTCCTTTGGTCAGGTTGACATGGATCCTATGAAATGTGCATGTATATGAACATATCTCCCCAGTTCTACCCCATACACATGCATGCTTGGCTCATCTCTGTATGCATACGTACTGATTAGGGACTTCTGGCAGTCACTTATTTCCCAAAAATAAAATATAAGAATTTATATTTGTCTGTGTTTGTGTGACCAATTTGCATACATTTAGGCATATGCAGTAGGTAAATGAGGTGCTTTAGAAGGTTTCAGCTCTGTAGGACCTACCATTTTTAACATATTCATACAAGCAAATGTAACATCATTGTCTTCCACATCAAGGGCCTTCCACTATATCACATCAAATGAACCAAACTGGGCAGTAGAAGCTTGAAGGTCTTTATTTCTTTGCCTCATTGGCATACACATTTTTAGACAAGGTTTCCATAACAACCCAGACAGTTTTGTTTTAAACTGGGTTTCTATAGCAACCCAACAACATATTCACAAAAGCAAATATGATACCACTTGGTCCCACATCAAGGGCTTTCTCAATTTCTCATCAAATAACTTGCATTAGTCAATAGAACTTTTCAGGCTTCATTCTTAGCCTCACTGACATACACACAGGTTTCTTTGTTGCAGATTTCCATGATAACCCAGCCATTTTTGTTTTAGACTGGATTTCCGTTATAATTGGGAAATTTTTCTTTACTCTCTGTTAATGGACTGTACCTATACTGGAAAAAGATTTACTTTATGGCATATATATCTGTTTTATATCAGTATTAAACAAAGTTTGTAAGCACATACACTAAGAAAGTAGACCTCTGCGATGTCAGGTAACCCATCTACTGTAGTATGCCACATAAAGACTGTACTTGTTTTTATCTAAAGTTGAACCTTTATCTAACAAATAGTTATTTATCCATCATTGTACTCATTCTCTTACTGCTAATTCTACGTAAAACAAGAATATGGAAAAGTGCATGTAATGAGCAATGGCCGGATGAATCAGCTGGTTTAAGACGATGCAAAAATAAAATCTGGCGTTTTCAGCAAGCCCCTATGGATATTTTGAATGTGAAATCACCGGAGCGGCAGTTTTCTCGCTTGGCCATCTTCTGAAAAGATGAAGCCAAGTTGTGTGATTTCCTTATAAATCACCTGATGGTAAAGGAAATGTACAAATTGGTAATTGAGGACATTTATCTTGTGAAATGCAGGGCCTTTGTTGCAGTTGGCTGTAGCTGTAGGATGCATGCAGATAAATTACTGTAATATTCCCCAGGCAGGCATTGATCCAGTGCATTCATTGCGACTTTATAATACGTAATAGTCAAGTGCCATGCTCTGAGCGTAGCTTCGGCTGTCTTCAGGTTATGCTCCTTTCTTTCAGCACATGTTCATTGAATTTATGACTCCCCCAAAGCACCGAAGAGCACACGGAGGTTGCATAACGTAACTGGCTACAATTCACCAGCCATAAAGTAATGATTCTGTCTCTTCAAGTGATGTAGTATTTCTTCTCTTTCAAACAACCAGGTGCATAGGAATAAGGGTTGTTTATATCTTAGGTCAAGGGTAGGCAAAGTTATATAGACTTTAGGAGTGAATGGATCAAACCAGAAGCCAGTTTGTTTATAGTTGCAGCCAGGCAATAGCAACTTTGGATACTCGCACCAACTGTGTGAGCTACCAGCCGTATGGTCAATAATAAGATTACAAGCACTATTTCTAATGGAATCAAATACTTTTTTGATAATTTTCACTGTGGGGTAAAGTGGTCTGCTTCACCTTCTGGCAGCTGACAATATAGTTTCTTCTTGGTGCTCCGCTGAAGGGTTTTGGCTTTACTGGTATGTTGCTGTACAGTCAGTAAAGCTCATTGTGGGATTTGTACATTCAACATCCTATTAAATGTTTGGATAACTCAGTTTAGCCTAATTCATACTGCTGTGTCTTTGACTGGAAACATGGTGTGTGATGGCCGCATCTCCTGGCCGTAACTGGGGCCAGCGTGAAACCAGGGAATGCTCATAGTAACTCACTGAAAATGGATAATAGAACTAAAGCGAACCTCCAGTTCTCGGCATAATATTGGGAATGTATAGTTAATGTACTTGGTGCTCCACTTATTGGACCTGTTATAGCGCCAATGATTCCCTGTCCCCTTGGCATTCATCTACAGGCCAGCAACCTCCTATGTACTCTGTGCGTCAGTAGTCACTGCCACCTACCACTGCTCAGGAATTGACAAGCACTGTTGACATCAGGCACAACACCACCTGTTCTACAACATTGGTCTAAATCGTTGCACCCTCTGCTCCAGTATCGGGGCTTTCTGATTGTAATTCGTTTAGGAGTCCATCATCTGTCAGAATTTGTGTTGCAGATTACTTTAGAACACCCTTATTGCATACTACGCCCCCTATTTATATACCACACCATGACACTGACTTTTGGGTATCGGCCCTTCCTTTCTTCCATTACTGCGTTCTTGTTCAGTACCATATTATACTTTTGGATGTGATCACCACAAAATAAATGTATATTGTCCCTGTTTATCAGCTGGGAGTGGAATATGTTTTGGTGTGGTGCTTTTTCTCTATTGTGTTCTAATTTAAATAATGGGTAAGAGCAAGTTCTCATTGATAAATTGAGATGACTTTTGATATTGGTTATTTTTTGATTAATTGACCCTGCCCTACATTGATGTCAATTAAAATATCCTGTTCATAGACTACAGATAGATAATTACATGCTATCTTATGGAGTTGTAGTTCTCTCTCTATGTAGATTTTATACTATAAGTTCTATGGTAGTTGAATGTTTTTTTTTTTTGTTTTTTTCAAGCTGTATATCCTCTTTATAGTTATTAAATTGCCTATTCGCTATCCTGTATTTACAAAGCCGTAACACATACATATAACCTGGGAAATTCTTGATCGAGATGGTTTATTCATTTTTTTTACATTGTGTTAAATTTTATGTCCTGTTTTAGCAAAGACAAGTTGTCAATCACTTGGTAAAATTGATATTGTGTGTCTGAATTGCAGCTTCTCCTTTCTTCCCCCATTATCTGTCTGAACATTTCTTGCCTTAATCCTGTCCAACAAGTCCCATTTTTCAAAAGAGACTCCCTGAGGTGCAGCTGAAAATTTTATCCTCTTTTTACTGTCTGCCTGAAAATAGTTCAGTCATCTCCGTGAAAATTGTGTAAGCCCCCTGCAATTTCAAAGCCGGCTAGAAATAAGCTTCCCAACCACTATTCTGTGTCTTGTATATTTCGGGGTTATGGCACCATTCATTTTCTGAATACTGGTAATGGTATCAGGGGTTAACAAGGTCAAACTGGGAACAGTCTCCATGGGGCAATTTCATTTTCTTCTTTTCTTCTGCGCAATGTAAAGATAAAATTGTATATTTACTGGTATGGAAGTGGTGTCTGGAATTAAGCTGAATGTTACAAAGCTCGCTGTTTGTATTATTATATTAAAGGTTTTTTTTGTGGTCAGAATATTGATGGTCTACAACTATAATGGACCATCAGAATGCTAGTGCTCCAGCTCTATGTGCAGCTGCTTGTGCAATGAGAGGGTTGCTGTTGCTCCAAAGGGGTAAGTGGCAACATCCTCAATGCTCCAAAGAGCTTATTTGCATGTTGACAGTAACCGTAATATCTTGGCAATGGAAGCACCGATTCACAAGGACATTCAAGTGACCCTAACAGATCTGCAGGGCTGGATTGATATGTTGGACTCTTGTGACAGCCTCCCGGTGACCGTTCTCACAATATATTTAACTGAAGTGTATGCTTTGACTATATTCAACTGTTTTTGGAGAAATGTTGTCAGGAGGACAAATGCTGTAACCAGTGTTTTCAACCTTTTCAAACAAAGTACCTTCTAGTGGGAAATGACCTGCACAGTGCCCCACAGGTAATGTAATGACGTCCACAGTGCCCCACAGATAATGTCCCCCACAGTGCCCCACATTAATTATAATGGCTAATACACTGTCCCCTATGTAATATAATGACCTCCATGGGCTATACACTATTCCCCATGTAATATAATGGCTTCCACAGTGCACCCACATATAATATAATGACCCCCACAGTGCCCTACATTAATTATAATGGCCAATACACCGTCCCTTATATAATATAATGACCTCCACAGGTAATATAATGGGCTATACACAGTTTGCCATGTAATATAATGGCCTCCACAGTGCACCCACATAAAATATAATGGCTCCACATATAATATCTCCCACATATATTATATTATATAATATTCCGGCCCCCACACTAAGTGATGTTTAAGAAGTGAGTGGTAAGTTGTAACAACATACCACTCTGCTCCATGTCTCCTCTGAACAGCCATAGGCACCGTCCTTTACTATACAAGCGCATTGTGCACTTGTTGCAGGTGCTCTTTGCACGTATAGGAACCCCAGGGAGCGAGTGATGAGCTATGTTCAAACCCCCCCCCCCCCCCCTGCTCACATCCGCATTGATGGAAGTGCTTATTGCACTGGTGAAGTAAGGATTGTGCCCACGGGCATTCATCCTTGGTGGTGGGGTGGGAGCAGTGGCTTCCACCATGTCGTTTACCCCTACAGGGGTACATGAACTGCATTTTTAGAACCACTAAGAACACTGTTGAGGATGGTGATTGGCTGAGAGCAGATGACAAAAGGTTCATCCAAATGTCCCATTCAGCTGGATGCCATGTGTAGTATATGCTGCTCTCTAAATTCTGTTTCTAGAAACTATGTAATGGGAGCTTCTAGTACTTAACATCTTAACTCCATGTGAAGTGTTTTATTGCTCTTCTTTAAAGCAATAAAAATAAAACGAGAATGACCACGGATGAGCAAGTTTATAGTCTCCATGATATAATATAATAGTTATGGACATGGAATACATGCCCAACTCCATAGCCAATACATAGTGTACCACCCATCTCCTAAAACTCTGACTGCTACACACTGCCAGACCATCTGCTGATGTTTTATATTCTTCTGAAGCCATTTCTTTATAGGTATCCACACATTTGGTAGATTTCTCATTTTAATATCACCTGCCATATTTGAAGCCCATGTGCTCCTAGCATTGCAGTTGAGATCTGGACTTTCACTTTTGTAGCCCAAGTTCAGATTCCTGTTTGTTCCATCATAGGATAAGAGCAAAGGACTCAAACAGTGCTGGAGTGAAAGATGTAAACAGAGCGCCCTCTGTCTGCATTCACTCCAGTGTACAAAATAGAAAACTTGGTGGAATTTTTCTTCCATCATTTTTGTTTACTTTTCTAATGAAAGAAAAAATATTCTACATTCTTCATAGGATGAAAGCAATGGACTATGAGGGCAACACGGTGGCTCAGTGGTTAGCACTGCAGCCTTGCAGCGTTGGAGTCCTAGGTTCGTATCCTGCCAGGAACAACATCTGCAAGAAGTTTGTATGTTCTCCCCGAGTTTGCGTGGATTTCTTCCCTTTCTACAAAGACATACTGATAGGAAAAAAAAAAGTACATTATGATCCCTATATGGGGCTCACAATCTACAGAAAAAAAGAAAAGCATTGGACTTTAGAAATGGATATTTGCACTTGGCCTTACTTTACTATTAACTTGCCTTTAGTTTAATACAGTAAAATAATAAAAAAAATACATAACATAGTAATGGATATATTAAATATCCATTTGCACAAAAAAGTGGGTAGGAATGTGTGCTTGGTCAGCCTGTCTAGCTGTTTGGACACAATAATTATTAAAGGGGTATTCGTATCTCGGCCAAAGATGGTTAAGATGGAAATACACTGCTAAATTTCCCATCCACTGGGTGTAGCAGTCCAACTCTCATCTTTTATGGAAATACAGAAATCGTGCAGAGCAGCACTGCTTAGCTATCCCCATAAGTCGCACCCTAGAGGTCAGGATTTTGGAGCAGTTATTACCATCTCAGCAGTAATTTAAGATGGGACTCGTCCTTAAAGTACAACCTTTTAAAATGTTGTAAAAATTGTCACAATCTCATTCGAGTAAGGAATTTGCTTTACAAGGGGAGTAACCCGTTTGGAGAGGTGTATTCGACTACTAGGTATACCAAATTTTATCAGATATCCTGTTTCATTTGATAAATTTGGTGCAAATTTTGGCAACAAAGATTTCAGAAACTAGTATTGTCCTACTTCAGATGTTCATCTAAAAAGTCTCATAGAAATGAATGGAACGTTAATCTGGCTTTTACACTACAGGGGATCGAGGGACCCCATTCTCATGATCATTGGATGGTGTCCATTGTCAGATGTCCAACTACATTCACCCCCTGCCCTGCTCCTGGATGGGAGGTGACTTTTATTAGCAAGCCCTTTTAAAGGTACCAGTTGATCTCATGTGTGTTCTGTGTTTTTTCATCAGATCTTCTTAAAAAAAAATCTACAGGTTCGTGTGTTGTGTTTTTTTTTTTTTTTTTTCTTTTACTCTTTGGACAAGAAAGGGACATTACTCCAACCGAAACAATAACGATTTATGCTAGCTGTGTATTTTATCTAGCGAGAGTCAATGATTTAATTTATTGGCATCGATAATCTTTTTCTTCTAAGTCTAGAGGTAGTTTAGGGAATCACTTGATAAATGCTTGTCTACCTTTCATCCTGCGAGAGCACAACATGTCCTGGCTTTGATGTCAAATTAAAGGATAATACAGAACATTACTGGTCTTTGTACTTCTGCTTTTCTGCTGGACCTCAGCCTGTTTTAATGGATCCATGAACTGCCTACACATAGGAATTGATTTATTTTGGAGCATTACACTTCTGTAGCCCTTTATAAATCCTCCAGGAAGGTAATAGGAGAAGGGGATGAAGCTTTTGATATCATCTTGTTTGTTCATTTTAAAAGTCATTACAAGACATGTTTAATTTGTTGGAGAAATAAAAGTTTGATCCATGTGTTTTTTTTTTGTGTTTTTTTTTTTTACGAATAAAAGTATAATACTAGTTTATCATAAAAGTTACTTTGCTATTATATGCTGATGGCCATGGTTCTGCCAAAGGGTAACAGAATAAGCCGCTTGTGCTTGGAGAAGGTGATAGAAAATTACTTTTCCCTGCTACATCTCTAATCCTCAATAAGAAAAAAAAAAATCCCTTCTCATTGACTTGTGAAATTGAGACCAATTTTCATGTACTGTTGAAGGGAGTTTGTCACAATGACTATGCTTTCTGCTCTGTATAAGAAAAGAGAAAACGCTACATCCTACTGGGAGAAGAGGAGTCGACTGTGGAGATCGCTGCCCAATATGTGTCCAGCTGTCACCAACTGAGGGGAACATGAGACCCCAAAAACTATTATACCCCAATTCAGTATAGCTTCAGACTTTTTATTGTAATCCCTACTTGTTAGCCTTAAGTGATCCTACTTGAATAACTCTTTAAGGCCGGGGCCCCATGGGACATAAATGGCACAATTTGCCAGTGGTGGAAGTGCCTAGGGAAAATCGCGGCATTTTACAGTCAGGGTAAAATGGATAGGATTCAAGCGAATTCCATACCCGCTTTGCGGAAAAAACGTGTGGAAATGCTACAATTTCCAAAACTGGAACAGTGTCAATTCGAAACGCCAGTGGTTCCCCTATAGGTATAATTGTAACAGTCAGCAGAGGAAAACTCCATGAATCTATTGTCTAAAGCGCTACAGGAAGAACCGCGATGCATTGTGACTGCGTTTTTTTTGCAGCGCTTTTGCTGCGGGACATCCCGTAGGTTCATAGCCTAAAGGAAGTCTACCACCCAAACCCAGCCGATAGATCAGTGAGTCACCTGAATGAAAAAGCGCTTTCCCCTTGTGAATCGCTGCCTCCATTGTTGAGTAATCGCTGTTTTTGTCTATATGCAAGTGAGCTTTTTGTTCCTCCAAAGAGCTCATTGACCTATTGACCTAAAAATAGTGATATCTTGGTAATGGGTGCTCCAAGTCACAAGAGGGAAAACACCGATTGATTCAGGGGACCCTAACCAATCTATCTTAAAGACTGGGTTGATATGCTGGGTTCTGGTATTTTCATCTTAGACATTTAGGGTAAGTTTTTTGGTCAGGGTTTTGAGGCTGTATTTGGCTCAAACCCCTGACCAAAAAGAAGGCTCCCATTGAAATCAATGGGAGCCTCTCAGGTCTTTTTTCCAGCTCCCAGAAAAAAAGAAGCGAGATGTTCAATCTTCAGGCCAAGTCGCCTTGCAATTCGGCTTGAAGAAACTCCCTCCTCCGGACTAGGCCCATTCATTGGGCCTAATCCGGAGCAGAGTGCATGGCTGGATGCCGATGCACTGCATCCGGCTTTCAGTCGCGGCTACCCAGTTTTTGGATTGGAACCTGAGGCGGAGGCTCAGAAAAAAGCAGATCCAAAAAGCCCCTTGTGAACTTACCCTAACGGTATATCTTGTGGATCCCACCTCTGACACCTCTATCTCCAAATTGGTCAGCACATCTCTCTCCTTTTACTTCCAAGAGTGTGGAAAACAGCCAAGCTCACTTGCGGAGATAATACCATAAATGTTGAAGATAAAAACAGAGATACTCTTAGGGGGCGTTCACACTACCGTCGGTGTCCGACATGTAGTGTCCGCTCCTAGTGTCCGCTCAAAATCTGTCACGGACACTAGGAGCGGACACTAGATGTGTCCGTGACACCTGTCATTCACTTTAATGGGCATCGGGTGCGTTCTTTTGCACTCCGTGCCCGTCCTTCCCTGTCCTCAAGAGAAGATGTCCGACTTCTCAAGCGGACAGAAAAACCCTGCATGCAGGGTTCCTCTGTCCGCTTGAGAAGTCGGACATCTTCTCTTGCGGACAGGGAAGGACGGGCACGGAGTGCAAAAGAACGCACCCGATGCCCATTAAAGTGAATGACAGGTGTCACGGACACATCTAGTGTCCGCTCCTAGTGTCCGTGACAGATTTTGAGCGGACACTAGGAGCGGACACTACATGTCGGACACCGACGGTAGTGTGAACACTCCCTTACTGGTAGTTTGTTAATGTGCCTCTTACTCTCCATATAGTATCTCGCTCCAGTGCAGAGGAGATAAAGAATATGTAGAAATAACCAGTCTTGATAAATCTCCCTACTTTGTAATTAATCTTACATTACAGACATTCAAGGAGGTGTGCTTCTTGTCTTAGACTGCATGCACACGGAGTTTTCCGGTGCGGATTCTGACATGGAATCCGTGTCAGAATCCACATGGGAAAAAAAAGCCTCCCATTGACTTCAATCGGTTCCTTTTTCTGTTCTGAAAAAGGAACCCATTGAAGTCAATGGGAGGCTTTTTTTTTCCCCCCGCGCAGATTCTGACGTGGATTCCATGTCAGAATCCGTAACCAAAAACTGTGTGCATGCAGCCTTACACTCTGTGATTGAACACTTTACAGAATTGCTACAAGAGGTTGAGCACTAGCAAAGGGCCAGTTTTAAATGGAGTTGAAGTCAGAAAAAAGTTACCGGCTCTCTCCCAGTCTTCAAAATATAATGATGATGAATTTATTTTTAATGAGCTTATTATTGATATTATATAGTTAATTAGATTCATAGTCTGTTACATAATTACTTTTATAGGAAGTCCTCCACTGGCTTTTATGTGAATTAGAATAGCTTAGCGGCTTCTGTCTGACCATGGCGGCTGGTCATTTATAAAGAAGCTTGAGTTGGGCTATACAAAAATATAGTTGGCCTTCCTACTCCACCGGCCTGTGCCAGGCACAAAATTGCCTGTAGATACCGTGTTTCTCCGAAAGTAAGACAGTGTCCTACATTCTTTTTACCCCCAAAAGTCCCACTATGTCTTACTTTCGGGGTATGTCTTATATTGGAAAAAAATGTCGACAGGGGTTAATGTGAGGGAGGACATGATGGGGTTAACTGCTATTAATGTCAGGCACATGAAGTTACTGAAACTAAATTAATAACTCTAAATGCCTGACATTAATAGGCAGAGTACAGCCTGTACCTGGTGTTTTCTTTTTTCACTTTCACTTTGTTGGGAGCTTCTCTTTCCCTCTGCTCTGCTCCGTCTCTTGTGTGCAGTATGGAGACGGCAGGAGCCCTCACTGCAGGCGGGACCTGGATCTCTATAGGCATAAGCTCCGCCCCCTGAGCTCACTTCTCTCCTCTCATTGGTGGGCAGAGAGCAGCCAGAGAAAGAGGAGCGTCCTGAAAGCACTGAAGGGACGCTCCTCTGCTGCAGCTGCTGCCGTGCCAGCCAGATATGCCTCGCGTGCCAAGAGCGGCACGCGAGGCATATCATTTACTATGTTTACTATGTCTTACTTTTACTTTTATTTTTAGACATTTACTATGTCTTACTTTCGGGGTACGTCTTACATTAGCCCACCCCCCAAAAGTCCCACTACATCTTAGTATCGGGGAAACACGGTATTTTTCTTGTAGCCCGGGCGAGAATCAGCGAGTGTTATTCTTATTGTTTTTCTATGACCTTCTACCATGGTGTAATATTTCACTCAAATTCAGAAGTATTAGTTAAAGTCGCCTCCTCGCCTCCTTCTTTCCAATTTATCTGAAAGAACAAATGAAACGAAAGTTTCATCTTTGCTATATATATCTAAAGAGCTTCTGGCATGTCTGTGGGAATAACTAGGATGACAGTTTTCTGCTTATTTTCTGAGGGGAAATCCTGCAGTGTCGTTCCCGTATCCCCGCACCGATTCCTATATACATCGTCTACATTAACCATGATGAGACATTTTCAGATGTTGTTTTTCATCATGACACTTTTATTCCCTAGGAGAATAAACCTACATTCTTAGCCCTCTGAGTGCGGGCGCAGATTGCTGGGAATTGGGCTGGTGCCTTAGGCTGAAAAATGTAATGCAACTGCGACTGCATTAACACCTTTGGTACGATATTCGCTTCTATAAATCATATTAGTCAATGTTGGATTGCCTCCAGCCCTTTATATGCTGGTCTTCCTATTATGACCTGTTGCTCAGTCGATAGATTGTAATTGAAGCATATTTATAGCATTTTATTATACAACTTCCTACTTTTGTTACATGAAATCCAAATTGGCGATTTTTGCCAACCAGCATTATGGGATTACTTCTTCCTATTGGTGACGGTCATAGCCACAAGGCCCCATATAGGTACAATAGATGACATTATGTAGCAACACAAGGCTATAAGGGCAGGGTTGGGGGGCTCAACACTTATGTAGCAATCTTTAAAGAATACTAGGTCTGAAAACCCAATGACATACATCATTTGGTAGATTTGTTTCATTTTTCCCAATCTAATAAGCCATTCCAAAGTTATAAGCCTTTTTAGTGTTGATGCCAATTAGGGTATACAATCCAAATGGGTGGTAACACTGTGGTTTCTCTGGGGCGGGGTCTCTGTGTTAGTGTTACTGCCATGAGACCCTATGCACTGTTCACATGACAAAGATTTGAAATCCACAACTTTACAATAAGCGAGATGATATAAGAATTGTTACAAACAATGTGACAGCTTTTTAAGGTTCTACAGTATGTACATACATGAGGAGTAACACTATTTCTGGTCCTATATGTGCATGCTGTACGTTTAGTTTGTGCCATACAATACACTGCACACAGTAAGGTTAGGAAAATCTCCTCCATGAATGTCTTTCTTACTCAGAAGAACTGATCTGTGGTGATGGGAATAAAGTACTTTGGTTGTGATAGAAAGCTTTTGTTTAGTTCCAGATTCAGACGAAGCCTTTCTGTTTTCTCTTTGATTTGGTCTGATCTGACAATACTTAAAGTTTGCTGCAACTAATTCTTTAACTTACTAAAGGGCTTATTTCATGAAAAATATTTATACTATATCTGTTGGATAAATTGTTAATTGGTGGGGGTCTGGCCTCTGAGAACAGAGAGTGCTGCTGTGAATGAAGCCAAACCCTTTTCAGATGCTGATGCTCCTCCATTCCCATTCACCTTAGTAGAAGTGACAAAGAGCTGCACTTTGGCTGTCTCCAGCGCTTCCATTGAAGTAAATGGGAACCAGGATGAGTCAGTGGCCACCAAGGGTTTGGTTGCTTTCACAGTAGGGCTAAAACATCCCTAGTTCTTAGATTCAGTGAAAGTCTCAGCAGTAAGATCCCCATCTATCAGCAATACATTGTCTATCCTGTACTGAGAGTGTAAATATTTTTCATGGCACAACCCCTTTAACTTTATTATTAAAGTTTGCTGAAGCTGTATTAGTGCCTTCATATTGTGTCCAATAAAAACAATGCTACCACACTGCGCCTCTGAGAAGCAATAACTACACAGTGTGCCCTTTAATATACTAACATCACATGTTGTGCCCTCTGAGAATAATCGCTGCAAACAATGAAAATAACACTACACATGCCCCGTAAATATTTTCCCACACATGAAGTAAATGATATATACAGAGTTCCCTGAATACAATGCTATACCTGGTGCCCACTAAGACAAAATAAAACTATAATGTATGGCTATGGTGTCCTATGAAAACTACTTGTATACAGTCTCCATTAAAAAATGACCTTTATATTACCCTCTGCAGAAAAAACTATTGGTGGAAGGCTGTGCCTGGACTATGATGTAGCCATCTTAAAGGGGCACTATCATTAGGAAAAGTCATTTTTAACTAAGCACATACTTGCATAGCCTTTAGAAAGGCTATTCCACACATACTTTTTGTATGTAAATCACCTCAGTAGTTTTTGAATGAGCCTGTTTTTATTCATATGCTAATTAGCTTCCAGCGAGCACCAGAAGTCTCAGGGAGCACACTCTGCTGTTCTCTGCTGTGTGTGTGTGTGAGCAGGGAGATGAGTCCTCCAGAATTAGCTGCAGCCTGTGCTATACACCTAGCAGAGGGTGCTCGCTGAGACTTCCGGTGCTTGTTGCTGGCTAATTAGTATATGGATAAAACCAGGCTCTTTCGAAAACTGCTGAGGCAATTTACATACAAAAGGTAGATGTGGAATAGCCTTTCTAAAGGCTATGCAAGGTTGTGCTTAGCTAAAAACGACCATGGACTGTTTTTAATCCACTGGGAGTAAGCAGAAAAAAAGACAGGAAGCAGAGATATAGAAAACCGTGAGGAATTTATACAGAAAGTATATTGGAAAATTGTAGAACTTTCCAATATACAAACAATAACATTTCTCTTTCAATATTGGTCTAAAATTTGACAATCCCTTTAACCATCTGATGAAATATTACTTTGTCTAGAATCCATTCCCGTTCATGTTCATTGCAAGATGGTAATAATTTGCATTTCTACACTTACAATAGAAATCTAGCGTGCCTACGGCCATTAAAGTCGTCATGTGCTGACAGCTTATCCCCCATAATGTATTAAGTGCCCGCTGGCAGCGATGGCTAAATAATACCTCCTGTTACTTTGTACTTGTGACTCTTTCCACGTGGAATTATAATGACTGCGTTTAGAGGACAATTTATATGCGTGTGTTTGCTGCATCACCACGCTTGCTTTACTGCGTGTAGACGTGAGTAGAAGTGACTTGCTGTATTCCGCTGTGCTGCAAATGATCCGCTTATTTGGCCCAATGATTGGACGCATTTGTCTAAAAATACTAAATCACTTGAATGCTTATTTCTTGATACACACAGCTATCTGTTCAGAGCCCTAAGTCCTTCTGTTATTGTCTGACATTGTCGCCTCACTTAGTATGCTGTCTATGTCCTGCTGTAATTGTCATTGTCCTCTTTCATTCTTGCCACCATGTAAAAAGTTCCCTTGGGTGTTTGAAGTCTAGCCGATGAACCTGTAGGGTAATTGCTCCTGCCTTGGGCTTTGTAAGGAGAGAGGGATCTGTCTCACCGACTTGTCTTAGTAATTAAAACAGACTTCCAACAAATTACCGCCATCCCCTTAAAAGAGGCTTCAATATTAATTTATGAAAGCGCATACTAAATATAACGTGGAAGTAGTCTCTGTATATGAAGGGGTTAATGAGTTAAGTGTTTGACGTTGTGTATTGTATTATTAACCAGTCTACAGTAGGCTCGCTCATCTTTGCATTGTATGGACAGTGTCTACCGCCATCTTGTATTAGGAGTAGAAGTCCTTACCGTCTGGGACCCAGGAGTTCAGCTGCTTATGGCATTGCTATTTATCTAATATATAGGTTTCCAGTTCCTAGATATACTTTGTGTTAAATCTTGTAGCATAAGGTTAGATAAGACTAATACGCCCATACTATATGGACCTTATTACATTATCTTAGGATATTGCAAGTTTGGACGGAATTTGCAGCTATTCTATAAAATACAATTCAACCATTTTTAGGAAAAAAAATGTTGGACTCTATATGGAGTTTGAATAGTGGAAAACTCTGTCATCCGTATTCAGTCTGTCTTTTTTTCAGACCCAAAGACTTTAATGGTGTTTCCCAGGCTAAATAATTGATGACTTATCCTCAGGATACGCCATCATTGAAAGATTAGCAGAGGTCCAACAGTGAGACCCCTGCCCAATATGCTGTTTGAAGAGTCTTCAGCATTTATGTGACTGATATAGGCTATTCAGTACTTGCCAAGCACAGCACTATACATTTGTGCTTGGTATTACCACTGAGCCCTGTCACTAGAATGGGGCAGAGCAGCGATCAGGCCTTATGATGATGAATGTAATGTCGGAGCTCAGGAAGCGCCACTGCTGCATCAATCAGCTGATCTGCAGGGTCCCAGGTTTTGGATCTCCAGTTGATTATCCTAAGTGTTGCCCTAATATAAAGGGGTTTTCAGGATTACTTGAACACTCACTTGGAGATGGGGTAAAATATTAATAAAAAAAAAAAAGATATGGGGCTTAACTACCACTGGTCCTTGGTTCTGATGGCACATCTGTCCATGGGCAGCCCAGGCCAGAAGTGCAAAGATCAGATGACTGCTCCATCCAGTCACTGGACTCCGTGGTCACATGTTGAGTACTGGCGACGCAGGAGCAGTGATGCCTTTGTGTATCGAAAGGTAGTTTGTATGCAAGGCTTCCACTCCATATACATCTATGGGGCTAGTGTAGCGTACTCATCTCTGATGGTCTCCTAGAAGCCAATGGAGTAGTAGTCCCGCTATTCACACTTGTTACCTTGTAATCTTTGTTTTACAATCACTGGGCTCTGTGAATAGGAACTAGTTGTTGTTAGAGGGAAAACCCTATAACCTTTGCTAAATCTATATCTATACTTGGGTAATGAGAGTCATTGCTTTTTAGTATTCCTATTATCTCAGGTGTCACAGAAAAGGCATCAAATATAGATCAATGTTAGGGCCTGGATTCTCCAATTATTTCGCTGGTCTAATAGGTTATAGTAATAATATGTTAAAAATAAAAAAACGATGATGCCTCCGCTCAGGACTTTAGACTCCAGACTGTTATTGCTTAGAATATTTCCACCTTTTATATCTTTATTATTGTTTTTGCTCTTTAACGTTCGGTTTTGTTTTGAGAATGATTTGTGCCCGCCATCGAGACTGTTTTTTGACCTTGCTCATTGCCTTTTCTCAGCTTAAATCCCAATGGGGGGAAATTGCAGGTTTATTCTAGTTAGTGGTCCATAGAAAAATATGCATCATTGTGGTCAATTATGTGTTGATATAGTCAGCTTGTGTCCTTGACTACTGGGATCAACAACCCCATTCATGGAGATGGATGTACACCACAAAGTACTGCGAATGTAAAGAGTTTTTATGGCTTTCTCACATTATAAGCTGTGAGACGTGCACAATATTCGGTTCTCATAGTTTGCGGACATGTGTGAGGCTGTGAGGAGCGTCATCCCCTCCCATCTGCATCCACTATAGTAGCAGGAACTTTAAGGCTGAGGCCCCACGTTGTGGAAACGCAGCTTTTTTTGTTGCAGTTTTTTTGAGTCAAAGCCAAGAATGGCTACGAAAGGAATCGGGAACATAAAGGAAGTTTTTATACATCTCCCTTCTGCTCAATCCACTCCTGGCTTTGGCTCAAAAAAACTCAACAAAATCTGCATCAAAAGAAGCTGCTTTTCCGCAATGTGGGGCCTGAGCCTTAGAGGGTTTTTTTTTTAGGCAAAAAGCAGCAATACTTTTAATTAAAGTACATTATGTATTGAAATGAATGAAGTTATCTAAAAAGTTATTGACCATTTAAGCACTTGTAGCCAACTAAAACTGATGGCAAGAACAGAACTACCTGAAAGTAACACCATACCCTGGAATTATCGTAGTATATTCACTAAAGCTGTGTTGCCTAACCCATGGCCCATGGACCCCTTGCATGTGGTGCTCCATCTTTAGGCGGTTATGAATACCATTGTACTCTGGTAGAAATGATTCCATAGTATTCCATTGGCAATGGTCAACTATTTCTGTTACTCTGGCATTCCTCATATGACAATGGTTATATGTTTAATGGTCTTTCTATCTTTTAATATATACCGTGGCTCAGTACTTGCTGTCCTATCTCAAAGTGACACATGAGCAAGAATAAGGTGGTCGACGTCTGCACTAAAGTGACTGAACAGATGAAGAACTGGCTCCTTTTTTCATTGGCTTTCCAAACTGGTCCTTTGTATGCTGTGTATGGGAGGTGACAGAACCGATTCTGTAGTCTTCATTCATTCATTCATTCATTCATTCATTCATTCATTCATTCCAGGGCTAAGCAGAGGGAAATTGACAAAAATGATAAATGCAGGATATAAGTCACATATTGTCAGGAATAGCTTTACTCATCATATACACATGCAAATGATAGTTCTTCCATCTTGGCACCCTCATTAAGGGATCTCCAGACTGACTTGGTGAATACCTCCAAAGACTACAGCACTGGATACACAGTATGGGAGGGGCAACACGTTGGCTCAGTGGTTAGCACTGCAGCCTTGCAGTACTGGAGTCCTGGGGTCGAATCCTGCCAACAACAACATCTGCAAGGCATTTGTATGTTCTCCCTGTGTTTGCGTGGATTTCCTCCCATTCTACAAAGACATACTGATAGGGGGGGAAAAAAAAACTCCATGTGGAAGGGGGTTGGGCCTCCAAGACCTCTTCATTCAGGTTTGAATCCTCAGCCCCTTATGCCAATACGTGGTTGACCGCGTCCATCCTACAGCTATGATGCATAAGCACCTGAGGTTTCCCAACTGGAATATGAGCCCCCATAATACTAAACACCACTTTTTCAATTAAATGCTGCAACTATTGGTCTATCTAAAAGTATGATGGGGCTCAACATAGTGTCTCCTACAATGTGTTGTAACTGGTTTGATATTGAGTTCACTGACTGACCCCCCCCCCCCCCCTTAAAAGCCCACCTTGGCATTACAATGACAACTATTATGATCTCCTTTTGCAATCCCAAGCTTCGATTTTAGAGGTGATCTGGGGATATGTCTTCTGTTTTACCTTACGCTTCATGAGTTTTATGACTGGAAATCATTCCTTGCCCTGGAGTTCGTAAGGGGAAGTAATTTAATATAACAATTTCTGGCTTCAATTTACTATGTCCTTCGTTTTACTGTGGAAAACAAAATATGGGCAGAGACGCGCGGCTTGGTTATGGCTATTGTTTTATTGTTATTGGTACAATTAGTAACAGCTGCACTTTGTAGGATGCCAGCGCTGTGGTCTCTGTCCTCTGAAGACCCGCGTTCCCCTGCACTGACCCTTATCTTGTGTTTATGCTTGTGTTGCTATAAATATAGGGAAACGCGTTGGAAGCCTCTACTATTATTGCTGCAATTATTAGGATATTATGTAAAGAGCAGGGGTTGTAATCCCTGCTAAATACAACGTTATGCAAGAAACTTGTATAGAGATGCCCATAGAAACAAGACAACACGATCTATAAAGGAGCCTGTTCTTTTCTTGTAAATTACAAAATGGGAATAACAGATTTTGGTTTTGAACATTTCAAGATCTTAAAATGAAAAATGTAACTAAGCAGAGAACCATATAAGTCATATCTGTGATTCATCTGCCATAGCGCAAAAGAGCAGGATACATTGTAGGGGTCTCAAAGGAGAGTGTCTGTCTGTCTGTCTGTCTGTCTATGCAGAAATAACACATGGCCCAGACTTACTATTGTGGATACAGCTGCAAATGTGGTGCATTTTAGCATGTTTGTGCATCTAGTTTGGGCTTAATTTTCGACTTGTTGGTCATATGGCTGTGGATTCTCACGAAAAAGTGGGCATGGATTAAATGTGCCAAATTTAGGTAAAAAAGTTCTGGCTCAATATAAGCTAACTAAAAGGTGGTATAAAGGTGGCTAGACAGTCTAAAACATGGCAGGTTTATCACCTGGCATAAGGTACTGAAAACTCTGGTGTACTTTGCCTGTTTCTTTTCGCAGTCTCATTTCTGTCTCTTGATAAGTTTGGGCCAGAACAGTGGCGTAGCTGCCACAGGGCCTGGGACATTAGGGGGCCCGGTGACAGCCGCTACCGCTGCGTTTTTTTCTTAATAAGCCTTCCTGGCTGGAATCTACCAGTAATGGACCCTATTTACTTACTGATCCTGACTGGGCCGGGATCGGTAAGTGACACCGCGGGCCCCGCAAAGACTATTATTATACTCGGGTGGGGGAGGGGAGTGTGTGTCTTTGCAGACCCCCGAGTATAATGATCGGAGGCCCGGGAGAGGTAAGAAACATAAACTGTTACTTACCTCTCCAGGCTCTGGGCAGGCTTTGGCCTAGTTGTCTAACATCTCTGACGTTCCATGACCCCGGCCTGCTTCCCGGGTCATGGGACGTCCGACATCATTGAAGAAGGACGACGGCGGAGGCTGACAGCGTTGGAGGGACAGGTAAATAACAGTAGTTTTTTATGTTTTTATTCTCCCGGGTCTCCGATTTATTATACTCTGGGGTCTGAAAAGACCCCAGAGTATAATAATTGTTTATGGGTGTCCACAGTGGAGAATAATACTGAGTGCAGGATCAACTATGGGACATAATACTGTGTGCAGGGGCCACTGATGGACATAATACTGTGTGCAGGGGCCACTAAGGGACATAATACTGTGTGCAGGGGCCACTAGGGGACATAATACTGTGTGCAGGGGCCACTAGGGGACATAATAGAGCACACAGGAATGCGGAGGAGGGGGTCGGTCGAGGCCTTCGGGGGGGGGTGTGCATGTCAAAAGTTCGCCACGGGACCCTGCCATTCCTAGTTATGCCACTGGGCCAGGATGTTCTTACTTCAGAACGTACTTGGGGTAAGTGTACATGGTTTTTCAAGCAGAATTTGAGTTGTTTGCTAGCTTGATCTGCTACAAAATCCACCTTTTAGACCAGGGCTTACGCATTCCTCTATAGTGGATGGGATTCTGGAGAATGCTAGCGATTCATACTCTGCGTAGCATGACAATTATACCTACAGACAAGCTGGCGGTTTCTCTATAAGTGTAATGAAAGCTGAACATCTGCACAGGAAACCCTTTGCAGACTTTTTGTGAAAACCGCTGCCAGAAAACTGCTGTGTGTTGTTGCTGTGGTTTTTCCTGCGACGCCTTTTTGCTGCAGCCTGTTACATGGGTCCTTAGCCTTAAGGTTCCACATTGCATAAACAAGCTTTTTATTTATTGCAGATTTTACTGCATTTTTTGAGCCAAAAAATGGCTGCAAAAGGATTGGGAAATGTATAAAAAGTGCAGCAAAATCTGCAACAAAAGAAGCTGCTCTTCTGCAACATTGGGCATTAGTCAGAAGGAGGGGTTTTGTAGGAGATTTTGAGACAAAAAATATAGGCTTAGGCTACATTTAGATAACATCAATTTTTCACTGTCATCTTGCACCCAAGGGGCTCTTGTTATCATGGATCACCCATACATTTGAGCATATGGAGGAATCCATGAAATCAGAAATAATAACACAAACTCATGACCATTATTCACCATGAATGTAGCCTAAATATGTCTATCATTCATTTCAGTCTGAAGCAGATTTTTTTTTACAAAAAAACAAAACAGAACACAGTGTGAATATGCCCATAGGGTGATCTTACAGATTGCATCACCCATCTATAAACCAGATCTACGATGACTAATCCACCCCACCGAACTGTATGTTCTTCCACAGTCCATTTTTAAATATGTATATGATGCCCATGTATAAACTGTATATAAATTTTAAAAAATGGAAAAAAATAAATCCTTTGCACTTGGTTGTTTTAAATTAATCATAAAAGTCTATTAATGAGTTTCAAGGTCAAGTCCATTCTTTAGATCATCTAGACACATAGGTCTCATTTATAAAGACCCTTCCAACAAAGGATTCATCCTGTTTAAGCACTTCGCCATTTTATGATTGTTTTCTAATATTCAACATTATTTATAGTATCCCTGCTATTATATGTAGTGCCTTATTCACATGTATAATAACTATTGTGACTTTGACTTTATTAATACTTAATACGCCTGCAGTACTTGTTTCCAGCTTCTTCTCTAGTGCCCTTCCAGTCAGTGCAGAAATAAAAGAATAGCCCAATGCTTGTTTTTAAGCCTTGTGTTGTCAATGTCTAGAATCCTTTATGTAATTTTTTTTATTTAAAAAAAAATTCCAAAACCCTTAATAGCTCTTAAATTTGAAATCCTGTTTTCTTAGAAATGGTGCAGCTAAATATAACGTATGGGTTTTTTTTGTAGTTGTTTGCAACCAAGACTCATGTAAACCCAATATGTAGTCACGTATACCGTGAGTTATCACAGTGTAACTGTATGAAAATGTAGTCATATGAGCGAATGGTTCTCGTGTGGTTTATTTGTTTCTATAAAAAGCTGCAAAAGTCAGACAGGAAATAAGAAACGAGAACTATTTTCAGGCCATAAGATGCACATATGACATTAAGGTTGCATTGTTTCTTTATGTTTCTAGAGTTCATGGGTGCCTGCAATTTTCAGGGTTTTTTTTTTTTTTTTTTTGTAATATACTGGAAGCATACAACATATGTGGAAAAATTCTGCAAAGTATTTCTGAAATAGAAGTGATAATAGTTTATTTTTGACAATGAACAAAAGAGCAATCTAAATTCGATCAATATCTGGTGTGCCCCCCCCCCCCATCCTTTGAAGGTGGAGATCTGGAAGTGATAATATGGCCCTCTCAGATCCCTGATCTCACCATCATTCAGTCTTTCCGGGATTACATGAAGAAATAGAAGGATTGGAGCAAGCCTACATCCACAGAATATCTGTGCTTAGATCTCCAAGATGTTTGGAACAACCTCCCTGCCAAGCTCCTTCAAAAACTGTCTGCAAGTGTATCAAGAAGAATTGATGCTGTTTTGACAAAGGGCGGTGACACCAAATATTGATGTGAAATAGATTTGGTTTTGGGTTCATTCTTTTAATTATTTGACAACAAACCCCCCCAAAACTATTATCTATTATCTTCTATTTTTGAAAGGATTCTTCCTTTTAACTTTTCCACAGCACTTTATATTGTGTCTGTATCCATAGCTTGTAGCATTTCCTTCACTGTATGCGTGTGTGTAACTACATACACACACAATTCTAAAAGTGGTAAGTTTTTGGTAAAATTTGGTATTCCTATTGCAAATGTTCCATATATTGTACCATAAATATGACCTATGGAACTTTTTTCTTTTCCCAAATGACTACTCTACTGATCTTTCATAGGCCTACAGCCTTCAGGTTCTGTTTTCGGCTTTCAAGCCTGTATTATCATACCGATGTGTACCCTGTTTCTTCTCCAGTTCATCCAGCCATCATCATACCAGTCACATTGTCATTGCCCATCTGATTCCTATGGGTTGCCATGAGTCGTTTAGATTGACAAGTTGATTCCTGACTATGTATGAAAGACTGTGTCCAGGCCACAAATTCTGGAAACTCTAGTTATTCAGTCATATCATTGAGGAGGAACGTCCTGGCAGAACTATAACTAGATATATCCACTTAATCTGTCTTTGGAGCTCACAGCTAGTATAGCATTGTGGACTGTACGTAGATTTTCATAGTTCCTCGATTGACTTATGGGGTGTTTTAGCCTAAAATATGATCTGTTCTCTGGCTAGATTATAAATAGATATGAGCGAGTACTGTTCGGATCAGCCGATCCGAACAGCACGCTCCATAGAAATGAATGGATGCACCTGGTACTTCTGCTTTGACGGCAGCCGGCCACTTAACCCCCCGCGTGCCGGCTACGTCCATTCATTTCTATGCGAGCGTGCTGTTCGGATCGGTTGATCCGAACAGTGCTCGCTCATCTCCAATTATAAATGTTAGATTGGTGGTTATTCAACTTCAGGCACCCCCACCAATCTTTGTGTTCATTCATTAGTTTCCTGGGCACTGAATGGAATAGAAACGCACATGTGTTTTTTTTTATTTTTTTATTTTATTTATGCACATTTTTCCCTATCGGTACGTCTTTTTGGAATATGGGATGAAAATCCACACAAACATGGGAGAACATACAAACTCCTTGCAGATGGTTTTTTGCCCTTGGCAGGATTCGAACCAAGAACTCCAGCGCTGTAAAGCTGCAGTGCTAACCACTGAGCCACCGCGTGGCCCCGGCAATGCACATGTTTGTCAGCTGTTGCATTCAGATGGAACCTTAACACAGTGGTATACCCTCAGTGAGAGGGGTCACTGAATGGTAGGGGCTCTACTGGATATGTGATCCATGCTTTGTGCTGCAATACCTCTTACAATTTCTGGGTGAATGAGTCAAGAAGATATTCCTTATTTTCCACAGCTGTATAACATGGGATCCACTCAACGATAATTGGATTGCTCTTCTAGTACCGTATTTTATGGATTATAAGGCGCACTGGACTATAAGGCGCATTGCCCATGAGCGCCTTATAGTCCGTCTCGGTTTATATATAAGGCGCACCGGACTATAAGCCGCAGTCTGGTGCGCATTATATGTTATTGAAAGCGGCGGCAGGCAGACTTTGCCAGCGGCCGCTTAACCCCCCGCGTGCCAGCCGCTTCTATTGGAAGCGCTCGGCAGGCGAGGAGGGGCTCTATCAGCAAAATCATGCTGATAGAGCCCAACCGTAAAAGTTAGATTAAACTACACCCCCTTCCCCCCCGTTTTAAAATAAAAGCCTGAAACAGAATGTGAAACTTACCAAGCGGTGCAGGGTGGGCGGGCATTCAGGCCTCCTCTTCCTCCGATGTTCCGTCCTCCTCCTCCTCCGCCGCTCGCTAACTGATAATGGCCTGGGCGCATGCGCAGTAGCCGTAGTAGAAGCATTATGATATTGCGCATGCGCCCAGGCCATTATCAGTTCGCGAGTGCCGGAGGAAGTGGTCAGGACATCGGAGGAAGAGGAGGCCTGAATGCCCGCCCTGCACCGCTCGGTAAGTTTCACGTTCTGTTTCAGGCCGGCGTGACAGCAGGGCTGCCGGACACTTCCCATTCATTTCTATGGGAGCCGGCATGCGAGTGCTCCCCATAGAAATGAATGGACTGCTTTTTTCCATTCATTTCTATGGGGAGCGCTCGCATGCCGGCTCCCATAGAAATGAATAGGAAGTGTCCGGCAGCCCTGCTGTAACGCCGGCGTGTACGGCTGTGATACACGTCGGCGTTCCGTAGTGTGAATGCACCCTTACGGTGCCTTTTATGTATGTATGGAAGCGGCACGCAGACTTTGCCGCCGCTTCCATCCATATATAAGGCGCACCGGACTATAAGCCGCACTTACGATTTCTGAGGAAATCATAGGTTTTTATGTGCGCCTTATAGTCCGGAAAATACGGTACAATACAAGGCGTATTGTATCTATACACATATGTCTCCTTATACTATGAGACTGAGGCTCCTTACTGACATTTACTGTATTGAATAAGATCCCATGCTCTCAACTCTGTCCCTTTTTAAGATAATTGTGCATTCTCATCCCTTTCGCAATGAGAAACTTGTTTGCATCTGCATTTTACACCAGCTGATGCAAAGTAAATTGAGGAAGAAGGATCGCTACTATTAGACAGGGCTGTTATTGGGAATGGACGTTCTTGTTTCCTCGCTTCTTTCTGATAATGTAAAATACCCTAAAAGTGTAGCTAAATGTATACAGTACAAATGAATTTTGTATGGTAGATATAGGACTAAACAGAAGATATTGAAGGCTCTCTAATGTTCAAAACTGCCTTCATGTCAATTGATAAGCCTGAGACTGCACTACTGAGAGATTCTGATCACATGTGCCTTTCCAATTCCTGTCTGGTGACGATCTGGCATGGAGACAGTCAGCGTCTTCAATGTTCATGTCCTGCCTACCTTTTAGAAGTGTCAGTTTTTTTGTGTGTCTCCATAGTATGTGTGATCGGGATTGTAGGCACATATGTATCCAGTTTATGAAAGCGACCACAATGCACTAATTGCTACAAATTTTTTAAAACACACCTAAGGCTCAACAGTGTATTGCAGCTAAAAAACATTGCAAAATTAACATGCTGCTGTTTTCAAAGACACAGCTTTTGTACTGGTCTTTTTACTGCAGTTTGTGCATTACATTTTTGGAATCTCAATCACTTTACTGGTACTGGAAAATGCTGTATTTTTTCTGCTGCGTTCCCCATATATTGAGGCCTTGGCTTTAAAGTGTAAGGACTTTTAGGACAAAAATAGACTTCAGTGCTAACTTCTAAAGTTCATTTATTTTGCACTATAAATGTCATGTATTTTGAACGGCTTCACATTCAGCGAGTTACACAAAATAAGTTATGTAAGACTGAGTTCATATTTGCATTGTCGTTTCACTGAATGTAAACCGAACCTGATGGCGTTTCGGATAGGTCATATGATAGACCACCCGCCCTATAAAGGGGTCTGTTGGGCTCTGTCATGCTGTCTGCTGTTTTGCAAGAAAAAATAACTGCACCATGTTCTGTTTCTTTCTGGAAATAAAGTGATGGAATTTGCAGCAGAGGCTCCAAAGCAGATGTGAACTCAGCCTAAGGAAGACAATGAATAGTAGAATATAAAATACAACAAGATGCCAGCTTGTCTAGACAGTGGAAAATAACAGTATAGCAGTGAATCTTCACCCCTAAGTATAAATAACTAGCTGGTACCCGTGACTTCGTCTGCGGTGATTGTAGAAGTGGGTATATACAGGCGCGGGTAAGGTTTTCGTAGTGTGTATAAGGTATGGGATATAAAATGTAACTGTGTATCTTGTTGTTGCTGTAATTCTGAGAGCACATGAGACTTTTGTGTTGAATGTAATTTGTATTTCAGCCGCTATACGGTGTTGGTATAAACTGTACATAGTGACTTTGGGACAGAGGTATTTCAGGTTAATATACTTCGATATACGACATTATATGATTTGTTATTTTCCGCCAGTACATGTAAGTTTTGGGCACAGGATACTCTTGAGTAAGCAACATAAAGTCTGGCCCTGTGCATGACAGTTTAGTAACTCCATGTGCCTCTTATTAATAGCAATTAACCCCATCATGTCCCTCACATTAACCCCAGTGTAAGAGTTACTGATAGAGATGAGCGAGTACTGTTGGGATCAGCCGATCCGAACAGCACGCTCGCATAGAAATGAATGGACGTAGCCGGCACGCGGGGGGTTAAGCGTGCCGGCTACGTCCAAGCGGAAGTACTAGGTGCATCCATTCATTTCTATGGAGCGTGCTGTTCAGATCGGCTGATCCCAACAGTACTCGCTCATCTCTAGTTACTGATATGTGAGAGACTTGGAGGTAATAATTAAGTATCTTACTGAGGTCTTTTATTAGTACCTCCATATGTCTCACATATTATTAACCTTTTTATGGGGCACACAGGGGTTAATATGAGGGACATGATGGGGTTTATTCCTATTAATGTGAGGTACATGGAGTTACTAACACTAAACTAATAACCCCATGCCTGACATTAATGAGAATAGGAAGTAAAGGAAGGAGCTGTGTGTTTCTTACTTTCAGTTTGCTAGCAGCTTCGGCAGGAGCTATCACTATAGCAGGCAGAGACCTGAGCGATTAAGCTCCACCCCCTGGGTTTCCTGCACCCCTCTCAAAGGGGAGTGTCCTTATGCCTCAGCTCTAGCAGAGACTTTATTTAACTCTTGCAGGTCCTGTGCTGCTGGCATGCCAGTGAAATATGGCAGGAGTGCCACTCTTGGCATGTGTGCCAGGGGTTGCTGACCTCTGCTGTAGGGGGTAATATGAATGTTGTGGCTTGCTATGGTCCAAAGTGTGTGAGATTGCAGAGATAGTGATGTGAGTTTGGGTTTTGTGGGGGTCCTGGGAAAAACGTATGTGCGCTATTGTGACGAAAAGTAGCCTATTGCGCAATCGAGTGTAGGGACTATGTTTGTGGAAAATTTCAGCCAAATCGGTGGAGCGGTTTTTGCGTGATTGACCGCCAAACATCCAAAGGGTCCTGGGAAAAACGTATGTGCGCTATTGTGACGAAAAGTAGCCTATTGCGCAATCGAGTGTAGGGACTATGTTTGTGGAAAATTTCAGCCAAATCGGGGTCCAAAGTGTGTGAGATTGCAGAGATAGTGATGTGAGTTTGGGGTTTGTGGGGGTCCTGGGAAAAACGTATGTGCGCTATTGTGACGAAAAGTAGCCTATTGCGCAATGGGGTGTATTAACTATGTTTGTGGAAAATTTCAGCCAAATCTGTCAAGCGGGTTTTGCGTGATTGACTAACAAACATCCGAACACACAAACCCACAAACATCCAAACTCACAAACTTTCACATTTATAATATTAACCCCTTAAGGACCAGGCCATTTTTTGGTTTCGCATTTTCGTTTTTCCCTCCTCACATTTCAAGAGCCATAACTTTTTCATTTTTCAGTTCACAGAGTCACATGATAGCTTATTGTTTGCGGGACAAATTGTACTTTGTAATGGCACCATTCAATATGCTGTGCAATGTACTGGGAAGCTGGAAAAAAATTCAGAATGAGGCGCAATTGGAGAAAAAATGCATTTGCGCCATTTTCTTATGGGTTTAATTTTTACAGCATTCACTGTTTGGTACAAATGACATGTTACCTGTGTTCTACGTGTCAGTACAAACGCGGTGATACCAAATTTATATAGTATTTGAAATTTTTTGATACTTTTAAAAAAATGATAAACTTTGCAAAATAGAAAAAAAAATTTGTGTCATCATGTTCTAACACCTGTAACTTTTTCATATTTCCATGTATGGAGCTGGTTGTGGTGTCTTTTTATGCGGGACAAGATGACGTTTCTATTGATACCATTTGGGGAAAGATCTGATGGTTTGATCACTTTTTATTCAATTTTTTATAGGAGGCAAAGTGTTGAAAAAAACGCTTTTTGGCTGTTTTTATTTTTTTTGCCGCTACGCCGTTCGCAGTACGGGATAAATGTTTTAATATTCTAATAGTTCAGGCATTTTGGAGCGCAGGGATACCTAATATGTTTATGTTTAATGTTCTTTAATTACTTTTATAGCTGATCTAGGGAAAGGGGGGTGATTTGAACTTTTATATTTTTTTTATTTTTTTAATACTTTTAAAAACTTTTTTTTTTCTTCTGTTACATTTATGATCAGACCCCTTAGGTACCTTGAAACCTAGGGAGTCTGATCGCTCATACTATTCACTGCAATACTACAGTATTGCAGTGAATAGGAAAATCGCAGCACTTCTATTAGACGATGCCTCTGGCATCGTCTAATAGATCTCGTGCAGAGACAAGCCTGGAAGCCTTCAATAGGCTTCCGGCTGTCATAGCAACCGATCACCGCCCTCTTGTGACGTTCAGGAGGGCGGCGATCGGCAAAACATGGCGGCGCCCATGCCGCCGGCGCCGTTTACACACTGCGGTCACGTTTGACCGCAGTGTGTAAAGGGTTAACAGCAGCGATCGGCTCGGGCACCGACCGCTGCTGTTAGTGGCAGGTCCTGGCTGTATTATACAGCCGGCATCTGCCGTGTATGGAGCGAGCTCAGCGTGTGAGCTCGCTCCATACATCCCCATGCGACCCATGACGTACAGTTACGTCAAGGGTCGCTAAGGGGTTAATAGGATAACAGCAGATGGGATTGAGAAGAAGCATGGCAAACAAACATAGTGTGAGTAAAGTGAAATGGAAGGAGAGGGAAAGAATTAAATGTTCCAAATTAGAAAGTGTGATCTGTAATAAAACCTTCCTAATAAATCTGAAAGACTAGCTCTGTCTCCTGTGCGCAGGTAAAGACTTACAATAAGACTTGGTACATGAGGCAGGGTGGTCCAGATGCTGAATCCTCACCTGCAGATAACAGATCCAGGTCACCGTTTAGTCCCGGATGAGATATTCTCTCCTTACATATTTATGGCAGGATAGCCTGGAATTCTGTAATTGGTTAAACTGCTGCAGAATGGTACTTTATCACAGAAGTCAACAAAAACGCCTTGAAAAATGTTTGGTTTTTGTGCTGGTTTTTGTTGTCTTCTGTTATAAGACATCCATATGGAGCAGTTTAGCCATTTGCAGAAGTTCAGGTTAACTCTGCTACACCCATACCTTAATTTACCCTCATTAAAGGGATTCTACCATTAAAGCAACTTTTTTTTCTAATTACCATGTCGGAATAGTCTTAAGAAAGGCCATTCATCTCCTACCTTTAGATGTGGTCTCCGTCGCGCTGTTCCTTAGAAATACCGGTATGCTAATGAGGTCTCGGCAGCAATGGGGGCGTCCTTCTTCATCTGCCTCCTCCCCTTGTCTGTCGTCTTCTTTCTTCGTCATGTCTGACGCCTGCGCAGTCGGCTGCAATTGCGCGCATGCGCAGTACGCTCCTCACATCTTCGCCGAACAGAGTGTACTGTGCATGCTCAGTAAGGTCCGTACATCCCTCCGACACGCGAGTGAAC
This sequence comes from Leptodactylus fuscus, assembly GCF_031893055.1. Classification (NCBI taxonomy): domain Eukaryota; kingdom Metazoa; phylum Chordata; class Amphibia; order Anura; family Leptodactylidae; genus Leptodactylus; species Leptodactylus fuscus. The sequence goes on along the minus strand of NC_134268.1, from coordinate 174,497,945 downwards.
TCATCCAGGCGTCGGAGGGCTGTACGGACCTTACTGAGCATGCGCAGTACACTCTGTTCGGCGAAGATGTGAGGAGCGTACTGTGCATACGCGCAATTGCCTTTAAAGAGTCATCACATATGTGGCCAACTCAACAGTTTGAAGACAGGGCTTGTGTGTTCTTGAGAATGGTGATGGGACCAGAATTTATCCAACATTTATGGTATTTTCTGCGGTGATGAGAATTCCCAATTATACTTACTGCGGTGCCCCTTAAATGGTATGGTGACAAATTTGGGTTGTGGAATCTAAAAGACCTCGTTTTTACTCTTAGTATAAGGAAAATGTTGTTTTTGTACCGTGTTAGCCAGTGGGTAGGAAATATAAAAAAAAACAAAAAACTTGAAAGTCTTCAGTAGATGATACCTTTTTTTAATGGCTAACTCATAATGATGACAGATTATAACATTTCGAAGCTCTCGGCTTCTTCTTCAGATATAACTAAAGGCTGCATATTTATGTACAACAGGACACATAGGGATAGGATTTTAGGAGGGAGAAGGGAAAAGGGGAAGAGCCTTATTGGTATGTACAAGTAAACACATTCACAGTTCCCAGGTTCTTATCAGTTCAGAGTGTCTTTATGGTTGTCTCAGGTCAGTGATTTCTGTAGGATGCACTGAACCCATTTAAAAGGTTCATTCCATTCTCCAGAGTGTTAAATAGGGTCATGAAATTGTACTCATAAATCTGTCTGTTCTTCTTGGATTTCTTCATAGTCACTGTATGTCCTTGTTTCTGGAAGATCCCCATGTCATGGTCTACGGAATAGACTCAGATTGATGATGGTGGAATTGCTGGAGTGGTGGGTTTACCATAAAAAAAGCCAGGGTTTATCTCCAAGATAGGAGACTGGAAGCAAAAAGCCAAGCAATGGGTTTAGTTATGAGATCACCAGGAGCGAGTCAAAAAGTTTTAGGTATTGTATTCAATGGGCATGACATGAATGTAGTCAGAAACAATGCTGAGGTCAAGACCTGAAACGAGCAATAAAAAAGCAGAAAAAGCAACTGAGCTGTTCATAAAAGGTGAAATACAAAACATTAGAAAAAAAAAAGGTCAGGTACATAATTCAGAGCAAGTCTATTGCACTAGGGTTTTATTTCAATCCCTCCTCCTCTACCACCATCACTGGAATACAAGACTCAGTTGAACGTGGTTTACAGCTGTCAAGTGACAACTTATTTGCACAGCGGGGCTGAGCTCTAAGCTCTGTGTCTTTACTATAAATGTTTAATTATTTTAGCAGAAGCTAAATATATTTTATATTTGCTATATTAAGATTCGACGATCAGGCTCCTACCAGTTACACAGCTGCTAAATCTGGTGGGAATCCAGACAAGTGTTTTGTCAGTCTCCTGTTTTGGTTTCGGGTAATTGGGCACCCTGTCTAAACTTTGCTCTTACGCTTTACTGTATTTATATGAGTGTATGTTATGAAAATATGTCACATAAATATAATTAGTTGTAAAAGCAAGTGGTCTGAACCCGGCGCTTGTGGCTAGGAAGCCGAAAACTATTAACTGATCGCTAAGTAACGTCTTTTAGCGCTGAATCTGGATTCTCTGGGAATGCAAACAGTTGCAATGTAAATTTAGGCTGAAAAGCTTCTATACAATCTAGTACTTCTTTGTCGAATAGAATGGTATGAAATGTATTTTCAGCCTACAAGTAAAACTTGATAGGAGATCTAGTACAGAGCTAAAAATTTTTTTTAGACCTAATCTCATTAAAACAATTTCAAGCCACTGTGTAAACACAATAAGTAACCACCGTCGCTCACCATCACCTGCCCACCCATACCCACATGCCCTAAACAAGAACGACGAGACCCCAAAGACGCACGTCTTCAGCCAATCTTAATCCACCACCTCCTCATCCATGGCTCACATCCATGAGGTCAACCCACCTCATTATTGATGAGTGCCGATGGCGTACTACATGACATCCACTGAAATAGAATGATATGAACAGTTCAAGTTCCCAAGTGAGGCATTATGACGTGACATATGGGACAGGGGCGCTGCTGAGTGGGAAACCCTGCTGTATGATGACCATATACCATAACCCTTGACTGCATGCTCTGTTATCTTGATATGCTAAACCCTACTTTAAAAAATACTAAACCTATAAATGAATAATCAGAAACAAGAGAAAAATATGCAAATCTGTCTCCCAAGATGTAAACAGGGAGACAGTGCCTCTGTTATGCTGCCCTCTATAGCAAGCACCCTGAACAACATCTTGGGAGACAGATTTGCATATTTTTCCCATGTTCCCTTGCAGTGGAGCAACTATGGCTGTACAAGTCTCCACACACCTGAGAAGGTGTTCTCTCCCTAAGGATAGACGTTATCCCCACAATCTGGTCTCTCAGCCTCTCACTTAAACCAAATCAATTCTCTCTAGGCTGCGCTGATGAAGTCCAAAGAGACAGAAATGGTGCCGTCCGTAGCTGAGAAATTGATTTGGTTATAACCTCGCATCATGCAGCAAAGGCTTCTGGGAAGTCGGGCATGTTGTTCAGGGTTGCTTGCTATAGAGGGCAGCATAACAGAGGCACTGTCTCCTTGTTTACATCTTGGGAGACAGATTTGCATATTTTTCCCATGTTCCCTTGCAGTGGAGCAACTATGGCTGTATAAGTCTCCACACACCTGAGAAGGTTGTCTCTCCCTAAGGATACACGTTATCCCCACAATCTAATCAGAAACAAGAAATATAATTGGCCTCACTGATCAATTTCTGCAATTTCTGGACGATGTAGGAATCCGGCAGAGAACAGAATGGTTGAACTCTTTCTTACCTGCGCCATTTATAGATAAAGCCAAGGGTCAGCGTGAATAATCCCTCTGCATATAAGGCACAGCAAAGAGGTAGCTCTAGACAGATGTCTTACAGCCTTACATAGTATAGTAAGATGGAAGAAGAGGACCCTGCTTAGCTCATGATACACAAAGAGAATATATATATATATATATATATATATATATATATATATATATATATATATATATATATATATATATATATATATAATTTATTTTTTTTTTTTTTTTTTTTTTTTTTTTCAGGTTTCTCTACAGTAAAAGACAAAATAAAACCTAGAGAAAGGAGGAAATGAAGGGAGAAAGTTGTGATTTATTTGTGACTTTTCTGTAAAGTTCCTTTAAGTAATTCTCCCTGTTCACAACTCATTACCCCGCCATCTGCCCTAGGCCTGATTATAGCATCAAGTATTGGCAGCCTAGCGCCTGGTGCCGGGACTGATGAATTACCTGCACACAGCGGACCTACTGTACCCTGACCTTAGACATTGGGAGCCCATGGTAAAGAAGATTTCAGACAGAATGGAGATTAAGTAGAATTTTTAGACCCCATTAGTTGTAGAATCTTATTGAATACAGTAATCTTGAACTCAAAGCAGGTGGAGCCTCCATTTCGTAAAATTACTTATTTATTCTTTAGAAGTTCTTTGTGACTTCATAGACTTCAGTAATGGCTCTGCTGACAGCTCAGGCCATTATTAATTGGAATAATGTGGATACGTTGGATAGAAGGTTCAGCAGCTTGTGATTGAAAGGATTTCTTTTTTTTTATTATTATATGAAGTTTATTTTTCTTCTATGCACTTGACATGAGTCACATATAAGTGTGACTTTCACAAGGTGGGGAGGAAGTGGAGAAAGTTGCCGGAAAGGGAGTGTTACTAGCAGGGAGTAGCAGGCGCACCATCTCCCTCCTCTACCCTCTGCAGGCAGTAATGTATGTGCAGTAGATGGAAACTGCTCAGTCAGGGACGTTTCCTCTGAAATGGTTGATTGAAAAAGAGGTGTAAAGTATTGTATAAAAATTACAGAGGCGTACTAGAAAAACCGAAAGCAATGCTTTAAATTTGGAGGAAACGCCCACTGCTGTAACAGGATTTCTTATTGTAAAGTAACTCAAGCAGATTAGGGTTTTCTAATTCTGTCACGTTTGTATAAAAATAGCAGAATATTATATTCAGAATTACAAGAACGCTTTACGGAAGTAAAAAATGGTAAAGTGCTAATAATGGCACTAGGTTTTGCTGTGTATTTTGTCTAGATCCAGCTAGCGGAAAAAAAAAAAGAAGCGAGCAGCTCCCAAGTCAATGGCAGCCATTTTTAGGCGGATTATGCGCCAAAATTCATTGCCAAAAATCTCTGTGTGAACATACCCTGATAGATTCCACTGTGTTTCTGCCTAAAAAAAAAGCGCAGAGAAAAGTCCTGCTTTCAAGACTTTTCTCTCTGCGTTTTTAAGCAGATTTGGGGATGGAAACCCTGAGCGTAAAACAGGCACAAGTGTGAGCCTAGCCTAAGATTGAGGATTGCTGATATAAGTAGTACTGCATGTACGCATTCTCTAACATAGATAATTTCCAGAAGTGTAGCCATATATACCACAGTGGTGTGGACCCTTTGTGTCACTCAACTGATATGGTGTTCTCTACTCCTGAGGGTATTATCTAAGTGGTCCTTTGTTATTCACCCTGTAATGCCTGTACAGAGATCTGGACTTTGCTGCAAGGAACAGCCAAGTTTACTTCTATGAGTAGTCCTGGTGACAGATAACTCTGGTGGGTCAAGAGGGCACAGGTTGTGAGTTGGCCAAGATACAACCTGAGGTCAGGGAAGGCAGAGTATGTGCAATACAATATGTCAGGGCAAGCAGAGATTGTGCAATATGGTATGTAAAGCAATAAGTCAGGACATAGAGAGCAGGTTCAGAGACGGGTAGCAAGCCATATAGTCAAAGACTGTAAACACAGAATCCAGCATCCTGAGAAAACTCTTTAATAGCAAGCAAGTTTAAAAAACACTTTTCATGGGCACCTGCCTGTAGAGTAGGGTGCTTTAAATAGTCCACAGGTACAAGACATTGGATTGGCAAGGTTACTGGTTCTTGAAGGGCTAGAACAACCTACAGATGAGGACTGGACCACAGCACCTGCAAACAGGAGAACAAGTGGATAGAGAGAACACACTGACAAGTGTGTCCAGGGGGCGGCACACCAATGGTTGAGTTTCGCAACTGAATGTATTAAAACGTGGGCTAGTGGATTCACGTCAGCAAATCTTATTTTTTTTTGTATAGGAAAATGTCTTTACTTATCAAACATTAATATAGCTAACTGTTCAGTCTTAATAAATCTTATTCACATGGTCATGAAAAATGATTATTATTATTATTACCTTGTGACGGCCTTTTTGACAACACATTGATTTCAATGTGTGTATTCACATCGTGTTTTTTTTTTTTTTTTTTTTTTTTGACTGTCGATTTTAACAGACCCCATGGAGATCAATGGATCCTTGTTAAACAGTGAATATGGTATACAACAGTGGAAATTGGCCATGTGACAGATTCTTTTTTTATGTTATGACCATCACACAGCTGCATTAAAATCCATTCATGTCAATGTGGCTAACACACTGCTAAAAAACCCTAATTTGATAATGCTTTACCCATTTGCACAGATCCTTCAAAATGTGTCAAATCCATGATGGAGCCATGAAAACTGGAGCCCCTTGTGTGCAAAACTGCAATGAAACAAATGGCCATTCCATCAAACATTTGTGTGAATGAAGGCTTAGGCTGTTTTTAGACTACCGACTATTGGATGTCAGTGCGAGTGCCTTATTTCCCAGGCTGTCAGGAGATGGTCTCCCAGTAATATAGATACTGGTATATATGAAGCTAGGAGTCCATGCCCCCCGTTGACATAGTCTCGTACTTTTAATCCCTAAGTGTCAGTATATTGCAGCGAGGCAGGGACTCCTAACCTAATACATAACTATAATGCTAGGTACAGGCTGGGAAATAAGGCGCTCGGATAGCGTCTTATAGCTGTGGGTTTATTCCATGCAGCTTTTATGTATATTAATAGTGTCATTCATCACTAATTTTAGTCTTGGAGACTCACAGCAGCTTCTCTAAATTGCAGGCGAGGTCTATGAATGGATTTCTAAAATAAGTTCCAGTGACCTTTGATGATCCTATTTCTTTGCTTACTTGTTTAATAAATGACCCCCATTATAGTTTATGCTGAAACATCTATAGCAGAAGAAGAGGAAAGTCATGGGACTGACGGAGGTTGCCATGCCAGGCATTAATCGAGCATGAATAAATAAGAAAACACTCTGAGAAGTGCCAGTTGTGGCAGACGTGCCCCGCTGCGAGATTAACCTCATGTGGAACGCTCTTGTCTGTCTACAGATAACTTTGACTGGATACGGAATTTAAATGGGTTCAGATCATTCTAATGGAAAGACAAAGGTAGTCTGGGAAATGCTAGAAAATCAGACTGACTACAGATTTGTTATTCACTGACCCAGTCATTGTTAAATACTATCTGTGTATGTTTCAGCAATTCCAAGTGGATTGGTGAGCAGGGCCATAGGGTCAATGGTACATCTTCACCTGGCCCTATGGTAGCAGGGGCCACCTCAGCCTCTCTGGGTGGAGCAGGACAGTCCCATATTTTGGGTACAGTTCCAGACAGCACACAGTGATTGCAAAACTGTGTCCGTAAAACACAGATTGAGGTTGAATACAATAGTGGAGCTATCATCTTCATGCTGCTGTACCTGCGCCAGGGAGGCACATTGAGCACTACCACGCAGACCTCATTAGAACTTGCTACTGCAGGTCTGTGGGAATGGGCTTAGGTGAATAGTGTGTGGGTTTTTTTTTGTGTAACATTGGAGGCTAAGGGGGCAGGGGGCCATATGTTGTGGGGGGTGCCCACTTACAATAACGTTGAACAGGGCCCCCTAATCTATTAAAACTGTTGGTTTTGGTGAGCAGTTAGTGATATGTTCTTTAGCCAATTAATTGATCTGACTCTCTGTTTTGGTTATTTTGCAATTATTTGCCCAGGCCTACTTCCTAGTGTGGTTCTTCTGGCTCCTGGTCCCCTCCTAATTTCTATAAAAGGGCCCCCAGTTGGCCCCATAATGGTGCCTAAAAGATGACTGGTATGTATAGTATATAATAGGACATGAGGTAGATGTCTTTTGATATTATGTTACAGTTTATATTTTGAAGAGGACCTTTCATCATCTCCACCATCTCTAGTTGCCATTGTTCCTGAGAAATCGGTGCTATTAGTTTCAGCACCCCATATGCGAATAAGGTCCTCTACTGTCAGGTGGGAGGTCCTCGGTTGGAGCAGACAGATGGACCACCCACGTGACAATAGAGAGCCTAATTGGGTTACTGTTTTCTGAAACTAACAATACCAATAGCTCAGGAATGGTAGTGACTAGAGAAAAAATTCCAGCTACCTCGAAATTGGTGGATAGGCTCCATCTATTGAGCACAACAGTACTAAAACATTGGTTGAAGAATTTCTCATATTCCAAGCGATTGCCGATTGCACCCACATAGTCTTTATATGAGAAGACTATGCTTTTTAGTGTAAGCTTTGCAGGGCCCCAGAATCCTTGATGCAGCTTTGCCAGTAACTATATCTATAAATCCACAAGTTTCCAACATTGCTTCATTAAATGGAAGTTACTCTTAGGGCAAATACTGTATGCTGTAATTCTACAAGATTAATTATATATATTTCCTTGCTTCATCTACTTTTTATATTGATTTGTGAGTTGCAGACCCATCTCAGTGTATCACAATGCTGTAGCTTCATTAGCTGCTGGAGGAATATTGCCTGCAAGCATTTTATGGGACTTCATTAAAGCCTAATTTTATACACGTGGTTCCTATTGTTTATTTAGTTTAACTAAATTGGAATTTCTTGTATGTACAGAATGTATTAGTTATGTAATTCACGGTGTCGCAGACTTGTGCCCTCTTAGGCTTGGTTCACATCTGTGTTCGGTATTCTGTTCAGGGAGTCCACTTGGGGGGCCCCCCGAACAGAATACTGAACGCATTAAAAAGCGATGAGCGGTGAAAGGACATGGACCCCTAGATTATAATGGGGTCCATGTGTTTTCCGTGCAGTGTCCACACGATACATGCAGAGAGAAAAGTAGTGCTTGAAGTGACAAAAGGAAAAGCTTCATCTAGTAGGGCTGGTAATGAAAAGTTGAATTTGTAATTTTAAGGGTCCGTGCATAAGGAGTTTTCTGGTCCTGATTTTGAAGCTGAATCTGCCTCAAAATCAGCCTCCAAAAAAAGCCACCCAATAGAATTCTATTGGGAGGCTTTTTTTGGAGGCTGATTTTGAGTCAGTCAACGAGGATCATCAAGTGTAAACTAAATACATACCGTAGTACTGTAGGCTACTTCAGTCTGATTCCAACGATACTTTTTTTGAGTTATCTGATGCCCCCATGCTGACAAATTAAGCTTTATCTAAATATGAAAATCAGCTCTTAAATGCTACAAAGGACATTTGTTCTCCTTTTGGCTCCATGTCCCTCCGTCCCCTGTCCATCCTCCCCACCTCTAGTCTGTTCTAGATTGTGGTGCATTCACACTACAGTTGCCTGTGAGGCCACCAGAACAAAGTAGTTTGCTGCGCATGCGCTGGGATCCAAAGGCAGAATGCATGTGTAGTATTATAGAGCAGTCTGGAGGAGAGGAGGAGAGCTCTCAGGTTGGTTACAGGAAAAGGAGGTGCAGATGGCTGGGATGAGAGTGGTTCTGAATGAAAGCCCCAAGTATCCGTTAGGGGTTAATTTCCATTTTTAGAAAAAGCCTTTTTTCTTTAGTTTATCCCATGACCCCCATGCTTAGAAAAGAGGTACCATTGGAGTTGGCATCAGATGGCATAAGTACTATGTTTAATCTATACCCGATGTTCCTGCTGACAGTTTCCCTTGAACTATCTCCATTCTGCTTGTCATAAACAGCGGTTTGTACAATCACTATAAAGCTTGTTAAATTGACAGACTTCAGCTGTGCCACATATGTAATGTATAATGTGTACTTGTGCCCATCATTATAGAATTGTAGCCTTAATATGTTCTTTCAGATGCTGCGGAGAAGCCGAGCCTGCTAACATGTAATGTTGATTTAGATCCAATTCACAGCATGGTTACTTGGCAGAGATAGGAATGGAAATGTATCATGCATCATTTAACAAAATCTTTATATGGCATTTTTTGCGTCATCTGCTGCCCTTATTGGATTAGATTGACCCTGAAATGTGGTGGCGTACCCAAATTGTGTCATTTAAAAGTACTTCTTTTTTCCAGATATTGATGTCTTAAAATGTTAAATGTGTTTTTTCATATTTCACATCAATCAGAACTCTAATCCTACAACTGGCTCGCATCCTGTGTATTGATCGTTATAACAGGAACCAAGAAAATAATGCTATATGTTTGCACAGTCTACAAGGCTTACTAAAGGGAGTCTCTTACCAGAGCCAAGCATATCAATCCAGCCCCACAGACAGACAGGTTAGGGGCGCCTGAATCCAACAATGTAACCCCCCTTGTGAATGGGTGTCTCCATTGTAATTTTTGTCAATATACTGTACAAATGAGCTATTTGGTGCAATGAGGTTGTTTCTGCTTTCCTCTTTGGAGCAATGGGGGCAATGCCCTTTCACCAAAGAGCTCATTTGCTTTTCGACAGAGTATCGACAAGTAAGGGACTGATTCAAAAGGGGAAAACACTTTAAAGGGGCTCTATCAGCAAAATTGTGCTGTATGAGCCCCACATATGTCTGAATAGCCTTTAAAAAGGCTATTCAGGCACCGCTAATCTTATTTTAACCCTCCCGTTTTAAAATAATACGAATATGCAAATTATACTTATAGTGGGCGGTTGTGCACTGTCCGACGTCATCTTGCTGTCACGCCTTCTTCTTCTTTATTCTTCCAGCGACGCCTTCCTGTCTTGGGTCTTCCTCGCCTTGATCTTCTGTTCTTCCGGAGGGTTTGGATCAAATCCTGCGCGTGCGCGCGCTCTGGGGCCTTTTTGTAGTAGTTCTAAGTTTCCCTTAGAACTACCTCTTCATTCTGGAAGAACAGAAGATCAAGGCTTGGAAGAGCCAGGACAGGAGGGCGTCGCTGGAAGAAGAAAGAAGAGGAAGGCGTGACCGCAAGATGACGTCTGACAGTGCATGACTGCCCACCGTGCATGGTAAGTATAATTTACATATTCATTTTTAGGGTATTATTTTAAAACTGGGGGAGGGGTGGGGGGTTAAAATAAGATTAGCGGTGCCTGAATAGCCTTTTTAAAGGCTATTCTGGCATATGTGGGGCTCATACAACATAATTTTGGTGATAGAGCCCCTTTAAGTTAGGATCATCCTTATGTAGATAAGCAGAATAGAACTGTAGGGTCATTTCTTCGCATTTCTTGGTTTTGCTTTCCGATACCCCTAACTGCCATTCGGCGCCATTCCCCACTAGTTGACAGCTCTCCCTGGAGCTCATCTTCAGGCTCTGAACTTACTGCGCTGCCCATTCCCAATGACACTCTGCACCTAGAAATAAGGACGGTGGCTTCAGATAGAGGCAGCAGAGCAAATTTTCACACAACCCACCTAAGTACATGTGATTATTTTATATTCCATTTTCCTGATGACAGATTTATTTAAGATTTATTAGTCTTTCATGACCAGAGGTCCCAGACTTTCCTGGTAATGGAGCACATACTGTCAATTGGACTTGCTGCTCAGTATAAAATTTTAGGTCCTGCTCTATATTTGGCATAAAAATATTGAATGTAACATTTTATAGCTATACATTGATGATTGAACTGGTCAACCCCTATCTGGATCGGTCCAGCCACATCGGCCATCTTCTTTACATTACGCCCGGTTACTTACTACATCCAGTTGTAATGTGTGTGGATGGTGCTGTAGTCTATAATGCTTTATTTCACAATATGTCCTTGCCAACGTGCTAAAAATGTTATATGGGGTTTTGCTGTACTGATTTTTATGGTCAAAGTTGCTTCACTTTTACTGTTCCCTAATAAAATTTTATGAAGCCTTAAAAATGTGGGTAAAGACCTGTACACATTGACGGTTTTATTTGTGTCCTTCCTTTTGACCCAACGTACAGATTATCGCTTTATTTTTCTTCAAATGATAACTTTAGTCTCTGTTCTTAAAGGGGTTTGTGAATTCTGCTCTTGATGGAAGGGTCATCAATAGCAGATTGGTGAGGGCCCAACTCTTGACATCTTCATGGATCAGCTGACTGCAGGGTCCTGCAATGGTCTGATTAGTAGGGATGCCATAGATAGCTCATCATTCGTAAAAACCTAGAAAATCCCTTTTAACTTTGACTTGAATCTTTATATTATCCCAACACATTATACAGAACATTTAGGATTGGATAGTATTTCACAGGTTATATATGATGATCAATCCATCAGGCATTACAACAGGGGTTTTCTGTACGGGATATCCTGAAATTGTGATATTTGGGAGCACTAAGGAAGGGAGACCTAAGTTAACAACATACAGTGGTCTAAGTGAGTAACACCAGTTATTGAAGACCAAAGGGAGTCTGTCACTACAGCCCAGCATATTACAGGGTCCCGCATATCACCTGAATCCGTGTTTTGCCTTTTGATTTGGTGCCTCCATTGCCGAAATATCATTGTTTGTGATTGTGTTGCCACTTAAGTCTTCGCAATGCCATCGTTTATCCAAAAAGCTCATTTTCAAATTGACAAAAACAGCGATATCTCAACAACAGAGGCCCCGATTCGCCACATAAAACGCCACATAATTCAGGCGACCCAATCCAATCTATCTGAGGGTCTGGGTTGGCTTCTGGTGACAGACTCCCTTTAAAGTATGTGAAGAGGTTACTCTTTTAATGGCTGTTGGCTGAATGCTCATTCAGCTGACGGATATTCTTCCTGACTGGCCAATGTACATGAATGCATCCATTCGACTGGCAGTGTTTTTTATTTCTGGGAACAGATTGGAGTTGATCATGATAAAATTCTAAATGCCCGAGGCTTCACGCATCGGGAAGAGTCGAGACGTTCTGCTACTCATGAGATAGTCAGCCAGTTCTGCCGAGATCGGCGGCATTGGCGTCTTTTCTCTGACCTTTAATATTTGTGCTTATCTTTATCCCTTTGTCCTGTATACAGTTCTTGCTCTTTGTATATTCCATCATCAGAAGCAGTCGGAGCGCACAGAAAACTATATTTATGCATTGTCCTATTAACATAAGCAGTAATGTGAAGTGCGTCAGGTTGTCAAATTCTCTTGAAAATCCCAAGTACTGCAGTTTGTGTCTCTGTGCTGTTTTGACTTCACAAGTTAAACTATGCAACTGGCAAATAATAAAGCAGCATGAGACTTAGTTCTGGAATTATAGTACTATAAATGTATTTGGAGTACCTGTAGGTGTTAAATAAAAGACAGCCGCAGAGACCCAGATTGTTAGTTCAGTGGCGTGAAGCTTCCCCGGAGCACAAGTGAACAAACTGGATAAATCAATGTTAAGCATTGACAAATTAGAGCTAACCATTCTCTGCAGCTCTCATCAGAGGACTTGTTTAGCTGCCTCCATGTGTCCTCCTGACTGAATGCTACCATTTTATTCTCAGTGTGTTACAAAGAGAAACCTCTTAAGGTCACACGTACAGGTTTATGTGATCATTTATTAATAGACGAGGCTACAAAACAGTATCAAAGTCTGTGTGCAATAAGACGAGTATACTGTAATTACAAGCCAAGACATTCGGCACTGGCTGTCTATTCACAACCAGTACAATGCCAATTGCTATTATGTAACCACTCAATATTTTTGCTCTTTTCTGTATTTGACCCCAATTGTGCGAGTTGTTTTTTTTTTTTTTTTTTTTTGCTAATGACCCCCTATCATCCTCTCCTATCTTCCCAATTATGTCTTCAAGATTTCCTCTGTGCTGCACCTACACTGTGGAATGCGCTACACCATCAGAGTACCAGAAAAAGTTTTTATGACTCCAGAATCCGACACAATATCGACCCCAAGGGTCCATCACGTCTCAGGCCTGCTTCACATCTGCATTTGAGTCATTCCATTCCCCTCTCTGCATAAAAAAATGTGGAGAGTTTTTCGTGCAGAAACCACGCAGACCCCATTACAGTCTATGGGATCTGTGGGTTTCCTAAGGTAACTGCTTATTTATACGGATTAGGCCTCCATTTGTAGGGTCCCCAAGCGCACTTCCCAAACAGAAACCCATGCGAAGATGTGAACCGGGCCTGACTAGGGTCTAGTCTTTGATTTACTGTAGACCAGGGGTTCCCAATAGGTCTATCGCGATCTACCGGTCGATTGCAAAGGACATATGGGTCGATCGCGGGATGCAGCCAGGTTTCCCCGGTGTCTGCTTGTTCACAGTGCAGGCTGAGAGTCGACTCTCAACCTGGGCTGTGAACAAGCACTCAGGATACTTGCAGGCCGGGCAGCAGCAGCTCCGGGGGATGACGCGCTTCCTGCTCTTAGGAATGGAGGGAGCCGGGGTGCTGCTTGTTCACAGCGCAGGCTGAGAGTCATCTCCGGACACTGGCAGGCAGGGCTGCCGCAGCCCCAGACTGCCAGTGTCCAGAGATAACTCTCAGCCTGCGCTGTGAACAAGCCGACACCGGGGATCCCTGGGCGGCCACAGAACGCTGCTGTCTCCTGCTCTCACGCTCTGCCTGGCCCCGACCACATGCCCGCCCCCGCCCACAAGAAGTGGGTAGTAGATCTTTGGACTTGGTCATGTTATAAAGTAGCTCACATGCTGAAAAAGTGTGAGCACCCCTGCTGTAGACAATCTTTGTATTTGCAATGCTAACATTTCACTTACATTAGCCTCTGGGTCCTTTAACTAACAAATAGATCCTTAAAAGAGAGGACTTTTAAGGCCGCTTCTTTATAGACTTTTTTTTTTTTTTTTTTTGTTAGACAGTTCAGCAAAAAATGCCACATCAAGTGATTTACAGGTCCTTTATGTTCCCTGATTATCAAGTGTTGCAGAAATTCCGTAGAAATAGAAAAGAATTATAGAAAGAAATGTTTTTTTGATTGGTCTACCATATCAGTAGTCAAAATCCCCATCTCTTATTAGATTTCTTGAGAGCCATGCGTCTGTTTGATAGCTCAGCCCTGAGCAACGAAACCTAATTAGGTCGACTAAATCTGAGTTCACACAGGGACGTGTGGTGGAGATAAGTATTACATTTGTAAAAGCACACACAAACTTGAGTATTAGTTCAATTGTGCATACAGATAGTGGTGCAATTACTTCTGTGGTTATTTATATCTCATTTTTAAGACAATTGAAACCGTTCCCGTAAATGTTACATCTGTTACTTTTGTTATTTCTAATATAGGTAGACTACATTTTGTTCTTTCGATAAAGGGGCTCTCCCACAAATACCACCCCTTATTAAATAAAATCGTGTGTGTTGATCACGACAAGTCTGGCTTTTCTAACTTGCATTGTACAGTTGTTATTGCTGGTACAGCAGAGTCTAGACATACATTTGCCCCCCTATGAAGTCCATATAATCCATATGCTGAATAAGCCCCTTTTAAAGTATTTGTTTGCTTTGTACAGATTACTGACCCGAGATGGCATTCTCCTACTACTGGGAACTCTATGATCAGCTTTTATCAATGGGAAACCTTTTATGTACTGTAAAGGTCTGTGTTTCCCGTTGAAGTGCACATGGTCAGCCATTGTTTTCCATAGATGCTTAGATTCCATGAGAACGACAGCCATGCTGGACCTAATTCACAACCTGAGAACCAAGGCGTCAACTTAACCAAATGGGCTACTTTACAAGGCTTGAACCAGCACAGAACTTTCTCCTGCTAGAGGGCAAGGTCCACATGAAACAGAAATGCTGTGCATTATACATGTGGATATAATCCGCAGCACATTTTGACGTGGAATCCGCCTCAAAATCTACTGCCAAAAAGGGCTCCCATTGACTTCAATGAGAGCCACTCACGTGTTTTTTTGGTAGCGGATAAAAGAAGCGACTTGCCCCTTCTAGTTGAACATGACTAAGCCACAGTGTCCGCAGCGCGAGACACCCTTCCGATTAGGCTCATTCATTTGGGCCTAATCCAGAGCGGATTGCTGCGACAGGATACCAGTGCACTTCCCCAGCATCTGTGTCACGGCTAGCCGCGCGGAATGTTCACACGCTGAATGCAAATTCCGCCGCTTGAACATACCCTTCTGCTACTAGCTAGCGGAAAAAAGAATTGAGCGGCTCCTATTAAAGTCAATAGGAGCCCTTTTTGGCAGTGGTTTTTGAGGCGGAAGCCCTTACCGGTATTCAGAGGTTAGTAGGGATAGCTTGAGTGGTCCGGTACTATAGTCCACATGGGCATGGAATACCGGAAAGTAGGCAGCCTTGCCCTATAAAGTAGCCTATCACCCTAGCGCTTTACTTCCCACTATTATAAGGGCAGTCCCAAGAGCTTTCCCTATATTGCCCTATTAGAAAAAACTCCTTCCCTAAGCATTTCCTGCCTACCCTTAAAGATGGGGGAATTCCTCAGGGGATCAGTTCTAGCAACAATCTGAGATCTGTGGATAAAGCCCAACCCTGTCATCAGGAGAGCTATTGTGTCCTCATGGTGTTCGGAGACTGCTGGAGAAATTGATTTCAATGAGTAGCACGCGTAAGACCGGCACCCATTGAAGTCAATGGGATTCTGTTTTACAGCGCTCACTCTGACACGTGTTTACGTGTCAGAATTACCGGCGTGTTACTCCGTGTGACTGCACCCTTAGGGTTTCCAGCAGAAACCATAGATCAGACTTTTTTTTTTTTGGTTATCTACTTGAAAAGTTCTTTTTTAGGACATCTTTTTAGGTCATTGATGTCTATCTGTCAAACAGTATAAACTATGTTATCAAACATGGAGAGTACTCAGAGAATTGCCATCTGTATTATTACATGTACAGTCGGTGCAGTCTCAATTTGGAATCTAGCACACAAAACGCCTACACCAAGTGATAGAAGGACAACAGCAAAGCTCCTCGGGAGCAGCGTGAGCCAGAAGCCTGTGCTGCGGAATGAATGTTTGTGGGAAAGAAAGCTAGTGATTTTTTATTTGTGTTGTGCCCTTTCCTGGATACGACCAGTGTAAGGCCGAACGTTGAGGCTGAATATCCTGTACATTTCTTCTGTCTCTTGGACAGCATTAATAATTTTCTGTGCAGTGTTTTTCTCTGCAGGCTTAATCTGTTAGTAAATAATCCAAAACCTCTCTGAAATGAGTAGACATTGCTTGTTTTTTACATAGTGTTTGTTTATCATGTCAATGGCATTACATGGGTCACCTGTGTATATTTAGGCAGTGTGTACAAGATGGTTTGTCTTATTAAAGATACTCTTACAAGATGTGCCTTGCTACTATGCTGCATTGCATACAGTACTGTGCAAAGGTTTTAGGCATATGTGCTTTCAAACCTAGATTATTATTTAACAGTTTTTTTTTTTATCAATTAACAAACCACAGCTCTTCTATGAATCGTATGCGTCCTCAAATCCTTTTATTGCTTCATGTAATCCCATGTAGACTTCGGGCCATACCATCTCTTCCACCACTCCTACCATTATTATAGTAAATTGTTCTCCTATGTCATAGGAAAAGAGCAACTGACTTTAACAGTGATAGCGACATGCAGACAGAGCTCACTCCATCTGTGGCTGTTCCCTTTCTGTCTAATGCAAAGAACTTGTTTACTTTTCTAATGGGAAAAAAATCCTACAGGTACAACTAAGAAAGCTTCGAGTAAATAGGAGCGGACGGAGGGAGCTCCATGTCAGTCAGTCACTGTATTGCTGTTAGTCTGTGGCTCTTATCCTATGATGGATGAGATCAATGGACTATTATAAGGGTCATGTGAAAGTTGCTTTAAACCCAAGATGGTTGTTATCCACATTTGCTGCATGTTTGAGGTAGTCTTGCTGGAGAATAACTTTGTAGCCAATCAGATGCCTCCCTGATAGTAGAAAGTGCCTTATGTTACTGTCAAATCTGAAAAAGCACCAAGAAACGGAAAACATTGAGGACTATGGACGTAGTGTTCGGCCAAGGAAACTTTACAGAAGATGGTAGACTCTTCATGCCTATTTGCCTTCAAAATTGGAAAGTGAACAGAAGTGTGATCAGCTCAGATCTGGCAGAAACAAGAAGGATCGTGTTATACAGATCTGCTGTTTAGACAAGTCTGGCCAGAAGTGGCCTTTGTGGGAAATGAGGTCAAGTGACTCAACTATATAAGAAAACATGGGAAATGAGGTTCGTAAATATGGCAGCTGGTGCCAAGGACTGATAAGTCAAAGTGTGAAATATTTGGCTGTAATAGAAGATGGTTTGTTCACCAATCACCAGAGGACTAGAGGTTGGCACAACAATACATGTCTGCAGGACCAGTGATGTATGGTGGACATTCTCTGCAAGTATATGATAGATTTTCAGCAAATGGAGTTTGGGATTTTTTTTTCTATTTTTATTTTTTAAAGGATTAATGGTGTCCTCAATTCTGAGAAATCCAGACAGCTACTTACCTATTATGCAGTACCATCCAGGAGGCATCGGAATGGCTCTAGATTTATTCTGTAGCAGGGCAATGACCCAACAGCCAATGTTATTAATAACTATGTATTACCTCTTGTTTGTTTGAAAACTTTCTTACTATGCAACACTTTGTCTATGGGATTGCGTGCAGACCTTTACTACAATTGCTAGCACAATTGCTATACAGTTTGTAATATTTCCAGTGTTCAGTTAGTGTTGCAAACCTCACACCATTACATAATGCGCATTCTGCCATGTTGCACGTAATCTACAGTTAACCACGTGAAGTGTTTTGCTTTCAACATAAAAACCACAGGAAACACATTAGAGGGGTTTAGATTTCGGTTACAGGCAAAGGACTAGATCTGCTGGGTCATCTTTTCCCTAGAATGGAACAAAACAATTGTTTTCACATGATTGTACTTAATAATTCACATATTCCTTCATTTAATAAAAATGAAATAACTAAAAGTCAGCTCAGGCTATGGAGTAGACCAAATTTTCCATGATGGGTCTCAGATACCATAAGTCATAGAGTGACTCCTAACCTTTCCACCAGATTACCAAAACAAATACAAAGCTTACTATAGTACGTCTGACTGCAGCTTAGTTATGTCCCATTTATTTGCTGATGCCACAGACCGCCGTTACTGGATGTTTTTGGACAGCCAGTGTTTGCCAAAAAGAGACCAGTCATGCCAGTTATCAGCCAACTTTACAGACTCACCGTGTTTCTTTTTTTTAAGGAGATCGATTTCTATCAGCACTTATTAAGCTTCTCCTGCTCTTTTTCCTCTATCTCCTTTATCTTATATTAGTCTCCGTATTCGGCCTCACACAACTCTGTGGTGGAGGGAGTAGAATCCTCCATCGGGTCGGTTAATTAATATATTGCCTCATTCTGTGTGCTGGTAGCCTCTTATCTACAATTTAGCAGTGTTAAAATAGTTCAGAATAGCAGAGTGTAAATGCAGTAATTATTTGAGTGTCTCTTCTATCACCCTCCTCTTTTCGTAGACTAATATGAAGTATAAAACTGCCTGAAAAATCGAGAAGAAAACATATTTCTTTAATAAGATATTTTACAAAGTTTCATATATGAACCTGTCGTTCTCATTTATGAAAAGTTAGTTATAACTGGAAGGATGCTTTAAGCCGTATTACCATACACCTCACACCCCCAGAGCCCCATTTCCCACCTTTGGTGAGGACAGCTAGCAAGGTCAGAAAATTCTTTGCTATGCTGCCCTGGCGGACAAGTCGAATCTCTATCATATGGCTGACTCCACCTTGCTCAGAGTCGGAGCGGCGGCAACAGGGAGGCAGAAGAAAGGAGACTCTTAACACAACCAAAGTCAACATTTGTTTCAACAGTGTTGAAGTTAAGCTTTAATACATCTGTAGTTGTTCATTATTGACCGTGGACAGGATCCTTGACTTTTCTTTTTTCTGTTGAATTCAAGGATGTGAGTATTGCATCTTTGAGAAGGAATGCACATTCCTGAAATTAGTCTAAGGTGTAGCGGAGGTTTTGAGTATTGTAATTCCTATATTTTAAATTAATCTGGAATTTTATTTTCAGACATGATGACTAATCAGTAAATATTTTAGATGTCAAAATACTGGAAAGCTGCATAGGAAACCGCTTTCTAGTATTGTAAGTGCGGTGTTCATCATGCAATAACTATGTGAAAATTCCAACACGGCAGATCTATGTGGAGAGGAGCTTATCGAGCAGCAGCTGGATTCTACCACACAAAAGCTGGAATTTTTTTCTATTTCTTAGGCTCTATTCACATTTTGGGCATGCTTCAGGTTTTGACTGATCCACTTTTAACTGATCTGTTTTTTTGATTGATGCAGATGGATGCAAACTGAAGACCTTATTGACGCAAAATGTCTTGCACAACTTATTTGCCACATGGTTGTATGTCCAATTTGCATCAATGCCTCTCCTGTTTTCTTGGTTTCCTTCATTGGCTTCAGTTTATTTAATGATCTGTAAAGACATCCGCATGTCAAGCAAGACGTCCTACTTATTGATGAATCTCTCACATAGTCTGTTAAGAATCGGACATATAAATAAGCCCACATGCATTCTCCATTCACTTCCATGTAAGTTCCAAAAATACATGCTGGAACTTGTAGTTTTATATCAGTTGAATGATGAAGGTTACCTACCCCTGATGTAGGGGATGCAGACGGAGTAGACCCTATTGTTTAAAGAAGTTCAAATGTCACATAAGAGGACACCAGTATAGTAAATAGTATATGGGACGTGAGATGGGTGTAGCCCAGTACCTTAAATTTATACTTCTTCTTTGGTTGTCAGTCATTTGTAAAATGCAGCTACTTTTTATTTTTCTCATATCGGACACATTCTTTTTTTGACATTTATTTCCTATATATTCTTATACTTATCACTGGGATTTATAATATAGAAATCACATTCTTTCCCAGCTCTCGGTATGAATGAATCATCTATTCGCCAGAAGAGCAGGTTCTAAGGGCATACTTTCACTCCCAGATTGCATTATTAGTAACATTATCTCCAGTATTTTATCCTAATGTTCTAATGTTGAAGGAAGATTTTTATATAACTGAGGAGCACAAAACTTCTAGACTGTCAGAAAAATCTAGGGCTGTGAATAGCAATCTCTATCTGCTGCATTTACCAGCTCCAACACTGAAGTTCACAGGTCAGTTTACCCACCTTCAGACTGGTAATTGTCACTGGTAAATGGACCAATTTTCCTGGTTTGTACATGGCTGTCTGAGAATATATATATATATATATATATATATATATATATATATATATATATATATATAATACATCTCAATATGGAGATCCACAACAGGTACAAGATTGATTTCAGTAAGTGACTCTAGGCTACAGGGCAAACAGTGGCATATATCGAAAATTGGGGCCCTATTGCAAAGATAAAAATGAGACCTGTAGGTGCTTCTTCACACTGCCACACTCCTAATGACCTGCAACAAGATATCATGGCACTAATTTTTGTTTCTTATTCCAAGTTCCATTTTGCATTGTAACATTTCATAACTTTTGGAGATCATTATTGGCAGGTTCTCACCCCACACTAACCTGGAATGGGACCCCATGATATAATTGTAGCCACATTGATTGCCTTTATGGTGACTAATTAGAGAATGTCTTCACCTTAATGCTTATGAACTAAAGAGTGAATGGTGTTCTAGCCTAGGAGACCTACATGACCAAGCTAGGGCAGATCTGATTCCAACACCCCTAAGGCATTCAGAAAAGTCAGGGCCATAAAAATGCATTTAGGGGCAATAAGATATGCTGCTAAGACAGCTCAGTTGTGGAACAACCTTAATCTACAGGTAAAACTGGCAGCAAGTGGGGTATTCCCATGTGGGTCATTTATGGCATATCCACAGTATATGCCATGCATATACAATCAATACAAGTTTCACCTCTGGGAACCATGAGGTTCCTCAACCCTGGTCTTTAGGATGCTGTAGATGTAAAGGTGACTGCATGTGTATAACTCTCTTCATTTGCTTCTGTGGGAGTTCCAACAAAAAATTTACCTGCACGGTCAGTTTGGGATCCCCAGTTTTGGGTTTCCAGAAAATATCTGAGCAGACAGATGAGGATCCCCATTTATAAGACCATTGTGGGTTCCTGAGTTGTGACCCGCATGTTTTCTTTGGGTATACTAAAAATGCTCCAGATTGGGATTTTGCGGGTAATTGCATGCATTTCGTGCGGTTTTGGATGAATCTAAAAAGTAGAGACCAACAAGGACTCAGGAGGGTCGGGAGCAGTAGTGGTGGATCATTGAGGAATATATTTTTATAAGCATGTTTAGCCCTTGTGTCCCCTTTAAATCAGGTCTTACGCTAGGTTCACACTATCATTCGGCTCTCCATCATTCGGGACTGCATGGGTACCCAAAAGAAGGAGAGCCAGGCCACTAAAAAAGTGGTTACTCACGGACCCCAAAAAACTATAATCCCCCATGTAGGACTTTTCTCCGCTGATTTTTGACGGAATCTTCTGCAGTCTCCTACGAAGACTCCCCATAGATCTGATCCTATCCTTAGTAAGTGGTTTCAAAATGGGTTTTCTAAGCCAGAATAACCTCTTTAAATATGTCTATAAAGTTCTAATCATCAAACGTGAGACTCTGCATTGTAAATAATGCTCCTATTGTGCTCAGGCTTATGTCATCATGTTTCTTACCAGCTGTGCCTTCATATGCAAACTGCTCAATCATTTCCATATACACTGTGCTCCATTACAATCGTTTATCTATGTCTGAGTAAAGATGGATTCTAATGCCACATATTTATTGGTTTACTTTAAAGCTAATCTATATCTCTGCTCTTACTCTGCAATGAAATCCTTTTATTCTGTTTATTGGCTTATTATCCGTAATCGCTTTTTATATAAAAATCTCAAAAGCGGTCAAGAGGATTCAGACTCGAGCTGATTTCTATGCCATTTATTTGGGGTGTTGGCTTCACAGTTAACATACCGTATATACTCGAGTATAAGCCGACCCAAATATAAGCCAACCCCCCTAATTTTACCACAAAAAACTAGGAAAACTTATTGACTCGAGTATAAGCCAAGGGGGGGAAATGTAGCAGCTACAGGAAAATTTCTAAAATTAAAATAGTCGGAGTTTTTGGGTGCAGTAGTTGCTGGGGATTGGGAGGGGGTGTTTTGATTGTCTGACCGGGGTTTTTTCAAGAATTCTGTCGCATTCACGCTAGGCTCACCATAGTGCCAGACCATCAGAACAGACAAATGGACTTCTATAATAGCAGACACCAACGGAGCCCGGGGGATCTCATTGACTATACTGGGGTCCATAGGGTGCCTGGCAGATGTTCATTCTTTGCTGAACAATAAAGTCGGGCCTACAGGACATTTATATCCAGCACTTTTAGAAAGTCACTGCAAAGGAGTCTGAGACTCCGAGCCAGATGTGAACCTGACCCTACAGGAGTATATCTGCCCCTCATTGGAGTCTATTTTAACACCAATATTTAAGACCACTCCCCATCCACTGTTAGTAACGGTAGCTGCATTGTGTCCCCTACATCCCCTGTATTATAGGCAGGGTCCCTTATTTTGCCCCAGAAGTAGTTGGCAGCATCTTTCCACTGTTGTCGTAGCTTCCATATCCTATCACAGTCACCAGCTGTCTTTTTTTTTTTTTTTTTTTCCCTTTTAGATTGTGAGTCCACATGCACATTTTTAGTGTTTTTTTTGTTTTTTTTTTAATTTTTTTGTTATCTTCTGTGATTAAATATGAAGCTGCAACAATTTAATCAATTGAAGATATTTGGGTTAACAATACTACTTCTGTATATATTACTAATAATGGCATGAACCAGTAGACCTGGCTTAGTAGCTCAAGCAGCAAATCCAGGTTTTTTTTCCCACTTGGGTGTAGAATAATGAACAAGGAGCTCTCTATATCCAAGGTTTTCTCTTAATTGACCTCAGCATCGTGTAGCATAAGTTTTCCTCCCTTTTGTCATGAACAAATTGGTCACCTTGCGTCGATTGCAGATTTACCTTTTTAGATGTCGACAATTCTTGTTCTGCCTTCGTCAAGGTCAGTGGTTGGCCGCTCTGAAAAGATCTGGCAGATTATCAGGAATTAAATGCATCTCTTTGTGTAGTCCATCTTGCATGTATAGGACATATATCCGGTAAGTGGAAAAGGATCAAACACTGGTTTATATCCTGTTTAGTTATATGGAGTGTTTTTATTTTTACCTCTGTGCCAAGCGATCATACTTCTAAGTGGTAGAATAGATGTAAATTCTGTTACGTTTCTAAACCATTGGAGATTTGGGTCTGTAATCTATATATGGGTCCAAATCCCTACCCACCCTTGTAATGATGGGTTCGTAGTTACCTGCCAGCCTTTTGTATATGTGACATACAACCAATGCAGCCAGTCGCAGGCCGCAGCGGTGCCATCCATATTGTGCAGGAAATGATTGGCCGGCACAGTTACATCTCCTTTACATTGGATTGACCACTGTTAAATCCATGTAATATTATATAGTAGTTCATTTTTACAGCGATGTGTTCACCTTTATTATAGCTTGAATCTAGATGAAGGCATTTGCCCATGGATGCAACTTGTCCTCTATCCATGGAATAGGAGATAGTTTGCACATTAGTATTTGGTTAAACCCATCACCTATTGTACACCCTTTTGACTGTAGTCGCAGGGCACTGTTGCTCCATTCATGCCTTTGCAACTGCTGGAGATAGACAAGCATCATATATTATCTCCAGCAGTCCCATAGCATGCCTGTGTCTCTATTCAGACAGAGTGCAAGGCATTCCTGTTATTATGATTAGAGATGAGCGAACAGTAAAATGTTCGAGGTTTGATATTCATTTCGAGTAGCCCCTCAATATTCGACTACTCAAATCGAATATCGAACCCTATTATAGTCTATGGGGGGGGATGCTTGTTTCAGGGGTAGGCAACGTTCGGTCAAATTATACTTACCAAGTCCACGAGTGAGGGTCGAGCTGGATCCTCCGAGAAGTCTTCTCCTTGCAGCATCCCCGCGGCATCTACCAGCTCTTCATTCATTCTGCCAGGCATCGGGCCTGGGCATAGCCGACTTCGCATGCCTGCACTACAAGCGGACATGCGCAGTCGGCTCTGCCCAGGCCCGATGCCTGGCAGAGTGAATGGAGAGCCGGAATACGCCGCGGGGAAGCTGCGCGGAGAAGACTTCTAAAGGTAGGAGAAGAACCAGCATTGATTGGCCGACTGTATAGCATTCGGCCAATCAATGCTGGTTCTGCATCGAACTTTTACATTCGAACAGCGAGTGGTACTCGATCGAGTACGAGTATTTCGAATACCGTAGTATTTGATCGAATACCTACTTGATCGAGTACTACTCGCTTATCTCTAATTATGATCAGTGAGGGATCGAGCTCTCCAAATCTCACATTGTGTTGATAAAGGATATGTTGCACTCTTGCGCAAACTTACTTAAATAATCCAAGCCCTTCACAACATACATAGACACATATATACGAGTTGAATTTGGGATTGACATCTCATGCCAAAATATCATGTTTTGAAAAGCTAGTCATCTAGGAAAGGTAAGAATGGATACGTCTATATGATCTTAGGTTACCAACCCTGGTCATGGTAATTTCCATTGAACAGTGACCAAGCTTCTTTCTTTTGTATGGTTGGATAAATGAATTGGATTGGTACATGAATAAAGAAATTAGAGTAGGTATGTATTTTTATATATGCAGAGATTAGTAAAAAAAAAATTTTTTTAGACTATCTAGATCAGGGGTAGGGGAACCTTCGGCCCTCCAGCTGCTGTGAAACTACAACTCCCATCATGCTCCATTCACTTCCATGGGAGTTCCAAGAACAGCAGAGCGAGTATTTACAGTCTCTACTTGCATTACAGCTGTCACTAGGCAAATCTGTTAAATCCTGCCCGGCCCACAATGCACTTGAGACTGACTTGAATATCCATAAAAAGATGATCCTTTGCATTGCTTCGTCAGTTTTTGGCCACAAAGGCATGTTACTGCTCCTGTGAAATCTCTTGAATGGCACTATTATTGGTATAGAAGGCATTTTGAACCGGACAAAACTGTTTCAATTATTGTATTTAGCAATTTAATTTTTATGACTGTTTCTGGATTTATTACTATAAATGGGTTAACCACAGAATTGCTGGACAAATGCAGGCCATATGCAGGGCTGATGTTTCGGATTGTTGTGATTTTCACATGCGTAGTGTTGCATGATTCTCTCCAGATCAGTATGGTAGGGTTTTTTCCCCCCCTCCTATCAGGCATTAAAGTTGTGAGCTAATCATTGTGCATTTAGTCCATTTGTGTTAAGTTACACAGCATGAGAATCTGAGAATCCTGCCATCTGGCCTTTAAGAAGAATGTTCTTGTAAATATTGGAGTGGCTATTGCTGAGTATATTTGCAGTTGCATGGCTATGAAAAGCGCCTAGTACATGTTTTATCTTACTCGCATGTAACTGTTATATAGCAGCTTCCCCTACTTGATTTTTTTTTGTTTTTTGTGATTTAATCTTGAATCTATTCGAGCATATGGACACAATTGAGCAAGTACCCTCCTCTTTAAGCCCAAGTGGTGAGCCGCTACTTGAAGAGTATTCTGCCAGGCTGAGTTTATCCTATCATTGGATGGTTGGGCACTATGAATAGGTGCAGATATAGCAGCCATTAATATGACTCTGATCATCTACTTCACAGAATAAAACATTTACAAAACCAAGTTCAAGATTTCTGCAGCTGTTTATATGATGTGTTCTGTGTCAAATAACAGTTTGTTACATCTCAGGTAGTATAGCACTGTATCCGCAACTGATCATGCCACAGGTAGGCAGAATATGAGGCAGTACTCCGATTGTTAGTGACACGGCAGTGTTTTTAATGTTTGTTTTTTCTCAGGCTGGGTTCACATCTTCGCCAGACGGCTATTGCAGAAATCACGAAAACCGTGGGAGAGAAAAGTCTTACATGGAGGCCTTTTTGTCTCCGCCATTTTCAGTTGTGAAACAGTGGACACTCGGTAGACCCCATTATAGTCAGTGGGGTGCATGTGTAACTGCTTTTTCAGCGTTCCGGCTCTCCGTCGTTCAGGTCACCTGTTTACATGTCTTTTTCCTGTTTATACAAAATACTGCAAAGTTAATGATAAAATGGACTTTCTAGGACCTTCGATTAGGAGGATGATGTCTCCGCATGTCTTGCAAACTGCTGTTGACAACACTAGGGAAGGCAATGGGGACCTGTTGATCTGATTGTGAGAGAGGTGAAAACTATGGGCAGTATGTGGGGGGTTTACAGAGGTAGGGCATTAGAACAGTGGGTCAGGGATCTGATGAATCTGAGGTCACATGGTAGCTCTCAATATTATTTGCACAACTACCTATGCTAAAAAAAACAAAAACACTGTGATCGTGTGACTTATTGAAGACGTTGAAACGCAGAATAAGATATTTTGTTTGCCATTTGCAGGCGCCATTTTCAAGTCTACAAACTTTTGCAACATTTTTCCCTGAAGTAGGTATTGCAGCTCATCCAGCGAGAACTGTACAAGGGGCTGCTGAAGCCAGACCCGCAATAATCGGCTTATCGATCTGTCAATCCCTCACATACTCTAAATATATTTTGTATGTCCTTTTTCTTGGACCTTCTCGTCTTGGGTATTGATTTTTATTCCGGGTGCTTCGGTACAGGATTCACTTGCGTTGGATGCAGAATGCTATGGGCTTCATGAGGATTTATGTGTAAAATCCATATCTACAGTAAATCCTAATAAAGTGCTGAAGATGTGGACAAGGCTTAAATGCGTCAAACCCTCGAATATAATGAACATGTCACTTGGATGTGCCCAAGACAGGATTTTAGCTTCTGGATATGAAAAGAAATAGCGGAAAATGTTAGCAGGTGCGTAGTTAGCAAAATGAGCCTTATTAGTTATGAGCAGACCACGTGGCCACAACACTACTAATTTCTCCCATGAATACACATTTATGGTCTGCTCTAGGCTAATGATATCCCTGTTTTGTATATAGATGTAGCAGGGGGTTTTAATAACCTGTCCTGAATGTGGGTCTGACTCTCCTCCACCCCAGTTTCTCCATCTGTTCCGTATGCTGTTTAATAGCATCCACATACTGTGCTTGACAGGACTGTGGAGTTGGTAGGCCAAATCTCCAAGCCCAACTCTGACTCTATTTTTTCCTGCATGGTGACTCCAGCTCCTTTGTGAACGGTTGACAGCCATGTTCATACAGCAGCCAAAGCTCCTCTGATTCAGGAAATATTCTAGTCATTATGGTGACAACACCAGAGAGGAATAGACCTCAAAAAAAGAGACTTGAGTGTCCAAAAACTCTAGAAGAAATGGTCCTCTAGATCACTTTTATACAGGAGGTCTTAGACTAATAGAGCACATTAGTTTTATATGATAATATTTCTAAAATTTCTGGAATTCCTAAGTGTAGGATCACACAGCTGAATGTGAAGATGAAGTTGAGGCGTTATTCAGCCCAAGAATCCTTTTCACTTTCTGATCTCGAGCTTGCTGGGGCAGAAAACCAAAGTAGGATGTTGGCCTTCTGCAGCAGCTTTTATTTGCCGAATAGCCTGAGTTATATTGGGGGAAGAGCTGACAAAACGATTATTTTTAGAGATGAGCGAGTAATATTCAATCGAGTAGGTATTCGATTGAATACGACGGTATTTGAAATATTTGTACTCTGTCGAATACCACGCGGTAAACACAGTAAAAATTCGATTCCCCTCCCACCTTCCCTGGCGCTTTTTTACACTAATAACTATGCAGGGGAGGTGGGACTGGAAGTAGGACAACGTAGGCTTTGGAAAAAAAGTATACAGTCATTGGCTGGCTAAATCAGTAGCAGCAGCTATTCTTACAGATATTGTTAGGGTTCCATCCTGGTAAGAGATTCCATTGTAATTTTAAAAAGCAACTGAGTTTTCTCGGTCTGTACATGACGTATGTACCATTACATAGGAACATGCTCGCGAAGGTAGAATGTTGTCTTGCTGTCACATGAGAGTGAGAAATTCTATCAGAATGTATATCCTACAGAAAAGACATCAGCTATGACGGAGACTACCCTATAAAATGTGTCTTCCTACAGGACATTTTCTCTCTCCTCCTTGAGCGGAATATCTTTCTTTGAGCACATATTGGCAGCCATGTGTGTGAACCAGTGACCTGTCATAATGAAATACCTTGGTAGAGCTATGCTATTTTCTTAACATGTCTGCTGATGACATTGCCATGTAAAGCATCGATGGCTTATAGGTGTCTCTAGTTTCTAATGAATGTGCCAAATTGAGGTCTAAAAGTAGCATCAAACTATTCAGCATCTCTCACTTGTGTAATGTTGCAAGTACTTGGCTGATAGAGGCGGCACATCTAGTTCATTGTACCTATCCTTTGAGTCCCCAAATGTCATGGACTCTCTGGAGGTTTTCGATAGTTAATGTTATGGGTCTGTGAGTTCCTGAAATACTCAGATTAGCCTGAATATTAACATTTAGGAGGAGAACTTGACTTTTCACTATATATGTGTATTGCCATTGTGCTCAAGTTATAGAAAACATAGATATTAAAGTACCGTGTCCCTGGTATGTCTCGCTCTTTTTGGATTTTTTTTTAAATCTGCTCTGGAAAAAATATATAAATTGACATGCTGTAGGTTTTAGAATCTGTACCATAGGTCTATTCTGTGCAGAAAAAATTAGCATTATGTTCATGAGAAATAGAATATGTTATTGTAATGGATTACAGTTCAGATTTTCTGCATGGACAATGCTCTCCCGTCATCCTTATTGTGTGCATGTATCCTTACTCTGAAGTTTTGGTGAAACTTTGCTCATTTTCATTTTTGAAAATCGAATCTGGTGTTTTGCGCATAGGTATAGTACCGGCAGAAAGTGATGCGTTTCCTGCACAGCCTTTTCCGCAGTGTTTTCTTGCCACGTCTCGCTACATGGGCCTTAGACTTAGGGTCCATTCACACGGAGTAAAGTGCGGCGTGATGTGACACGTATACGGCGTGTGATACATTGAGCGCCGTAAAATCTCCCTTTGATTTCAGTGGGAGCCTGGATCATATACGCGGTGTTATTTTGCAGCCGTGATTTTGTGAAAATAACGCCGCGTATATGATCCAGGCTCCCATTGAAATCAATAGGAGCTTTTACGGCGCTCAAAGTATCACACGCCGTATACGTGCCACATCACGCGGCACGTTACTCCGTGTGAATGGACCCTTAGATGGATTTTCTATCTCTGTACAAATTACTACTGGATCAGGCTAGGGAAACACAAGGAGTAAATGCCATACCTTTGTCAAATTTCTGATGCCGTAATAACACTGGTATTAAAGCTACAACATCTTACTGCAATGTGGTTTCCCAAATCTTATTCACAAACTACAGAAAAAATCCACAGATGAAACTGACCTGTGGCAAAGGTCCCACATTACGAAGAAGCTGGATTTTTTTGCTGCAGATTTTTCTGTGTTCATTTGAACCAAAGCCAGTAGTGGATTGAGCAGAAGGTAGAAGTAGAAGTGCTTTCTTTTATATTTCCATTCCTTATGCAGCCATTTTTGGCTTTAGGCAAAAAACTGCAACAAAAAAAAAACCCTGCTTTTCCACAACGTGGGGCCTTAGGGGGAGTTCACACTACAGTTGTTAATGTCAGTTGCTGTCTTCTTTCATAGGATGACAGCAACAAACATTAAACCGTTGAAGAGAATGGTTACAGACTGATTCTGTGCCAGTTCCTGTTAATACTAATGTAAGCAACATACTGGATGCGATCTTCCGTCAGGTTTGTTTACTTTTGTAACTGAAGATAAAGTTGTGCATGCGGGAAGATGACATCGGCCATGTTGTTTACATTCGTGTTAATAGGAACAGACACAGAATCAGTCTTTGACCGTTCTCTGCAACAATTTATTGTCCATTGAAGACCGCAATAGACATTAACAATGGCAGTGTGAACGCCACCTTTGTCTGTAGTAGGGATTTCATATATGCAACATGTCTGTTTATTGCTGTAGATTTTCGTTGCAGTGTGTGAAGAGAGAAATCTTAGAAGAATCTGCAGCATTTCCTTATTAAAATCTGCAGAAAATACCGTTTGATGTGGGGGGTTTTTTCCTGCAGTGTCTCAGTCCTGTGTATCCATACTCTCACAGTGGTTTGTTCTGTATGCTTGCTCCGTTGTCCTTGTCCTGTGTTAACTTTCTAGTTGGCTCAAAAGTAGCTTATGAAGCCCAGTCATAGAACAGTGTGTTAATACTAAATCTCCTGGCTCCAACCTAGGCCGACAGCTGCAGCCTCCAAGTGCTTTTTCAAAGTATTCTGAAATATTACATGCCATACTTTACTTTGACAGAGATGATGAACTTTGTTGTGGTCTCCTAAATGTCTGAGACCAAATTTAGAAAAGCCACCTCAGCTACAACACACATTTGATTGAAAGCTAAATTTGCTGTGATCTATATTCTCACATCACTGGCTACATGTATTTTACAGTTGGCATGATCGTCTCATAAAACGCTTTTGGCACTTAGGAATACTTAACTTGAAATTTTAAAGTTGTCTACAAAAAGTTTTTAGGCGAAGACCCTACTTTGTAGAAAAGCTGCTTTTTTTTTTTTGGAGCCAAAACCAGAAGTGGATTGAATTGAAAGTTTGGCCTGAAAAAAAACCTAAAATCTTGAACAAAAAAAAGCAGCTTTTCCGTAAGACAGCAGTAGAATGGAGCCAACACCTTGAAGATTATGAGAGACTTTTCTAGATATGCTCTATGCAGGGAGGGGAAATTAGCAGTATTGTTAGTGCTAGATGCAGTGATGAGACAGACAGTGGTGTGATCTTCTATTGTAATAATGTCTGTGATGGAAATGAGAGGACTGCTGCAAAGGAAACTACTACAAATAGTGCCAGTGTACCTGAAAACTACAGTGATTAGGACTAAAACAATATAGATCAGAACGTGGAAAAAAAATCATCCAAAAGTTTCTGAAAAATAAATACCGTATATACTGGAGTATAAGCCGACCCAATATAAGCCGAGGCCCCTAATTTTACCACAAAAAAAAAACTGCGAAAACTTATTGACTCCAGTATAAGCCGAGGAGGGGGGGGATGCAGCAGCTAGTGGAAAATTTCAAAAATTTAAAAGGTCAAAGTTTTTGAATGCAGTAGATACTGGTAAAGGGGAGGGGGTGTTTTGGTTGTCTGTCTGTCCCTTTGCTGAGCTTGAAGACTGAGGTTTTTTTTTCCCCCACTTGGGCTTCAGCCTGGCTGAATATAGGGTATCTGCAGTGCTCCTATTAACCTCTTCCCGACGGAACAGGAGCACTGCAGATCCCCTATATTCAGTAGACCGGGCACTTAAGACACATGGATACCTAAATGTGTTTGTGTTTCACAGTAAAATTCTACCTTTATATGTATTCTAGGGAAAGGAGTGATTTAGAACTTTTATTTTATTTTTTTGCTTTACTCGAGTATAAGCCGAGGGGGGCTTTTTCAGCACAAAAACTGTGATGAAAAATTTTGCTTATACTCGAGTATATACAGTACACATATGAAATATGTAACATAAAAAGTTGGTTTTAAATAATAGTTCTGTTTTTGGTGACACATTCCCTTAAGGGTATAAAACTACCATTGCTATAATGAGCATATTTGTTGAGTTTACTCTGAAATTGGTCTTCTAGAGTCAAGTAACCATTTAATTTGAGGTTTTCAGCTATTAGAAATGGAGCTTATTTGATTTTTTTTTTATTATGAATCCTCAGAAATGTCCTCTGTGTAATATCTTAAAATAGCCGAGTTTTTAATCATTATTCCCTCGTTAGTGATTTTCTTAGTTTGTTTGGAAATCTTATGTTAAACATTGCTTGAAGTATCCCCATCAGAGAACAGACATACTTAGAGGAAATTCTTATCCTGCCTTAAGTTACTTTTTGTTTTCTCTTCTTTTTTTTGGGCAACTAATTTACTTTTGTAACTTTCATTTGTAGGATGGCACAAAGCAGAAGCGTGAACGAAAGAAGACTGTTTCATTCAGCAGTATGCCAGCTGAAAAGAAGATCAGCAGCGCAAGCGATTGCATCAATGCAATGGTTGAAGGATCAGAACTGAAAAAAGTCCGGTCCAACTCTAGGATCTATCACAGATACTTTCTCTTGGATGCAGATATGCAGTCTTTGAGGTGGGAACCTTCAAAGAAAGATTCTGAAAAAGCAAAAATTGACATTCGATCTGTGAAAGAGGTCCGAACTGGAAAAAATACTGATATTTTTCGTAGCAATGGAATTTATGACCAGATTTCAGAAGACTGTGCTTTTTCTATAATATATGGAGACAATTATGAATCTTTAGATCTTGTTGCAAACTCTGCTGATGTTGCCAATATTTGGGTAACTGGATTAAGGTATTTAATTTCATATGGGAAGCATACCCTTGACATGATTGAAAGTTTCCAGGATAACATGCGGATGTCATGGCTCTCTCAAATGTTCAGGGAAGTAGATGAGGAGAATGTGGGACTAGTACCTCTCTGTAAAGCAGTGCAATTTATAAAAAAGTTAAATCCAGGTCTCAAAAACAGCAGAATTGAATTAAAATTTAAAGAATTACATAAAGCTAAAGAAAAAACTCACACGGATGTGTCACAAGATGAATTTATTGAAGTTTTCCATGAACTATGCACAAGACCAGAGATTTACTTTTTGCTAGTCCAGTTCTCGAGCAATAAGGAGTATTTGGACACAAAGGACCTCATGATGTTCTTGGAAGCGGAGCAAGGTGTGGCACAGGTAACAGAAGAAATCAGCCTCGACATCATCAAAAAATATGAACCATCCAAAGGCCAGGAGAAAGGCTGTCTGTCTTTAGATGGCTTTACAAATTATCTTATGTCTCCGGAGTGTAGTATTTTTGATCCAGAACACAAAAGAGTTTGCCAAGATATGACACAACCTATATCCCACTACTATATAAATTCATCCCATAATACATATTTAATAGAAGACCAGTTTAGGGGTCCTTCAGATATTACAGGGTATATTCGTGCTCTCAAAATGGGGTGCAGAAGTGTTGAACTGGATGTCTGGGATGGTCCAGATAATGAACCTGTAATTTACACTGGCCACACAATGACAACGCAGATTGTCTTCCGTAGCGTGATTGACATCATTAACAAATATGCCTTTCATGCATCTGAGTTCCCATTGATTCTTTGCTTAGAAAACCATTGTTCTGTCAAGCAGCAGAAAGTTATGGTTCAACACATGAAAAAAATCCTAGGAGACAAACTTTATACCACTCCTCCAATTGCAGAAGATGCATACCTTCCATCCCCTGACTCTTTAAAAGGCAAAATATTAATCAAAACTAAAAAACTTCCCCCAGATTGTTCAGGTTTTGAAGGAGATGTTACAGATGAAGATGAAGGCGTAGAGATGTCGCAACGGGTAGAGAAAGGAGACGAGCAACAAAATATTGTCCCGGTGAAACGAATACAACTTTGTAAAGAGCTTTCTGACCTTGTTAGCCTTTGTAAATCTGTTCAATTCACAGATTTCCAAACCTCTTTCCAGAGCCAAAAGTATTGGGAAGTATGTTCCTTCAATGAAGTGGCAGCTGGCAAATATGCAAATGAGAGTCCTGGGGATTTCGTCAACTATAACAAAAAGTTTTTGTCTCGGATATTCCCAAGCCCGATGAGAATAGACTCAAGCAACATGAACCCGCAAGATTATTGGAAATGTGGCTGTCAAATAGTTGCAATGAATTTTCAGACTCCAGGTTTAATGATGGATCTTAATATTGGTTGGTTTCGACAGAATGGAAACTGTGGATTTGTTCTACGACCTGCCATTATGCGCGAGGAGGTCTCTTTTTTTAGTGCAAACACAAAAGATTCTGTGCCTGGAGTTTCTCCTCAGCTTCTACATATTAAAATCATTAGTGGGCAGAATTTTCCAAAACCTAAAGGGTCAGGAGCTAAAGGCGATGTTGTGGATCCTTATGTCTATGTTGAAATCCATGGAATACCTGCTGACTGTGCTGAGCAGAGGACAAAAACTGTGCATCAAAATGGAGACAATCCAATATTTGATGAAAGTTTTGAGTTTCAGATTAATCTTCCAGAACTAACAATGGTTCGCTTTGTGGTGCTTGACGATGACTATATCGGAGACGAGTTTATCGGGCAGTATACTATTCCATTTGAGTGTCTACAACCGGGCTATAGACATATTCCTCTACAGTCTTTAACTGGAGACATTTTGGCTCATGCCTCTTTATTTGTCCATGTAGCTATTACTAATCGCAGGGGTGGAGGAAAACCTCATAAACGTGGCCTCTCTGTTAGGAAAGCTAAAAAATCAAGGGATTATGCATCAATGAGGACATTACTTATAAAGACTATTGATGAAGTCTTCAAAAACGCCATCCAGCCTATAAGAGAAGCCACAGATCTACGTGAAAACATGCAGGTAAGACCAATCATTTCTGCTAGTTTCACCACAATTATGCCATGTACTGTCAGTTGGGGGTCCAAGACTGAAGCAGAAACACAAGTTTGGCTCACCTAACAGCAGTGTTATTTGTTTATTATAGAAAAAATACAACTGTTCCAGAATCAGTAGAACAGCATCTATTGACGGATGTAAAGAGTTGAGGTTTCAAAATGTCTCTCCTCTCTAAACTCCTTTATTACTTTGAGACGCTTCCAGTTGCTGTCCCTCACTCGGAATTGCGCTCCCTTCAGAAATTCATTTTTAAGTTCATCTGGAATGGCAAGCGTCACCCCATACCCCGTTCGGTGATGCTCTCTGGTAAAGAGGAGGGGGGTTTGGCAGTTCCGCATGTCCTGCATTATTATTTAGCCACTCTTCTGCGCTGCTTATCATTTTGGTCAGCTCCACAGGCATACACAAAATGGGTCGACATAGAGAAGCTTTGGCTAGCTCCGATCCATCCCAATGCATTCTTGTGGTCCAGCCTTTCCCCCCTTCCTTCAACCCCCCTTCTGGGTCCTATACGTTTTACGAGGTCTATTTGGCTTACCCGTTCTAAAATTTTCCCCCTAGCTTCCAAGTATTCGTTTATGATTTCCTTCTTGTAGATTGCCCTCCTCCCGGAGGGACTCACTTCAGCTATGGTGAAGCCCTAGAGTGGGCTGGGTCTTTTCTGTATTGCGGACCTAGTTGACCCACTAACTTTGGAGATCAGACCCTTTGACTATTTTGTAACTGACCTTCACTTACCTGCCTGCGAGTGGTTACATTACCGACACATTGTCCATTTTGTTTTTGCCCAATTTGGCTTCCTGAAGGTATCTCGGCTGACATCCTTTGAGAGACTATGTCGTACTGGAACCTCCTCGGCTGGCCTTATCTCTAGTATTTATTGCTTCTTCTCATCTTCTGGGGAGCGAAGCCCCATTTCACATAAATATATGGAGAAGTGGTCTAGGACATTGAATAGGCAGATCTCTCCCTCCCAATGGCAAATCATCTGGTCTCGTGCGGCTAAGTCCTCCACCTGTGTTACATTCAAATTATTGATGCCCTGGTATCATACCCCTGCCTTACTCCATTCTCTCAACCCAAGTATTTCTCCCCACTGTTGGCGTTGCGGGGCGAGGGTTGGCACCTTGTATCACATTTTCTTGGAATGCCCGGGGATTCGCCCCTTCTGGTTGGAGGTTAAGTCCTTTACGGACGCTTTGTTCATTTGTGGGGTTCCGCTAGATCCTCTTACATACCTCTTGAATCTTCCGCTTATACATCTTGGCAAACAGTCTTCTAAACTGTTTCTCTATTTATGCAATGCAGCTAAGACGCTTATTGCCTTCTGCTGGAAGAAGGTCTCCTCCTTCCTGCTCGGACCTCATTGCCCCGGTAAAAGTTGTGCGCAGTTTGGAGAATCTGACGGCCTCCCTTAACCACACCGTTGAGGCTTTCCAGGCTATATGGTCACCATGGGATGTGTATTGTACTTTGAATGGTCTCTACCCCCCCTCCCCCTTTCCTTTTTCTTTTTCCCCCTCTTTCACACTCATGTTTTTGGTTTTTGTGCTCTGTATGCTTTGATGTTCTGTATATTTAAAAAAAAAAAAACATTTTTTTTTAAAATAAAAATTACAGTTTAAAAAACAAACAAACAAGAGTTGAGGTTGGTGGAAGTAGTGGAAGGTTCCCTTTAAAGAAATTGTCCCCCACAATGAAACCAACCATTAAGTATTGGGATACTACATCTATGGGTTAGAATGGAGAGGTGCTCTGTAAGAATGTGTTCCACTATGGCAATCTTAAAGGGGGGGGGTGTATGTCCAGTTTCCCAGTCATTTTTGCATACTGACCACAGGATTGGTCATCAGTAGGTCATCTGTTCAGTAGGGTCTGCATATTGTCACCAGAAGCTACACCAAAGGCCAGGGATAGAAGCAGATCTTCTCATATTCAAATAAAAGGAGCGCCAGTAACTCAGCCAGGTCTACCACTATACAGTGCACAGAGCCTGCATCCCTACTCCTGCAGAGCTGCTTCCAGCTTCATCCTTCATTGTAACGTCTGGTGTCAAGAGGCAAATGGATAAGCTTATTAGTGTAGGGTTGGATACTGATAACTTCTGTGGAGACCAGAAACCTCCTTTAAGGGCTAGTTCACACGTGGGCAAAGGGGCGGATTTTGACAGCAGATTTCGCTTCAAAATCCACCCCTTTACAATGGTGGTCTATGTAGACTGTCGGGCTTTTTTTTCCGCTAGCGGCGGGCTGTCGCTAGCGGAGAAAACAAGCGACCTGCCCTATCTTCCGCCCCCGGCAGCACCCTCCTATGTCGGCTCATTCATTTGAGCCGACAGCGGAGGGGAAAGCCGCGACCGCGATGGTCGCGGCAGGCGGGTTTTGACAAGAGTTAGATGCGTCTTGCCGCGTCTCTCTCGGTGTCAAAAACCCGCGCGGGCAGTTCACGTGTGAACTAGCCCTAAAGGCAGTGTGTCAGACTTTCTGCCAAGTTAACTAACTGCACCCCAGGTAGTGCATCGAAACAACTGTTCAGACATGCCTCTGTAGCCCTAGAGTGTTCGATTAATCAAGAAAAATAAGTTTTCTCCAATATGCAAATAAGGTCACAAGTGCATAATGGAAACAAAAATATACAGAGAGAACACGAGCGTGCTGTAGTGTAGATCTGTTTGCATGAAATCGTTTTGAAAGGATGTGAGACTAATTTCACCTTCGAGTGTTGTGAAGTAGTCAGTCACAACACCAAACAGAGACAACAAAGGTGATGGTGGCAGCAGAGCTCACTCACTCTCGGAAGGACCGGACAATATCGAACAAGTTTCTTATGCACCTGAAGAAGAGTTATATACAGCTCGAAATGCGTTATGCAGTTTTACACAATCAATAGAGGATTTAAGTTTATCCATCTGGATAGTCTTCTGTCTACGGACCAGCGAGCGCAGACCTCCACTTCTAGCTGTGTGGCCTTGTTGTGGTTTGACAAGTGCATAGTGGGCTGTCCTAAACACAGCAAATGCTCAGGCCCTTCCCACTTAATCTCCCCCATATCTACCTATTGAATACTCCAATGCACTCCAATTCATGATTTCCTTCTCTGAAGGTATGTAACTTATGACTACAGTTCAGAGGGTTCAGCCCATGAGCCCAGTATTGATTCGCAGTATTATATGGCACACGCTTGAGATTTCATTGCAGCAGACTAGATCATTGAACCATGCTGGTGCCTTCAATCAAGAAGCACAGGACAGGGTTTAGTGAGGATAGTCTGAACATTTACATATTAGATAAGGCT
This sequence comes from Leptodactylus fuscus, assembly GCF_031893055.1. Lineage (NCBI taxonomy): Eukaryota > Metazoa > Chordata > Amphibia > Anura > Leptodactylidae > Leptodactylus > Leptodactylus fuscus. The sequence continues at coordinate 174,459,955 of NC_134268.1, read as the reverse complement.
TCTTTTCTGTGGAATTAAAACCTTTCTCTAGAACTATACATTTATACATTACCTGGGCAAAAAGGGACTGCCAGACTCCCTGTAAGCTATCTACTGTATGTATTATATAGATGGACAGTCTTCTAAATGACATCTGGTAGGTTATGTTAACAACAGCATTGGAAGTTCTGTTCAGAGTGTCCATCATAAATTGTGTACACGTTATATCAGGTTCACACCTTCATCCCGGCCTCCATTATGCAGGTTTCCGTGTCCTGCCCGAAACTGCACAGGAGACGGAAACCTGCAGGCATTATACAAACCCATTCATTTGAATGGGTTTGAAAAGTGTCCGGCCGTGAGCGCCTGTGAGCAGTTTGTGCGCTCCATGGCGAAACTGTTTTTTGTTTTTTTTGTTTTTTTTTAAAAAACTGGACTCAAAGTTGGACATGCAGAACTTTGTGTCCGGTTTTAAAAAAAAAACAAAAAAAAAACGGTTTCACCGTAGGGAGCCCAAAACGCTCACGGGCGCTCATGGCCGGACACTGTCTGTTGAGTTTCCGTCTTCTGCATGCAGAAAACGGAAACCCGACAGATGGAGACCGGGCGCAGATGTGAATGAGCCTACACGTTTTTTGTTTGGCGTAACAGATACCCTGTGGACCCAAATAAAGTCAATAGGGACCAGTGGGATCTGCTTACGTGCATTATAGGATGGATCTGTCCCCTTAGAGATTTCTGGTTTTTTTAATTCTAATAACAGAACAGAAATACTGAAGTCCTGATGGGGATGTGAATACAGCCGTACAAGCATCTGATACATCTGTTAAATGTTTGGCTGACCACTGTTTTCCCCTATGAATTCTGCTTGGAAGCCCCAGTTTTAAAGGGGTTGTCTCATATAAACTTCTTTATTGTAACTCTTTTGATGTCATTTTAAGAGGTTACGGATCGTAAGTAATAGTCACTTTTTGGCCCTTGTACTTCAGAGGGTCTCTGCCACGTGAGTACTATAACTGGTATATGATAGTTGAAGGGCACATTACAGGTTCACATCGGGGTCCAGGAGCTTCTGCTTGAAATAATGTTTTGAGTAAACCATGTCCAACAACACTGAGGTCACGTTACTGGACCGGTGCCTATAATCGGGTCACAACCTAAAGGTTTCCAGTTTCCGTGCAGGCAGAAATTCATATAACTTACAGCCTGCCTTCCGTGACAGATTCTCCGTAATACTTACTACAGCAGTTTTAGCACTCGAGGCTGGAACATATTTCGGTTCATAAGTCTCACAATGCTAACGTGGTTTAAATAAATATTTAAGGATCCTGCTTTAATTCACAGGTTTGAAGTTTTGCTTTGTTTAGAAGAAGGAGACATTATTTTACTTTGACATGCAAACGGCCATGTGACTTAGTGCACATGCTTCACTGCACTTCCCTGGAGATATCCACAAAGCAGACCATACAGAAATGTAGCAACAGCTCCCAGACTGAGAAACATTCTAATAAACGTATTTTATCAATAATTACCACAATGGGGTCATTCAGGATAACCATAGTACAGGTTGTCTGACACCCAAAAGCAGTCGTTTCACGTTTGTCCTCGGTTTTCTGAGAATTGGCCATGAGATAGATATATATATATATATATATATATATATATATATATATATATATATATATATATATATATATTATTTGCTGTAGTTGTTTTATTGTTCTTTAATGCCAAAGTAAAGCATTGACCTGACTTGACCAAAATCATACATAGTACCTTGTGCCATAGTGACTTCGAACTCAGTCTTAAGGGGCTGGAGCCTGATGTTTCTTCCGTCTTCTTCCCCAGTGTGTATGGGATGGATTCTCCATGACAATACTTTAGCTAGGGCAAACTTTAGAACAAAAACTCCTTGCAGATGTTGTGCTGGGCTTCAAGGCTGGAGTGCTAACCACTGAGTCACCGTGTTGTCCAATGTATAACTTTATTGTACAAATTTCAATATGGTTGTGTTTATGGGAAGACCCCTTTTAATGAAGTATATTACCAAAATATTCATCAAGCAACCCCAAAAACCTAGTAAAAAAAAATAAAAATACAGCTGTTAGATTTTAAGAAGTAAAGCCCCATTAGGCTGAATATCTATCTACTTGTTAATATATTACCTCTGTGCTTTTGGCCGAACATATTTTAGTGAAATTCTATGATCATAAAGAGGTATCCAGGAGGGACTTATTAAGAGTTAGGGAAGAGCATCCAAATTGTATTTGACAGCAATCTGTATTGGTTAGCCACAATTTTGAACTGTATCCAGCTCCGCTCTCCTTGTGTTCACCTTCAGCACTTGTCACTGTGTTCAGACTGTTCGGAGTCTAAATCATTTGCTGTTCTTTCTTACATATGATTGATTTTCTTCCTACATCAAATTTGAATAAGATCTGATAGTGTTTTTTCTAGTTAGAGCCAGTACGATCTTATAGTATTTTGCTGGAAAAGTTATATTATTCACATATTTTAGTATAACATTGTGATATTGCTTGCATAGTGAGGTGAGGTTTATTGGCCACTAACTTTCTCGGAAGCCACCAAAGACAAGTCCCTGACTTCAGAGTTACCAACCTCTGTAACGGAGGGACAAAAGGGACTCATATTACCCAGTCTGAGGTGCATGTTGGTGGTTTAGGAGCCACAAACCTAGAGACTGGTTTGATTTTAAAAGGAAATTTTTGTATTGGACATTTATGATCTATCCACAGGATATGACCTAGATGTCTCATAGGTGTAGGTCCTAGAGGACACATAGGGTATATCTCCAGGTATCGCACACATCTCCAGGACAGGAGTCCCCTGACCACATTGTGAGGCAGTAAGTAGCTACTTCATCCAAACAGAGTATGGAAAGGAATCTGTACATGTCCGTCACTCTCTAAATTCACTTATTTTTTGAATTATAAAAACAGTCAAATATGTTTGCATGGCTAACTCCTAGAGAAGTAAGTCTCGACGGCAATACACATATACAGCCACGTCTTCATGGCCAGCCTTAACGGATAGGTTAGGGGTTCAGGATCCCCATCCCGTGGCTATACCATTCATGTCTGAGATCAGAATGGTTTTTGAAGACCTAAACGTTTTTGCATTGAGCTTTGATCAATCTGTTGGTCACTTTCTATCTTTGTCAAATTTGTAATTGCCATAACAGGAAATCCCTCATTCTGAGTAGGTGATTTTATAGAATAATAAAAAAGTTGTCAACTCTAAAATATTTAGTCTCTGTTAAACGCCATGTACTTAGAATATGATGCCTGCAGAGGAGGAATCTTCCCCCAACCGTTCTGTATATGACAGATAGGGAGTGACATTAACAAGTTGTTAGTGTTTTTTTTCTATTCTGTCAACCATACATTGCTGGTGAGGATATTGTCAAGTAGGAATTCTTTATGGCTAGTTATACCCAAATTCCTTTCCTTATTAGTATATGCATTAGTAAGACCGTTCTGTAGTTGGCTTTTACGCAAGGCCTGAAGTGGAAGTTACCAGGTCTATACAGTAAAAAATAGTTTTGTTAGACTTTGTTTTAGTTTTAGACGTGAGAAGGGCGGCCTGCTGTTAGATAACCTCTACACTTTAACATTCTTAAAAAAAAAAAAACAGGGGTTATCTGTCCTGTCTGTATCCCTCAACATCTGGACCAGGATATTGTTATACAGCGCCATAAAGTTAGTGAAAAACATAGTAAAGTCAGTTAGAGCATTCTCTGATAAGGTCGGAGCCTGTAGACGCACAACCTTGAATGGTCAACCCTTTGGTAATATATCATCTTGTTAATCCATAGTGGGATAGGAATGTATGACGACTAACCTACAGAGCCCTATAGAATAAGGTTATCTATGTGTCACATTTCAGCACGACCTTCTTAATTTTAACAAATATTTTTGTTAATGAACATTTCATTTTTCATTGTCCCCTAAAGGCACTTTCACATAATGGTCTTTTGAGGCCTCGCCAGTGGTCCTCAGCCATTGTGCTCCTCAGCCATTGTGCTCATGAACCAAGAATAACATGAAAATAAGCACAAAAATACCCCAAAACCAAACAAACAAAACCGTTTTTCTGCAAAGTGGCGCCTTAGCCTAAAGGAGTTTTCCAGGATGATTTGTGATATATGCTTAGGATAGGTCATCAATATATCATCTTTGGGGGTCTGACTTCAAGCACTCCACAGTTTAGCGTATTTAGCCACTGTGGCACAGGTAAACTGTATAGGGCACTGTATAGGGGTCAAACTGGGTTACTGCAACTCCGCTTTCAATTCAAGAGAATGTAACTTGCAATACTGTCACCCAGACTCCTATTAAACTGATATTTCTAACCTATCTAAGGATAGTTTATGAATATCAAAATTCATGATAGAATCCTTTTAAGTATGATTTATTTTTGAACCACATGCATATGATATTCAGGCTAGCCATAACAAGTAACGTAATAACACTTATTCCTTTTATTACTACATCATAGAATTCTACTTGTTACTTGTTGCCAACCCAATCCCTGCATATCTTTCATAAATGTCACCGATGACTTTCCATCCATGACCCTCATTCCAGAAGTGGATTGTCCTTCAAAGTTTATTTAGTGTTTGTGGAGGTCTCCTGTACTTTTAATGCATCCCCTTCAACCTTTCTAACTCTAATTGACTTCTGCTCCATTTCTCTAAGAGCGGCTCTATTGCCAATTAGTTAAACATTTCGTTTTAGATGTCCTAGAGGCAGTCATGTTCTCGAAATAGAGCAGCTTGTTTGTGTTTGGCCGGCACAGTTTGCTGTTGAGACACTGCAGCATTAAATGAGTATTGAGTCTACAATCCAATTTAGGATATCGGATTAATCCCTTTGGACATAGTAGCTTGTCCGTGATTATTGACTTTTCATTGCTAAGCTGCTACTTCTCTTCCAGGTAAATGTTCTGTTATGACTTGTTGGAAAATAGGCAGAACCTGCAAATCTGATTGTCTCTTGTACTCTATGGGTATTGTCAGTCTTTATATTTGTAGATCATAGTAATCTTTATGTTTTTGTAAAAATATATATATATATATATATATATATATATATATATATATATATATAATATATGAATATAATTACTCAGGAGTGTTGTTATAGGGGATACAAAGGCTGCAGTTACTACCGGGCCCTGGACCCTGAAGAGGGCCCTAACGGCCGTATATAATATACGACTATTCTAATGGGCACAAGCTAGATGGAGGCCATGTTACAGATTTTGCACTGGGGCCCAGAAGCTTCAGATTATGTCTCAGTAGTTACATATCTATTATATGTGCTATACACTAATCCAAACTCTTTATATCCACAGAACGCTGTTGTTTCATTTAAGGAGCTGTGCGGACTTTCTCCTGTAGCGAATCTTATGCAGTGCATCATGGCCCTGTCAACCCGCCTAGCTGGACCGGACAACACCCCAGTAGTTGTCATGAATCTCACTGAACAGTATCCCACCATGGAGCTACAAGGCACAGTGCCAGAGGTCATGAAAAGGATTCTAACAGCTTATGATTCTGTGAGTATTTCAACAATAATCATGTATTATATTACACAATTGTAATAGTAAAACCCAAAGGAGAGAGATTTATCAAGCCATGTGATTTCCATGCCAGTCTGGATAATCTTTAATCCTGCAGACCATGCGCCTACTCTCGTACTGAAATCTACGCCATTTTTCAAAAGCCCTATAAAAATGAAAGCCTGGCTGGGATTGACTGCTGTGGTCCTCTAAGACTGTGTTTTTCTTTAAGACAGTACTTATAAATCTGCCCCAAGCAGTTTTTTTTATAACCTTTTAAAAATATAGCATGTTACTTTGGATGATATATGGTATATATGCTACCGCTGCTATCATTATACTCGGGGGGGGGGTCTTTTCGGACCCCCGAGTATAATGATTGGCGGACCGGGAGAGGTAAGAAACATAAAAAACATGTTACTTACCTCTCCACGATCCTGCCAGGCCTCCTTCCTGACGTCCTTTCTGATGTCACATGAACCCGGCCTGCGTCCCGGGTCATGTGACGTCCGACGTCATTGAACAAGGACAGCAACGGAGAAGACCACGTAGGAGCCAGGGGGCAGGTAAGTAACAGTAGTTTTTTTATGTTTTTATTCCCCTGGGTCTTTGATTATTAGACCCCAGAGTATAATAATTGTTTATGGGTGTCCACAGTGGGACATAATACTGTGTGCAGGGGCCACTATGGGGGATAACAGAACGCGCAGAAATGCTTAGGAGGGGGTCGGTCGAGGTATTCGGCGTCGGGGGGGGGGGGGGGGAGAGGGATGTCAAAAGTTTGCCACGGGGCCCCGCCATTCCTAGTTATGCCACTGCTGCAGCCCCTTTATTCTCTTTATTAGAAATCCAGTTTTCTTTGGACTTTACTAGTAAGGAGAGCTGATCAAAACAACGCTCTTTCAGTTTTTGTGCAGTTGCCTTCCACTTGTCAGACAAAGCTTTGTATTGGTCTTTTCAGAGGTTGTGCTTTTATCTTCAGTAGTAATATCTGTGCCTTGGCAGTCATCGGATTCCACACAAGATAATAGTCAGGATGGATGCCTTTGTAATATTATGGTTTATTGTAGTAGATAGAAAGACTTGTTTCTCTGGATGTCTTCTGATTCCTATTGTATATGAGCTGTAGGTGTATTGGGGGTTGGTGTAAACTTATATTTATGTTCATAGTATAGAAAAGTCTTCTTAGTGCTGCACATACATCTCATGAGTGAATAGGGTGAGTTGCACAATTACAGTGAAGGTCTCATCCCCACCAAATAAGCATTGGTAGGCTATCATAGGATGGACCAGTAAAGGGAGTCTATCATCTCCCCAAAGCATATCCAAATGCTACCACCATGTTACAGAGCACATTACAGTGATAAACATCATACCTTTGTTATGTAGGTCACTCTCCTACCATACATTTGTTATGACATCACTTATCCTACCTGAGCAGCAAGAGCAGTGCTCCACGGGCCAGAGTGCCCGCCCCCAATGCACCTAGTGCCTCCTCTGCAGAAGACTTCAAAGTTGTTCTTTCAAAACTACAAACGAGATATACATAACAAAGGTATGATGTTTATCACATTATATGCTTAGCTTCAATTCACAAAACCATCAATGTGTTGCCCCACATAAAAACATAAAGGATATCTCTTTGTGATGCAATGTCACAAATCCATATTGTCTCTAAAAGCTGGTCATCCCCAGATATACATATCGGAACCTGTCTTGCCAAAACAAAAGGTAAAGAAGGACACATTTGTAAAGAAACCTTGTTATTAGTGGAAACCCTATATTAAATATTGGAGGCATCCGCAAATAGATCAGGCTGACTAGGGACATATCCAACTCATTGAAAATGTTCTTTTCCCATCGGTTCTAAAATAGTTGATCTTGATAGGCTTGGAAAAGACCTTTGCTCCTCAAACAATCCGTAATGTACCGATGAGAACTCATTTAATCTAAGAGGGGTTTGAATTCTTGTGACTATCTTTCTATATTTTTAGACATCTGGGAGCAAGTTGGTCAGTGACTTCAAGCAGTTGCCCAATATTTTATGTAATCTGTCAAGGCATCATTAGAATGATTCTTCTATTTTATTTACAATTATTGTTCCATCCATTTTTTATTCTTTGAGGGTGAAATGTAAAAATCGAATCTTCAGCTGAAAACCTGTCAATGGGATGGCTATAAAGTTAATATTTGAATGCCCATGTTGACTCATTTTATTATAATCCTATATGACTGACACAAAGTCTGCCATAAGAGTGCTAGAAGTGAACTATTTAGAGTTTGTTCTATTTTCTTAAGAGACTAAAAATTTTAGTATAATATCGAGATGCAGAAGGAGATTTCTTACCCCTATAAAGTTATTTGTTAAGGAATTAAGTTGTATTCATCTATTGTTATGTAGACCCCTGTGCAATATCGCATTGACATAACCAGCATGTAATATTGCAACTCCATTACCTCTATAAGATAAAGTTATAACCAGTAACAGCTTCTTCTGGTGACATCAGCCAAGAGAACCCCTTAAAAAGCCTACAGTATAGAATTGCACTTTGTAATGTTCCAGTGGATGGATGCGCCTGCTGATCGTTCTTGTTAGTACTTACTAGCAGGTGGACCTGGCTTCATTTTTTGTTTGTGTATTGGCCCTATAAGAATTGCCCCGTTTTGCACTCATATATTTTGTATGTCGTTTGTGTGTGTGCACCTCTGCCCACGACTTCGTCTGCGTGTTGTTGGGGTCGATGATCCGCCTATATTCAGTAAATTGCTGCCATCGATGGTTTGCCTGCTCCGCCGTTTCGGCAGCTCTTAAGCTGTCCAGCTGTTGAACTTTTTCCTCACGCCGTGCCTGTGATTGTTCCGACATTTCAGCAGTTCGCTGGAACACTATCTAATTGGCGTTGATGATCCACCTGCTTCGGCGTTTCGGCAGCTGTTAAGCTGGCCTGCCACTCAATGCATTCCTCCTGCTGTCCTGCTGCTGAACTTGTTCCTCACTCTGTGCCCCTGATTGTTCCGGCATCTCAGCAGCTCGCTGGGATTCCATTTAATGAGCATGTTGTTGGCGCCGATGATCCCTGTCAGCTCCACTTGAGGAGAACTCTGTTGACTTCTGACTTCCCTCATAGCTGTTGTTGTCTTAGAATTTTGCAACAAATTAGATTTTCTTTTTCCCAGCACGTTTAAAAGTAGCAAACTGCCAATTTGGAATAAAGGTGTTTTCCCATGTAGTGTGTGAGCATGTTGCTTGGAGCTGATCGGATAATATGCAAATGCATGTACAGAATCCCTGAGGTTTAGCGTGTGTTTACATACCGGGATAACAGACCTGGGACCTGAGATAAGCTGCTGCAAGTGCCGTTTAATATAGTATGTGAACATAAATTTATAACATTCGTTAAGCCATGTCATTATAAAAAGTAGCCTATGTGTTAATCGAGGTTACAATCTATCTATGTGCCAAATTTCATTCAAATCCGTTCAGCCGTTTTTGCGTGATTGAATAACAAACATCCAAACACACAAACTTTCACATAATATTAGTAAGATACCATCTTATTCTGTAAATTTGTCCTAAATCTAAAAACCCCAAACTATTGGTGCCAGGAAGCCACTCTCAGCAAAATATCTGAAATCTCTGTAAAACAACCTCCGTTTCCTTTTAACATTTTTCAGTTTTTTCTGTGTCACCAGACTGCACTCCCACAGGCAGAAAATGGGGTTATTATGTGGACTTAAGTGAGAGGAAACTTCTAATGCAAAATCCACATTGCTACAGATGTACAACATAAAAAGATAAAAGTGATCATGCTACATCTTCATTCTCTAATCTCTTTAAATAAAATAATTTTTCCAAAAAAAATATATTCCCATTGGGGCGAGCTTGTCAGAATTCAGAAATGATTTGTTCATCTAGGTGTTGGGTACATATTGTTTCAATCGTGTAGCAAATTAGAATACAGAATCATTGAGCGATTTGCTTTTCTCTGTGGAACGTTTTACTGCGATATTGTACATGTATAAAAATGTCGTAATCTTCATTTTAGAAGATCGAGTTCTGATCAGATCTTGACAGCTAATTTTGAGGGGTTTTTTTCTACATTACTTATGTAACTATAAAACAATCATATGTCTCATAAATGTTTTCCTCTTTATTCCATTCCATTTAGATATTCAGATTCTTACATATTGGGAATGGTTTATCTTTTAGAGACTGAAACATGTTTTATCCATCGAACAACTGTTCTCTTTCTTCCTCTTCGTCTCAGGGTGTGATCACATCATGCGACTGATTTGTTGCTGAAATTTCTGAGACAACCTGCAAATGTGTCTTAAGCAGGTGAATGGGGGGGGTTTATTCTGCAACAAGTATTCTTATGGAGTTTCATAACTTTCTAAAAAACCAAAAAAACACAAAACTTTGCACTAAATGCACTACTGATGGCAGTTCTAGGTGGAATTTCTTTCGTAACAGCCAGTATTGGGACATCTAGTCGGAGAACAGTTGGGACTTTTACAAAACCTGGGTTATATCCCTGATAATCTTAGTTATGTATTTGCTAAATCCTGTTTGTCGCTTGATAAGATTAATGAAACTACTTTAGTCAATAGCCAAAATGAAAAGAAAACACATTCATTGCTTGCTGATGGAATGATAACATGTGGCTTGTGAATTTATTAGCTTATTTTTTAAAAGGAAACCAACCCTTTAGACAATGTTTGCATAGATCAATTGTACAGTGTGTGTACACGAGGAGTAGCTGAACTTCTTTCAGTATATGACTTATATATTCTACATTTTAGTAGTCTCTATTTCTACTTTTAGTTGTCTCTGAGCTGGCAGGTAGAGACTAGTTGTTATGATGTCTTCCATACACTGCACACAGAAAGTAGAGGAGAATCTGCTTCATAACTAGAGATGAGTGAACACTAAAATGTCCGAGGTTCGAAATCCGATTCGAACAGCCGCACACTGTTCGGCTGTTCGAATGGATTTCGAACCCCGTTATAGTCTATGGGGGGAAATGCTCGTTTCAGGGGTACGCAAAATTCGATAAAATTATACTTACCAAGTCCACGAGTGACGGTTGGGCTGGATTCCCCTTTAAGTCTTCTCCCGGCGCAGCGCCCCCGTGGCGTCTTCCAGCTGGAATTCACTCTACCTAGGCAGAGCCGACTGCGCATGCGTGGTCGGCTCTGCCCGACGCCTGAGCAGAGCCGACTGCGCATGCGAGGGCATGCTCGCGCCTGCGCAGTCTGCTCTGCCTAGGCCGGATGCCTAGGCAGAGTGAATTCCAGCCAGAAGACGCCACGGGGACGCTGCACGGAGAAGACTTCTAAAGGTAAGAGAAGAACCAGCGTTGATTGGCAGAATGTATAGCATTCTGCCAATCAATGCTGGTTCTGCATCAAACCTTAAACTTCAAACAGCTAGTAGTGTTCGATCGAGTACGAGTATCTCGAATACCGTAGTATTCGATCGAACACCTACTCGATCGAACACTACTCGCTCATCTCTATTCATAACGCTTTCTCACTTGGAGGCATCAGCAGGATTATATACAATAGGGCATTACAAAGAAGTACTGATGAGTATTATTGTGATTTAGAGCGCTTAGAGTTACATACTCTTACTGTTTTCTGTGGCACCCTCTAGATATTTTTCTCCTCTCTCACTCTGGTCATACCTTCCCTCTCTTCATAGACTTCCATTATGAGCTTTCATCTGACACCTCTGTGACCTTTTGTCTGCCTTGCAAGCGAGATGCAATTCTGCAGATAATTCAGTGTGAATGTCAGTATAACCGGGAAGGGGGAGGTGGGAAATTGGCATTTTGTTTTCTCTTATAAGATATATTTCTTATAAGTTTCCTATACAGTATGACTGTGCTATTGATTTATGGTAAGGTTGTTTAAAGTTTAATGACCATTTAAAGGGGACATTTTACAACCCCCACCAATTTTAGTCCTTAGCATCTGTTAGATAGGTGGTTTTCCACTGATTCCAGCACAGTATAATTTTCTCTCTAACCCCCACCATTCCCTCTATAATGTCAGAAGGGCAATGTCAGGCAGGGAGTGGGATTCAGAGCTCCAATCAGAGTCAGATATCAGAATCACACCGCTTGTCTGCTCGTGCCTGACCCTGCCCTCCTGACAGTACAGAGTCTAAATAACATATCGGGCATTAAAGATAACAGCATTGATTGCTCAGGAATGGTGGGGCTAGAGAAAAAAATCCAACTATGCTGGGATCAGTGGGGCAGCACCTATTAAATTATGTAAAGTACTGAACTTGTTGGAGGTGGTAAAAAGGCCATCCTTAAGATTAGATAACAATTGTTTGGACAAAACTGTTTACTGAAAACATGGTAGTTTACTTGGGAAATAATCCCTTACAGTACGGTACAGTATATACATTGATCAGCTACAATGTTAAAACCACTTATCTGATGTTATATACTTCCTACTTGTGCTGCTCAGTTGACCTGACAAAGCTTGGACTACACAAGACAATCTTGATCTTTAAAGGGATATTCCTGTGTTATGTAAATGAATGGAATATTCAATGGATATACTTCACTTTCTGAAGTGAATGTAGTGGCTGCTATGATCTATTGCTACAGTCCCTTCCTTGTTTTTCATTGGCCACATGCTATGCAGGGAGCAGCATCACCTCTCTATTCCAGTAAATGGTGTTGACTGCAATTTTGTGCACAGCTGGGTGTATAAGAGCACTATGTACAGGGAAAACTGACTCAGCACTGCATCATATTTACTCAGGATTAGTGGGGGTGTTAGATGGCAGACCCATATTGGTCATAAAATTATGGCATACACTTACAATGTACCATCACTTTATTTCAATACCCCTTTAAAGCTGAGACCCCACGTTGCAGAAACACAACTTTTTTTTTTTTTTTGTGCTGCAGATTTTGTTGCGGGTTTTTGATCCAAAGCAAGGAGTGGGTTGAGCAGTATTTAAAAGTATTAGAACTTCCTATATATTTCCCCATTCCTTTTGTGGCCATTTTTGGCTTTGGCTCAGGCTCAAAAAAAAAGAGCCAGACGGACACCTTTATTTTCTCCATGATCCAGCTCTGATTCTCCTTGCCCGTTGTAGGTGATTGAGGTGATGGACACAGGTCAACATAAGCACTTTTTCAGCAATTTGTCCTACATCTGTGTAATGTGACCGCACCAACTAGCTTAGTAAGCTTAAAGGGGTTGTCCACTTTCAGACCAATATTGAGAGACAAATGTTATGGTTTGTAGAATAAAAAGTTGTGCAATTTTCCAATATACTTTCTGTATCAATTCCTCACGGTTTTCTAGATTTCTGCTTGCTGTTATTCATTATGTTACTTCTAGAGGATAAAACTCTGACCATGGTCATGTGATTTACGGTCCATGGTCATGTGATGAGCACACAGCTCATTATAGTCACAGCACAATAATCAGACATCTGCCTGGTAATCAGCTGTGCGCCTGTTTCTCAATATTGGTCTGAAAGTGGCCAAGCCTTTTAAGGCACCAATGTTCCTGGGTTTACTAGTTTTCTGGTTGGACCACATTTGATGGATACTAACCATTGCATTTTTGAACATCCACCCAAAGCACCTATTTAATTATGACATATGCAAACAATGTACGCAAAATTTAAAATGCATTACTGGTATAGTCATTATCTCTATATAAATTTGAGGTTATTTGCGCAAATTTCAATCAAACTGTGCAAGCCCATCTGCCTCGACAAGACAATCCTACTCTATATATAGCCATACCTTCTCTGGTCCGAATTTAGGCCTGCAATGTGAACCTGTTAAAATCACCTTGTGCAGATAGGAAGAGCGCAGGTATCTATAGATCTATATTATACATCTATATCGCACCCACAATTCCACTTACAGCTCACACAGACAGTGCTTTCATTGCTATGTTGTAGGGAAGCATACAATACGAGAATCTACTAACAAGACAGAAATCAATGATAACCTCATTACAGATTGGCTGTGGTTTTGCTTTGGACGGACTAAGTCAATTTCTAATGAAGTGTAATTGACCTCTCCTCCCTTGTTAGCAGAAAGAAAAAATGAGAGTGAATTGAAAACAAGAACGGCTGGGTGTTACATAAAATGTCCGACAAATATCTATCAGTATCATGTGAACTTTGGCGGCAGCTTGGAAAATCTCAATAGTGTACCTGTCAGGTATTATCAAAAGAGCAAAGAAGAGAAGAATGAAATTAAAGTTGCTGCTGTTAGGTTTTTGGTTTTTTTTGCTTTTACTAGTTTTGTATTTTATTCTGTGGTTGTATAGAAAGTACAGTAAGTGTATGCAGATAGTTGTAGCTACAGACATAGAGAAATGGGTTGGATGGGCATTTACATTGCTGATCCGAAGGAGGGAATAAGGCGGAAGGATGGTACGATGAAGGTCTTACATTTCAAGTGCACCAAAACGGATTTCTTTGTGTAGTTTTTATGACATTTTTATCTCATTTGCAATTCTGGCTAAAACAACTTTTTTTTTTTTTTCTTTAGAAAATGGACAGGCAATATGGATTTCACAACTGTATTCTATGGTAGCAACAGTTGGAAATGAGGCAAGAATATAATGTTGAAGTACCAGAAATAGGAGTTCTCATGAACTGGTATCATTGCTAGTGTTGGGTGTATGGAGTGTGCGCTGTGTAACCATGATCAGAATTGGTCCATGACTAGGAGCTTGTTTGCTTTGTGCCTGCAGGATGGATAAAACTACAATGTTTGTAAGTACAACCATCTGCAAGTTCAGGCTGCTGGTGAGAAAAGCAGATAGGGATTAAAGAGAACCTGTAATATCCTTTTGAGTTGACTATATTTCTAGACAGTCGCTGTATGGCAGAACCAATTCCCATGATAGTAGATATCTGTGCTGTTCTATTCGGCAACTGACAAAAATGTACAGAGTCTGCCCACTTGACAATACACATGTACCCCTTTGTACTGTAAAGTAGGTGACCTTCACCATCAGTGGACATTGGAGACTGGGGCTGCCTGGACAGCAATCTCTGGCAGCACCATAGAAGTGAATGGAGTGGCAGTCATATAAGCATATTATATTAGTGCTTTATTGACAGGCCAGATGCTGCAGGACTTAGGGATTCTACCATTAAAACCTTTTTTTGTGGATAAGACGTCGGAATAGCCTTTAGAAAGGCTATTCGTCTCTTACCTTTAGACGTGGTCTCTGCTGCGCCGTTCCTTAGAAATACCGGTTTTTACCGGTATGCAAATGCGTTCTCTCGCAGCGATGGGGGCAGGCCCCAGCGCTGAAACAGAGATGGGGGCGTCCCCACCGCTGCCAGAGTATTGTCTCCAGCGCCGCCTCCTCCTTCGTCCGTAGCGTCATCTTCAATGTCTTCTACCGGCACAGGCTCGTAACTTCTAGGCGTCGGGCCTTGAGCAGAGCAGACTGCGCAGGCGTACAGGCCACGGAAAAATGACCAGTTGCACAGTATTGTTGGTGGCCATTTTCCCGTGGCCTGTGCGCCTGCAAAGTCAGTTCTGCTCAAGGCCCGATGCCTAGAAGTTACGAGCCTGCGCCAGAAGAAGACATTGAAGATGATGCTGCGAATGAAGAAGGAGGCGGCGCTGTCCCGTACTATAATAACTGTATGTCATTGGGTGTCAGAGACTCCTATAATCATAGTGTCTATAATGCTCGGAGTCCCTCTCCCCACATGATATTCAGGCCAGTAAATCCAGCACACGCATGGACTGTGTTCTTGGATGAAACTTGGAAGTGTGAATCCGTTTTCTAATGAACCCGCTTCAGGCAGGACTGGCTGAATATCGCATTCACTTAATAATGAAAATTAAGTCTGAAGCCACACATTGCAGAAAAAGCAGCATGTTTTCTTACAGACTTTGCTCCAATTTATTTTTGAGCCAAAGCCAAGAGTAGATTTAGCAGAAGTGAGAAGTAAAAGAGCTTCATTTTCATTTTCATTTCCTATTCCTTCTAAAGGCACTTTTGGCTTCGGCTTTAAAAACTGGTGCAAAATCTACTCTGGCCTTAGCCTAAAAATTGGGAGGCTTTTTTTGGAGGCTGATTTTGAGGCAGGTTCAGCTTCAAAATCGGTACTCGAAAACTCTGTGTGCATTGACCCTAAGGTTAAAAAACAGTCGCTGTTTCTGTGAATTCCAAAAACGCAATGGTTTTAGAAATAGCAGCATTTCTGTTGCAGGTATTTTTCTGCAATACATGCAGGGACTATAAAACCATGGAGTGGCCAAACCGTGGCGTTAACTCCACGTGGGGCTACAGCCCAATGAGGTTTTCTTTTTTATTTATTTTTGTTTATTTATTTATTTATTTATTTAAATCCTCTGGACTCCCTAAGACCAGGGGTAGGCAACCTTCAGCACTCTAGCTGTTGTAAAACTACAACTCCCAGCATGCATACTTGCTCTGCTGTTCTTGGAACTCCCATTGAAGTGAATGGAGAATGTTGGGAGTTGTAGTTTCACAGAAGTTAGATTGCCGAAGGTTGCTGTATAGATTCCCCTGCATAGATTCTGATGTCAGGGAGTGACTGGTTCAGGGTCTAGGGCGGGGGGTCAGTCTGATGCCAGTCAGTCCCTGGCATCAGAATCTATACAGGGGATGGCCCCAGAAGCAAATCTGCTGATATTCACTGTTTTTGTGGGATTTTTTTCCCACTTTGATACCAGTCTTTTTATTCCTCTGTTGAGTGATGTCAATAAGCATGGTTTGATTCATTGTGATTCAGTGTTACCAAATACTGAGAATATTCAGGGGGTGAATACGCTTCTAGACGCTGTATATTTCTGTCATGAGCTTTGTTTTCCATGGGTTCTGTTTCGTTCTTTGGCTGAGTAAAGTTATAAATTGTGTCTTTTCAGTAATAAGAAATATGTGAATGGAAATCTTCTTGTCATTTGTCACAGTAATTGCAGATGTACATTAGCATTCTGTTTTACATAATTGTTCTAAATGAAGAGTAGGTTTTACTTTTATATCATCACGGAATTAATCACGTCCTGAATATTCCCCTTCTCATTTTTTTGACAGTAGATACAAATTTGAGGATTACAGGGAACTTCCACCTTTGATCAACTCTGCAAAGCAGTCAGCAAACGTGACATCTAAGATCACTTCATTACTGTTTTGCTGTGATTTTACTTGGGCTACATGTACATGTGCATCAACGTGTGTGTGTGAGAGAACTACATGGACAGCACATGGGTATTATATGGCAGCCATCCGACCTATTCATCTATTGTAGTGAACCCGGGCTTCAGATCGGACAGGAATTGGACCTGTCCTGAGTTTCACCCTGTGTCATAGCCTCCTACATGGACTTGTGATAATAAATACAGGGGTGTGGGTATGGGGCCATAGGAAATAGGCTAGCACGCTGAGGAAGCACACGTTCATGTGTATGAAGCCTTACAATATTTTTTGGTTTTGGTACTATTGGAAACGTGTTAATGTGAAGTTTATAATTATGTAATGTATGAAAAAACATTGCTATCCTTTAAAGCTGAATGCTAGATATAGTGATATGTTGGGAAGAAGATGGGACCTGCGCTTCAGAGTGCAAGAAAAAACAAATGTTTGGCTTGCTGCCACAAGACAGCGCCCCAAGGTCACCATGCAGAAGCGGGACCAGCTGGCTATATATGGCACTGCTTAAACTTTTTCTGTATACCTACACATAGAGTGGTGTGATTTCTTGACTGCCGACCCTCAGCCTTATTAATTAGGACGACGACAGTTACCCGAGACTATTGGTCAATTAGTCATAAATGCGACTATGACCTTATCATTAACATGTTGTTGTTACCCATCAATTTTTTTGTGATCTTTTTATTTGTTGCTTTGAGAGCACCTTTTTGTTTGCTGATGTGAATGGGAGTTTGACTTACTGAGGGGGGCGGTAAAGAACGCCCCCTCACAGTATAGCGCTACACACAGTACTATCAGGAGGGGCGTTCCCAGCTAGACTGTCAGGAACCCCCTTCTGACGGTGAAGTACTATTGGTACAAGTACAGATATCTCTTCCCCCGGGGCACAGAACGGGAAAGCCGACAGTGCAATGAATTCAGCCCACTAGCGGCTTTCTAGCGGTATATAAAACCTCATGTGCCTGAGAACATGAAAGGTCCTCTGTGAGTAAGTGTTGAAAATAAAGCCACCATTAGATCTGTCAACATCCACAATCCTACTTGTTGACAGTTTCCACATAGACTTTTCTGTGTTTCAGTGTGAAAATAACTAACATACTAAGAAGCGGCAGCTAAAAGGCTAATAAAGACTGTATAGCCAATATTAATAAAGAGAATGGAACTTTACTTATACTTAGGTCTGTTTCTGCAGAAGAGGAGACATTTGTTTCCTGCAGATCTACATGTTTACTGCACTGTACTGGCCAAAACTAATGTGAATTTGTGGAAGTGAAAATATTTTTCAGTTAATGTCTGAAATGGAAAATCCTAAAATCTTCACCATTTGAAGAGTATTACATTTTCTTCATTTCGCAATAGTGAGACAATAACATCCAGTGCTTTCTGCTTTTGTTCTTTTTTTACTGAAACAGAGGGGTTTTCCTAAAACTAGAATAATTGCACAGTTCAATCCCATCAGACAAATGTACCCTTATGCCCCTGAGTCTATTTCTGCACCAGTATTGGGGTGTGGCGCACATACTGCATCTACGATACCCTTTTGCACATGGACTGTTGTTGTATGTATGTGTATATGCGTGTGTGTGTATATGTATATATAATATATATATATATATAATCTCTCACAAACCTCCTCTTCTCCTTTCACCCCATGGAACTGCCATGAACTGCAGCCTTTTATGGGTCAGTAATGAGCCCAGGATATACACCTAGGTTTAGGCCTACTCCAAATCCGCCCTGGACCACACATACGTCAGATACCTGGGGTTGATATACCTGGACTCCAGCACTTTGCCTGTCACTTTTTTTTTTTTTAAAGGGATTCTACCATTAAAAAACTTTTTTCTGTGGATAACACGTCGGAATAGCCTTTAGAAAGGCTATTCGTCTCCTACCTTTAGACATGGTCTCCACCGCGCCGTTCCTTAGTAATAACATTTTTACCGATATGTAAATTAGTTCTCTGGCAGCGATGGGGGCGGGCCCCAGCGCTGAAAATGCGATAAGGGCGTCCCCACCGCTGCCCGAGAACAGGATCCTGCGCCGCCTCTGTCTTCTGCTGGATCCTCCCCTTCTTTCTTCAGCAGCGTCACCTCTGTCGGCTCTTACACTAGTAGAGCCGACTGCGCATGCTCGCAATTGCGGCCTCGGAACTATGGCCGCGCATGCGCAGTAGGCTCTACTAGTGTAAGAGCTGACAGAGGTGACGCTGCTGAAGAAAGAAGGGGAGGATCCAGCAGAAGACAGAGGCGGCGCAGGATCCTGTTCTCGGGCAGCGGTGGGGACGCCCTTATCGCATTGCAGCTTTTTTTTTTTTTTTAATTAACTCTATAAAGACTAAGCAGCATATGACTGTGAGAGGGGACCTACAGAGTCAGGACTTACAATATGCAATGAAAATGATAGGCCTACAGGAAAACCTAGAAGAGCTTCTCATATCTCGGCGATTAATCCTCACAGAGCACAAAATCGTGGCCACCATTGAAGAACTTGTAAAACAGAGCCTGGATTTATCAGATGTGCACTTCTGAACCCTAGCCTTCTTTGAGAATCTAGGCCAGGGTCTGCAAAGCAGTCTCTTACTGTGGATTTGTGTGTACCCGGGCTAGAAGCCTTGTTCTCATTAAGTCAGTTCTAGACATCTCATATAACCTGTACCTGACAATAGCAGGTCCACAAATCTAAATATCCCATAATAGTGTCATCTGCGCAAAGGAGGAATTTCTTATTTAACCAAGTCGGTGTGGTTAACCATACACCCACGTAACCTTAAAAGTATAAGCGGGCTGTGAATGACATAACAGTTTGCATCATGGAGTGAAATGTGAGATTTAATAGTCTGAAAGAAAGTGAATGTGTTTACATTGTGTCTTCTGTATATGGTGCCAGGGAAGAACAACTACCTCATCCGGCTTTATCGCGAAGTGTTGACAATGTGCGCCAGCTTTCAAGGCTGCAGCGTGGGCAATGCAAAAGCTTTTGTTTTCTGCCTTATGTAAAGAGTTGAAATATTGTCAATGACAGATCTATTGCTTACTGTGCATATGACATCTGTGTTTGCTTCTATACCATATCTCAATAGGTAACCATTGGTATTATTTTATTGGCTTTTTTTTAAGATGATATGGATCCCTTATCTTATTTTGTTACCTTGCATGGTTTTATGCAGTTTAATGCAATGATGCTCTATTGTTATTCTGCTATGGAATAAGTACGGTAAGAGTTATTCCATGACCCATCTGAGAGACCATCAGTTTATTTACAGAAACTTTCACTACCATCAACTCAAATAGTTTTTTAGTACTTTCAATAGCTGGCGCTCCGGTGAACCCTGCGCAGTTGGAAGTTTTTCTCTAGTCCCTACTGTTCCAGAGCAATAGCTCACAATAGCACACAATATGCTAAATAGGCTCTACTGTCAGGTGGTTGGGCCTGGGCCAGAGCAGATAGTCTAGCACCGCCCACCTGACACTAGAGTATCTAATTAGCATATTGGACACTTAACATTCTGAATGATAATACACGCAAACAAATGGAAGTAATGGCTTTGTCTGCATCCTTCATTCTTTGAACATTTCAGCCTGCTGTTCTAATCCTATGACCTATCAGGCAAAGGACAGAACAATAGTGGGAATTTGGCTTCATATACTTTTTTTTGCTGAATCAGACATAAGTGATCCAGTAATAAATTAAATCTGATGAACTTTTGACACAGTTTTTTTTTTTCTGCAGAAGTCTATGTATCAGTTAAATCCATCACATTTTTTACTGTTTCAATGTAAAAGCCAGTGCAAATAGTTTTGGAGTCTGGGTTGCTGGGACAAGCTTGGGAGATTCTAGACTGTTGGCTCGAGAGGTTATTCATTTGTGTGTACTTTTATAATCATTCTATTGTGTGATGGCCAATAATTTAATGGAAGTCTGCCCTTCATACAGTGACTTTCCCGGTGTTATTGTCCTATTACACATCAAGCAGCAATGGCTTTGTAAGACTCCGTATGCCTGTCAAGGTGCTCTCTCTTCAAGGAGAGATATTATCCCCATAACCTGGTCCAGAAGTCTCTCATCTTTGCCAAAACAGTTTTCCCTACGCTGTGCTGAAGAGATCCAACCAGATCGAAACAGCTCTGTCCTTCTGGGATTCTGTTCCTTTTGGAATAGAATGAATTGGTTTGGCATATCCTCGCATCATAGCAATAGACTTGAAAAAGCCATGCATGATGTTTAGGAGGGCTACCCCTAGAGGGCAGCGAACAGAGGCACTGTTTTCCTATTTACGTCTTAGAAAACAGATTTGCATATTTTTCCCACATCAGCTGTTGTATAGTATAAAGCATACAAACAACTTAATGGGAACCTGTTGCTGACTTTTGGACACTAAATCACCATAGCCCTATTCTAACACACTCCTTGTACTTCCGATGATTGTGCAGTTCTTTACTGAAACCAGAGAGATAACCCTTTCTTCACTACACTGGAGCTTGAAACGTACACCAAAAGCAAGGTGTATCCTACTGGTTCCAGTGAAGAACTTAGCCAGCACTGGGAGCGCACATTCAACTCATTCCAGTAAGTATATAGGTTCTGGACAGAGTTAGGACAGGATTGTTTGGGATGCTAAACCATCAGCCACGAACAACCTATGGGTGGTTTAGTTTACCAAAAGTTTGTGCCGTTTTTCCCTATGAGGCAGGACTTTGGGTTCCCAGTACATCAGACACCCATTAGGGCAGTAAAGGGGCACTCACAAGTTATTCCTGTATGCCCATAAAGCAATACTAAGTGTTAGTAAAGATGCTGAGACGTTTGAAACTTCAATTTGCTGCTGATCTTCTTGTTTTCCGGATGTTTTTTGTAGCCCTACTGTCCATGTCTGTCCTAGTGCAATTTTATATCTGATCCAAGTGTAGCTACGCGCTGACCACAAGCGTGTTTGTAGAGCTAAAAAAAAAGCCGTCATCACTGCTTGGAACCCGTAAATAGCAGATCTTATTCTTAGGTAGTAATTTACATGTAATTCTAAGACCACAACTGGACGTCTACTGTACTTTCAACTATTTTCTTTTAGAATTTCTTAAGCCTATTGTTTTTTTGTGCATATCTCGATATAACCAGATAAAACAGCACCAGCAGAAATCTAAATAGAATTTAGGCTCAGGTTCTCACGGCCAGCGACAAAAATCAAGAAGTAAATATTAAAAAAAAAAAAAAAAAAAGGCCAAACTCCAATGTATGAAAAAGAGGACTTGCATTAGCTTTGAGCAAGGTCACTTGTGGACTGAAACACAGCACGTTTGGGCTAATAAAAGTCCTCTTTTTTTCATACATTGGAGTGCTGCCTCTTTTTTGATATGTATATAGTGATAAATATACTGCAGTATTATGTACAGGATGAATTTACCTTAATTTCTGTAGATTCATCCACCACTAAGGCCTGGATTTGGTTGTCCATTAGGATAAGGTATAGGGGGAAGGGTTCTAGAAACAGACGCAGGTCCTACAAGATGGCTTGTTGTGTGGATACTCCATAAATGTCTATCATGATACAACCCCTTTAAGACTGTTTCAGAAGTAGCGTTATTGGATTTAGTTTTAATTATTGGACATGTTTAACCTTGTGGCGCTCGAGAGATAATTGATATGACATTTCTATTTCACTGGGGAATTGACTTCCTGCATTCAACATAGAGGTCTCTGGCAGAAGTTACATTGTCAATTATTGCAATGGGATCTCTTGGGAAACCTGGGATAGCACAGATGGATCTTGTTTTCTAGTTGTGCACCTTTAATATTTCTATCTGTACTCTTCTGTCAGCACTTGTAAGTGTTTGGTGCAGGGGCGGATATATGTGCAACCTGTGCAGCTAACCCAGGACCTAATGGGGGGGGGGACCTTAAAAGGAGACCATAGTGACCTATTTATGGGGGTGCTCTGATGGAGTCTTGGGGTGCCATAGGCCCATTTACTGTATTTGGGCAAAGACTCTCTTCTGTCCTTGTTCACGTCTGGTTTGATAAATCGGTTATTATTTGTGAAATATTATTTCCATGATGTTTTGGAGGAAATGTGGTGTTCTCTAACATATGGCTGACACAAGGAATAAACTAAATGTGTGAATAGGGACCAAGACCTAAATGGTGAAACTGGAATACACAGTTACAGTCCTATGAAAAAGTTTGGGCACCCCTATTAATCTTAATCATTTTTAGTTCTAAATATTTTGGTGTTTGCAACAGCCATTTCAGTTTGATATATCTAATAACTGATGGACACAGTAATATTTCAGGATTGAAATGAGGTTTATTGTACTAACAGAAAATGCGCAATATGCATTAAACCAAAATTTGACCGGTGCAAAAGTATGGGCACCCTTATCATTTTATTGATTTGAATACTCCTAACTACTTTTTACTGACTTACTGAAGCACAAAATTGGTTTTGTAACCTCAGTGAGCTTTGAACTTCATAGCCAGGTGTATCCAATCATGAGAAAAGGTATTTAAGGTGGCCAATTGCAAGTTGTTCTACTATTTGAATCTCCTCTGAAGAGTGGCATCATGGGCTACTCAAAACAACTCTCAAATGATCTGAAAACAAAGATTGTTCAACATAGTTGTTCAGCGGAAGGATACAAAAAGCTGTCTCAGAGATTTAACCTGTCAGTTTCCACTGTGAGGAACATAGTAAGGAAATGGAAGACCACAGGGACAGTTCTTGTTAAGCCCAGAAGTGGCAGGCCAAGAAAAATATCAGAAAGGCAGAGAAGAAGAATGGGGAGAACAGTCAAGGACAATCCACAGACCACCTCCAAAGAGCTGCAGCATCATCTTGCTGCAGATGGTGTCACTGTGCATCGGTCAACTATACAGCGCACTTTGCACAAATAGAAGCTGTATGGGAGAGTGATGAGAAAGAAGCTGTTTCTGCACGTACGCCACAAATAGAGTTGCCTGAGGTATGAAAAAGCACATTTGGACAAGGCAGCTTCATTTTGGAAACAAAAATTGAGTTGTTTGGTTATAAAAAAAAGGCGTTATGCATGGCGTCCAAAAAGAAACAGCATTCCAAGAAAAACACATGCTACCCACTGTAAAATTTGGTGGAGGTTCCATCATGCTTTGGGGCTGTGTGGCCAATGCCGGCATCGGGAATCTTGTTAAAGTTGAGGGTCGCATGGATTCCACTCAGTATCAGCAGATTCTTGAGAATAATGTTCAAGAATCAGTGACGAAGTTGAAGTTACGCCGGGGATGGATATTTCAGCAAGACAATGATCCAAAACACCGCTCCAAATCCTCAGGCATTCATGCAGAGGAACAATTACAATGTTCTGGAATGGCCATCCCAGTCCCCAGACCTGAATATCATTGAACATCTGTGGGATGATTTGAAGCGGGCTGTCCATGCTCGGCGACCATCTAACTTAACTGAACTTGAATTGTTTGTCCAAAATACCTTTATCCAGGATCCAGGAACTGATTAAAAGCTACAGGAAGCGACTAGAGGCTGTTATCTTTGCAAAAGGAGGATGTACTAAATATTAATGTCACTTTTCTGTTGAGGTGCCCATACTTTTGCACCGGTCAAATTTTGGTTTAATGCATATTGCGCATTTTCTGTTAGTACAATAAACCTCATTTCAATCCTGAAATATTACTGTGTCCATCAGTTATTAGATATATCAAACTGAAATGGCTGTTATAAACACCAAAATATTTAGAACTAAAAATGATTAAGATTAATAGGGGTGCCCAAACTTTTTCATAGGACTGTATTAGCTGGTTTTGACACCTTCCAACGTGAAACAAGGAGAATTATTTATCTGAATATACAACATAGTATATTGTATTATATGGTGTTCATTTTATGTTTAGTAGACCATTGGCCATTCTGGTAGTGATTGTGAAAAAGATGGCAGCAAAAAGTACATTTCTCTATAGAAACATTGCTTATAAGGAGGTCTTAAAATTCAAGGACAGCACATAAGCAACCTACTGGGTTTTCAGAATATTCCACTAGTGAAGATTTTCTTTGCACAAAGCCATCAGTTATTCATAAGGAAGCTAAAAAAAAACTGCTTCCCAACATCCCCTTTGTTGCTACTGAATAATCCTCACAAAATACCTTTCAATTATCCGTACGCATGTATGTGGTGTATATTTTTATGCATTATATTTGACATTATGTAACGCTTAATCCACAGATAATCCAAAGCAGCAAGGCTCTAATTGAGAATGCGGATGTGGTTTACGAGAAAATAGTACAGTGCCAGAAGACTGGTAAGTGAAATGGCTTCATTACACTCACTTTTATTGGTATTGTCTCATATTCATTGTAAGGTTGTGTGGAAAGCTGAATACATGGCACCATCATACACTACTGAGTGTTAGGGCATGACGGCTATAGCGTTCATTAACATAATTTAGACTACTAGATTATGTATATTGCCTTCCAACAGGAAATTTAAAGGGGTTATCTAGGATGATTATGCCACCACCCTCCAGTGACATCAGTCCAATTTATTTGAATGTGACCAAGAGGTGACCGTCTGAGGAAAGGAAGCAGAGTGGTTTCTGAAAGAAAGTAGCCATGTATTCTTATCCTGGCTAACCCCTTTAACTTGGTATGGAAGAACATATTGGACGTTGCCTATATTGCTATTTCACACCCATTTATAAACCCTGTCAGGTACCTAATGGGAGTCTGCCAGCAGTAAATTTGTTATAAACCTAATAACAGTGCCGTCTAGAACTTATGCATAAAGTTGGACATCCCACATCAAGACGTTTGACATATAGGACCTATTTAGAACAAAATAGCTGTACATATAACGCTGGGTTCACACCAGCGTCCGGTCTCCGTTCTGAGGTTTCCGTCTTCTGCAGGCAGAAGATGGAAACCTGTCAGACCGTGAGCACCCTTGAGCGTTTTAAGCTCTCCGCGACTAAACCATTTTTTTTAAAAAAACGACACGAAGTCCTGCATGTCCGACCTTAGCTGTATAGCTAGTAAGGGCTCGTTCACATCTGCACCTGAGGTCTCCGCTTTCAGGTTTCCGTTTCCTGCCTGAATCTGAGCAGGAGACTGAAAGCTGAATGGGTTTGAAAAGTGTCCGCCCATGAGCGTTTCGTGCTTTCCACGGCGAAACAATTTTTTTTTAACCAGACACAAAGTCGGACCTGCAGGACTTTGTTCCCGGTTTAAAAAAACCGGTTTCACCGTGGAGAGCAAAAAACGCTCACCGGCACTCATAGCCGGACACGGTCTGACAGGTTTCCGTCTTCTGCCTGCAGAACGCTGGTGTGAACCCAGCGTAAGTAGTCACTATAGGTTACAGGTTGATGTTTAGGCCTCGGGTTTGTTGTAGAAGTGCTTATTGGAAGGATATAGCATAGGGTATGGAAATGAGTGTAGAAAAATTAGAGATGGCATAGAAGACCTATCGTTCCCTCTATGAGATTTTACTGTTTTTATATAATAAACCATTTTTGTAAAATGTATTTCTGTTGGAGTGATCTGGATTATAAAACACAGCAGAAACTGCCGTAGATCAAGTAGCGGTTATTTCCTATGAGGAATTAGTGCTCAATACAGAAATGCACAGCATGTACTCCATCTAAATATATGTATATCCAAGCCTTCCCCTGTGCTTGTGTGAGCTTTAATAACTTATGACAATTTGTCTTCATTCAGGGTAGTTCTGAAGTCCTAGAGTTATTACTGTCCATTGTCTATTAACAATATGGGAAGAATACCTTCTGTACCAATCCTTTTTGCACTTATACTCATGCTTTTACACATAATATTTCTCTGATTAAGGTGAAAAAATGAAATCTCTGTGCAGTTCATTTTGTAAGAACATACTTTTTTTCTAAATAGTGTTTATTTCAAAATTATGGAATTATGGGGTATTTCTGCAGGATATGCTATGTATTTGACAGATGATGGCCCCACCTCTGCGACCTGCACGTATCAGCAGAACAAGGAGTTCCTCACCCTGACTGTTGACAGTCATTGGCTGCAGTGGCATAAGTAGCCTGGACTTCTAGGGGGTCTGCAACCTTAATAATAATAATAATAATTAATAAATTTTATTTATATAGTGCCAACATATTCCGCAGCACTGTACACTTTGTAGGGTTCAAATACAGACAGATACATAACAAAGAACGTCATTTCACACAGTGGGACTGAGGGCCCTGCTCGCAAGAGCTTACAATCTATGAACCTTATGGGCCTGTGAGCCCCTGTTTTTTTTTTTTGTTTTTTTTTTTTTTTTTAATATATATATATATATATATATATATATAATATATATATATATTATTACCTGCTAGGGAAGAAGGAGAAGCAGAAGAGATGAGCAGTAGCGAGAATCAGTACGTAAGGCGGTGTGCCTGTAGCAAGAATATTTGTTGAGTAAACCGCAACATATACTGCTATTATTATACTCTGGGGTCTCTTCAGACCCCATAATATAATGATTGAAGGCCTAGGGGAGTTGTGAACATAAAAACCAGTGTTACTTACCTATTTTGGGCTCTGATACAAGTCTATGCTGTCTTCGGGCTTCGTCATGTGGGTCAGGCCTGCATGGCGACTTACAATGAAGCCAGCATAACACACATCTGTGACTTAGTTGTAGAGGGCCAAAAACAGCAAGGTGTTGTGCAAGATGAGGGAATAACAGTGTGTGTTTGTTTTTTGTTTTTTTGTTGTTTTTTTTTAATGTAGATTGTGAGCCCCATATAACCACTGAGCCACTGTGTTGCCCCCGAATAATACTGGTTTTTATGTTTGTCACCTCCCCTGGGCCTCCAATCATTATATTGTGCGTCTGAAAAGACCCCAGAGTCTGATAGTTTGTGGGT
The DNA here is from genome assembly GCF_031893055.1 of Leptodactylus fuscus. Taxonomy (NCBI): domain Eukaryota; kingdom Metazoa; phylum Chordata; class Amphibia; order Anura; family Leptodactylidae; genus Leptodactylus; species Leptodactylus fuscus. Next base: position 174,432,325 of record NC_134268.1, on the reverse strand, counting down.
GGTGTACCCTAAAAAATTGGGATTTTGCTGAACCTACACTTTTTATAATATTTGCCACAAACGCTGTTGGGGACACAATGGAAGATAATACTGTGTGGAGGTGTCGCTATATGACATTGTACTGCATGGAGTGGCCACTATTTGACATTATACTGTGTGCAGGGGCCACTATGGGACATTATTTTGTGTGCAGGAGCCACTATAGGATATTATACTATGAAGAGGGATCGCTATGAGATATTATAGTGTGAGAAGGGGCTGCTATGTGATATTATACGGTCTGGAGGCCACATTGAGACATTCAGTGTGAGTAAATAGAGCATTATACTGTGTGGGGGCCAGTAAAGGGGGCACTATGCCATGGGAGAGGCCCAGTATTTGCTAGTTATGCCTTTGACTAGCTGCCAAGTCCAGATACAGGTTGAGCAAAGAGGTGGCCATGCGTGGTCACAAATATCTCTATTGTCTTTCATGGGAGTCAAGGCCTTGTTGTTTCAGTGACTATCTTAGAAGTAAAAAGGGGAGATTTCTGGAGAGAAGTGTCTGTCTCAAAGGTGGGCTCCTCATCTGTCAGATATTTTTGGTATATTCTGGGGGGTGCACATTTGTTTCTGCTGAAGGTTTGTTTGAGATAAAGTCCATTTAAAATTGTCCATTGATTCTCATTGACTACAGTTGCACTTAGTTGATTGTCTCCCTGGCAACAGACTACATGGATTGTAAATGGGATTATGTTGAACTCCGCCAACTTCTTAAAATACAATAAAAAGGCTAAGTTGGGAATAACCATTTAAGTGGGATAAGTATATATAAGTATGTATAAGTAAAATTTATGGAAGTGTCCACAAGATGCCCTAACTCGTGTAATAAATATCACCTTCTGTGATGACTACAAGAATGAGATAATTGTTAGGGGAAAACCCACAAAGATGTCTTGATTCGAGCAATACCACAAGATCTCGCTTTATGTAATGGTGTAGGTGAATGATCCTTATATTGAGTATAACTGCCTTTCAGGGTTCCAGGAGCTCTTTTTTTCCAAGTACACTGAGACAACTCTGAACTATGACACGTACACATCCAAAAAGTGATGGACAGTGTTTAAAACTAAATACACCTGAAATGTAATATATTAATATCCAAATTCACTTAGAGGGCACATATGTATACAATAATGGCCTTGGGAATTGGATGCAAAGAGAATTTAAGTGTAAATAAAGGGGAAGCAACAATCTTGGGACTTGTAGTAGTACTATTATGATAATCCCTAGGGCTTTATTAAGAATGCCAGGAAAGATGTTATGCGTGGCACTTGTCTGGAGCCTAAGAACCAGTTAAGAAAAGAGATGACCTTGGTGAGGGACCGTCTTTCTTGGTTCTGACTAATGGAGGGCAGCTGTGGGTATATTCGTTCAAATAGGTCCCACTTGCTGAAATAATGTTAGGACATCCAAACTAAAGAAGGGCGGTGCATGTGAAACTAATCTCAGAAAAACGGGTTCATGTATTCAGAATAGACATTATGACATTATACTATCTAAGTAAAGAAGCCTACCGAAGGAGCGTGTCATATACAATGTAGTCTCTGAGGACCACGTATCAATAATGTACCGTATATACTCGAGTATAAGCCGACCCCCCCCTAATTTTACCACAAAAAACTGGGAAAACTTATTGACTCGAGTATAAGCCTAGGGGGGGAAATGCAGCAGCTACTGGAAAATTTCAAAAATTAAAATGGTCAGAGTTTTTGGGTGCAGTAGTTGCTGGGAAAGGGGAGGGGGTGTTTTGGTTGTCTGTCTGCCCCTTCCCTAAGCTTGAGGACTGGGTTTTTTCTTCCCCCCACTTGGAATTCAGTCTGGCTGAATATAGGGGATCTGCAGTGCTTCGATTAACCCCTTCCCGACGGAACAGGAACACTGCAGGTACCCTATATTCAGTAGACCGGGCACTTTCAGACACAGGAATACCTAATGTGTATGTGTTTCACAGTCATTTTCTAGTTTTGTATGTATTCTAGGAAAAGAAGTGTTTTAGAACTTTTATGTTTTTAAAATCTTTTTTTTTTTTTTTTTTTTCTTTTACACTATTTTATGGGAGATTCTATACATTAATATTGTGGCTGGTCATAGACCCTCCCTCCTTAAAAAAAAAAAAAAAAAAAAAAAAAAAAAATTTGCTGACTCGAGTATAAGCCGAGGGGGGGCTTTTTCAGCACAAAAACTGGGCTGAAAAATTTGGCTTATACTCGAGTATATACGGTAAGTTTTGACTATTTTTGACAATCTGTGATCGGTTAAAATCCCTGCATGTTAACAAGTAAAGTACAGGGCCTTCTTCAGGTTATGGGCTGTTAGGTACGTGCCTGGTATACATCAGTAAACCTAACTGTATCAAACTGACCACCCACTCATTTAGTTGTTTCCATGTATTACTATACAGCACTTGGCCATCTGTGCATCTACGTTTCACTAATCCATGCACTGAATGATAGGCCTAGGCAACCACTTTTCAGGCGTTCACAATAGGACTGATGACATCATGTACTTACACATACTGAATTATCATTTTTTGGTCCGAAGATTCATGGTTAGTGGTAGGACAGTGCAATTGTAAGTGATCAGCATAGCTCTCTGAGTCCAAAGAAATATGGCTAGTGTTACATGTGCTCCATCCAAAAAGGTTGTCAAGTAGCTACTTGAGATCAGTTAATGGGAAATCTGATCAATCACGTACATATTTGTGGCCGGACTGGTTGTTAGAATTGGCCAGAAATCGATGACCTAATTGACTATCCATCTCTTCCTTCCTCATTAATCTCGCCATCGCAGTTACGTAACCAGTGTTTACATGACTAATGACAATGAACGGTTTGGAACATTACATACTGGATTTGGAAATTTGATACAAATGCTTGGTATCTCCCTATAATAAGGGAAAATGAGACGTTTTCAGATGAACGTTGTGCGAGGCTTACATAGACACACTGTGATTTCAAGACTTGTCACTGACCTTTAATAATGACCTTTAGCAAGATAGAGAAAATAATACTGTCACTGGTGAGTGTGCAATGCAGACATCTGACTTCATTTACTATCTGATCTACCATGATTGTAGTTTTATAATGTGCTTTAGCTTTTTAACATAAAGGAAAAATAATATAATGCAACTGTACATGTACACACATGGATAGAATTGTTGGTTCCCCTCGTTTAATGAGAGAATAACTTGAATCTGATAAAAGTGATAATAATTAAAAATTCTATGAAAATGAACAAATAAAAGTCAGACATTGCTTTTCGCGTCAACAGAATTAAAAAAAACAAACAAACTGATGAAACAGGCTGGGACAGAAATGATGGTTCCCTTAACTTAATATTTTGTTGCACAACCTTTTGAAGCAATCGCTGCAATCACACGATTCCTGTAACTGTTAATGAGACTTCTGCACCTCTCAGCAGGTATTTTGGCCCACTCCTCATGAGCAAACTGCTCCAGTTTTCTCAGGTTTGAAGGGAGCCTTTTCCAGACGACATGTTTCAGCTCCTTCCAAAGATGCTCAATAGGATTTAGGGCAGGGCTCATAGAAGGCCACTTCAGAATAGTCCAATGTTTTCCTCTTAGCCATTCTTGGGTGTTTTTAGCTGTGTGTTTTGGGCCATTATCCTGTTGCAAAACCCCTGACCTGCGACTGAGACCAAGCTTTCTGACACTGGGCAGCACAGTTCCCTCTAGAATCTCTTAATAGTCTTGAGATTTCATTCTACCCTGCACAGATTCAAGAAATCCTATGCCAGATGCAGCAAAACAGCCCCAGAACATAACAGAGCCTCCTCCATGTTTCACAGTAGGGACAGTGTTCTTTTCAAGATGTCCTTCATTTTTCCATCTGTGAACATAGAGCTCATGTGCCTTGCCAAAAAGTTTGATTTTTGTCACAGAAGCTTTGTGGCTTGTCAACAATTTTTATTTATTATTACTTTTGTCAGATTCAAGTTATTTCTGTGACCATTGTGGGATTTTCTTTCATTAAATGAGGGGTACCAACAATTTTTTCTCCATGTGTATATGTACTGTGTTCTTGACTTAAATTTCAGCCATCCATATTTCTTAGGCCTACCCCTCAACCAGTATTGCACTGATGAAAGATTCCTGAAAATGTTTTAGATTTGGTTTTTATGGCTATAGCTTTAGATTGTATGTGTTCTACAACATAGTCCCTCTACCTGTGCATTCAGACTTTGTCACCAGAACCCAGTATATAAACCCTGGTAGGATGGGTTAGGCTTACCTGAATTAAATGGTATTTTCCCCCTTGTGAATTGGTTTTGCTCTCTTGCCAAGATATTGCTGTTATTGCCAATAAGCAAATACCTCTTTGATGCCTCTGTTGCTCCAAGGAGCTCATGTGCATATTGACAAAAACCGTAATATCTTGGCACCATTTCACAAAGAGAAAAAAACTGCTGGGTTGATATATTGGGTTCAGTTGACTGAGAACAATCTGGATATTTTTTATTAGGTTTTACTGTTCCCTCCTAGACAAGTGGCATCAGAGATATTTGGTAGTTGCTCATTTTCTTCATATTACCTCCTTATAAGGAGTTTAGAATCTCCTAGTTCTCTTGCTTGCTGAGTGATGGAGACCATCGGGGGGGAAGACTGACTGCTTGGTTTGTGTCTCATGTCCAGCAGAAGAGGGAAACCCACAAAGCGGAGACCAGGCGCTTGTGTGAACCCGGCCTAAGACCTGAGATACTGCTCTTAATTCTGTCCTGTTTTTAGGCTTTGTACATATTGCTTATACCATGCCATCTGTGTGTCACTGCTTTTTATCTTTAATGTGCTGTTTTTGTTGGTATCAGGAGAATTTAACATGACTTTAAGATTCAGTTGTGTTTTCTAACACTTCTCCTGGAAACTGGTTTGATGCTAGAATGGAAGTTGGCAACTGATAATGGTGATTAGAGCTGGATGAATGTTCCATTGGGAACCATAATATTATACTGAAACGAGCATTGAGAATAATTGTAGTAGCGGTGGCTGATTGATGGAGGATAATAAAGATTACAGATAAATGACACTTTCTATCACCCATGTGATCAACCAGATCCTATTCCAAGAAATGCGGTGACAAACACTACATGTCCTCACTTGACTGTATAATGAAAATCAAGAAATTCTTCCTTTTTCATGATTTACACATAAGTTATGTAGTTGACATCTTCCACCAGGAATCTCCGTTTTAATCCATTGACTGTGCATTGTAGGGGACATTATTCTGAGCATTATCACAAGTTTGGATAGTCAGATTGTTGCACCATTTTTTTTATTTTTTTTTTAGAACCATTCAAATAAGGCTCAAGTGCAATGGTGGTGTGTCAGTCTCTAAGAGCTCCAGCCAGGATACTCCAAGCACGTGCAGGAATTCAACAAGCAGCATCATAGTTGTAGGGAGTGTCAATGAAATGTAGAGGGGTAGAGATTCAGACTTGGAGGCTCTGGTACAACCTTCTGCACTTGAGCTTGATTTCCATGTTTCTAAATGCAACTTTTGCATGGTAAGTTCTGTCATTAAATGGAACATAGGGGCTATGCCACAAAAGTGTTTATCCTCTAATCCATAGGCTAAATGATTGGTGGAGGTCCGTCAACTGAGATCCTGTGAACAGGGGGTATTTAAATATCACTAAGATGGTACCCAAGGTGGTCACAGACGCACCTCTATTATACCATTCGTTTTCCTGGGAGCTTAGCACTTGGCTATCTCCAGCATTCCCATCAAAATGAATGAAGCGGGCTGCATCTGTGTCCACTGTGGCTATATTCTTGTGAGTAATACACTCCACGTTCTCAGGATGGGTGGGGATCTCAGTGCTCATACATTTGTTATCTTCCATGTCATGGCAGTCTCTCCGAATCCTCCAGGTAAGGTTTAATTAGGAGTTTTAACTATGGGCAGGATGACTTTATACTTAATGGTAAACTAACATACAGTATGACTAAGAAGGTGAAAATTACATTTTACACAATTGAAATCCCTATGGAAAGAGGCATTCACTGGTGTGAACTGGGTTATGTGGGGTGCTAATGTTTATCCGAAAACAATCAGTTAGTAAGCTAAAGGCCAGTCTCATCCAGTTAAGTCATGCACTGCTGAAAATAGTGTTATAGCCATTAAGAGATATTCTCACTTTATGGCACTTCACTCGGATATGCTATGACTTTATGATCGGAGATTGTCCAACCTTTGCTGATGTGTAAAACAAAGGTACAGCCGTGTATCTGCTCCTGGCCAGGGACTTAACTTTTTTTTTTTTTTTTTATGGGGTGGATACATACTGGAGTAACCCCAGCAGGTAACAGGCCCAATACTTACCAATCCTCGATCCTTCTCACGGCCGCCTGCACTTCCTGCTTCTGTGGATGCGGCTCTTATCAGGAACGAAGATCAGTAACTGAGGCCGCAGGCCCACGAACCCCACAAACACCACTATCATTTTACTCCACGGTCTTTTCAGACCCTACAGTATAATGATAGTTTGACCAGGGGAGGTGAGAAAAAAAAAAAAAAAAACACTTACTTACACCTCCTGTGTTCTGGCAGAATTCAGGCCCATTTGGTGATGTTACAGATGTCATGTGACCAGGCCAACGTCGTCATGCCTCGTGACACCGGCCTGGGTCAAGTGACGTCTGGACCAACATTGAAAGAGATCTGCGTTGAATGCGCCGGAGCCTGGGAGAGGTAACTATGTTTTTTATGTTTGTCCTCCCCTGGGTCATCGATTATTATACTCCTGGAGTCTGAAAAGTCCTCAGAGTATAATAATTGGTCATGAGTGGTCTACAATGTGGCATAACACTGTGTGAAGGGGCCACTATGTGGCATGATAATGTGTGCAGGGGCCACTATGGGGCATAATAGGGTGTGCAGGAATGCGGTTTGTGGAGGGGGGGGCAGGTGCTTGTGGAGCTCCATGTCAAATGTTCACTTTGGGGCCCCATCATTCCTAGTTACGCCACTGCTCCTGGCTACCTGCTATACAGAGAGCGGAGTCTGTTTGTGCAAGAGGATCGATAGGGATCTAGGCCATTGGACCGCAGTTGATGAAAAAGTAAGGGAGGGAGTAGTAGTTGCGTTATGTTTCCGGAAACGGGGAAACGGATCGTCACTGAATAACCAGCAAATGGGTAAATATACATTTTTGAGTAATTATGTTATTTAGAAAGTAGGAGCATGGTTAGATTAGTGTAGGGATTTCGATTTATCCCTGACAACCCATTTAATGGCTATGGATTTAGAATTCAATGTCCTAAAAAGCTTTTAGGTGTAATGTGTAGGTGTCCCTATACGTACGCTTGTTCTTTTACAAAGTGTCGGCCAGGTGTCGTCACCGGCTATGGTTTTTAGATGCTGTTTTTAAGAACAGGTGATCTTTTTTTCCAATCCACACCTTTTTTGCCTTCAAAAATTGTTTCTGCAAAACGTGAATGTGTGAACACACCCATGTTGTTTTGCTTTATTCTGTAGGTTCCAGGTGTCATTACTTTATGGAAAGGTCCATTGCACTTTATACACACAATGAATAGATACTGAAGAAAGATTACAGGGGACCTTCCTGTCATTTACGACACAGGGTAATAGATTTAACACATGCACACACCCAATACGTGGTAACATAGAAAGATACAAACTGTTCATTTCTTTCTAAGCCATGGCGATGAAAAACCCAGAGAGACCTCCCCTGTGAGCTTGTAAACCCAGTAGTTTTCTTCTCTGCGGGACCCTCTTTGATCCTCAGTAGAACTGCTAAGGAACCATGCTGCTCATCTAAACAGGGTCACACCACACTGCTGGGCAGTAAATCTGCACAGCGGCAAAGAGTCACCGCATAAAATGATGTTACAGCCATGTAAAATGTCTAGGCATGTATTTTGTTAACACTTTTCTTGCTGCAAGTTGTTGTGTGAAATGCACCTCCAGGCTACAGTTTCTGATTTGCTAAATTTCACAAGATCAGTTTTTGCAAGTTTTATCTTGTAACTTTTTATGCTGGTGCATTACCTGAGAACAGAATATGACATAAGGATACGAAAATCAGACCTGCACCCTGGCTCCATTCGGGGTTTCCATTCCCAAATCCGCTTAAAAATTGCGCAGAGAAAGGTCTTGCAATTAGAACTTTTTTTTCTCCTCATTTTTCTACCTTTTTCGGGCAGAAACCTGGCAGACCTCTATTATAGTCTATGGATTAGGTTTCCCCACGAACGGAAACCCGAACGCAGGTGTGAAACTAGTGCCAAGAGGAATAACTGTGCCATGCACCACCCCCTCATGCCCTTATACTAGGTACCAGTTTTGGATTGTTCCTGTAAAAGGTTTTATCCAGTTTCTAATATCCTTTTGATAAGTCATAAATATTAGATCTGTGAGGGTCTGACTGCCAGATCCCTGCAGATCTGCTGCCCTTGCCTATAACGTCTATGGGGCGTTCCTCAATACCAATACAATGGCGGTTTATAGAAGCTTTTGGTATTTCTGTGATACCCTGGGACCGAAGTATGAAAATGAGCGATCAATGTGGCTCCTGGAACGTCAACAATACCAGGACCCGCATTGTCCCTGAACAGCTGATCAGCCGGACCCTCGCAGATCTAATATTGCTTGCCAATTTGCTGAAATTGTGTAAATCAGCATAAAGCAGGTGGTACTATTCCATATTGGTTGACTTACATAGCACCATATGCTGGCTAAACATATTAAAGCAATACTTCCAGGGGATAGTACTGCCTCATTATAGTCCTATACAGACTCTGCATCAATAATGCTACCACATATCAGTAGTATACAGGCCCCTATGGAAATATACTGAGGCAGCATTCAGATTCCAGAATATGCAGTGTATGCTAGAGTCCTTAGGCTTTAGGAGATGTCCCATCCCCGGTTATAACCCGTTCCTGAGCTAGTAAGTACACAGAACCATATCTGTAAGGGCTCGGTGACGGGGCATTTCTTACTTTGTACATAGTCTGTGATAGTCTCATTCAGCCACATGTCTAGGTCATTTTTTTGACTTGCAGCTGGACCCCATTTAAGGATTTTGTTTGAACACGTGCCGCACATTACATGCAGGCTGCATATCTGATCTGGAAACATTTGCCGAGACACAAAACACGGAAAAGGAAGTGAGAAGGCCAGCAGCTGAATACTTCATGCGGCTCATTAAAATATTTCTCTGTCTGCTAGATTTTAAGCATGTGGCCACACATTGTCGTACGTGATAAGAAATACGTATTGGACTGCAAGGGATGGATAGAGGATTTTAGAAAAAAAAAAACTAACAAAACAAAGTAAATCCTTTTCCATATTCAGCGTATAGCCTGCAAACAATAGCATTAGTTAAAATTGTCCTGTGCTGCCCAAGAAAAGGAACTCACCAAGTGTATGGAGTAGATCAATGTACTATGTCTGTAGGTATGTCGATGTGCATGTGTAACATTCAGGGGATATGGATTAGGCTGATACACATGTCTGTGGCTTTCATGGGCCAGTTTCAGGCTGTAAAAATGGTCCGCAAAATATGTTACATGTCCTATTCCTGTCCATGTTTGTGGACGGAGTTTGCCCACACAAGGGTATAGGATCAAGTTTTTTGTCCGTGATTTGCATATACAGTAATTTACTGATGGAGCATGGATGTAAAATGTAATGTAAATACAGATCCATTTGAAGGACAGTAAAACCACTACAGTTCTTTGTAGCTTTAGGGTATGTTCACACTGACCAGTATGACGCATCAGTATTTCTAAGCCAAAACTAGAAGTTGGTCCAAAACACAGAGGAGGTACCAATCTTTCCATGATACTTTTTTTATTCTGTACATTCAATTTCTGGTTCAGGGATAAAAATATTGATGCAAGATACTAATCAAAAGAGGACGGCCATGAACTGATACCCTATGGTTTGTTATAGAAACTGCTATCTGATTGGAATTCGCCAAATATACATGCAAATGCAACAGAAACAAATCCCTTCACCTGAATATACACTTACTTTGTTCCTTAAGGGCCTGTGCACACGGAGTTAACACGAGCACATTTTAGTACAATACACGTGTATAGAATACACGTGTAAAAGTAACACTCCTGTTGGCTTCAATGACATTTTTTATACGTGTAAAAAACGCATCAAAATACGTGCCAAAAAAGACGCGTATTATGACACGTTTTGTACATGTGTAAAAAATTTCATTGAAGTTAATGGGAGTGTTACTTTTACACGTGTATTCTATACACGTGTATTACGCTAAAATGCGCTCCTGTTAACTCTGTGTGCACGGGCCCTAGGACACCCTCGGCATCCTTCACAATGGTTTGTTTTTGTGAGTTTGTAAACTCAAATTAAAATGAGAACACCTAGTGGATCACAAAAGAAAGTCACTAAGGCTGAGTTCACATCTGCGTTGGTGTCTCCGCACCTATTCTGTTTTTGGGATCTGTCAAGACCTCCTTCATAAATGACTGACAGCCTTTTCATGAAAAAGCTAGAGATTGAATATCTTTGAATATCTTTAACAAACTATGTATGCAATTAATTATGCAATATAGATAATTATAGAATAATAATAAAAAATGATCATTTTAGGCTATGTTCACACTACTGTTATTAAAGTCTGTTGCTACCATGTGTTCTAGGAGGACAGAAATGAACATTAACTGTAGCAGAGAAACATCCCTCTCCTAATGCGTCTGTTCCCATTGACTCTGATGAAAGCCACATGACGGACACTTTCTTCCATCGTGTTTGTTTACGTTTGTAACAGAAGAAAGTCCTACAAGCATGACTGTTTCTTCCATTAAAAAAGTAAAAAACTTGACAGAAGAAAGCTTCCATCATGTTTTTTACATTGGAGTGAATGCAGATGGACACCTAACTGAGGGGTCTCCATTTGCATCTGTAATTTAATATTTATTAATGGCCATTGTTCTACTGACATTAAACAACAGTAGTGTGAACCTAGCCTTAACTTGAAATCAGAGCCATTAACTTTTTTCTAACTCCATTCAAAATTGGTCCCAATTTTGGCTCCACAGTCCTGTGGGCTACAAGAAGCCAGATACCCTCCTGTGTAGCCTTTCCCACTCTCTAGAAAATTACAAAAATTATGCACACAAACGGGTTTACACAAGAATGTGGAACTTTTCACAGCAGAAAGTTAGTGTACTTGGTATTGCAACGTTTTTTTTTTTTTTTTTTTTTTATAACAGAAAACTGGTAAAGGGTTTTTTCTTAAATTCCACCCCATGTTTTCTCTAAAATATGACAGATTTTCAGAAAGAAACATACATGTAGTTATTATATGCAGGAGGAGTCTGGTGCTTCTAGGAGTCTGCAGCTATTAGAACAGATATTGACAGCCTGTAGGATAGGTTTGGTTATCCATATCAGATTGGTTGGGGGTCCAACAACCAACTCTCCCACTGATAAGCTGTTTGAAGTGACCACATGAAATAAAGTATCAATTTCATGAGCATTAATATGGCCGACTAGAAGACTGCACCTGCTACTGCGCGTAATAAACCTCCAGTCCTAAGTTTTTCCATCTAACTAACAGGAGTTGTGCATAAGAGGCTTTGGGCATCCAACAGGTGCCGAAGCTGGATAGACAGAGCAGGTGAAAAAAAAGTAACCTAAAACATCTGTACCCTCTAATAAATACTTAAAATATAGGTGACAGGCAGAGTGCTGCAGCCCAGCTATATAAGCCCCAGGTTTCTGCCACATGTGTGATCTAGGGCAGATCTGGAGTAGGCCTCGGCCCTGGTGTAAGTCCTTGGCTCATTACTGGGCCAGAAAAGGTTGCAGCTCTTGCATTACAATGCAGATCCATGAGGTGAAGTGTATGGTTCTGTCCTGTAACCCTGAGTCCGGTGAGACAATATTGCACCTGTTTTGTTTTTGTGGCTGGAAGTAAGCCACATGTATAGTTAGGTTATCAGTTCTGTTTAGTTAGATGCTCAGACGAGCAGGTTTCTATTTTGCTTTTGTCTGAAGTTAAGGCTGTATTTGGTATTGCTCATTTTATGCCTGAAGTGAAGGTTTATTTATTTTCCTGTTTTTTGTTTTTTTTTCTAAATAAACCAGTTTGCTGCATATTTTCTGTCCCTGTCTTGACTGTTTGGGTCCGCACCACTGCTTCTATCCAGCTACCTTCCCCACAATACTTACTGTTTAAATTGTTCCCCGAATTTTTGCCGTTGGCCTTGAGTGGTCCTGTGTATTCACTAGCCTCTGATTCATTCATAATATGCTATCATGTCATCCTGGAGTGGCTGCTGGATGTTGCCACTATGGTCAAAGCATCACAGTAGTCTACAGGCATTGTATAGGTTATTCATCTATTATTATATCACTGTGAGTCTATCAGATATTAATAGGGATGAGTGGAAAATATGAGAGCAATTTATATTGTCATTTATTTAAAAATTATTTTGAGAAAAAGCTCAAACCTCTTTTTTTAATAAGAATATTATGTGAAGCTGCCAGTAACTCGATTTCTAAGATACTGTAGACAGATAGAGATAGGATATGATTCAGGAATATGTCAGTATTTCCATTATGTAGCATCGCTTGCAGATCTATAACCAGCACAGCAGGGGCTTGTGGAGAAAGTAACAAATTCAGGATTGGATTTCCTACTTGTATAGTCACACCATTCACGTGTCACTATGGCCATTCTCATGTGCTCTGTCTCCCTCTTGAACGGTAACAAATCCGCCTGGCCTCTTTTTTACTCTTTACAGATTTTCTTTTTCCAATCTGCCTTCAGTCTTTCTAATTCTCAAAATCTTCTCATTTTCTTAATGAATTTCAGATTAGACAAAAGCGGATGACTATAAAAAGGAAGACGAGAAAACAGGAGATTAAATAAATGATGCATGGAAAAACTCCAGTTGTCTCACGTGCATCTATTGTATCTCTTTTCAGCCATGGAATTCCACGAGAATCTCAACTCCATCGGGGCAAAGGAAGGTTTAAAGGAGAGGAAGATGCTTAAGGCCATTGAGAGCTTTACTTGGAACATAACCATATTGAAGGTAGATATAAGCTGTGTTTCAGCTCCATTATTTTATTTCTGCTCACAATGTTCCCTGCACATTTCATCACAGACTTACCATATGGCTCGTAACTGTTCATCATTGGGCAGATTACTCCTGTGTTCTCTTCCTTCCCAGAGAGATTTGGCCATAATGCAATGAAAAACCTGCCAGCAGTCTCCTGAGTTCGACCGCAAAACTTCACTTGTATGGAGCTGAGAAAAGGACATACTGTATTACATTGTTAGATCCTTCTTTGCAGTATATAAATTATACTGTAGATTTTAGGACTGTAATGTTCTTTTAGGTTCATTTGCAAAAATATCCACTTAAAGCCAATAGAAGCCTAAAAGAGATGGGACTCTAGTCGACTTCCCTCTTGAAAATAGTGGTGTGAAGCCATTGGATGGTAAAGAGAGCTATAGCCTCATCTTTCTATCAGCTCAGTGTCACATAGAACAATTCTATAATAGGGCCTGTTCTATTTTATGCAGTGATCCTCGCTTCAGTTAATAAGGACCTATGACAGTTGCACTAAGGACATCTCTGATTAATAAATTCCAGTATCTTGGCCCACAGGGAAGTAGACCCCTGACCCAGGAAGGCAAGTGGGCCCCTAGTCACCCAACCCCTTCAAGAATGTGGCATGGCACAGTACTCTCGCTACACTGCATATAGATACATTCACTTAGGTGCTGCCTATTTTCTCATATAATAAACCTGGTAGAATATTTAACAAACTACCCGGTTTATTATACAGTATATAGATGAATTGAATGGCTGAGAAGATATCTAGGCAGAGCAGCAGGGCAACCACTATCGTCCCTCCTGACCCTGTCTCCTTATTATCACTGTGTGGCCCCCATTACCATTCTCCATATTCTTTTATTAATACAAAAATAAAAAAATTAGATTCAAATTTGGGAGATTAAAATCAACATTTTGACTTAAAATTTATACCAATAGAAGCCATTGGCATTAGGGTATCTCGTTGCCATGAATGGGGAGCACTTGGACTAAAAAAAAAGTGTTTAAATGTAGGTTGGACATGTCAAAGCAACAGGAATTCCGGGACACATGGTTTCCCAATAGAACTTTGGGGGCAGACACAGATTTTCTTATTGTATCTGATCTTCAGGTGGATTCCACTTGAGTACTTCCATTGAAATGATTAGGAGGCAGGAAATTATTGCCTCGCTGGCACAAAATTAGCAAATTCTGTGAAGGATTCCATTCCAGGTAAAGTAGAAAAATTCAGATTCAGAATTCCTGAAGATTAATTTTTTTAGCTCCTACAAATTCCCCTCTGTGAATCCTAAGCTACTCATTTGTATGTCCACATGATGTAAGCAAAACTGTGATTTCTTAAACCAGGCTTCCTTCTTAAATTGTGCAACGTCTTGTTTTGATACGTATCCATTGTAGGCACTCTTGGTCGTGGACAGAGGTGAGCATGAGAACTTAAACTAATTTGTGGCAAGACAGATCCCTACATGGCAATCTGTGATGTGTGTTCTGATACCGTTCTATCATAGCTAGGGTTGAGCGATCGTGTTCGGAAAAGATCGGATTCCGATCGGCGATCGAGAAAATTTCACGATCGCTATCGGAATTCCGAACACGATCTTTTTATGTGGGATCGAGATCGGTGATTTTTCCCATAATGCATTGCTTAGCCTTCACACTGAGTATACGATGTATATTCAGTGTGAAGGCTCTGCTGCAGTTCCATAGGAATGAATGGAAGCAGCCGACACACAGCCTTAACCCCCTGCGCGCCGGCTGCCTTCAGTCATTCGAATGGAAGGCTAAACTAAATCTCTAGCAGCTACGTACCTCTAGAGATGGCTGCTCCGGTGTCCTCCTTCTTGCCTCGCTGCCCCGCCTCCCAGGTTAGTGCTTAAAGCGCTAGGTAGGCGGGGCTTGTGGCTTCGGGGGGGGGGGGGGGGAGACGTGACATCTCCCCTCCCAGTACCCGCCCACACTCTCCTAACCCGCCCACACTCTCCTAACCTGGCAGGGAGGGGGCAGCAAAGAGAGAAGAGCAGCGTGGAGCAGCAGCGAGGCGAAGAATGAAGGCACGGGGCACAGGACCAGCCATCTCTGGAGGTAAGTGGACACCAGGGGGTAGGATTGCTTTTAAAATCCGATCTCTGATTAAAAAAAAAAAAAAAAATTCCGTTGACTTGCATTGGGATCGGAATTGGGATCGAGATCGGGTTCGAATGAAAAATCGGAAATCAGATTTTAAAATCGATCCTGAAAAGTCAAGATCGGCTCAACCCTAGTCATAGCATTAACATTCTCAGCTACAGCATCTCTTATTTTGGCATTAGACAAGACGGCCTAGCCTTCGCTCCCCACATAGATCACTGAGGCAAGGGCGACCATTCACCCTAGCACCAATGTAGTAGTTGTTCTACCTTGTTCTACCATGCCCTTTAGGGAATGTTCTGACATAGTTTAGCCTAGCAAGTTCAGTCTAGCCATTGCAAATCGGCCTCTGTATAAGTCATTCAGATCCTTACACTTACACACTCTTCCGGCTTTAAATACATCAAGAACTGAAGTGCTATACATCAAGTGCTATAGCAATGAGATGATCTGTGTTCTAGACTGCTCTCAGTAGCACCATGCCTCTTCATTCCTTCACTGTCACTTACCGTACATCACATACAGTATACATTTGTGACTTCTGCATAATGTATTATGTAGGTGAAGGAGGTCAGAGCTTTTGCAGTTTACATGCCTGTGAAACTGACTTGCTGTTCATTGCAAGATCTAATCACTCTCTTCTGCATCTTGGCAATACATCTGAATTTGTTTCATTGTGGTTGAACAGTGACCTTTATCTGATCTCATTTGTTTGCTGATAACAACAAAAATTCAGTGCATATCTGCCCTGCAGCAGTCACATCATCCCCGTACTGTTAGCTTGAGCATTTAAAGGCAGTATCAGCCATGACGGCAGAGATAAATACATAGCAAATTCAGAACATACTGATGTGTGCGCTGATATCATGTCCCACATTGTGCATTGACTGGATTCACGTGTTCACTAATATTTCTTAATATTTTGTGTACATATATTGTGTCCACCTCTGCTCCCCTTAGTATATTTGTTCTTTGACTGAATGACCTAATGATCATGCAGGGCGGGGGGGTTCTTGTTTCCTTTTTGGTCTACAAATCTGACTGTTGTTGCATTTGCAGTAAGTGTGAAAAACATTTTGTTAATAATAAGGGTTAATTCGGGTTAAAGATTGTGCTAAAATATTTGCATTTGTCAAAGCAGGACTTCATGGACACAAGTCATGTTGTTAACCCTTTGTTTGATTTAACAATATTACATATAGTGCTCTAGGAAATATAAAAAAACCAAAAAACTTGAAAGTCTTCAGTAGTTACTTTTTTTAATTATTTTTATAAATGGCTAACTCATAATGATGACAGATTATAACGTTTCGAAGCTCCCGACTTCTTCTTCAGATATAACTAAACAATTTCTGAAGGCTGCATATTTATGTACAACTGGACACTAGGAATAGAATTTTAGGAGTGGGGGGGGGGGAGAGGCTTATTGGTATATACACGTAAACAATTCCACAGTTCTCAGGTTCTTATCTTTATGGCTGTCTAAGTTCAGTGATTTCTGTAGGATGACATGAACCCATATGAAATATTCATTCCATTCTCCTGAGTGTTAAATAAGGTCATGCACTTGTACTCATAAATCTGACTCTGTTTCCTTGATTTAAAATTCCCTATTAAAATCAAAATTTTCATGTCATTGGTGATATTATGATCTTCATAGCAGAAGTGTTTTGACATAGGAAGGTCCAGTCTTTGTTCTCTAATCGTATGGCGATGTGCGTTCATTCTCATTTTGAGCTTCTGACCCGTCTCTCCAACATACAGATTTTCATTGGAACATTTGGTGCATATTATTAAATACACTAGATTAGGTGTGTTACAGGTGACCGTACCTGGGATTTTATATTCCCTGTTAGAGTTTGGTATCTGTATCCTGTCAGTGGTCAGTATGTGAAGGCATGCTTTGCATCTTTTCTCAAATGAGTTCTCAACTCTGCTACATCTGCAAATAAAATAGAGATGAATGGCCCTGGACGTATCATAGGAGAGGATTGAATGTGACTGGGTTTAGAGGCGTTCTACACAAGTGAAGTGGTGGGTGCTAGTGTTGAGGAAGGGAGAGTTGGTAGGAAGAGATGAAGTTTGATTATTTGCACGCACCCATAGGAATGAATGGAAGCGTCCATTCATTCCTATGGGTGCATGCTATTCTCGCTAATCTCTTATTTTATTGGGATGGAAATGGTTAATGTTCGCCATTTCCCAGTAGTGTCCAGACCAGTGATCACCTTACCAGTTCACTCTATCATGGTGGTTGGGTAAGGTTCTTCTGCTCTCTTCTTTTATGTTGCAGTGTGAATTTGTTCTTTAGAGGCAGTTATGTCGGAACTTTAGAGCTCATCCAAGCCATGGCATCCTCTCCGGAAGTGTTGAATTCTTGTTCCCGTGGACACCATCCAGGGGCCAGGTGTGGAGGTCATGAGGAGGAGCAGTACCATATACAGATTTGTCGCGCCCCCCCCCCCCTTCCCCCCTCCTTCCTTAACGGTCTGTGTCTTAGCAGTGAGGGGAGTTCCATCTCTTCTCTATTATTTAGTATTGCTGCTCAGGGCCCAAAAAATAAAATAAAAAGCATTACTCACCTCTTCACATTCCCCCATTTCCAGTGGCAGCAGGTCCAGTCTTCTGCACATAGACTTCTTGTGCTACGTGGCCGCTGCAGTCCTCCGCGGTCAACCTCTTCATACAGCAGTTTTATGCCATTCCTGAAGAGGTCACCGCTGAGGCCTGTGATTGGCTGCAGCAGTCACTCAAAAATCGGGATGTCACTGGTGACCTGCATACAGAAGGCCACAGCTGCCAGCGATGGAAGTGGAGGCCCAGGGAAAAGTCAGTATTTATTTATTTTTATTTTTTTAATGTTTATCAGCAGCAATATTAAATAATAATAAAAAAAAAATTGTAGCAACCTTTTAACTGTTTAATATATATTTATATAGGGAAGAGACCGATGTGGCCATTATAATCCACAGTCACGCAACGATTGGTGTGAATCTATTTATAACGAATGGCTGAGCTCTTAAGATTTGTAGGCCAAAGAGTCATCCTTGGTCATATTGTATGTAATCTATAGTTAATAAAGCAGGCTACCAGTACAAATGGTATAAGGTGTAAAGAACACAGGAGTCCTTCATTAAATAAGCATTGCCATTTCTACATCCCCTGTAGAGTGAAACGCCAATGACTTGCCCTGTAAGGCCTTCTTTATGTCTGTAGTACATTAAAGCATGTCTATGCCTGTAGTTTAATTGGAGCTTTAGAAACCTGATGGTTGACATTAAAGCAATGAGCAGATCATACAAGAGGTCTCCCATGTGCAGGATGACATGATAAGTAGGCGGTGGTCAGGGGGGCTCATCATGTACTTTGCATATATACATCTCACACTGTCAGCACAAATACAGTAATTACTCATTATAGTCAAATCCACATTATCACTATATCATATGCAGGATTTGTGCGAATATGAAAGAAGAATATTGTAAAAAAAAATCCTATTTATCATGAATAAATACAAGGTAAGGTTTATTATTGATATTCACCTCCCACACTCCAAAGACATACTGATAAGGAATTTAGCTTGTGAGCCCATATGGAACAATGTTGACTATATGTCTGTAAAGCGCTGCGGGATATGATAGTGCTATATAAGTAAGCAAAATAAATAAATATAATAGAAGATTTACACTTTTTTGTTCACCATATATTGAAGGCCTGCCTACATACATCACTTAAGTGTAAGGCTCTGTACATATCTTCATTGCGGGCTCCATGCAGATTTCATCATAATGCTATTTGATGGATAACCCAGCAGAAGATGGTGCCATTGGGCATCATTGGTGTATTGTGTGATGGATCTGGCAAACCATTGTGGCCTCTGTTGTAAAGGCATGCTGCATTGCAGATGGGAACAGAGCCTTTGGGATTGCTGCATCCAATAATTTTCTCTATATATGTGTATAATATGATGGAGTACTAGGGACAAAGAAGAAAAGCAAAGTGAACTGTGGTTTGGCAAAGTTTCCGCAATAGAGCGGTGATTTAGTAGAAGATGCTTTGGAGAGTGACTTACTGCACGAAAGCTCAAGATTTGGCCCCATGTAAAATACAGATTCTATAAAATAAAAAAAAAATGTGTTGGCGCTTGTGGTCTTTGAAGTCCTGTTTTATTTCTTGTCATGCTTCGAAAAAACACGATTAACCAAAAAATGTAATTTCTTAGGTGTCGTTTCCATTTTTTTCACATGTTATTGAGTTGCATGTTCTGTCAGGTGTGAAAATTGCTAGGGCTTAGGAAATGTGAATTTCCAGAACATGTGACTGTTCATTGATGATCCTACCGTCTCATATTCTGCTATTCCCAGATGCATGATCAGCCTCGATCTGTCTACAGCATATTGATTTGTTGGAAACTTGCACTGAATTGACATTATGTCAGGTCTGCTATGGCACAGGGAGCTTTATGTGATATCGGCGCTAATAGAACATGTCGCAGTGTGGAGCTTATACGGTAGTTTATTCTTGCGCTGGTGACGTTATTGCTAGCACATAAACATATATTGTATAATAACCTATTGCTTATTACTTTATATACAATGAATGATGCAGCCGCTCACCAGGTATATTATTCACATTATACAGCTTCTAAACAGGTCTATGGCTGGTTATGTGATTGCCAGATTGACCTGCCGTGTCACACAGCAGCCGGATGTCACCTTTTCTAGGAAAGTCTATGAGATCCTGTACGTTACGCTCCTCAGTTCCATATCCACACTTGCAACCAAACCCCTAAACCAGGGGGATTTACATCCCCCCTCACCGGACTGACACTGTATTTAATGGTCTCCCATCTCCAAACACTTCAGTGTGTCTTCTATTCTTGGCTCCTCTGTCTCTTACTGTCAGAACCAGCGGCAACATAGTGTAGGAGACATGGTAGTTGGGAGGAGAGCCTGTTTTTTACCCTTACGAAGCCTATTCTGGGCTTTTTTAAAAAATAAAAAAAAAAAGTTTGAAGACCCCTTTAACATTAGACCTTGCTTGCAGAGGAAGGAGTTAATTTTCTATCCCTGATTTTGTTGAATAGACTGCATGACAACAGTAGTCCTTTGAGAGCTTAAGGCTAAGGATGATATTAAACACTACAGTTCTTTGTCCTCATTAGTTTCGGGAGTAGATCGCAGTTAGAGATGGGAGACAAATTGTTTCTTATATATCGATATTTGTTGTTTAACAATATGCGTGACTCTAGCTATATTTTTAATTTATAACCTTTCTAAAAACTGCATTTCGTAACCAGTTCGGGCCAGTTTCAATCCTTGTCTTTCCATCACTCAATATTGCTTTGCCAATAAAAAAAAAAAATATATCGCTGTACATGTTAGAAGAAAAAAAAAAAGCAAATATGCTAAAAAAATTTATTTTAAGAAAATCACTTCTTCAGAAGAGGTAAGGTAAATCCTTCAGACAAAATCTTCAGAAAACTTGCTGGATATATTTTGCAGAGAACAGTATTCTGCAGCTTGCTATGTAGTGTAATACATGCAACCTACTGAAGACCAAGCAAAATTTATAATTAAACTCAATTAGAATTTTCTTTTTTCTCACAAAATACTTGCAATTCCCGTAGCCTCCTCTAGCACAGAAATATTTACTGGGCCCATTTCTGATGGATCCGGCACTGGCCAGATCTACAGCAAACATAAAATTACATGCATTTGTCATTATGAAACCACATTGATAGTATTGGTACTCTAGCCTTTCTATTTATGAGGAATCTGGTGTGTCAGATGTTGTTGAGAATGTGAAAAACTAAAGACCTAAGATAGAAATTGCAAAGAGTTCCTTGTATAGAGAGACAATCGTGTATCTCCATACAAGGAATTGCTCAGTGTGATGACGTTTAAAGGGATATTCCAATTTTGAGAAAGAGGGTCATCCATCTTTTGCTTTGCAGATTCAGCTTGTGGAGAGGTGGCTGGCCATTTGTTGATCTCTACATTCACTTCTATGGGAGTTCTGTGAATAGCTAAAATGCTTTCCATAGTAGTGAATGGCAAGAACTGTGCTCACCATTTCTCCATCTATTGTGGTCACAAGATTGGGGAGAAGGCACTCCTGTTCTCGAGATACATGAGACATTTATTGCATGTTCCGTGGATATGCCACAGATATTCGAGATGGGAATACTCCTCTTCCTCCTATTTCAAAAAGGACACCATCTATTCCAAGAATATATCTATAAGATGTAGGGTATGACAAACCAAGCTTGGTCTACTATTGTCTTGCAGCTCTCCCCAAGGGTTCAATGGTTGAGTTCATTATTGTGCATTATAAAAATAAGTGTTTTCCACCTTGTCATAGAACTTGTCATCTTGAAGAACTGTAGATGCCAACCGATAACCATGTATTTTTTGTTATAGGGACAAGCCGATCTTCTCAAATATGCCAAAACAGAAACCTTAGAAAACCTAAAACAGATTCATTATGCTGCTGTATCATGTGGACTCAACAAGGCGACTGCTGGAGGTTCAGAGGTGTCCAAGCCAAGAAGAAGCCTTGAGGCCATTCCAGAGAAAGCAGGAGATGAAACGGGGGATTGAAAGTAAATGATGGACCTCCTTTCTTGGAATTTCAAACTCTACGACCAATGTAGCCGCACAAGGTGTTTGCTTTGCACTTACAGGAGAAAACACAGATTCTATTTTTTTTTTCGTTCTGAAGCACAACTGGAGATTGACCAGTCGGTTATCTGTGAAAGTACAGTAAATGTGTCTGATAAATGAAGGATATTGACAAGCAGGTTGCAAATGTTATTGCTGGCCAAAAGCGTGGAAGAAGATGGATTTTATTAGAGTAGAATTGCGTAGTGAGGTGCATACTGCTTACAGAAGCATAGCAGTGTTTTTTTAATTTAGATTTTAATAGTTTTATTTAAATAAAAGAAAAATCCTCACATTTCATAAACCGTGTGCTTATTGTAACATATAGAGTTCTCAAAGGACTGAAATGTGTTGCACTGAAGAGTGAATCTACAGACATGGCTAGTTGTTTGTTGTGTTCTGTTTGAGCCATATTGTATATAAATGAAATAAAAACCAGAAAATGCAATAAAACAATGGGCGCTAGATGTTTGTGCATCATACGTGGCAAACTTAAAGACGTGCAATCCACTTTAACCTTATAGCATAGATCTTATTGCCACACAGTTTTAGAATTGTTAATATCTAATGTAAAAGTGACCAAATTGAAGACTTATTGTAAATATATGGACCTTTTTTATTTTGTGATGTGTTCACATTAAACAAAGATTTATTATCTCAATGGTTTCGCATTTTTGCAGATGTTACGATTTTTTTTGTTGTTGTTTTGATGCAATAGGTGGGTTGGTGGAATGTTGTTTTACATGTTCTTCTAAATTTATTTTACTCATTTAGAGAAATAAGTTCTGGAATCTGACATTCTCCTCCCCCCCCCCCCCCCCAAAGGCTGGACTTTATAGAAAAAAAAAAACACAATTTTTAATAGTCACATCTCATACACAATAAATGGCAAAAGCCCAACAGTGCGTTATTTTAATTTACACCGTGATTGTCTGGTTTAGTTTCTGTACCTTGTGTCTGTTCTTTGACCTCAAGAGAAATAACTCTTATGTAAAGGGAGCCTGTCATCACTGTTGTGCTCAAGATTGCCAAACTTTTTTTTTTCCTATGGAAAACTTAACCGAAAGTTACAAGTCGCCAACATTTTCAAAGGCACATTAAAATACCATAATAAATCCTAAAGATTATAGAAAATGTCTATTGTGAATTATCCTGCAAATTTCTCCCTTTGCATTCAAAAAGGTGAATTCTGCTGTAAAATTAAAAAAACTGCAGGAAGAACCAACATGTTAAAAATGTCAATTTTCATGTGGAAATTTTGCTGAGATCATTAAGTTTTCACCCACTATGATGAATTTTATGCTTTTTTTTTTTTTTCTTAACCTTCAAATCTGGACTGACAATCCACAGATTTGTACCATGTGTGGATCTAACCTACAAGTCATCCAACCATTCAGAATACGGATTAGAGCTCGTTCAAATCTGCGCCCGGTCTCCGTTCTGCAGGTTTCTGTTTCCTGCACAAAACAGAGGCAGGAGACTGAAATCTGCAGGACTCTTTCATACCCATTCATTTGAATGGGTTTGAAAGATGTCCGGCCGTGAGCACCGGTGAGCGTTGTATGGTCTCCGCCGCGAAACTGGTTTTTTAAAATCGGACACAAAGTCGGACATGCAGTACTCTGTGTCCGGTTTTAAAAATACAGTTTCGCGGCGGAGAGCATAAAACGCTCACTGCCACTCACGGCCGGACCCACTCTGACAGCTTTCCATCTTCTGCATGCAGAAGACGGAAAGCTGAGAACGGAGACCCGATGGCTAGTGTGAACCTAGCGTTAACTGTGAACTGTCAAGTGATAATAACTTGCACAAGCTTCATAAAATGTAATTGGGACAACTTTTTTTTTTTTTTTTAGAATATAGTGCCCTTTATGGATTGCCCAAAAGTGTACTTACAGTTGATCACCCTGGTAATGCTGCCCTGCCTCTGCTGATTGACAGTTTTCTTCCTATGAGAGAAAGCTGTCAATCAGCTACTGGAAGGCTCATGGACTCCTAGAACACAGTACCCACTGGATGCCACAACTAATAAACTGTACGTTCCTCCAGAATCCTTTTATAGGTTAAGGTCCCACTTTGCATCCCACATCAAAAAAGCACTTTGAGAAAAACCGCAGTGACAACACATCAGGGTCTTTCCTGCAGCACTTTGCACAGACAGTTTGTAGAGGTTTCCTCTGTGGATTTTCTCTTTCAATTATACCTATAGGCAAACTGCGGGTCCTTCCATAGGTATAATTGACATGATGTCTTAGACTAGACATAGGTAAACTTAGACTAAACAGATTAGTAACATGCCAAATTTATTTTCCATCATCAGTCACTGTGATAAATCTGGTGCATATTAAAACTCCAAACAATAACAATATCGTATATCACTTTCATTTCAATAATACATACATATGAAGTAAACTAGAATCTGCAACAAAAAAGCCACGTTTCCACAATGTGGGGCCTCAGCCTAAAGTTACACTGGATCTATGAAGCTGCATTAGTCACAGGCATATATCTGGTACCGTTAAAGAGAACCTGAGGATTTGGAACACTAAACCCTCCGCAGTTTCTTATAGACCAGAACTTTATTGTCCCAAATCATCTTGTGGTAAACATATCTGTGCCAGCTCCATAGAAAAAAAAAAATGAATCTGTATAGTTTCCTAGAGAGGAGTCTGGTGAGCTTCAGTACACCCCTGGCTTCGCCGGTGCAAGGAGTATGGCAGTGGGGTAAGTATAAAGCTTTTTTTAATCTTATTGCAGGTGCCGGATCTCTTTATAACAGAATGATCTGGGACACTAAACCCCCCCACCCTCCCCCGATCCAGAAGAACCTCTGAATGGTTCAGCGTGCCAAATTGCCCTGACAGTTTCCTTTTAAAAACTGTCTAACACTAAGACCGTATTAGTAAATGTATCCTATTGTTTTGCAGATATTTGCAGAGATAATTCTCTATTGCCTGGTAATTGAAATTGAGCCAAAACCAAGTCCCCTGAAGATTGCGTCCTTGGCATGGAGCCCACTTACCTTCCTGTTGTGCCGGCCAGGATTAGCATAATCGTTTCCTAATTTTCAGTCAGTAGTTATTAAAGTATTTGACCCTGTAACTTTACTACTTCTAAAGTAATAACAAATGTATGACAGGAACCCAATGAGTCAGAAAAACCTGAAAAATGTGTTAAAGGCAAATGTTCAATTCTCATATTTAAAGCAAGCCCGTCACCAAGAAAAGTGGCCTGTTACGGTAGGTTTACATTGGCGTCACTTCTCTATTGTTCTAGTCCAATAAGGAACCTGAACAGCAGAGTAGTGGACTGCTAAAATAGTGGTAACATGACGGACTCATTGACTGTAATGTGAAATCTGAAACTGGTGGAGGCAGAGGCCGAATTTCAGGCTGACACTGCAATGGATCCTTGTAAAGCAAGAGGAGCTTAATGATGGGAAAATATTCAGTATAACTTGCATTTCAATCATTTATATCTTTGCTCGGTCTATGCTTTCAACATTAAGGGGTAGGGGTCAGGTCAGTGATTGACAGCTTTGTCTGTATGCACAGTCAGAGGGGAGACTGTCGGTCGCTGATCGGACCACCGCCAAGGCTCCATAGACCGTACAATGTTATAAATGACAAATTGTACTGAACGTATTCCCACAAAACTACTGTATATACCCGTCTGTGGATTGTTGTGCGTGTTCATGGTGACGGGTTTGCTACACTAATCTCAGTAGGCAATTACTCATCCTCTACTCATCCTCTGCACTGCGTCCTGTGTGGGTTTGGCTGATGTAGAAAATTTCTTACATTTTTAGGTTTCACTTTTAACCATAGCATTGGTGTAAATTCAAGAAAAGTGTCACATTTTATTCTAAACAAAAAGAATGACTGTCTGCTCTACTAACATATCTAAGGAAATTTGTATTCATAGACACGTATTCTATTTGATGTAGAGTCATTGTGTAACATTGTGGATGACTGGAGAAATGAGGGTATGGGGGCACTCGTCCACATTAGGGAGAGTGTTCGCCTACATAGGCAGTACGGAGACTTACAAGTCATTCCTGCTCCGCTAGGGATTATGGGTAAAAAATATGCAAATCTAGTCTCCTGGATGGAATTAGGAGAACAGAGTGCACTCTGAACACCACCCTATAGAGGGCAGCATCCTTAACATCATGAACGACTCAGTTATAAAGTCTTTTAATCATAATGTGGATTTAATTGCTAAATCAGTATTTCTGTCCCAAAAGGAACAGATTCCCAGCTATGGACAGCGCTGTTTTGGCCTATTGGGCCATCCTCAGCATAGTGTAGGGATACTGATTTAGCATGGTGAGAGTGCCCCCATACCCTGGTCTATAGTCTCTCACCATGCTAAATCAGTATCCCTACACTATGCTGAGGATGGCCCAATAGGCGAAAACAGCGCTGTCCATAGCTGGGAATCTGTTCCTTTTGGGACAGAAATACTGATTTAGCAATTAAATCCACATTATGATTAAAAGACTTTATAACTGAGTCGTTCATGATGTTAAGGATGCTGCCCTCTATAGGGTGGTGTACAGAGTGCACTCTGTTCTCCTAATTCCATCCAGGAGAATAGATTTGCATACTGGAGAAATGAGAACATAGCCGGGGTTGTCTGTGCTGTTAGTCAATGGAGGAGGCTTATTGAGATGTCAGGTCAAAGGACCCTCCATCCACAGAGTCAGAGCTTCTGAAAGCACAATGTAAAAATGAAGATCACACTGGCCAATCTCTTTAAAGTGTTATCACCGCTGAGATGGGAATAATTGCCTGAAGTCCTAGCCCCTAAGGTGGAATGTACAAGAACAGCCAAACAGTGGTGCTCTACACTGTTCCCATACCTGCAATAGAGGAGAAGGGGCGCTATAGAAATAGGTTAGCTATGCTGTTTCCACTGTGCCCAATCTTCTCCATGGGTGTTAGGGAGCATTCACACTACCATCAGTGTCCAACAGGTAGTGTCCGCTCCTAGTGTCCGTTCAAAATCTGGCACGGACATTAGGAGCGGACACTAGCTGTGTCCGTGACACTTGTCATTCACTTAAATGGGCATCGGGTGCGTTCTTTTGCACTCCGTGCCCTTCCTTCACTGTCTGCTTGTAAAGATGTCTGACTTTTCAAGCGGACTGAAAAACCCGACATGTAGGTTTTTTCTGTCCGCTTGAAAAGTCGGACATCTTTACAAGTGGACAGTGAAGGACAGGCACGGAGTGCAAAAGAACGCACGATCGCCATTTAAATGAATGACAAGTGTCACGGACACAGCTAGTATCCGCTCCTAATGTCCGTGCAAGATTTTGAACGGACACTAGGAGCGGACACTAACTGTCGGACACTGACGGTAGTGTGAACGCCCCCTTAGAGGACCAGCACTGCTCAGCTGTTCATGTAGGTTCCAGCCACAGTAGTTGCGATGGGTAATAGTTATTCTCATCTTTACAACAATTTGACAAGATGGAATAACCCTTTAATGCAGGGGTCCTCAAACTTTTTAAACAGTGGGCCGGAGGCAGAGCAGGTGGCACAGACATCGGCAGCGGTGCCCTCCAATAGGTAAAGTGAAGTGCGCTCGATGGCCTGGCCCGAGCTCCCCAGGAGCTTCATTATAAATGCATGCCTACCGGCGTTGTCGGCGGGGCCAGACAGAAGTGCTTGGCGGGCCGCATGTGGCCCTCAGGCCGCAGTTTGAGGACCCCTGCTTTAATGTATACTGAAGAAAGCATTAGGGTACATTCACACAAAACAAGTATTGGTGCAGACATTTCCATGATTTCTAATCAGTTCCATTTATCTGAGTTGGGATGAATAGGCAGCCTACACCTGAAATCCTATAAGACCCTGTAAGCTGAATAGAAGTGGTTTTTAGTCACAGAGATTTCTGCAACAAAATCTTCCATGTATGAACAAGGCATTATAGTATGTTCAGACACCACAGATTCTTTGTGGAAATTTATGACCCTGAGTTTTAAGATTCAACAATGTTTATCAGAATTGCAGTAAAATCCCGGTGGAAACTAGGTCTACATGATTAGACCCGGTTCACATGAAGTACTTTTCTCTCCGTATGTTCCATGCGGAAAACACACGGACCCCATAATAGTCTATGGCATCTGTGTGCGTTCAGAAGCTCACCGCTTGTCAATGCGTTCGGTATTTCGTTCAGTGGGTTCCCAAGCGGACTCCCCGAATGAAATACTGAACACAGATGTGCACTGGGCCTGACTTGTCATGTGTCAGGAAGATCAAAAGATTTGTGCAACTTATTTTCACTTTTTTTCTTTCTTTAAGAGCTGTGGTTTGGCTGTACAAGAAAACATGGAAACATGCAACTTTTCCACCAAGGACTTCATTGGAATAGCCATATCACCTGACTGACGGTTTTTAGGTTGCGTCCTGCGAATCTTTGGTGTGTCGCCCTAGTCTAATAGATGATATGATCAGACTATAGTATAAAGATATAGCAACCTATTTATCACACAGCATCAGCCACTGTAATAAATATGGCACATTTCCATACTGTCTAGTCTAATATTACACTGTCTAAATAATTTCTCTTAATTTAATAGCTCCAAACTTTCTATGGTCTGGGACTTGTCAGGAACCCAGCTCTGATTTTCTTATTGTAGCTGTGTTATCAGGCAGGGACACTACATGTAGCAGAAGATATCCCGGCCACAATAAGGACATCATGGCTGATTTTCTGACCTTAGAAAGTTTCTGCATTGGTGGTCGTATCCATGGCAATTGACCAAGATAACAGACTGTCACCACTAAGAAAGTTAGAGAAAATCTTTAAAACTCTGCAGAATTTTTAATTACTTATATTTGCAAAAATGTTTAACTTTTAATCATCTACAAATTAAAAAATAATTATGTAGATGGGAATACCACTTTAAGGCCAAATTCACGTGCCTGTTTTGGAGGGACACATTTCCTGGCCCAACTGTGGCTCGTATGGACTGTACTCACAGCCTCGTAGACATCTATGATGTGCGATTGGACTAGAAAATATGGCCCCTTGTGGTTCCTGGCCTGACACTGCCTATGGCTGGAACCACTCACTATATTTTGCTGTGCTTTCCATTGTTGTTTCCCAAATGTTAGGTCAGGTATAATAAAATATGAGAAGGCCTACAGCTGTGTAATGGACCTGGGTTGTAGTTGTAACTGCCACAGCTCCTGTTTTTATCTGTGATTTCCCTCCCATGTGGCCCCTAACATGAATCGCCATGCTGTTTCAGAAGCAGGCATGCCCCCCAGGTGCGCTGATCTGCGCATATAGATTAAAAGATGGGCATTTTTGGCAACAAGATTGCATTTTGAAAGGGTATGTTCACTATTAGAGATGAGCGAACACTAAAATGTTCGAGGTTCGAAATTCGATTCGAACAGCCGCTCAATGTTCGTGTGTTAGAACGGGTTTCGAACCCCATTATAGTCTATGGGGAACAGATACTCGTTAAGGGGGAAACCCAAATCCGTGTCTGGAGGGTCACCAAGTCCACTATGACACCCCAGGAAATGATGCCAACACCTCTGGAATGACACTGGGACAGCAGGGGAAGCATGTCTGGGGGCATCTAACACACCAAAGACCCTCTATTACCCCAACATCACAGCCTAACAACTACACACTTTACACACTCAATACCACCTCTCTGACAGTAGGAAAACACCTTGAAACATGTGTATTTGGCACTTGCAGTGAGGAGAGCTTGTCACCAGCAGTGAATTTGGCCCTTGTAGTAAGTTGAGGTTGGCACCAACATTTGTTTTGAAAATCAGGGTGGATTGAGCCTCTAACCAGCAGAGTTTGGGCAAATTCATGGTGGAGGGAGCCTCTAAAAACCCCAGTTTGGACCAATTCATGGTGGAGGGAGCCTCTAAAAACCCCAGTTTGGACCAATTCATGGTGGAGGGAGCCTCTAAACAGCCCAGTTTGGGCAAATTCATGGTGGAGGGAGCCTCTAAAAACCCCAGTTTGGACCAATTCATGGTGGAGGGAGCCTCTAAAAACCCCAGTTTGGACCAATTCATGGTGGAGGGAGCCTCTAAACAGCTCAGTTTGGTCAAATTCATGGTGGAGGGAGCCTCTAAACAGCCCAGTTTGGGCAAATTCATGGTGGAGGGAGCCTCTAAAAACCCCAGTTTGGACCAATTCATGGTGGAGGGAGCCTCTAAAAACCCCAGTTTGGACCAATTCATGGTGGAGGGAGCCTCTAAAAACCCCAGTTTGGACCAATTCATGGTGGAGGGAGCCTCTAAAAACCCCAGTTTGGACCAATTCATGGTGGAGGGAGCCTCTAAACAGCCCAGTTTGGGCAAATTCATGGTGGAGGGAGCCTCTAAACTGCCCAGTTTGGGCAAATTCATGGTGGAGGGAGCCTCTAACCAGCCCAGTTTGGACCAATTCATGGTGGAGGGAGCCTCTAAAAACCCCAGTTTGGACCAATTCATGGTGGAGGGAGCCTCTAAACAGCCCAGTTTGGACCAATTCATGGTGGAGGGAGCCTCTAAAAACCCCAGTTTGGACCAATTCATGGTGGAGGGAGCCTCTAAACAGCCCAGTTTGGGCCAATTCATGGTGGAGGGAGCCTCTAAACAGCCCAGTTTGGGCAAATTCATGGTGGAGGGAGCCTCTAACCAGCCCAGTTTGGACCAATTCATGGTGGAGGGAGCCTCTAAAAACCCCAGTTTGGACCAATTCATGGTGGAGGGAGCCTCTAAACAGCCCAGTTTGGACCAATTCATGGTGGAGGGAGCCTCTAAAAACCCCAGTTTGGACCAATTCATGGTGGAGGGAGCCTCTAAACAGCCCAGTTTGGACCAATTCATGGTGGAGGGAGCCTCTAAACAGCCCAGTTTGGGCAAATTCATGGTGGAGGGAGCCTCTAACCAGCCCAGTTTGGACCAATTCATGGTGGAGGGAGCCTCTAAAAACCCCAGTTTGGACCAATTCATGGTGGAGGGAGCCTATAAACAGCCCAGTTTGGACCAATTCATGGTGGAGGGAGCCTCTAAAAACCCCAGTTTGGACCAATTCATGGTGGAGGGAGCCTCTAAACAGCCCAGTTTGGGCAAATTCATGGTGGAGGGAGCCTCTAAACAGCCCAGTTTGGGCAAATTCATGGTGGAGGGAGCCTCTAACCAGCCCAGTTTGGACCAATTCATGGTGGAGGGAGCCTCTAAAAACCCCAGTTTGGACCAATTCATGGTGGAGGGAGCCTATAAACAGCCCAGTTTGGACCAATTCATGGTGGAGGGAGCCTCTAAAAACCCCAGTTTGGACCAATTCATGGTGGAGGGAGCCTCTAAACAGCCCAGTTTGGGCAAATTCATGGTGGAGGGAGCCTCTAAACAGCCCAGTTTGGGCAAATTCATGGTGGAGGGAACCTCTAACCAGCCCAGTTTGGACCAATTCATGGTGGAGGGAGCCTCTAAAAACCCCAGTTTGGACCAATTCATGGTGGAGGGAGCCTCTAAACAGCCCAGTTTGGACCAATTCATGGTGGAGGGAGCCTCTAAAAACCCCAGTTTGGACCAATTCATGGTGGAGGGAGCCTCTAAACAGCCCAGTTTGGACCAATTCATGGTGGAGGGAGCCTCTAACCAGCAGAGTTGGTTGGAAATCAGGGTGGAGGGAGCCTCTAACCAGCAGAGTTGTGGGAAAGCAGGGTGGAGGGAGCCTCTAACCAGCAGAGTTGGTGGAAATCAGGGTGGAGGGAGCCTCTAACCAGCAGAGTTGTGGGAAAGCAGGGTGGAGGGAGCCTCTAACCAGCAGAGTTGTGGGAAAGCAGGGTGGAGGGAGCCTCTAACCAGCAGAGTTGGTGGAAATCAGGGTGGAGGGAGCCTCTAACCAGCAGAGTTGGGGGAAATCAGGGTGGAGGGAGCCTAGTATTAGCAGAATTGTGCAATGCTTATGGTGGATGAGTATGAGGATGCGGAGGAATTGGAGAGGTTGAGTACAGACATGGAGTTTCATGTTGGGGTGCTTTACACAGGTGGGCACAAAAATGAAGGCTCTATCCAGTGGTGGTTCATTTTTATCAAAGTGAGCCGGTCGGCACTCTCAGCTGACAGACGGGTGCGCTTGTCAGTGATGATGCCACCGGCTGCACTGAACACCCTCTCAGATAGGACGCTGGCGGCAGGACAGGACAGCACCTCCAAGGCATATAGGGCAAGTTCAAGCCACAGGTCCAACTTCGACACCCAATACGTGTAGGGCGCAGAGGGGTCGGAGAGGACAGGGCTGTGGTCGGAAAGGTATTCCCGCAACATGCGCCTATACTTCTCACGCCTGGTGACACTAGGACCCTCCGTGGCGGCACTTTGGCGAGGGGGTGCCATCAAGGTGTCCCAGACCTTAGACAGTGTGCCCCTCGTTTGTGTGGACCGGTGAGAACTTGGTTGCCTACTGGAGGAACTGCCCTCCCTGCCGCCAACGTCACATGCTGGAAACATCTCCATCATATTCTGCACCAATTGCCTGTGGCAAGCATTGATGCGATTGGCCCTCCCCTCTACCGGAATAAAAGACGAGATGTTGTTTTTATACCGGGGGTCAAGGATAGAAAAGATCCAGTACTGGTTGTCCTCCATGATTTTGACAATACGCTTGTCGGTTGTAAAGCACCCCAACATGAACTCAGCCATGTCTGCCACAGTGTTAGTTGGCATGACTCCTCTGGCCCCACCGGAAAGTTCAATCTCCATTTCCTCCTCATCCTCCATGTCTACCCATCCGCGCTGCAACAATGGGACGATTCGAAGTTGCCCGGAAGCCTCCTGTATCACCATCACATCATCGGACAACTCTTCTTCCTCCTCCTCCTCCATTAAACGCGATGAAGCGGACAGATGTGTGGACCTACTCTCCAGCTGTGACGGATCGGATGCTATCCCTAACTCCTCTGTGTGATCTGAGTTATCCCTGATGTCAATCAGGGATTCTCTCAGAACACACAAGAGCGGGATTGTAAGGCTCACCATCGCATCCTCAGAGCTCACCCTCCTTGTGGACTCCTCAAAGACCCGTAGGATGTCACAAAGGTCTCTCATCCATGGCCACTCATGGATGTGAAACTGAGGCAGCTGACTTTGTGGCACCCTAGGGTTTTGTAGCTGGTATTCCATCAAAGGTCTCTGCTGCTCAACCACTCTATTCAACATCTGAAACGTTGAGTTCCAGCGTGTGGGGACGTCGCACAAAAGCCGGTGTTGTGGCACATGCAGGCGTTGCTGGAGAGATTTTAAGCTAGCAGCAGCTACTGTCGACTTGCGAAAGTGGGCGCACATGCGCTGCACTTTCACCAGTAGCTCTGGAACATTGGGGTAGCTCATTAGGAAACGTTGCACCACTAGGTTGAAGACGTGGGCCAGGCATGGAACATGTTGGAGTCCGGCAAGCTCCAGAGCTGCTACCAGGTTCCGGCCGTTATCACAAACGACCATGCCTGGGCCCAGGTGCAGCGGCTCAAACCATATTGCCGTCTCATCGAGGAGGGCATCCCTCACCTCGGAGGCAGTGTGCTGTCTGTCCCCCAAGCTGATCAGCTTCAGCACAGCCTGCTGACGTCTACCAACGCCAGTGCTGCAACGTTTCCAACTCGTAGCTGGGGTCAATCTAACAGCAGAGGAGGAGGCGGTGGCGGAGGAGGAGGCGGTAGAGGAGGAGGAGGAGGGGGGTGTTCTTCTCGTGTCCCTGCCAGGAATGCTAGGCGGGGAGACGAGGTACACCGGGCCAGTTTGGGAAGCAGTCCCAGCCTCAACTACATTCACCCAGTGTGCCGTCAGTGAAATGTAGCGTCCCTGTCCGCATGCACTTGTCCACGCGTCGGTGGTCAAGTGGACCTTTGTGCAAAGCGCGGAACTAAGGGCCCGCCTGATGTTGAGTGACACGTGCTGGTGCAAGGCGGGGACGGCACACCGGGAGAAGTAGTGACGGCTAGGGACGGCATAGCGAGGTGCCGCAGTTGCCATCAGGTCCAGGAAGGCGGGAGTTTCAACAAGCCGGAACGCCAACATCTCCTGGGCCAGCAGTTTAGCGATGTTGGCGTTCAAGGCTTGCGCGTGTGGGTGGTTAGCAGTGTATTTCTGCCGCCGCTCCAATGTCTGAGAGATGGTGGGTTGTTGTAAAGAAGCTCCTGATGGTGCCTTTGATGGTGCAGGAGAAGGAGATAAGACAGGAACAGGGGAGGATGAGGGAGAAGTCAACAAAGTGGCGGAGGCAGATGAAGTGGTGTCCTGGCTCGTCCTCTGGAGTGCATCGCCAGCACAGTCAGCAGTGGCAGTGGCAGAGGCAGAGGCAGTGGCAGTGGCGTGAACGGCAGGCGGCCTTTGTCCTGCCGTTGCTGCCTGCCACTGATTCCAGTGCTTGGATTCCAAATGACGGCGCATTGAAGTGGTGGACAGGTTGCTCTTCTCAGAGCCCCTAATCAATTTCGAGAGGCAAATTGTGCAGACAACACTATATCTGTCCTCGGCGCATTCCTTGAAAAAACTCCACACCTTCGAGAAACGTGCCCTCGAGGTGGGAGTTTTTCGGGGCTGGGTACGAACTGGAACATCTTGGGAGATTCTGGGTGTGGCCTGGCTTCGCCTAAGCTGCTGACCTCTGCCTCTGCCTCTAGCTACCCTTTTTGGTGCTGCACCTGCCTCAACATCCACACTACTTTCCCCGCTTGACATCCCCCCTGTCCAGGTCAGGTCAGTGTCCTCATCATCCACCACTTCCTCTTCCAACTCCTGTCTCATCTCCTCCTCCCGCACAATGCGCCGGTCAACTGGATGCCCTGACGGCAACTGCGTCACATCATCGTCGATGAGGGTGGGTTGCTGGTCATCCACCACCAAATCGAACGGAGATGGAGGAGACTCTAGTGTTTGAGCATCTGGACACAGATGCTCCTCTGTTAGGTTCGTGGAATCGTGACGTGGAGAGGCAGGTTGAGGGACAATGAAAGGAGCGGAGAACAGCTCTGGGGAGCAGGGACAGTTGGGGTTATTGTTCTGTGAAGCCTGGGAATTTTGGGAGGAAGGAGGACAAGACTGTTGGGTAATAGGAGGAGAGGAGGCAAAGTCTGACTGGCTGCTGGACAATGTGCTGTAAGCGTTCTCTGACAGCCATTGCAAGACCTGTTCCTGGTTCTCGGGCCTACTAAGGTTTGTACCCTGCAGTTTAGTTAATGTGGCAAGCAACCCTGGCACTGTGGAGTGGCGCAATGCTTGCTGCCCCACAGGAGTAGGCACGGGACGCCCTGTGGCTTCACTGCTACCTTGCTCCCCAGAACCATTCCCCCGACCTCGCCCATGGCCTCGTCCACGTCCCTTTCCGGGAGCCTTGCGCATTTTGAATTCCCAGTTAGAAATTGGCACTATATACCAGTAGCAAAAATTGTGGGTGCACGTAACCCCAATATATTCTTTGAATTCCCAGTCAGACAATGGCACTATATACCAGTAGCAAGAAATGAGGGTATTTATAACCCCAATATATTCTTTGAATTCCCAGTCAGACAATGGCACTATATACCAGTAGCAAGAAATGAGGGTATTTGTAACCCCAATATATTCTTTGAATTCCCAGTCAGACAATAGCACTATATACCAGTAGCAAGAAATGAGGGTATTTGTAACCCCAATATATTCTTTGAATTCCCAGTCAGACAATGGCACTATATACCAGTAGCAAGAAATGAGGGTATTTGTAACCCCCAATATATTCTTTGAATTCCCAGTCAGACAATGGCACTATATACCAGTAGCAAGAAATGAGGGTATTTGTAACCCCAATATATTCTTTGAATTCCCAGTCAGACAATGGCACTATATACCAGTAGCAAGAAATGAGGGTATTTGTAACCCCAATATATTCTTTGAATTCCCAGTCAGACAATGGCACTATATACCAGTAGCAAAAATTGTGGGTGCACGTAACCAGAATATATTCTTTGAATTACCAGTCAGAAACTGGCACTATATGGCAGTAGCAAGAAATGAGGGTATTTGTAACCCCAATATATTCTTTGAATTCCCAGTCAGACAATGGCACTATATACCAGTAGCAAGAAATGAGGGTATTTATAACCCCAATATATTCTTTGAATTCCCAATCAGACAATGGCACTATATACCAGTAGCAAGAAATGAGGGTATTTATGACCCCAATATATTCTTTGAATTACCAGTCAGAAACTGGCACTATATGGCAGTAGCAAGAAATGAGGGTATTTATAACCCCAATATATTCTTTGAATTCCCAGTCAGACAATGGCACTATATACCAGTAGCAAGAAATGAGGGTATTTGTAACCCCAATATATTCTTTGAATTCCCAGTCAGACAATGGCACTATATACCAGTAGCAAGAAATGAGGGTATTTGTAACCCCAATATATTCTTTGAATTCACAGTCAGACAATGGCACTATATACCAGTAGCAAAAATTGTGGGTGCACGTAACCCCAATATATTCTTTGAATTACCAGTCAGAAACTGGCACTATATGGCAGTAGCAAGAAATGAGGGTATTTGTAACCCCAATATATTCTTTGAATTCCCAGTCAGACAATGGCACTATATACCAGTAGCAAGAAATGAGGGTATTTATAACCCCAATATATTCTTTGAATTCCCAGTCAGACAATGGCACTATATACCAGTAGCAAGAAATGAGGGTATTTATAACCCCAATATATTCTTTGAATTACCAGTCAGAAACTGGCACTATATGGCAGTAGCAAGAAATGAGGGTATTTATAACCCCAATATATTCTTTGAATTCCCAGTCAGACAATGGCACTATATGGCAGTAGCAAGAAATGAGGGTATTTGTAACCCCAATATATTCTTTGAATTCCCAGTCAGACAATGGCACTATATACCAGTAGCAAGAAATGAGGGTATTTGTAACCCCAATATATTCTTTGAATTCCCAGTCAGACAATGGCACTATATACCAGTAGCAAGAAATGAGGGTATTTGTAACCCCAATATATTCTTTGAATTCCCAGTCAGAAACTGGCACTATATACCAGTAGCAAGAAATGAGGGTATTTGTAACCCCAATATATTCTTTGAATTCCCAGTCAGACAATGGCACTATATACCAGTAGCAAGAAATGAGGGTATTTGTAACCCCAATATATTCTTTGAATTCCCAGTCAGACAATGGCACTATATACCAGTAGCAAAAATTGTGGGTGCACGTAACCCCAATATATTCTTTGAATTACCAGTCAGAAACTGGCACTATATGGCAGTAGCAAGAAATGAGGGTATTTGTAACCCCAATATATTCTTTGAATTCCCAGTCAGACAATGGCACTATATACCAGTAGCAAGAAATGAGGGTATTTGTAACCCCAATATATTCTTTGAATTCCCAGTCAGACAATGGCACTATATACCAGTAGCAAGAAATGAGGGTATTTGTAACCCCAATATATTCTTTGAATTCCCAGTCAGAAACTGGCACTATATACCAGTAGCAAAAATTGTGGGTGCACGTAACCCCAATATATTCTTTGAATTACCAGTCAGAAACTGGCACTATATGGCAGTAGCAAGAAATGAGGGTATTTGTAACCCCAATATATTCTTTGAATTCCCAGTCAGACAATGGCACTATATACCAGTAGCAAGAAATGAGGGTATTTATAACCCCAATATATTCTTTGAATTACCAGTCAGAAACTGGCACTATATGGCAGTAGCAAGAAATGAGGGTATTTATAACCCCAATATATTCTTTGAATTCCCAGTCAGACAATGGCACTATATGGCAGTAGCAAGAAATGAGGGTATTTGTAACCCCAATATATTCTTTGAATTCCCAGTCAGACAATGGCACTATATACCAGTAGCAAGAAATGAGGGTATTTGTAACCCCGATATATTCTTTGAATTCCCAGTCAGACAATGGCACTATATACCAGTAGCAAGAAATGAGGGTATTTGTAACCCCAATATATTCTTTGAATTCCCAGTCAGACAATGGCACTATATACCAGTAGCAAAAATTGTGGGTGCACGTAACCCCAATATATTCTTTGAATTCCCAGTCAGACAATGGCACTATATACCAGTAGCAAAAATTGTGGGTGCACGTAACCCCAATATATTCTTTGAATTACCAGTCAGAAACTGGCACTATATGGCAGTAGCAAGAAATGAGGGTATTTGTAACCCCAATATATTCTTTGAATTCCCAGTCAGACAATGGCACTATATGGCAGTAGCAAGAAATGAGGGTATTTATAACCCCAATATATTCTTTATATTCCCAGTCAGACAATGGCACTATATACCAGTAGCAAGAAATGAGGGTATTTATAACCCCAATATATTCTTTGATTTACCAGTCAGAAACTGGCACTATATGGCAGTAGCAAGAAATGAGGGTATTTGTAACCCCAATATATTCTTTGAATTCCCAGTCAGACAATGGCACTATATACCAGTAGCAAGAAATGAGTGTATTTATAACCCCAATATATTCTTTGAATTACCAGTCAGAAACTGGCACTATATGGCAGTAGCAAGAAATGAGGGTATTTATAACCCCAATATAATCTTTGAATTCCCAGTCAGACAATGGCACTATATGGCAGTAGCAAGAAATGAGGGTATTTGTAACCCCAATATATTCTTTGAATTCCCAGTCAGACAATGGCACTATATACCAGTAGCAAGAAATGAGGGTATTTGTAACCCCAATATATTCTTTGAATTCCCAGTCAGACAATGGCACTATATACCAGTAGCAAGAAATGAGGGTATTTATAACCCCAATATATTCTTTGAATTCCCAGTCAGAAACTGGCACTATATACCAGTAGCAAGAAATGAGGGTATTTGTAACCCCAATATATTCTTTGAATTCCCAGTCAGACAATGGCACTATATACCAGTAGCAAGAAATGAGGGTATTTGTAACCCCAATATATTCTTTGAATTCCCAGTCAGACAATGGCACTATATACCAGTAGCAAGAAATGAGGGTATTTGTAACCCCAATATATTCTTTGAATTCCCAGTCAGACAATGGCACTATATACCAGTAGCAAAAATTGTGGGTGCACGTAACCCCAATATATTCTTTGAATTACCAGTCAAACTGGCACTATATGGCAGTAGCAAGAAATGAGGGTATTTGTAACCCCAATATATTCTTTGAATTCCCAGTCAGACAATGGCACTATATACCAGTAGCAAGAAATGAGGGTATTTATAACCCCAATATATTCTTTGAATTCCCAGTCAGACAATGGCACTATATACCAGTAGCAAGAAATGAGGGTATTTATAACCCCAATATATTCTTTGAATTACCAGTCAGAAACTGGCACTATATGGCAGTAGCAAGAAATGAGGGTATTTGTAACCCCAATATATTCTTTGAATTCCCAGTCAGACAATGGCACTATATACCAGTAGCAAAAATTGTGGGTGCACGTAACCCCAATATATTCTTTGAATTACCAGTCAGAAACTGGCACTATATGGCAGTAGCAAGAAATGAGGGTATTTGTAACCCCAATATATTCTTTGAATTCCCAGTCAGACAATGGCACTATATACCAGTAGCAAGAAATGAGGGTATTTATAACCCCAATATATTCTTTGAATTCCCAGTCAGACAATGGCACTATATACCAGTAGCAAGAAATGAGGGTATTTATAACCCCAATATATTCTTTGAATTACCAGTCAGACAATGGCACTATATGGCAGTAGCAAGAAATGAGGGTATTTATAACCCCAATATATTCTTTGAATTCCCAGTCAGACAATGGCACTATATACCAGTAGCAAGAAATGAGGGTATTTGTAACCCCAATATATTCTTTGAATTCCCAGTCAGACAATGGCACTATATACCAGTAGCAAGAAATGAGGGTATTTGTAACCCCAATATATTCTTTGAATTCCCAGTCAGACAATGGCACTATATACCAGTAGCAAAAATTGTGGGTGCACGTAACCCCAATATATTCTTTGAATTACCAGTCAGAAACTGGCACTATATGGCAGTAGCAAGAAATGAGGGTATTTGTAACCCCAATATATTCTTTGAATTCCCAGTCAGACAATGGCACTATATACCAGTAGCAAGAAATGAGGGTATTTATAACCCCAATATATTCTTTGAATTACCAGTCAGAAACTGGCACTATATGGCAGTAGCAAGAAATGAGGGTATTTGTAACCCCAATATATTCTTTGAATTCCCAGTCAGACAATGGCACTATATACCAGTAGCAAGAAATGAGGGTATTTATAACCCCAATATATTCTTTGAATTCCAAGTCAGACAATGGCACTATATACCAGTAGCAAGAAATGAGGGTATTTATAACCCCAATATATTCTTTGAATTACCAGTCAGAAACTGGCACTATATGGCAGTAGCAAGAAATGAGGGTATTTGTAACCCCAATATATTCTTTGAATTCCCAGTCAGACAATGGCACTATATACCAGTAGCAAAAATTGTGGGTGCACGTAACCCCAATATATTCTTTGAATTACCAGTCAGAAACTGGCACTATATGGCAGTAGCAAGAAATGAGGGTATTTGTAACCCCAATATATTCTTTGAATTCCCAGTCAGACAATGGCACTATATACCAGTAGCAAGAAATGAGGGTATTTATAACCCCAATATATTCTTTGAATTACCAGTCAGAAACTGGCACTATATGGCAGTAGCAAGAAATGAGGGTATTTGTAACCCCAATATATTCTTTGAATTCCCAGTCAGACAATGGCACTATATGCCAGTAGCAAGAAATGAGGTTATTTATAACCCCAATATATTCTTTGAATTCCCAGTCAGACAATGGCACTATATACCAGTAGCAAGAAATGAGGGTATTTATAACCCCAATATATTCTTTGAATTACCAGTCAGAAACTGGCACTATATGGCAGTAGCAAGAAATGAGGGTATTTGTAACCCCAATATATTCTTTGAATTCCCAGTCAGACAATGGCACTATATACCAGTAGCAAGAAATGAGGGTATTTATAACCCCAATATATTCTTTGAATTCCCAGTCAGACAATGGCACTATATACCAGTAGCAAAAATTGTGGGTGCACGTAACCCCAATATATTCTTTGAATTCCCAGTCAGACAATGGCACTATATACCAGTAGCAAAAATTGTGGGTGCACGTAACCCCAATATATTCTTTGAATTCCCAGTCAGACAATGGCACTATATGGCAGTAGCAAAAATAGTGGGTGTATATAGCCCCAATTCTATTGCTAGGGGACTTGCAGTGTATTTCTGGGGTGAAGGTGGGGGGGCACACCGTTGGAACGGGTATCGGGGGTATATATCGGGTATACGGGAATACACTGTCAGTGTATTCCATTCAGGATCCTGGGAAAGCTGGGTTGCGGCGATTGAGCCCGTCAGTGCCACGTTACACTGACAAGCTTCTCCCTGGAATTGAAGTTATATGTAAGCCCAATATATTCTTTGAATTCCCAGTGAGACAATGGCACTATATGGCAGTAGCAAAAATAATGGGTGTATATAGCCCCGATTCTATTGCTAGGGGACTTGCAGGGTATTTCTGGGGTGAAGGTGGGGGGGCACACCGTTGGAACGGGTATCGGGGGTATATATCGGGTATACGGGAATACACTGACAGTGTATTCCATTCAGGATCCTGGGAAAGCTGGGTTGCGGCGATTGAGCCCGTCAGTGCCACGTTACACTGACAAGCTTCTCCCTGGAATTTAGCTCTTATAAGAGCTGTTGGTTGTCTTCTCCTTCCTATCCTAGCCTGTCCCTGCCTACCCAGAATCTAAGCCCTAGCTAACTGGACGGAAACCTCCGTCCCCGGTGAATTGCAAGCTCAAAATGACGCGAAGCTGGGCGGCGCTGTTCTTTTAAATTAGAGGTCACATGTTTTCGGCAGCCAATGGGTTTTGCCTACTTTTTTCAACGTCACCGGTGTCGTAGTTCCTGTCCCACCTACCCTGCGCTGTTATTGGAGCAAAAAAGGCGCCAGGGAAGGTGGGAGGGGAATCAAGTAATGGCGCACTTTACCACGCGGTGTTCGATTCGATTCGAACATGCCGAACAGCCTAATATCCGATCGAACATGAGTTCGATAGAACACTGTTCGCTCATCTCTATTCACTATGTCACTAAACACCCGTGACAACAGCATCTAAGTGGTTTAGAAGATATGTTGGACTCCCTTTAAAGGAATTGTCTCATGAAAGGGGTGGGGCTGAGTGCTCAGCAGCAGCTCTGTAACAGCTCCTCAGATAGGGGAGGGGGGAGGTGAGAGCTTCGGCATTTCTGATTCTGGTTTAATTGAATTGAATTGATAAGGGCTGAGATAAGGAGTCTGTTACCTCTGTATGTAATGCAAGCTGACTCAAATCCAGCTCTGCTACATCATCTTCTACATCAGCTTCATACTGTGGTAATGCATTTACAACCAATCCCTCATTACTGACTACAAACATAGCACATAGCAAGTGAAGCCCCGCCCAACAATGTGCCGAGAAAACCAGGAAGTGAAGAGAGCACAGAGCCTGCAAGTTGGTGAACAACGGTTATGGGAATACCCCTTTAAGGCTTGGTTCACATCTGCATTTTGTATTCCCTTAGGGTAGTTCACTTGGAGACCCTCTGAACGGAATACCGAACGCATTGACAATGAAAGCACATGGACCCCATAGACTATAATGGGGGTCCGTGTGTTTTCTGCACAGTGTCCGCACGACTCATGCGGAGAGAAAAGTACTTCATGATCTACTTTCCTCTCCACATGACTTGCGTGGAAAACACACAGACCCCATTATAGTCTATCGAGTACGTGTGCTTTCATTGCTTACCGCTTGTCAATGCATTCGGTATTTCCTTCAGGTGGGGTCTGCAAGTGGACTCCCCTAATGGAATACCGAACGCAAATGTGAACTAGGCCTAACCTGTTAGTAGTATTTCTATCGAGCTTAATCATATCTGCACCCCTCACAGCGAATACAAAGGCTAAGAATACTTTGGCTAACAAACATAGTAAACTACATTGAAAACTGTACTAAAAACTGTGCACGCGACTGCGGCTGTACAGGGAAACTGATCCTATATTCATGTAACGCTCAGTGAC
Source organism: Leptodactylus fuscus (assembly GCF_031893055.1). Taxonomy (NCBI): domain Eukaryota; kingdom Metazoa; phylum Chordata; class Amphibia; order Anura; family Leptodactylidae; genus Leptodactylus; species Leptodactylus fuscus. The sequence goes on along the minus strand of NC_134268.1, from coordinate 174,389,245 downwards.
GGAGGACTTTTACTGCTAAGACTTTATGATATGATGAATACTGTAATATCCTGGGAAATGGAAGCTGCTCAGGACATTTACCAGATCACCAGTGCTCAGTTACTTTCACTGTAAAGTTAAATATTTTATGATATCTGCGGTTACGCTCAGTTTAAGGACTTGGGTTCATGAACGCTCCATCCCTGACCTCGGTCCTTTGTTACTGTAATTAATTTATCAGTTTTTACTCAGCACCAATGATGTCATTCTCCTAGTCACTGAATTATTTGTGCACTAGTTCCCCCCAGAAATGCCAATAACTTTTGTAAATTTGTTGACCTAGATTTGGGCGGTTTTTCAGTAAATTTCAACAATTTGAACCATAAATGTTTCCAGAAAATGTAAAAAACAAACAAACAAAAAACTATAGTTCAAAATCTGCATTATTGTGTTACATCAGGATTTACGTAAAGAGCATGCTGGGAAGATCAAAATGTCCACCACATACAAAAGTCTTACCCTTCATTCACATCTGCAGTCAGTATTCTGTTCAGGGAGTCTGCATGGGGACCCCCTACCCGAACGGAATACCGAATGCAACTGCAATCAGTGTGCAGTGGAAGCACACGGACCCCATAGACTATAATGGGGTCTGTGTGCTTGTCGCACGCTGCCCGCATTAATCATGCAGACAGGAAAGTAGATTGTGAACTACTTTCCTGTCCGCATGACTTATGCAGAGATTTCACGGCAAGCACACGGACCCCTTCATAGTCTATGGGGTCCGTGTGCTTTCACTGGCACACCGCTTGCAGTTGCGTTCGGTATTCCGTTTGGGGGGGGGTCCTCATACAGACTCCCCTGGACGGAATACCAATGCAGATGTGAACGGGCCTTATTTTTACAATGTATGGCTCTGTGCTTGGGTTTCTCTGATGAGCTTTCACTCAGTGATATCCTCCAATATCTTCAAACAGCTGATCATCATGGGGGCCGTGTTTTGGAAGCTGAGTCTCTTTAATTCATAACAAGTCCAAAAAACTCCATTATGAATTTAGAGGCACGGTAAGATTTTTGCAGAGTAAGTTTCATAGCATTTTAAACTATATTTTGCCATACTAACACAATCTACATTTATACTTTAGCATAAGGTTAGTTGGGAATGTATAAGCTCAGAATGTAGCAAATGGTGAACGGTCCACATGATGCCATTAATATTGTCTAATAACCTTAGAGAAGCAATGGCAGGTGAAAAGTTCAATGCATTATTACACATGAACAGATTTGATAATATGGTCCTATATGCAGAATCCATACTGGGTGACGCAACAGTTCTGTGTCCAGAGAGGGCAATGGAATTAGATAAAGAAAATGAATGCTTATGCTTATATGTAAAAAGGCCAGGGAAATTGAGTTGACTTCATTCAGAGCAGAAAAACTGAATACTGAAGCCATCTATGTAAATATATTCAAGCCTGGTATGGAGAATGTACAAGTAATTCTTTCTCCTTTATTTAAACCATTGACGCATATCTCAAGGTCACTCTTTGTGCCTGGACGAAAGCGGCTCCATTAGTGATAAAATATTTTGTATCTCAATCCATATTTCATGAGGCTGTACTCTGTGGAGATACAAAATAACTGGGTATATACTGCGGGAAAAACTACGGCAATGCTAAGTTATCAGAGCACAATACGATGTACAGGGAAAACCCTATTTGATTCAGGTGACCCTAATTTTTCTGTCTGTTGGGCTGGCTTCACGTCCTGGGTTCTGGTTAAAGATTATATATACCTAATAGATTTTATTGGAAAAATTTCAATTTCACGCCGAAGACTGAACTTTTTCTCATACAGTTCCGGGTACTCTATCCTATTCAGAAAAGTATTCTCAATGTACCGGTATTCTCTCTGTGAATTTTAATAAGACTGTTGAGACTTTGACTTAAATTATTGTTTATGACCCCCTTAAGGGTATGTTCACACAGGGAAATTTGCATTCTGTGTGTGAACATTACGCATGGCTAGCCGGTGCAGTGAAGTGCATCGGCATCCCGTCGTGGCATTCTGTTCTGGATTAGGCCCAAATGAATGGGCCTAATCAAGAGGGAGCCTCGCGCCGTGGAATCTGTGGCAAGAAGGGTCATCTTGCTTCTTTTTTCCACTACTAGCTAGCAGAAAAAAGAAGTGAGCAGCTTCCATTGAAGTCAATGGGAGCCGGTTTCAGCAGCAGATTTATTTATTTTTTTTCAAATTTGATTTTTATTGAAATAAACTGATTTTACAACATAGGATAAAAAGAAAAACATGAGCAGTAAGAGTTAACACAGGGAGAGCCAGGATAAGTCAAAATATATAAAGACACTCCATATAGGCACACAACCAGTGGCGTAACTACCACCATAGCAGCAGAGTCAGCTGCCACAGGGCCCGGGACATCAGGGGCCCGGTGACAGCTGCTACCGCTGCTATCATTATTCTCGGAGGTCTTTTCAGACCCCCGAGTATAATGATTGGGGCCCCCTGTTGGTGGAATACTTTCACCAACGCCATACCTCCCAATTTTTAAAGAGGAGCAAAATGTGCGGCGCGGCAAATTTGGCTCCACCCACTTTTGTTGATTCCACCCATTCTCATTCATTTATCATGTGCTCCCACACTGTACAATCCTTGTACAGTCACCCGTAAATTATATGCCCCCCCTCCATCTCTCCCCCAGTTTCATATACACCCTTCCTTTGCCCCCAGTTTGATGTCCCCCCCTCCATCTCTGTCCCCAGTTTCATCACGTTCTCCCCCTTCATCTGCCCACAGTTTCATGTCCCCCGTCTCTGCCCCAGTGTCATGCTGTTCTCCCCCCCTTCATCTGCCCCAGTGTCATGCCGTTCCCCCCTCCCCTTCATTTGCCCCCCAGTTTCATTGGGCCCCCTCCATCTTTGTCCCCAGTTTCATGCCGTTCTCTCCCCACCACCTTCATGTTCTCCAGTGTCATGCCGTTCCCCCCCTCCCCTTCATTTGCCCCCCAGTTTCATGGGCCCCCTTCATTATGTTCCACCTTTATATTTAATACAAAACAAACACTTACACTCATCTTCCATCACTCACCTTCCATCGATCCCCCGACGCTCCTCTCTCCAGTCACATACGCGATTAAAGCAGGAGCTGTGAGTTCAGCTCCTGCTTAGCTGCGGCCCGGCTTGCGTGTGTAGGCGTGATGACGTCATCGCGCCTACACACGCAAGCCGGGCCGGAGCTTTAAAGTAGGAGCTGAACTCACAGCTCCTGCTTTAATCGCGTATGTATTCCAGCTCATCGGCGGACGGACGCCGATGAGCTGAAATCGTGACAGGCAAGTGCCGGGGGGCCCCCAGAGGCTCTGTGGGCCCCGGCACTTGCCCGACTATGCCGTGCGGTGACGCCGGCCCTGCACAGGTACATACTGGGGTTACTATACTTATTATTATCAGGCATTTGGGGTGATTACTTTTGTTTTAGTAACTCCATGTGCCTCATATTAATAGCGGTTAACTCTATCATGTCCCTCACATTAACCCCTGTGTGCCTCACCATAAGAGTTACTGATATGTGAGACATATGGGGTAATAGTAATGAAGATACTTTATTATTACCTCCATGTCTCTCACATATCAGTAACTCTTATGGTGAGGCACACAGGGGTTAATGTGAGGGACATGATGGGGTTAACTGCTATTAATATGCGGCACATGGCGTTACTAAATTGTAATGCACATGACCAGATTTTTTTTTATCCACAATTGTACTGGTATAGCTGTCAGCAGTGATGTGACAGTATTTAGTCCTGTAGGGGCCACTAAGGGACATAATACTGTGTGCAGGGGCCTCTAAGGGACATAATACTGTGTGCAGGGTCCACTATTGGTCATAATACTGTGTGCAGGGGCCACTATGGGGCATAATACTGTGTGCAGGGGCCACTATGGGGCATAATACTGTGTGCAGGGTCCACTATTGGTCATAATACTGTGTGCAAGGGCCACTATGGGGCATAATACTGTGTGCAGGGTCCACTATTGGTCATAATACTGTGTGCAGGGGCCACTATGGGGTATAATACTGTGTGCAGGGGCCACTATGGGGCATAATACTGTGTGCAGGGTCCACTATGGGGTATAATACTGTGTGCAGGGGCCTCTAAGGGACATAATACTGTGTGCAGGGTCCACTATTGGTCATAATAGAGCGCGCAGGAATGCGTAGGAGGGACTCAGTCGAGATCTTCGGTGTCGGGGGGGCCCCCATGTCAAAAGTTCGCCACGGGGCCCCGCCATTCCTAGTTACGCCACTGCACACAACAATATTACTATCAACAGGCGCTCTCGGGATTTTGCATGAAGAAATCAGAATAGGCTCTGACATGTATATATTGTCCAAGAAAGGCCTGAAAGAGGGTCGCCAACATCAAGAACATTACAGAGCTCACAAGTACATTACTATATACTAAATAGTAGCTGAATCAAGGCTCCACCACTCGGGAAGAACAAGTAGATAAACAAATAACATCAAACTGAAAACTTTAGGCATAGTTCATGGGGTCACACATCGAAAAGGAGGTGTAGGAGGGCCGTAGGATACAAAAACAGATGCAGATACAGGGACCTAGGTAAAAAGAGTATCCTTATATTAGAGGGATATTAGTGCGATCTAGATAATCAGACCAGAGTGACCAATTGTTGTGAAATTTAGTGAATCTGCGATTTCTAGACGCAAGCATCCTCTCCAGAGCGAAGGCCAAGTGCACCTGCTGTACAAGCTCTGCTATTGTGAGACAGGACATAACTTTCCACCTACGTGCAATCATCAATCCTGCAGCCAGCAGAACCTGCCCCAACACACGTTTCATATTATCTGGTAAGGAAACAGAGTGCTAAACCCGGGGATGGCATGAGCAGCAGGCCAGCCAGTGAGGAATGGGAGCGGATTGTGAGGCTGATTCTGCGCCAAAATCCGCTGCCAAAAAACTCTGTGTGAGCTGACCCTAAGAGAACAGGTACTAGGGCTAGAGAATGAACCAACAGACCACTTCTCCGACAGAAATGACTAAAAAGGGCCTGAACTGTATGAAGAAAATTGCAGGCTGTGGAATAAAAATTGATATTTTTTTGGTAAAATCTTTTTAAGAAAATGTTTTCACGCCTAAAGGAGGTTTAATGTAATATTGATAAAATGCCCTGAAGGTGTGAATTGCATTTAAATGATTATACAAGAGAACACAGGAGGGACTGGAGAAAGAACCATCAGGGTCAGTGCACACAGAGTTTTTTGGCGCTGATTTTGACCCTGAATCCGCCTCAAAATCAGCCCCCTAAAAAAAGCCTTCCAATAGAGTTCTATTTGGAGGCGGATTCAGTGTCAAAATCAGCGCCAAAAAGCTCTGTGTGCGCTGACCCTCAGATAGACGACTCTAAACCAGATTGAGCCGTCTGCAAAGTGTAAAAAATACATGCAGACTGAAAACGTCAAACATCAAAGTTTTTAATAAAGATTAATACGTTTTTGTTCCATAATATACCCATGCAGTAAAATAATTGTCCCAATTTTGTCCAGTTTTATTTTGTCCTTTAACATGTCCATCTGATGATATGGTCCTTTAACCCAAATAGGTTTTGCCTCCTAGTTCTTGACTATTAAATATAGCCACCTAATGCTTCTTGGATGAGCATTACAGCGGCTTCAAAAGGACTCGATAACAAAGACAGTGAATATTTTCTAATGATCTAAGTAAGAAATTAATTAAATGATATGAATCGTTGGCAGGCAAATCCATTTTATCCCTCACAGATAGCGAAAGACGATACACGACCATATGCTTTCACTTGTGCATGCCTGAAATTTCTTAATACGTCAGAAAAAGAGTCAACATTGTACTCACGCCATGAAATGATACACAGTAATTTGTCGAGCAACAAATAAAACCCTTGTGTGCCAGGTGAAAGGGAAACATGCTGAAGATTTATCGTAATAAGTAGCAATTGGTGAGCTGTAAAGAGCACGGAACAGAAAATTGCACATAACTACTTGGAGATGCCTGCAAAAGTGTAAATTATACTGTACACAAATGTTACAGTATATTTTTGGAACTGAAGAGATACAGGATAATTTGTGAATGTGAAGGAAATATTTTTCTACATACAGTAGACTTCCTGTTAAGAAATTCCTTTAACTGCTTCCATGCAAAGCAAGATTCTGAAGTCAGGTCAAAATACAGATTGAAATAATTCAGTTATGAAAATGTATCTATAAATACTAAAAGTATATTTACTATGGGATAGAAAATTCTGCTACAGTTCTAGTATGTGTGAAAGGAGTGAATTATAAGAAATATATAAGGAACCTCTAACACTTTCCTGCCAAGCCCAGGCTGATCGATCTATCTATCTATCTATCTATCTATCTATCTATCTATCTATCTATCTATCTCATATTTATTTATTGGTTGAAATAAGTTACCCTTTAAGTAGGTCTTTAGTGAAAAGTACACTAACTCATAGTAGTAAAGACCACAACTCAATATTAAGACCACAGCCAAAATTCTAAGTGGTCAAGACTTACAGTAAGCCCAAATACTAAACTGTCACAAGACTAACCAAAATGCTTTGTGGCCAGGACCCTGCTCAAAGTGCAACATAGACCAAGACCAAATACTAAGCAGCAAGAGATTTACTCAAAATGCTCACCTAGAACCCTTTACAAAAGGTTAAGAAGCTAAATCCATTTACACGATGTTAAGCCCAAGGCCAAAATTCTACAGGGCAAAGATCTGGTTAAAATGCTAATTAGTGAAGACCAAGACAGAGAAGACCCCAAGAAAAACATGGTCAAGAGGTGAAGATAAGATAAGATAAGATAATCCTTTAATAGTCCCACCATGGGGAAATTCAGTGTCTTACAGCAGTATGGATAATACAGTAATATATTACAAGAAAGAACACATACAAGCTCAGTATAGCAGATAGAAAAGATACTAGGAGTCATAACAACTAAAAAGAAAAAGAAAGACTTCAGGATCATTTAGTTCTCTGTCATGAGTGATCTCCGCTTATATAAAGAAAAAAAAGGAGGTTTTCACCAGCATACCTTATTAAAAATTAACTTTTACTGAATCATTTTAAAAATAAGCACAAACATGGATCCAGAACTTATTTAAAAATCACGGTTAAGCTTACACGTTTCGGGAAATCCAACAGATCCCTTACTCATAGCTCTGATCTTTGCTTAGTCTGATGTTGATTATACAGCCTGACCGCGGTTGGGAGTTAGGATCTCCGATAACGCTCCTTCTCACACTTTGGGTGAAGCAGTCGGTCACTGACAGTACTGCCCAGGGCTGTCATGGTCTCATACATGTAATTTCCAAGGACCGTAAACAGAGGACCGCGCTTCACCCATTAAGTTTGAATAACTTCATGCAATTTTATTAAAGTTCACAACACAATGCTTTTCGGGTCTTATGACCCTTTTTCAAGTGTACAAGAGCTGTTTAAAAATAAAGATAAAACAAGCAAAGACACAACTCAGTATTGACATAAAATGGCAAGTTAGAGTACAAGAATTTAATTACCAGCTAGTCATGTTGCCGGCTTGAGTACATTGCTATAGACCAGGGATAGGGAACCTTTGGCTCTCCAGCTGCTGTGAAACTACAACTCCCAGCATGCTCCATTCACTTCCATGGGAGTTCCCAGAACAGCAGAGCCAGTATGCATGCTGGGAGTTGTAGTTTTGCAACAGCTGGAGAGCCGTACGTTCCCTACCCCTGCTATAGACCGACCCATATTGACAATATGTTTTACACATAGTATATATTCTAGTTGTGTATATATAAAAAGAATCTCTTCCTAAGGCCCAAATGGAGGGTAGGCTGACTGGCTGTGATTAGAGCCATCAGTCTAGAAGGATTGCCAGATGTACAGGGTCATGCTGCACAATACTATCATGCTATTTTTGGTGATATTTCATTATCCCTTGGTGTGTGTATAAATACCTTGGATTTGGTATGAGGGTGATATTAAACCAGAGCTCCGGTGTCTTAACTTTTGCTGTTGGCTGGACGTGTGCACGTGGTAAGCATATCCTCTGTTTACGGTCTTTGGCAATTATCTGTACACCACTGGTGATTGGGCACTGCAGCTTGAACCTCACCCAGGGAGGAACCCCCTGTTAAACGGTTCCGGAGTCATAACAGTAGTTGTGAATCTCTACAACCCGATCAGGTGAGAACAATTCAACATATTGGGATTGTCCCTCACTGCACTAAATATACTACAATATATACAGCGCGGTGCTGTCTGTTTTTCTGTTTTTGCACGGTCTCATACATGGGGTGGAATTTATTCTCCAGCATGGAGCGCACCACAGACAGTGTCCTTCTGTCACCCACCACCTGTACTGGTTCCGGGGGGCTCCCCAGAACAGAACTGGCCCTTCTAATCAGCCAGTCAAGTCTATTTCTGTCAAATTTTCTATGTCAAGTCTAAAGACCCTGACCACAATTCTATAGAGCTAAAACCGTGGCCACAGTGTTGAAATGTCTGTGACTTTGGTAGTAATGCTTACTACACATGTAGTGTGAATATTACCCCAATATATAAAAGATCATTTCTTAAATTACTGAATGTATTTCCTGCTATGAAGAGTAAATGCAAATAAAAACAACAGACATACTATCATTTATAGTGCAACCCAAAAGAACGCATGGTGAGGTTGTGAATTCAGAGGGCATTCCTGCCAGCCTCAAGTGGTTGACAATCCAGCAATTACCAAACCATGATAAGGTATTTGCCGTATATCCCCCATGGAAACAGGAACAACAAACCACCTTGACCTCAATAATGGCAAATCATCTACATTTCTCATGATTTGTTAGTAGTTATAACAAGGACTATCTTTGCTTGTAAAAAAAAATATCCAAAATAGTTTACTGCTTTGTCATGGCTGTGGCAATGTTACCACAGGAGTCAAATTGACTTTACGAGGACGTGAGGTTATTCAGAGGACAAATGGCAAAACCTACGAGTAAGCTGATTATTCTAAATCTAGTTACTGTAGTGTAAGTGATAATAATAATCCAGTTAGAATACAGTAATTAAGTCATGTTCATAATAACAGATTATAACAATCTCGTCATGTAAATTAATATTTTATCTGACACCGCTATGACCTACGAATTATAGTCATGGAAAAATGAGATCTTCAGGATGGGAAAAATGATGGCCTGTTCTTAGGGAAGTCCATCGGAGCATAAGATTAAGAATCAGACCTCCTGGACCCCACAACCTTTACATACTGTAGTCTAAGGCTCATCTTTTAAGGTGCCGGCTCCCGGTACTGCAGCCAGTCATATTCAAGTGAGGGCGGGTTCACACCAGTGCCCGATCTCCGCTTTGTGGGTTTCCATCTTCTGCTGACAGGAGACGGAAAACCGGCAGTCAGTGTCCGCCCGTGAGCGTCTTCTGGCCTCCTTGGCAAAACTTTTTTTTTTTTTAACCGGACACAAAGTCCTGCATGTCCAATTTTGTGTCCGGTTAAAAAAAAATGGTTTCACCGCGGAGAGCAGCAGACGCTTACGGGCACTCACGGGCGGACACTTTGCAAACCCATTCAAATAAATGGGTTTGAAAACTGCCTGTCAGTTTCCGTCTCCTGTCCAGTTTCTCGGGCAGGAAACGGAAACCTGCAAAGCGGAGATTGGGCACTGGTGTGAACCTGCCCTGAAGCTGATATACCCGCTGTAGTCAATGTAGGGAACGTGCCATTGGCAGGAGCCCCTCAGCTCATACACTGTGTTGTTCAGTGAGGTTTACGGAGTTATCATGGATGTAGGAAGATTAAGAACAACTTTTTGGGTGATATATTATCACTTCATGCTACTGTCTGACCATGTAACATGCCAAAAAATCTTTTCACACTTTACTTTTTTTTTCTATGACGCACAGAAAATTGGTGAGGTGTCTGTTTTGGTCAGTCACAGGATCCAAAGAATGGGAAAAAAAAGTCGATCAATGGACAACAATGGATCCCAGGGACTATAATGAGATCCATCGGATGTCCATTTTTAATTTTTTTACAAATATCATTGGACAAAAAATGTTGCACTTATAGAATTTTTTTCGTCCAGGAATTCTGCCTGAATCTGCGTCAGACTTTGAACATAGTATAACACATGTAGGTCACTAGGGCCTACATTGAGTGAGTAAAGTATTAAGGTAATGTTCACAGATATTAGAAGCAGATTTGGTGTAGATTTTGAGATGTTGCTTGCCCTAGTTTTGCGCAGAGAATGAGAGGCAGAAAAAACACCTTGTGTGTCTGATGCAGTTTTTGACCCAACTTTTCCAAAAAGCACACCAAATAATGCCAGCAGTTTTAGTAAAAATAACTCTTTTTAAAGAGGCTTCAAAAATTACTTTCTTAACATCTTCAAATAAGCCATCAAAAACCACAAGGGTTAAAAAAAAAAAAAAAAAAAAAAACTTTCAAAGGCTGGGGCCCTATGTGGTGTAAACACTGCAGAAAAAAAATCTGTGTTTTACACTCACTGCAAGGTGAATGGGATCACCCGGTTTTGGAAATCGAAGCATATCAATTATACCTACGAAAATGCTGACGGTTTTCGTATAGGAATAATGGAAGCAGAAAGTTTGCAAACCTCTGTGGACTACTGTTGTTCCTGCAGCGCTTTTTTGCTGCGGTCCGTTACGTGTTGCCTTAGCCAAAATCTGCAGAAAAAAACAAACTTATTTTTTTCCCCCAAAACAGAAACAAATTTTTCTGCCTGGCAAAAAAACCCATGTGAACAGACCTTCATTCTCATGAATCTTGGGAGGAACATTCTTCAATCACAAATAACTCAGACTTTGTACTCATGACAATACTTCGGGCTACGTTTTCTTATATATTTAACATATTCTTAGACTTAATACAGAAAATAATCATAAAACAGTAAAAAACAGTGTAAAATAAGGTGACACTGGGAATCCATTTTACAGCATGTTTACTGCAAAAGTGGTTTTAAATGAACAATTTTCTGTAGAGAGTGTATTACTGTATAAGCAGATGCTCCATTAAATGGAAATGTATGGCTTCTGTTTGTGAATAATTCCCAGTGACAAAGTATAGGACATACTGTAAAATACATGTTCTTTAGGGCTTATCCAGGGGCTTCATGCATCTGTTATAACAAGGCTAAAATGTCAGTATCTATGGCAGATTTTAGCAGCAAGGTCACATTACTGACGTCTTCAAAGTTCAGGTGGAAAAAATGTAGCAAAGGGTTTAGTAGTTACCTAGAAACTCAGAGAGTGGTTCAATGCTGGTAAAAAGAGACATTCTAGGTCCCCAAATCTCTACAACAGTGGTTCTCAGCCTGTGGGTCGTGACCCCGGCAGGGGTCGAACGACCAAAACACAGGGGTCGCCACATACCTCCCAACTGTCCCGGTCGGTGGGAGGTATGTCCCGGTTTCAACTGATCGGCGCCTGGAGGACGCCGATGAGTTGAAAACACAGGCGATTAAAGCAGGAGCTGACACAGCCAGCTCCTGCTTTAACGCTGCCGTGCGGCTTCTGTATGTGTAGCCGCGATGTGATGACATCACATTGCGGCTAAAACTATATGAGTGAGCGAGACTGAGCGAGCAGCTGTTTTTTTAGTTTTAAACATTAAGTTAGAACATAATGAAGGGGCAGATGAAGGGGGGGACGGCATGACACTGGGGGCAGAGATCGAGGAACATGAAGCTCTGGGCAGATGAAGGGGGGGCGGCATGACACTGGGAGCAGAGATGGAGGGACATGAAACTGTGGGCAGATGAAGGGGGGGATGGCTTGACACTGGGGGTAGAGATGGAGGGACATGAAGCTTTGGGCAGATGAAGGGGGGTACGGCTTGACACTGGAGGCAGAGATGGGGGGACATGAAACTGGGGAAGAGATGGGGACATGAAACTGGGGGCAGAGATGGGGGACATGAAACTGGGGGCAGAGATGGAGGGGGGTCATGAAACTGGGGGCAGATGAAGGGGTTATATGAAACTGGGGGAGAGAGAGCGGGGGGACATATAATGTACGGGTGACTGTAGGAGGATTATACTGTGTGGGAGCACATGAAAAATGAATGAGAATGGGCGGAGTCAATATAAAAGTGGGCGGAGCTAAATTCGCCGTTTTCTCCCTCTTTCTAATCTTCAAAAGTTGCGAGGTATACCTAAAGCCAACAGAAAATACATATTTCTGATGGCTTTAGCCACTGAGAAGCCGCACTACTGTCTGCAGCAGCGCTATTCAGCTGGAACACACGCCGTTATGGACGCGTGTTCCAAACTGAATGGGGTCACTGCAACATGAGGAACTGTATTGCCTGGTCACGGCATTAGAAAGGTTGAGAACCACTGCTCTGCAACAATAGTTTAGTCATCATAGACCTTAGTGGTCCCAGGAAAGGACCATGGGGCCAGGAACTGCAGGATCTACTGGGTCCTAGAGGACCCAATTCACCTCTGCATTGCATACAAGAAGACTGCATTCCTCCTGCAACTAAGGCTAATGTATCAGCCCAAAGGTCTATTGTGATCTTATGAGGTGTAAATAAAGAAAAACAAAAATAAAATAATGGATTGGGAAAACTATTTTGTAGCACTTTGTGCTATAACAAAACAAAACAAAACCTAAAACATTGATAAACAGACACATTTGCCATTTTTTTTCTACATTTATCCAGATATAAAAAAATTTAAATATGCAGAAATAAAGATACCATAAAAAATAGAGCCTTATGTATGACTGAAAAAAAACACACAAAAATTGTTTCAATAACCCGAAAAAAAAGATAGTTACAGACATAAGTCCATATCAATGCACAGTGGCACGGGGTGTAGGCTGCAATAACTAGTCCTCAGGCATAAACAGGCTCAAATCCTCTTCCGGCTCCCTCAGAACAAGCGATCGTCGGTCTGCCTACCTTCAGGTGCTGGCCTCATCTCAACAGCCTTTAAAGTAGAGCTAAATCTCTCTGTCTCCTTTTGGGTGTTGAGCTCAACACAACTGCCCATTAGGGGAACTCAATAAGTATCTGACTCACCAACTCTCTACCCTATACCTTCTTATACCCCTAAGTGGGGTGACAAGACAGACAGGTTCAAGTCTCCCCAAGATCACAGAAAAAAGTGAGGTCTTCAGGGAGCATCTCCAGCCGACCTGGCATAGGACCAGGCAGAAAAGGTGGATCTCTACAGGTGGTCCTCACAAGGGGACACTCACACTACCATTCAGCTAAGGCCAAACAATACTGATTCAATTATCTCCTTCCTTTGTATTCAGTTCCTGGGGATAGAACATGGGACAATACACATCAGTACAGGCAATACATGAGATACAAAACAAATATCAGAGGGAACAGTAGGAATATAACATAACACACCATCACTTATGAGGATGCCCCTTAAAAGTCCTCTGCTACCTGGCCAAGTATGAACTTTTTTTCTAGTGTCTTCAAGCAATGGGTTTGTCTTCAAGGCTGAATTCATTTGAATATACATAGAATTGATTTGTCTTATGTTTTCTTTACCCTTGATGCTTACAGAATGAATAAATTAAAAGCAGACCGTGCGTGAGATTTTCTACCTTCCACCATGCACATTTCCTGACGGTTCAGAAGAACTAAATTCAAGATGATTTTCTCTGGGCAGGAATCCAAAATATAGACTTACACCTATGAATTTATTAGACCGACAGATAGCATAGTTTGTGAAAACATTTCCATCCATCCATGTGTTTTCTGCTTCCAAAAACTCTTTAATCTTGTTAGTGGCCCAAGGCTACATTGCAACATTGAATGAGATTAGGGTTGAGGAACTTGACATGCCAGGAAGTCCCTGCCCAAACAATTTATCAAGTGATTGGATGTGCACGTGTCATGGCTGGCGCTCATATACTACTGTGATGGTGAATCTCCCTCAAAAATATTTCATTGTATTGAAGCACCCAAAAAATATGACCAGTATAGATTGTCACTATTTGGTCCCATAAAAGTGTACATGCTGTACCAGAAAATTATATTGATTTTTCCATGTCTCAGATATGTTAATTGGCCACTTTTTCTTCACAATGCCCACCTGTTAGCACCGCCTCAGGTGGCGCTCTGGTAGAGTTTTTCTGATATATCCCTATTTCAGGATAAAAAGAAAAATGACGCACTTACGAAGGATAACAAAACTTACTTAGAAGTGTAGCAAAGTGTTTAGGTACAACCAATGCAAAGGAGTGACAATGTTTTTGGAACATGTATATTTTTCTAATCCTATACGATGCCTCCAATGTCTTTCACCTTAGCCTTGTATCTATGCAAACGAGAAATCCTAGTTCATCAGTGCTAATTCATTTAATGTCTATTAATGGCTGAAGAGGCACAGAGGGCAGGAATTTAAGATATCTTCATTAAAACACATAATGAAGTGGAGTTAAGCCATCATATGACTCATCTCCAATTACCAAACAGCACTGACAGAGGAAGCGTGTCATAAACCTTACAGAGTTGTTAGCATTCTCTGCTGACCAGCTCTAAATACTAATGAATGAGGCCGAATTAGATCAGAGACTCTTAACTCTCCTTGGATTGGATCCAACTTATGCATATGCATATGAGCGACTTTTGTGACCCGGGACTTAGACTTTTATTTAACAGTGTTCTTCTTTTCTTTACTTATAATATTGCTCTCTGCAGTTTACACATACACGTAATGCAGTGAGTTTTCAAAATTTACTGCAAAAAATATGAGTTGAACATAGGTGAATATGCTGAAAGTGAAATTTTAGAGTTAGGCTGGAGCCCCATGTTGTGGAAATCCAGCTTTTTTTAATGCAGATTTTGCGGTGTTTTTGAGCCAAAGCCAGGAGTGGATTAAGAACAAGGTAGAAGTATAAGAATTTCCTATATATTTCCCATTCCTTTTGTAGACATTTTTGGCTTTGGCTCAAAACAACCACATCAATAAGCCACATTACCGCAACGTGAGGCCTCACCCTAAGAGTGACATAGTCCTCATATCCAGATTATATAAGAGTTCCCAATGACCCACCTAAGTTTTGTGCCTAAAACTTTCAAGCCCCAGACATGTACGCTATGGACAGATTTAACAATCCTGTGTAATTGTTTGTCTTAAAGGGGTATTCCCAAGTGGCCCGGTCACCAACTTGCAGGCTGTAAATGCTGTTCACTTCCTGGTTTTCTCTGTAAATTGGTGGGTGGGGTTCCCCCTTGGCCCTTATCACCACCAGTTTCCTTCTCTCTCTAGGAGTTGTAACTAAAGGGGGTTATTTATCTATTGCTCTATACTAGTTTTCTGGGTGAAAATGTGTTTCATCTTTGGAACACATTCACTTGCGCAACATATCCCCCATTTCTTTGAAGGTGGGTTAAGTGGAATGGAGAGTGAAGCAAGACATGGCAGGGACGCATTGGCCTAACATAGTTATTATAACTGGTATAGATCTCCATTCTGGCACACTGAAGGAGCCCCTTCATAAATCAGTCATTACCTGCACCAATAGGAACCTTTATTAAGACTGGAATATGAAGTATCTCATTGTAACTTTCCTCCTCTTCTGGCAACTGTTAATATAGTCGTATAGTCCCTATTAAATGGGTTTTCCAGGCACAAGATCTTCTTTTTTTTAAAGGTCTGTTAGTGTTATTAATAGGTTCAAAATGCACCCATATACTTTTAGTAGTGTTTTGAGTGATTTCTAGGTGTCTAGGTGGTATGTTCTGCATTTGGTTACATGTGTAGCTTCCTACTATGTAACTTCTTGTGTACCTTCCTCGCTACCTCACTGTCACTTTCCTCTCTTCTATCTCATGGTTACACCCCCTCCCTGTCTTCCTAGCTAAACTACCCTAAGCTATCCCATCCACTACTAGCCCCCTCCCTCCCTAGCTATACTATACTAGGCTATCCTGCCCACTGATTGCCATCTATACTGCCTAGTCTTGAACTCACCTCCAGACTTCGCAGGCGCTGAAAGGGAGGAGGAGAGTACTGGTGACGTTCCGTTTCGGAAGCAGTGAAACGGAACATCACCGCATTCAGAAAGTGAATGTAAGTAATTATACATTTTTTGTAATACAAGTAAATTAGAAGTTAGGCGGGGGAGGGGGTTTAGTTCATAGGGAGAATTTTTGTTTATCCCAGACAACCCCTTTAAGTCCCCCACAGATAGTAAGGTAATAATTGTATCATGGAGTTGAGAGCTGTGAAAATAAAGAATATTTTCACAGAAGTCATTCCTTGGCTGCAGTCTTTTAAGGCTTATTGAGTGTTTTCCATTTTTTTTAACAGACAAAATATATACCACACAATTTCAGTATCACCAGATAATGTGAGGCAAGGGTCTATGTATATATCTATATATCTTACAGGAACCATGAGCTTAAGAATCATGAATTACACTGATAATGTACATCACAGAAATTGTCTGTTTATTTTTCAAACAGAGGAGAAAGTCTCACACGCAAGTAGCATAAACCTAACCTATGTATCAGGAATGTCATGTGAAGGAAGCTCCATGTTTCCAGTAAGAAGACACTCAGTTACAGACACTAGATAAGGCTCACTTCATAGTGATTAAGGTGTCATGACACTGATTTTGGGTGGTTTCTAGTACCTCTTTGTGCCAATATGAGAGTCACAAATACCCATGGCAAGCACAGACAGCTTGCTGGAGGAAGGAGTGCCTACCCATTGAGGTGGTACGCCCATCTATATAACAAACTGACCTTGAAAACCAGGAGCCAGCTAGAATACTTGAAGAGGGCCTGCTGCACCAAACAACTGAGGACCAGTGCAGATAACCTCGGATGCTGAGAGGCAGCATGTATAGACTGACGCACTCTGGCCTCTGACAGAAGATTGTTATCCCCATCTTGTCTGTCCCACTCCTCCCGTACTTAAATAGGACCTTTCATGGACTTGAGCACATGCGGTGTTATATACCGTGGGAAAGCTGACAGTGCACTGAATTCAGCGCACTGTCGGCTTTCCTGATCTGTGCCCCAGGTGAAGAGCTATTGGTACCGGTACCGTAGCTCTTCACAGTCAGAAGGGCGTTTCTGACAGTCTGTCAGGAACACCCTTATTCACAGCGGCGCCTATAGTGCTGTACAGTGTGAGCGGGGAGGAACGCCCCCTCCCCTCCTGATAATACTCGTCTAAGGACAAGTACTGTGAGAAGAGGGAGGGGGTGTTCCTCTCCGCTCACACAGCACAGCGCAGAGCTACAGTACCAGTACCAATAGCTCTTCACCCGGGGCACAG
Source organism: Leptodactylus fuscus (assembly GCF_031893055.1). NCBI lineage: Eukaryota > Metazoa > Chordata > Amphibia > Anura > Leptodactylidae > Leptodactylus > Leptodactylus fuscus. The sequence goes on along the minus strand of NC_134268.1, from coordinate 174,371,919 downwards.
ATCGGGAAAGCCGACAGTGCGCTGAATTCAGCACACTGTCAGCCTTCCAGCGGTATATAACACCGCATGTGTCCAAATCCATGAAAGGTCCTCTTTAAGGAATGTGGCAAGTAAAGTGCAGAACGGGGAATCTGTGGCGCATTTCACACAAGGAAGGGCCTTGTACCAAACGTGTGCCATTTTATCACACATTTACTCCAGAAGACCTGTTAGGCAGTGGCGATAAGTAGCGTAAACTCTGAGACGTGGCTGCTGCAAAAACTGCAGTGTTTTATAGTATCTACAAAGTGGATGGAATCCTGACTAATCCCATCTACACATTGCAGAAAAATATCCGCAGTGGAAATGTTCCGATTTTACAAACGCTCGTGTTTTTGCAGATCACAGCATGTCAATTATACTTACAGAAATGCTGGCGTTTTCTGTATAGATATAAAATGGTCAGAATGTCTTCAGAGGAAAAGTCTACAGATTTTCTGTGAAAGTCAATGTGGAAAAAATCGCTATGTGTTTCCGCAGCTCTTTTTGGCTGCGGCTCGCTACGAAGGGTCTTAGCCTTACCTTTTTGTTATTCCTTCTGAAAATGTATGAAAAAAATAAGAACAATGTTTAATGGAGAGGACATACATTTTTGTCAATTTATTCATACATTTCCAAGAAGAACACAGAAACATTGTGATACAATGTCTTAAAGAAAAATGCTCCAGAATTGTTATTCATGGAAAGTATTTACGAATACAGATACATCAGGAGAACATGACGGGTCTTCCTTAATGTTAGAGATTCTCTTAATTTCATTACAGGGGAAACCAAAAACTTCTGTCAATACTCAGGTTATTATGAAGACAGAGAGATGAAAAATGTTAAATGCTACCAAGTTCTAAGAAGACATGTTAGACACTACAAAGCAATTCTTTCAAACTCAATCCATCCGCATGAAAGCTTTGTACTGGTTGATAGAAACTGGAGATGGCATTATTCAATCTAATTAAGTGAATAATATAACTTCATAAAGTAAAATGAGCTTCTCGTGATTATCATCATTAAATTAAATTGCTCACAAATGACGAGGCGATTCATCTCTAGAGAGGAGACAACCTTTGCTTTGTGGCATACAGAGGTTAAGCTCAATTGAATCAATAGCTGTTCCGCAGAGCAAAAATAAAGGATGGAGTTTGATTTTTCGGGAAGTGAAATCATTCACGCCATGCACAGGTCCTTGCTGCGGAGAGGATGGCTCTGATAAGAGACTGGCAGAAGATCTGTACTCAGGTGAGAAGCAAATAAAGACAAACAATAGATAGATCCAATTACATGGGGGCAAAAGGCAAATCTAAAACAAATTTCCCATTAATGTCAGGTTATAATAAGAGGAGGGGGCAATATGGAGGAGGGTGGATTCACTGGGGGTCAATTATATTGATTGATTTTTGCAAACTTTTCAGAATTCTTCCCCAGTATTTCTATGCACCGAGATATGGCTTGTTGATATTATAATAAAAAGAGCTCTGCCTTTATTTTATAGTCATGGGGCCATTCACCAGCTGTTATATGGAAGACTTTAAAATGACAAGTAAACGTTGGACAGAATATACAATACATTTATATGCACTTGGCAAAAGTTGTTTATCTCCCATGTTAGAGAATGGGGTCAGGTTTCAGAATTTTTACTTCAAAGGGTAAAGACTAAATCACAAGTTGAATGTACTGAATCAGTTCTATAAGAACATAGCACGGTTGAATAAAGTCTAGTTCAACATAAAATTCAACAATGTTGAGCTGGGGGCAATAGAAAAAAAAAAACGCTTGGCGAAGTTGGAAATTTTTTAATATTATAAGATTAAATTCCTGGACTTATTACCAGCAGTTTTTTTTTTTGTTTTGTTTTGTTTTTTTAACTCTGATTTTTATTGAAGTTTTCAAATAAAAGGGTAAAGATTACCGTCAGCGCCGAAAATGGCGGGTAAGACACATATACACAACAAAACCAAAGTTGCAATACAGAGCTGCAATAAGAACCAATGCAAAAAGGAAAAATTGACGAGACAAAGACAGGGAGACACAAGGAGGGAGGAGGGAAGGAGGATGGAAGGGAATCAGAGACCACAGGGTGCCCAAACTGCTCGAAACTTCTCAACTGTATTGTTTAGAGAAGCTGTGAGGTATTCCAAGCATTTAACATCTATAATGCGGGCTAAAAGGAAGGGAATCGGAGGTGGCTGGGTAGACTTCCAATGGCGGGCTATAAGGGATTTAACTGCAGTACAGATATACAAAAATAAGATAGAGGGACGTTTGCTCAGGGAGCGAGGGGGGAGATTGAAGAGGTATACCATAGGGTCCAAAGTAATTATAAGGGAAAAAACATGAGTCGTCATAGTCTGGACCTCCAAACAAAATGGGCAAATCAGGGAGCAATCCCAGAAAATGTGGAAAAGAGTCCCCAGGGCAGACAAACATCTCCAGCAGGTAGGGGAAATGCTGGGATTTAAGGTATAGAGGAGAGGAGAGTATGATACCAGTGAAGCAGAATTTTAAATTGGGTCTCACAGTAGGAAATACAGGTGGAAGATTTATTGGTGGGTGACCAGATGATCGGCCACTGAGGTAGAGAAATCTGCCTTCCTAGATCAGAGGACCAACAAGTCATATATCTGTGGATTACCAGCAGTTTACAAATGTGTCCACTAATGAATTTGGTTAAGGATTCCGACTTCTCAAGATATGATAAAATGCCATGCCATAGATACAAGAGTCACAGCAGTTGGACTAGGCCCCTGAACCAGGGGGCCCCACAGATCCTCCTTGACACACTACTGCTCTAGGGAGTACTTCCACTTCTCTTTTTACATAACGCTGATGTAGCACTTGGTTGTGTGTCTCTTCTGTTGTCCATCTGGCTCCTTTTCTCAGAACCAATAGTGGCATAGAGCTGGAAACTGGGGAGCCAAGAGGACAATAGAAGAAACACACAACCAAGGGCAGCATCGGCATTGTGCAGGAAGAGAAGGTAAGTATACAATTCACTAGTGTGACCTGGGCAGTATGTGGGATGGAGGGAGGGATAACTATCAGGTCAATATTACATATGCAGGGTTTATTACTTGTGTGTGTGTGTGTGTGTGTGTGGGGGTGCAATTAGGGCACTACTAAGGACTACCACTGTAGGTGGGCACTATTTTGACACTATTACCTCTGAGTGGGAACTAGTGACTATGTGAAGGGAATAAGGGGGCACTATTGCTTTGCTGCATCAATAGGTTAGTTAAGAGACCCATCGATGGAGATGAAAGTTACCTGGGACTTTCTGACTAGAAGTCAAAATTGCAACATCCCCTAGGTTGCAATTAGAGATGGGAGAACTAACTCGTAACAAGATGGGTTCAACCAGAATATTCCAAATTGGAGATTCATCTCAGGTGAACTAAAACAGACTATTCAGACTCCAGATAATAATAGTTGAAGGCCCAGGGGAGGTGACAAAAAAACAAAACAAAAACATTCATACTCACCTTCTGTTAATTCTTTTGGGCCTCCTTACAGCAATGCAATGTAATGCATCCGGGGTCAATGTTGAGGCCTGTGATCACATTGGCATGCTGAACATCATGACACTATGATACTCAGTGTGCCCATGCCACCAATGAGGACCAATCACAGGCCTTGGGGTGCATGATGTCACAGGAGAGCGCAATACGTCACCAAGGAGGAAGAGAGATAGATCTGGACACTGCAAGGAGGCCCAAAAGAGGTAATGGAAGGTGAGCATGAATTCTTTAATTATTTTTTTTACACCTCCCATGAGACTCCACGTATTATACTCTGGGGTCTGAGACCTCAGAGTATGATAATGTCACTTTCACTTTGATATAACTTTGGTTTGTTTGCCTTAAAGAGCAAGAACTTGAATAGATAGGTTCCTAGTAGCCATGAGAGTGTTGTATGTTATGTTTTAAGCGATTCTAAGTTGAGGTTCGCACCAAACTTGTTTGACCTGAGACAAATCTTGGCCAACCGAAGCCAAAAATGAATCCTGAGAGGTGTGCCAATCTATAGTCGCAATGTAGCACCATTCACTTACATTAGTGAAGGAGAAATAGGATGATACAGCAATCTTTGGTCATTCAAAGGGAATTATGGGAAAATATACTGTCTAGCTGTGGGCTATTCAAGGCCCGGGTCCCACGTGGTGTAAATGGTGTGTTTTACAATCATTACAAAATCACGGCTGCAAAATAACGCGGTGTATACGATCCAGGCTCCCATTGAAATCAATGGGAGCGTATACGGCGCTCAAAATCTCACACGGCGTATACGTGCCAGGTCACGCGGCACGTTACTCCATGTGAATGCACCCTTAGATTGAGTAGACAGTACAAGACAGAGTGGGAGCCCCCAATTCTCTACCCACTCCAATAACCTATTTTGGTTTTCAAGCAAACCCAATATAGAGGAAGGAAACCATTTCTCTTTTAAATACACTCCCTGGTTCCCTGACTTTTAATAGCTACTCCATTTTCGTGTATTACATATAAAAACAAACAAAAATGTCAGGTCCAAAATGCCCAAACTATCACAAAATAAATTATTTATCCCCCATAGTGAATACAGTAGTGGGGAAAAAAATCAAACTGAATAAATTACAGTTTTTTCACCACTTTACCTGCTGAAAAAAATTGATTAAATAGAGAAGATAATGTCCCACATTTCCCAAAATGGTATCAATAAAAACAAAATACGGTCCCACAAAAAGATGCCTTTCACAGTTCTGTACACAGCTACAGGTGTCACAAAATGGTACCGCAAAGAAATTTTTGTTAAAGTATTAAAACATAAAAATATTATGTAAATGTCTTATCATTGTGACTATACCGACCCACAGAATACAGAACATGGGTAACATGTTTTTTTGCACTGCACGTTGAATGCTGTAAAAACTAAACCTAGAAGAATTTGTGCAAATGCGTTTTTTTTCCATTTATACTCCATTGTGAATATTTTCCCCAGCTTTGAAGTACATTGTACAGAATATTATATGGTATGATTACAAAATACAATTTGATCAGAAAAATACAATAGTTATGGCCCTTAGAATGCAGGGAGGAAAAATACATAAATACAAAAACAAAAACTGGCTCAGTCCTTAAGCAGTTAATATAGTATTTTAATTTTTATAAGCGTTTAACTTTAAATTTATCAACATTAAACTTAATTTACCATTTCTCCGCATAAATCTCTAGCTTCTTCAAATGCCTCTGTAATTTAATATTATCCTCTTCAGTATTTTATAGAGATTAATATAATTTGTGAATATTGAAATTTTGCTTCACAAGCTTTTACAAGGTCATTAATAAACATATTAAAATAAGAACGTTGCTCAAATTGAGCCTGTTCCATTTATAACCACCTTCTGTTTTCTATCACTGAGACAGCTATTAGTACTGCTACACAACCTGGTCAATCCTGTGTGTTGCAAAAAGACATGGTGGTTGGAACCAAAGATCTCAAATTTTGACTCATCAGACCAAAGCACAGGTTTGCACTGGTCTAAGTTTCAAAGTTTTCCAAATTTTTCAGACTGACTGACCTTCATTTCTTAGAGTAATAATGGTGACTCGTTTTTCTTTACTTAGCTGCTTTTTACTTGCCATAATACAAATTCTAACAGTCTATTCAGTAGGACTATCATCTTTGTATCCACCTGACTTCTGCACAACACAACTGATGGTCCCAACCCCATTTATAAGGCAAGAAATCCCACTTATTAAACCTGACAGGGCACACCTGTGAAGTGAAAACCATTTCTGGTGACTACCTCTTGAAGCTCATCAAGAGAATGCCAAGAGTGTGCAAAGCAGGAATCAAAGCAAAAGGTGGCTACTTTGAAGAACCTAGAATATAAGACACATTTTCATTTGTTTCACACTTTTTTGTTAAGTATATAATTCCACATGCAGAGTATGAGTATATACAGACGTCTGGGGCAGTATCATATAGGCCCAAAGCCTTATGGTAGCAGTAGCAGCCTGTTGCCATACAGGCCCAAAGCCTGTGCTAGCAGTAACAGGCTATTACTACTACCACAGGCTTTGGGCCTATATGGTAATATCCCAGACCACGTGACGTCTGGGATATTACCATATAGGCCTGAAGCTGGCTAGGATTCTAGGCTGAAATGCGAATCATTATTCTCAAACAGAATAGGACCATGTGATAGGCCACGTGAGATAATGTACATACCCTGTACGATAGAGCCCCTATGGACAATAAATATTCTCCCCTTAGACCAATGCTATAATCCAACATGCATTAGAATACAGTACCCATGTTAAACCATAGAAAAACAGGGGGGCAAAAATATAGAGTATGGGGCTAGAATAGGCAGCGGTTCCTGTATCTTTGATACATACTCAGATCTACGCATAATAACCATTTAAGGTCTGTATCAAAACTATAGATATTACATAATGGCTTGTCCTGTGTTAGAGTCTCGCCAAAACAATATATGTCATAAGAAAAGAGAATTTTGTCATGGTGCTTCCGCTTCATCATTTCTAATTAACTAAAATTTTCTGGAATCAATTAATCACATCCCGAATGTTTAACTACAAACGACCACAACAAAAGAGAGATTTTCGTATTTGCCTCCTTACGGATAAATAATGTTTGGCACTGTTAAACTTTGTCGATGTGATGCCAAAAACTTAATTTCCACTACCCACAGAATTTAGTAAAAGAGCTCATATTGTTATTACAGTTCTTTCATTTCTTCATAAATATGGTGGAGTTTAAAGGGATGGTCCGTCATTTGGCAAAGAAAGTACTGAAGATCTATCCACCGGACAGGTTATGCCTATCAGATTGGTGGATGTCTGACATCTGGACCTTGAACTGCTCAGCTGTTTTGGCCACTTACCAGGAATGGGAAACATGAAGTAAAAAGTATACTCCTTCTAGGACAGCGGTTCTCAACCTGTGGGTCGTGACTGTCCCGGTCGGTGGGAGGTATGTCTCGGTTTCAACTGATCGGCGCCCGGAGGACGCCGATGAGTTGAAAACACAGGCGATTAAAGCAGGAGCTGACACAGCCAGCTCCTGCTTTAACGCTGTGCTGCGGCTTCTGTATGTGTAGCCGTGATGTGACGTCATCACATTGCGGCTACAACTATATGAGTGAGCGAGACTGCGCGGGCAGCGGGGGAGCGTGGAGCGTTGGAAGGTGAGTGTGGGTTTTTTTTTGTTTTAAACATTAAGGTGGAACATAATGAAGGGGCAGATGAAGGGGGGGACGGCATGACACTGGGGACAGAGATGGAGGGACATGATACTGTGGGCAGATGAAGGGGGGACGGCATGACACTGGGGGCAGAGATGGGGGACATGAAGCTCTGGGCAGAGATGGGGGAACATGAAACTGGGGAACAGATGGGGACATGAAACTGGGGGAAGAGATGGAGGGGGGACATGAAACTGTGGGCAGATGAAGGGGGGTACGGCTTGACACTGGAGGCAGAGATGGGGGGACATGAAACTGGGGAAGAGATGGGGGACATGAAACTGGGGGCAGAGATGAAGGGGGGACATGAAACTGGGGGCAGATGAAGGTGTTATATGAAACTGGGGGAGAGGTGGCGGGGGGACATATAATGTGAATGTAGGAGGATTATACTGTGTGGGAGCACATGAAAAATGAATGAGAATGGGCGGAGTCAACATAAAAGTGGGGAGAACTAAATTCGCTGCGCGTGCCGCATATTTTGTCCCTCTTGCTAATCTTCAAAAGTTGGGAGGTATGCCTAAAGTCATCAGAAAATACATATTTCTGATGGCTTTAGCTACTGAGAAGCCGTGCTACTGTCTGCAGCAATGCTATTCAGCTGGAACGCATGCTGTTATGGACGCATGTTCCAAACTGAATGGGGTCACCACAACATGAGGAACTGAATTGCGGGGTCACGGCATTAGAAAGGTTGAGAACCACTGTTCTAGGACAAACACTTTTGGTTTTGGTGCAAAGAACTGCAATAAAAACTGCTACAAAATGCTGCATGGAAACAACATCCTCTTTTACATTCCATTACAATGTATAAGTGGATGTGCATGAGCAAAAATGCAAAATCCAACAGGTAACCTTTAAATACCGTGGCATTCGCTTGGTCTACAGAATAGGCTTGATATTGTCCTGGATTTACATATTCCTGTTTATGGGTATCCATGGTATTGTCAGAGGTCAGAGGTCTTCGCTGAAAGCAAACATCAAAGACATATTTTCCTGTCGTTGTTTACAGATATACAAAATAGAATAATCTGATCAGATATTACAGAGACGTTATATCATGTTACCATTGATTCGAGATCCTGCCATGTTCCTGTCTCACACCACATAACTGAAACCTCATCATTTAAATAGTCATTGAGTTTCTGGACCAAAATATAATGTACTTTATTTGCTGGATAAACCTCTTTAACCCCTTCCCCTTACAGGCATTTCCTGATTTCGTTTTAGACTCCCCGCCTTCCAAATATCTTAACTTAGTGGCGGTCCCATAACCACCAATGGAGCAGCATCAGTGCTCTCAGGGTTGATATGTTCCTCCATTGCCTTAACTAAGAGCATGGAGTTGCTGACAGGAATTTAACCCCATTGGGCACACATCACCAATCCTCTGATGAGTGCCCCTTCGTATAGTTGGGACATGAAACGCCTCGTGGAAGGAGTGGTATATTTTGACAGGGAAATCATAGGGAGAGCTTTTGTGGACTGTCCTTGTAAGGACAAGAGTCAATTGGGGATGTATGGACAGTTAGATTAAGAAATTAACCCTCAACATCAGATCCCCATGGCCTCTCAATAGGTTCGGGTAAGGCTGTTCCTTTTTTTACTTTTGAGCATGGTTAAACATATGCACTATGATTATGGTCGTCTTCTTATATATTCATTATATATCTAATTAAAAGTTAAGTTTTATTTGACTTTTGGTCCTCTGCTTAAGACATTGGAATTTTGGATCATTTCTGTAACTTACTTAGTTGTCACTTCCTGTCACTAGGCTCAAGATGGAACCCAGGAAATGGAGGGGAGAGACAGGTCTCCCTTCGGTTGGGGCCCCACATTGTGAAAATGTAGCCTTTGGAGTTTTCCATATAGGTATAATAGGGGCAGAAAGTCTGTAGAGTTTTATTTCACGTTCTGTGAAAAACGCTGCGAAAAAAAAAACATATTGTGTTTCCGTTTTGATAATGTTTTTGCTTTGTCTCGCTATGTGTGTCTTAACCTTCAGACGTTATTCACACACAGAGCTGCTTGTTTGTGATCCCTACCTGTACACTGCTCAGAGAGGAGTCTGTAGTTGGTCACAGCGCCAACAGCTTTGAGGGTAAGTACCTTTCATTGTTTACCACCAGATCTAGGTGGTAGAATAATGGAATTTTGCTGTAAAATACTGATTTTTGCCTTTGATGCATGCACCCATGGGAGAACTACTCCAGCCTTACTAAAATAATTCATCAATGTAAATAATATGGGATTTTCAGTCTGTTTTGTGGTAAAGTGTTGTATTTGAGCTATGTGAATATACAGTATACACAAGTGCAATGTTCTGATATGGAATATTTCATTACTGTAAATAATATTTAATTCCCATAACTTTTGCCTATTACAAATCAGACTGTTATTGGAACATAATTCTGATACTTAGTGGCCTGCGCAAGCAATAAACAGCTTAGAAGAAAGCGACAACCAACAGAACAGACAAGCAGAGACTCAGAAGCAAAAACAATGAGGATTACTGAGATCTTGTCTGGAAACTTCCACTTTAATCTCTGTTCATTAGCCCCAGATTATTGCCGCAGTTTCTGTCCACTTTTCTGAACACAATCTAATTATTTTACAATCATTTCTTTAATCTACTAGTTTGTTACTAGATAAAGAAAAGTTCTAAAACTCATCTCCTCTGCATTGTAACTGCATGTGAGTAATGTAAAGACCACTTCCGGAAGTTTAAGGCCCCACAAACACAGCTTTTGGCCGGGTTCACATGGAGTATTCTGGCTCGTGATTTGGTACGTAGACGCCGCGGGAGGTTTTGCGGGCTGTATACACTCCCATTGTTTTCAATGGGAGCCAGTACCGTATACGCGGCGCATCACGGCCGCAAAATAGCGCGGCGCATATGATCCCCGCTCCCATTGAAATCAATGGGAGTGTGAACGGCCTGCAAAAGCTCCCGCAGCGTAGACGTGCCACATCACGCGGCACGTTACACCGTGTGAACCCTCCCTTTATGTTGCAGATTTTGCTGCATTTTTTTTAAATCAAAACCAAGAATAGTTACAAAAGGAATGGGAAATATATAGGAAGTTCTTACACTTCTGCCTTCTCATTCCATTCCTGGCTTTGGCTCCAAAAACCACAACAAAATCTGCAACAAAAAAAGCTGCGTTTCCATAACATTGGGCCTCAGCCTTATGAAACATGATCAATGATGTGCAATCTTTTGTCCGGGGCCCCCTACTTCATCCCTACAGCAAATTCTTGATAGTGATGATTATGGGTGCTAAGGAGTTGAATCTATGTTAGTGTTTTTAGGGTAATCTGTGGGTCTCCTTGGCTTATGGGCCAGATGGAAGCTGCAATCTCAATACTGATGCAAGTGGTTATGGGTCCCCTAAGGCTCCTGGGTCCCGTGCGACTGCTCCCTCTGCAACCCCTCAAGTTACTCCTCTGTTTGTATCTGTTATGTCAGCCCAGGTAGCTGCAACGGGGCTAAGGAATAGCAGTAGGGAATCTCGCCCTGCACTACTCCCACTAGCTATCCCGATCCCTGCCTCACGGGTGTGGGTCGGCTGTTCTCAGGCTAAGCCTGACCCCGACAGCTCCTCTCTCACTGATACCGTAGGCCTAGAGGGAAGTGGGAGAAGGAATGCCCTATAAGATCTCTAGGGACTGGAGACTAAAGGGGGTCACCCCTAACGAACAAGTGAAGCTGCTACTGACAGGGACTGACAAGGGTGTGCGCTGACTAACAACACAAGCAGCACACAGGAAAAATGTGGGAAAGGATTCCCCCAAACCAATATGGGAAGGAACCTTACACTAGGAAACAAACACAGGGAAACTGAGTAGAAATCAAAGGATAAGGCAATTCACTCACACAGTCAATTATACACAGAGGGAGGATTGGTGAACACAGAAGGGAAAACTCACAAACCAACTCGTTCACCCAAACCTCCCAAAAACCAACCACGGAACTTCCTCTATCCCAGATAACCACCTACTCCTCCTGCTAAGGCCTAGCTCTGTAAAAGCGACACTCAGCACAGAACCATGGGAGGCATGGGTTTAAATACAGAGTAGAGACCACTCCTCCCAGGTGCAAATGGGAGGACAGACTAATCAACCAGGAAATAAAAGCTGCCTACCAGCAGTGCGCGCGTGCAAGTCAGAAGGTGTGCACCAATACCCACGACAGGACAACCCCGCAGCGCCAGGATGCCACCCCAGACACTGCGCAGCCAAAAACTCCCCAGGTAAGAAAAATAGAAAGTAATGAACCTAAATACTCCTAACAGTATCCTCTTTTTCAAAACCTCCTACTCCCTTCTCCAAGATGCACCCTAACCTCTTGTATCACCTCTTAGATTGTAAGCTCTGCTGAGCAGAGTCTTTACACCTATTATTTGATATGTTAATTATTTTGTTACATTGTAGTGTAATTTTGAAGCACTCTTTGGTTTGTAGAGTAATGTTGGTGCTATTTAAACAGAATTATTATTGTTTTTGTTATTATTATTATTATTATTATTAACTGACCATTGAGGTTTATCCGGACCTGGCCCCAACTCTCTTTATGGGAGATTTCGATTTGACCATGATTTCGATCCAGGACAGGCCTTGAGCGCTCTTGTACCTCCTTTATGTGTCATTTCTAAAAATAGCTTTTGCAAAGAAATAGTGCAGCTATTGGACTATCTAAAATATGATGGGAGCTCAGCATAATGTCCCCTACAATGTACATTATTAAGCCAGACCTATAGATTAATGTATGGTTTTCTAAGAAACCAATTTGCATTATCTAAGTATTCTGCTTTGAACTGATGGCGGACAAGTTTTCCTTATACAATCAAGGAAAATGTATTTGTATATTCGTTTCCCAGAATCCCTAGTAGAGTAAGTATGTTCTGTAAGACTATAAACATTGGCTTGCAGTCCCTAAGAAGACCCAGTACCCCTTCTGACCCATGGCTATAGTATACACTATCTCGAAACACCTCAGCACACCCTGCTACTTATATTTACAGGTCACTTTGCATTATGGATTTTGGCCCGAACAATAAAATACTATTATTATTGTCAAACATCCTGCTGTAGAATAACAGAGATAATATACCCTATAATACTGGAAAGCTACAGTTACAAACATCATGTGAATGTCTATTTATGTCATGCAGTATGGGCACTGCAATATAACACGCGCTCTTTACAGATCTGTTGTCATCTTAGTTCTAGTAGACGGTGGAAGAAATGTTGGTGTCTATATCATTCCCACATTGAGGACTAGCAATTTCGGAATATAGCAAAGTGTGTTGCCTAACCACGACCTTAAATATCATGTAAGACTAGTACAAGTGGAAAAGTTGACACACTATGATCAAACCATTGAACTTATACTCTGCTTTCTTGTGGTCTCTGTAATGAAGGCATTTCCAGAAACAAGATCTGATTCTCAGAAGTGATGTCGCCTTTCTTGTTAATTACTGAAGCTACAACTTTATGTAAACGTACATGGGGAAGACGAGATACTTATCTACGTATATATGTATATACATAGATGCACAGGCCGTATATATTACCAAATCAGAATTCCACCAATAATTTGACAAAATAGGAGATAGTATGTGCCAAATGTATTACATGTTCGGACACATGTTTGCACCTTCCTTGATACTTTGTGTAGTAAAATAGGTTATGGCTAAGCTATAAAATAATATAAAATAAGAGATTTTGTTGACTGTATTTGTCATTTTTTTTTCTGTTTCTTATATTATTCATACTAGCCATGGAACTGATATTGGAAAAATTGTTTAACCACTTCCGGGCTGCCCATAGAGTATATATGTCCGGAAATTGTTGTCTTGTTCTGCAGGAATGTACCAGTACGTCCTTGCAGTTTTCAGCAGCTGGTGAATCGGGGAACCAGCTGTAACTACAGTTGGAGCTCCCACAGAGAAGGCAGGGAAGGTTTATTACCATCCCTGCCTTCCCAATTGCTGTGTACACAGCGCTCAATGAGTGCTTTATACACTGCTATGATCCGTCATGATGCGGCTTTGTCTGTTAGAGCTGCTGGGCCCTACAGGATCCAGATCAGCTCTATAGTTATGGGCAGGAGGCTGTATTCCTCCTGCAACTGGGGATAAATGTACCAGCCCCAGATACAGGGGAAATCAGTCTCCCTCATAAAAAAAAGTGATAAGATGTCCCCAAAGGTCTATAACCGAGTATATGCTATAATATACCTCTACTCGTAGCCTGCTCAGCTATCTAGAACAGTGATGGCGAACCTTTTTGAGACTGAGTGCCCAAACTGCAACCCAAAACCCAATAAATTATCGCAGAGTGCCAACACAGCAATTTAACTTTAAAACCCTGTGGATCCACAATTGCAGACAATTATGGACCCACAATATACAGTGCTGTGACTGGGGCTTTACAGAGCTTGTACTGAAAGGTGAAGGTCTCTGCATTTGGTAGTTTTGAACAATTAATGTTCACTATTTACATCGCACAGGATCTGTTTCATAGTGACCGTGCAATGTTATTACAGCCTGTACTAATATGTCTGCTATAAAACAGATACTGAGTGATATAAATAGTGAGGGGACCCCACACAGTACAATCTGCCCCACAGTGGCCCCCACACACAGTACAATCTGCCCCACAGTGGCCCACACACACAGTACAATCTGCCCCACAGTGGCCCCCACACACAGTACAATCTGCCCCACAGTGGCCCACACACACAGTACAATCTGCCCCACAGTGGCCCCCACACACAGTACAATCTGCCCCACAGTGGCCCACACACACAGTACAATCTGCCCCACAGTGGCCCCCACACACAGTACAATCTGCCCCACAGTGGCCCCCACACACAATACAATCTGGCCCACAGTGGCCCTCACACACAGTACAATATGTCTCGCAGTGGCCCCCACACACAGTACAATCTAGCCCGCAGTGGCCCCCACACACAGTACAATCTGGCCCGCAGTGGCCCCCACGCACAGTACAATCTGGCCCGCAGTTTCCCCCCCACACAGTACAATCTGGCCCGCAGTTTCCCCCACACACAGTACAATCTGGCCCGCAGTGGCCCCCACACATAGTGCAATCTGGCCCACAGTGGCCCCTACCCAAACAGCTTAAATTGATCCACAGTAGCCCCTTACCCACACAGCATGAAATGGTCCACAGTAGCCCCTTACCCACACAGCATGAAATGGTCCACAGTAGCCCCTACCCACACAGCATGAAATGGTCCACAGTAGCCCACTACCCACACAGCATGAAATGGTCCACAGTAGCCCCCTACCCACACAGCATGAAATGGTCCACAGTAGCCCCCTCCCACACAGCATGAAATAGTCCACAGTAGCCCCTTCCCCAGACAGTACACACACAAATATACTTATCTGAAGAGCTGCCGGGCATCCTCTCTTCTGTTCACTGCGGGCGCTGTCATCACGCGCACACCGTTGCAGAGGTCACACAACATGCAGCCCATGCGGCATTCGCACAACCAGCTGAAGGCAGCGATTGCTCACTAATGGGGATTCCTGTACTGGCTTCCCTGTTAGTGAGTGATCTGGGCGACTGTAGAGGGTAGAGGGGGCTCTGCGTGCCCTCTCTGGTACGCATGCCATAGGTTTGCCATCACTGCCTTAGTGTACGTTCCCATGGTGAAAGTGCACAGAAATTTCAGGGGGACTACCACCTCAAATTCTTCTCCACTGTCTGGCCCTCTGACTTTCCATGACGGTAAGTCAAAATAGACCTTCCGCTTTTACTCACTGAGTAGCCTCACATGAATGGAGCTATTCATCAGAATGTCTCACTTTCTTTGCAGTTAAATTAGCCATGGAATTTGCAGCAAGATGAAAAAAGGCAACTTATTTTTTCAGCATCATGTTTTGATCTCTGCCCCCATTGAATACAATAGGAACCAGAATAAGGCTAAGGCTCCACGTTGCGGAAACACAGCTTTTTTTTTATTGCAGATTTTGTTGCGGTTTTTGGAGCCAAAGCCAAGAATGTGTACAGAGGGAATGAGAAATATATAGAAAGTTCTTATACTTCTACCTTCTACTCAATCCACTCCTGGCTTTGGCTTAAAAAAAAAACCTCAACAAAATCTGCAACAAAAAAAGCTGGGTTTTAGCAACGTGATGGAATTTGGTACTGATTTTGAGTCGGAATTTTAAGGCTAAGGCCCCACATTGCACAAAAGCAGCTTTTTGGCAAGATTGGCTACGGAAGGAATGGGAAGCTTTTATACTTTTGCTCAATCCACTCCTGAATTTACCTCAAAATCTGCAAATAAAAAAAAAATTTATTTTCTGCAATGTGAGGGTTTCCCAGGAATTATACATTAATGGCTTTAGAATAGGTCATCAACATGAGAACAATGGGGGTCCAACACCCGAAATCACCACAAAACAGCTGTTTGAAGAGGCCACAGGGTTTACAAGTCCTGCAGCATCATCACTGTGTGATGACGTCATATTCATTGGTCACATGGTACAGCAGCTTCTCAGTTACATTTATGGGCTGAGATGCAACTAAGCACAGACCCTCCAATGTGTATGGTGCATTGCTTGGTGTTCAATTAAGAGGCCGCAGCATTGGATGCCCAGTGATCACACATCCTAAGGATAGGTCCTCCGTATATAAGTCCCAGGAAATCTCTTGAAATGATTAAATTATTTGCCTACTTTCATCTACAATTATAAATGTGAGGTTCTTAGCGCACAGTCTGATAAATTGTGCGAGCCCATCTGCCACGTCAAGGCGACCTCATTCAGATGGGTCCCTACACTAAGACTTTACTTGTAGAAGAAATATTCCCCCTATAGACAAGACTGCGCTATAACAGTTATCTCCCGCCCTCTATATAAAGTGTTAGTGTAGGGACCCATTGCAATAATGCCACTAAGTGGTTAATGGGATCGAACATGTCGGTAGGAGCTGCCTTCATGGGACAGTCCATGCATAAGTTATATAGAAACTATATTGAATATTAAATTAACAGTCTATAATAGCAAGTATACAAGTATACATTATAACGTATCATATAATATAACTATTTTCTGTGAAATACAATAAATATATATTTCTAAATGTTTTATCTTGCCTATATTTAATATCAATTATTTTATATTTGTTCAGAAAATATTCACATTTACATGGTTAGGTTGTAATATTTTCAAGGAATACGATAAAACATAATGTCTTGGGTATTTGTGACATATAGAGCTTCTGTCTAGTAGTATCAGCTCCACATTGTCCCCCATAACAGTGCTAGTCGCACATTGCTGCGGGCCCTCACAGAACAGCTTTCTAGACCACATACCCAATTATATGCCCCTGTTCCAGAAAGTCTGCTTTTACATTAAGCTTAGATTGAAAGGATCAACTTTACGTTTCCCTTGCTCAGAAAGAAAGGCCGGTTGGTTGTAAGGGGGAGGGTCTACCGCTCTGGTGGGAGTAAATAGCGAGGCTGTACCGGCCACTGTCCTTCCTCCCCACGGTCCTGCCTCCTCTCCGCTGCTCCTTCCAGGCCTCCAGTAGGTCGGGCCTCATTCCGATGGCAGCATCAAGAGAGGCCGCCGGAGCATCCAAGCCCTGACAATGAGCCCCGTTCCCAACTCCAGCTACGGAGCCCTTCCAGGGACCCAACAGGCCAGTGGGTGCACCCTGCAGCTGAGGACAGTGGCCCCTGGCTTGAGAGGCATCCAACACAATGACCGGGACAGACGGCTATGTGGGGGCGGAGCTTGTGGCCTGTGAGGCCCTTCCTTTGAGATCACACCTGTTATGATGGCCCCACCTGGCGATGCTACAGTCGGGGGGCCACAGGTTCTTCTGACCTCTCCTGGTTTTGCATGCCAGTCTGCGGGAGCGGCTGGGCGTAGTTCCGCACCCGCGGGTCGGCAGGCTGCTTCCGGCTGATGGTCCCCTGGCTGGTCCTCTTCTGGTTTGTTGTCCTCCTCGCGATGGGGTTGCCCTTCCTGTGCTGGTTCTGGGCTGTTCTGGTTCCATGGCAGCTGTTGGCAACTTCCATGGCTCCGATGATGATGACTTCCTGGACTCTTCCCAGCAAGTGGATTCTGGACATGCGGCTGGAGGGATCACAGCTTCTGTGCAGCCTGGGGATTGTTCTGTCCAGGCGTCGGGGTGGGGGCCGAGTGTAATGGGGGATGGGCTGGTGGCCACGGGAGCGGTGTATCACATTGAAAGCAATATGGAAAAAAGCAGCCCATTCATTTCTATGGGGAGCGCACGTATGCTGGCTCCCATAGAAAGCAATGGGATCTGTTTTAACGTCGCTGATTCGGAATGAGTTTACACACAGTGAGCATATACTCAGTGTGAATGCACCCTAAAAGTGTGTGTGTGCTGGAGGAACTCCACATCAGGGTGCTAAGCCTGAAAATACAGGCAAGTCTGCACTGAGCCCCCAGCGTATGGTGAGAAGCACCAAACTATCCATGGTATATTTGTACCTGCGAATTCAGGACATTTTATTTTACTTTTGAGAATCCTGCTGAAGTCTTCAAGTTGTTTGTGACTGTGCACAATAAACCTGGAACATTGGGCTGTTAGGGCTAGTTCACACGTGAACTGCCCGCGCAGGTTTTGACACCGAGAGCCGCGGCGAGTCGCGTCTCTCTCTGGTCAAAACCCGCCTGCCGCGACCATCGCGGTCGCGGCTTTCCCCTCCGCTGTCGGCTTAAATGAATGAGCCGACATAGGAGGGTGCTGCAGGGGGCGGAAGCCTGACGATAGAAGCCTGAAGATAGGGCATGTCGCTTCTTTTCTCCGCTAGCAGCAGCCCGCCGCTAGCGGAAAAAAGAAGCCTGGCGGTCTGCATAGACCACCATTGTAAGGGGAGGTTTTTGATGCGAAATCCGCTGTCAAAAACCTCTAGAGTCAATAAATAAAGGTAAAGTAATAGCTCACCAGATTCCCATATGATGGTCCAATCTTCAGGGTGCACGGCTAGAAATTCCCGGACTCCTAGGGAAGACGTCAACTCGTGTGTAGCAAAATATATACCAGTCGGCACTCCTGAGATGTCCTTTTTCTTTAAAATTTAACTTTTATTCTCCATGTATAAAATGGGTAATACATACAAACAACGTGACAGTGAAGACACAAAAAGTGTTTTAAAAACCCATACTCTAGGTCTGGCCGACGCGTTTCTGGGTACGCTTTACCCCTTAGTCATAGCCTTCTGTTTCACTAACCTCTAGTTAGTTAGTTAGTGAAACAGAAGGCTATGACTAAGGGGTAAAGCGTACCCAGAAACGCGTCGGCCAGACCTAGAGTATGGGTTTTTAAAACACTTTTTGTGTCTTCACTGTCACGTTGTTTGTATGTATTACCCATTTTATACATGGAGAATAAAAGTTAAATTTTAAAGAAAAAGGACATCTCAGGAGTGCCGACTGGTATATATTTTGCTACACACGTGTCAAAAACCTCCCCTGGGCTCACGTGTGAACGAGCCATTACATCTGCCCATGTGTGCCGGAGATGTTTGTTGACCGGTGGGTCCCATGTTTACAAATATATATATATATATATATATATATATATATATATATATATATAGACACACACACACACACACACACACACAATACTATATGGAGATACCTAAATGCAGAGCAAACACCTTACACATAATGTATATATAGATCAATATAATATAATGACCACCACTTGTGTCATGTCCATATGTTTACCTAAAAATCTTATACTACTGTATGTATACCATACATAGAGATATGTCCTAATAAGTGGAACATATCCTATATCAATAATTGGCACTATATATATATATATATATACAGTGCACACAACTTACTTCTAGATTACACAACTTTAGCATAAATGGCATAAATGATAAAGACTATGGTGCTAGCAGAAGCCCCACCCACAGTCTTTCTTGGCCCCACCCTCCTTCAGAAAAGTGGCAAAGTCAGTGCAAAAGAGCCATTTATGACTATTTTACTTGCAAGTGGCATAAATCATCAAATTGCAACTTTTTTATGTCACAAAGTGGTGACAAGATATGAAGAATCCCCAAAATGTATCTAGAAATATGTATTACATAAGTGGACACTACTACACACATATATGTATAAATATAGAACACACACCTTGCATATACTGTATGTGGAGATACCTATTACTAAATACACACACACACATATATATATATATATATATATATCTTCACATCTGCATCTGTACATGTATACTGTACTTTTTGGACAATAATTACTTAAAGGAAAAACCTTGCTAAAAAGTCTACATCTTATAGTCTGAAGTCAGTGGGGACAAGCAGTGTCAGACCCCCTGATCGTATGCTTAATGATTGGCAGAAGTACTGATAAACCACTTTTTACAATCAATGAGTCATTTGTGCGGCTGCACAGTTCTCTCTCTCCCTGCCAGGTGAGTGTAGTACAGGATGATACAGCTAGTGGTCTGAACAGGGATTGCGTACACCAGCTATGTGGACTCCTGCCTGCATAATAACAGTGGTCCTTTTAGAATGAAAACATTACAATAGCAGCAACATGATCAGTAATCGTCCATGCTGCCTACACAGTAGTAACATGGCTATGCTTCTGCCCCACACAGTATAAATATCCTTAATGCCCTCCACACAGTACAATGCTCCTTAATTACCCTCACACAGTTATAGTTATAATTCCCCATTATTACACCACTCATGCATATTATTGGCCAAAAAATACAGTATGCATAGTGCATACACCGTATTTATACACATAAACACACAAACACAAACACACACACACACAATGTTGTATTATGCTGCTAGCCAATTTATTTGAATTGTCACGCAGTTCCTGCAGGTGAGTGTAGTGCAGGATGATACAGCTAGTGGTCTGAACAGGGATTGCGTACACCAGCTATTTGGACTCCTGCCTCCATAATAGCAGTGGTCCTTTTGGAATGAATACATTACAATAGCAGCAACATGATCAGTAATCGTCCATGCTGCCTACACAGGAGTAACATGGCTATGCTCCATTACTGCCCCCATACCGTATAAATCAGTGGCGGATCCAGGCTTTGCGGGGCCCTGGGCGATTGACTTTGGCGGGGCCCTACTTACCGGGGGGTCTGAGGGTATGGAATACCCCCCAGGGGAATGGGGGGGGGGCTCTGGGGGTCCCCCCCAGGATTTTTTGAAAAAATTAGCCCTAAAAATGCGTTTTTGAGGCGTTTTTTTAACTAGTTAGCTGTATTTGACCAATTGGGGGGGAGGGAGAGGGGTCACGTACACGGGAGCGAGCCTGTTCCTGTGTCTGCACCACACATGTGACCTAGCTTCCTGCTCACAGATAAAGGAGGGTCTCACCATCTATTTATAGAGCTGTATGTCTGATGCCTAGCTTCACCTATAATTAAAAAATAAAAAAATGTTATCCTGCACACCTCCTTTAATGTTCCCCAGGCTATTGGCTTCCATCACTGCACTCCCATGGTTTAATGTCCTCCTCCAGTGACCCCCATTATTTAATGCCCCCCTCCATTTGTCTCTAGTTTAATGACCCTCTTAAAGAGGACCTTTCATCACTTTGGGCAAATGCGGTTTTATATACCGCTAGAAAGCCGACTTTCATGATCTGTGCCCCATGTGAAGAGCTATCGGTGCCGATACCGTACCTCTTCACAATCAGAAGGGAGTTTCTGACACTCTGTCAGGAATGTCCTTCTTCACAGCAGTGCCTATAGCGCTGTACTGTGAGAGAGGGGAGGAACGCCCCCTCCCCACACTGCTGTGAAGAAGGACGTTCCTGACTGACTGTAAAGAGCTACAATACTGGCACCAATAGCTCTTCACTTGGGGCACAGATCCCCCCTTCAGTATTATATGCTTCACAGTGGCCCATCACACAGTATTATATGCTCCACTTTGGGCCCCCACACAAAGGGTTATATGCACCACAGTAGACCCCCACATAGTATCCCACTCAGTATTATATGCACCACAGTAGAGTTCACACACTCAATATTATATGCACCACAGTAGGGCCCCCAGACTCAGTATATGTACCACAGTAGGGCCCCACACTCAGTATTATATGCGCCACAGTAGGGCCCCCACACTCAGTATTATATGCACCACAGTAGAGCCCCCAGACTCAGTATATGTACCACAGTAGGGCCCCACACTCAGTATTATATGCGCCACAGTAGGGCCCCCACACTCAGTATTATATGCACCACAGTAGGGCCCCCAGACTCAGTATTATATGTACCACAGTAGGGCCCCACACTCAGTATTATATGCGCCACAGTAGGGCCCCCACACTCAGTATTATATGCACCACAGTAGGGCCCCACACTCAGTATTATATGCACCACAGTAGCGTTCCACACTCAGTATTATATGCACCACAGTATAGTGCCACACTCAGTATTATATGCACCACAGTAGGGCCCCACACTCAGTATTATATGCACCACAGTAGGGCCCCCACACTCAGTATTATATGCACCACAGTAGGGCCCCACACTCAGTATTATATGCACCACAGTATAGTCCCACACTCAGTATTATATGCACCACAGTAGGGCCCCACATTCAGTATTATATGCGCCACAGTATAGTCCCACACTCAGTATTATATGCACCACAGTAGGGCCCCCACACTCAGTATTATATGCACCACAGTAGGGCCCCACACTCAGTATTATATGCACCACAGTAGGGCCCCACACTCAGTATTATATGCACCACAGTATAGTCCCACACTCAGTATTATATGCACCACAGTAGGGCCCCACACTCAGTATTATATGCGCCACAGTATAGTCCCACACTCAGTATTATATGCACCACAGTAGGGCCCCACACTCAGTATTATATGCACCACAGTAGGGCCCCCACACTCAGTATTATATGCACCACAGTAGGGCCCCACACTCAGTATTATATGCACCACAGTAGGGCCCCCACACTCAGTATTATATGCACCACAGTAGGGCCCCACACTCAGTATTATATAGACCACAGTAGGGCCCCACACTCAGTATTATATGCACCACAATAGGGCCCCACACTCAGTATTATATGCACCACAGTATAGTCCCACACTCAATATTATATGCACCAAAGTAGGGCCCCACACTCAGTATTATATGCACCACAGTAGGGCCCCCACACTCAGTATTATATGCACCACAGTAGGGCCCCCACACTCAGTATTATATGCACCACAGTAGGGCCCCACATTCAGTATTATATGCACCACAGTATAGTCCCACACTCAGTATTATATGCACCACAGTAGGGCCCCACACTCAGTATTATATGCACCACAGTATAGTCCCACACTCAGTATTATATGCACCACAGTAGGGCCCCACACTCAGTATTATATGCACCACAGTAGGGCCCCACACTCAGTATTATATGCACCACAGTATAGTTCCACACTCAGTATTATATGCACCACAGTAGGGCCCCACACTCAGTATTATATGCGCCACAGTATAGTCCCACACTCAGTATTATATGCACCACAGTAGGGCCCCCACACTCAGTATTATATGCACCACAGTAGGGCCCCACACTCAGTATTATATGCACCACAGTAGGGCCCCACACTCAGTATTATATGCACCACAGTAGGGCCCCCAGACTCAGTATTATATGCGACACAGTAGGGCCCCACACAGTATCCCACTCCGTATTATATGCACCACAGTAGGGCCCCACACTCAGTAATATATGCAGCACAGTAGGGCGCCCACATTCAGTATTATATGCACCACAGTAGGGCCCCCACACTCAGTATTATATGCACCACAGTAGGCCCCCACACTCGGTAATATATGCACCACAGTAGGGCCCCACACTCAGTAATATATGCACCACAGTAGGGCCCCACACAGTATCCCACGCAGTATCATATGCATCACAGTAGGGCCCCCACACCCCAAGAATTTTACTTACCTGAAGTTCCACATGACATGTCCCACGAAGAGCAGCCAGCATCCTCCTCCATGTTCTGGCTGCAAGCGCTGATGACGCCAGTTCCTGGCAGATGCTGCGTCGGGGCAGAGGTCACTCTACAGCGCGACCACAGCATTTGCACATATTGCTGAAAGCAACGATCGCAAACTAACGGGAATTCCAGTACAGAATTCCCTGTTAGTTCTATGCTGGGGCGGGCAAGTGCCAGGGGCCCCCAGAGGCTATGTGGGCCCCGGCACTTGCCCAACTATGCTGTGTGCTGCCGCTGGCCATGCGACCTGCGTTGCGGGCTACGCCGCAGAGCCCCGCCGGGCGCGGGGCCCCGGGCGGTTGCCCGGCCCTGGATCCGCCTCTGGTATAAATATCCTTAATGTCCTCCACACAGTACAATGCTCCTTAATGACCCCCACACAGTTATAGATATAATTCCCCATTATTGCTCCACTCATGCATATTATTGGCCAAAAAATTTAGTATACATAGTGCATACACCATATTTATACACACACACACACACACACAATGTTGTATTATGATGCCAGCCAATTTATTTGAATTGTCACGCAGTTCCTGCAGGTACCTGGCAATACATATGGATTGCCAGCTGCAACTGCCTCCTTTGTCCCTCATCCCCCCTACTATTTGCAGCAATGGCTGTTATTAATTTCAATAGTGGTATTAGCAATTTCATGTTTGGCCCATTTGAATTTCGTGCCAAAACAACCGGCTTTACCTGTGGTAAATTCAAGCAGACAAGGGGCTGCATCATAGCAGCTAATAGCCATGCAACACTATCGATTCTGTTTTTTATTTTTCCGTTTTTTGTTTTTTTTTATCATTGTTCCACCAGTGTTTTATCCCCGTACTGTGACATCACTGTATCACAGTACAAGGTTACTGCTGCTAATAGAAGTAATGGCCCAGCAATCATTTGGCCTTGTGAATTTAGACGGCCACTGTTAATGGCCTACTGTAAGTAGAACTACACAAAGACATGTCTAAGTACATCCACATGACTGTATAAACATAGTATAAATACCTTGTACTACACACACATACACACACAGGTATCTACAGAACACACTACTTGCAGACAAGTTTATATATTGCATATCTTAATACATGTCTAAAAATATAAATATAAGGTACATGGTACATTACATACATAGATATATAGATATGACACACACATATTCCACATTACAAAGTTATCAGCAATGTTTCTGATAGAAGTAATGGTAGCCATGCATATGTTCTGTATAGAAAGAGGGTGGGCCAGAGGGGGAGACACAAGGGTACAAGTGTTGGCAATATTAGGCAAGGATCACACCATGTTCTTACTATACTGCTCATACATCCTCTGATATTTTAAGAAAACACAGAGCAAAAATATCAGATGCAGACAGATGCCTGGATAATAAAAAACATGGTTGTCTACATACTGTCCTGCAATAAAAATTAAAAAAATAGACAGTTGTATACGTTTTTTGGTCTTTAATGTCCATTTCTATTCAGGGCATCCGTTTTGTTCAGCAGTTTTATTTAATGGATTCATTAGCAGTATATTAAATCCATGTTGTGATCCTTGCTCCACAGTAGTTAGGCCCTGTTCAGATTACGTTTGAGGTGTCAGTTGGACGTACAGGACTCTGGAAATACTACAGACATAAATGTGTAGGGGCTGTGTCCAGTGCATGCAGCTGTATACCTCTCAGCTCCGTGTATCACCCATAGGCCACTAATGTATACATAACTATCACTCAGTATACATATCCACTGCATGGTCCTATACTGACTACAGGTATATGGCAGCCATGCTTGAAGCGTTTCCTAGCACATATACTACAGGACAACAGACTATGACTTTGGTTTCTAATCGATAAAATAGAGGCGGCGCAGACGCCATTGGCTTTAATAGCAGGTCAGGTCCTCCCTTGTATGACTGTGTATAGCAGCAGAGCGGCCTGCGCACCCCTGCCTGCCCCTGTAACACCCCAAACTGTAGTGAGCGCAGCTGATGGATGACAACTGATGCCACCGGCCATGGGACAATCCTATGAAAGTGACCAGAGACATGGAAATATTTCCAGCTTCTTGTATAAATGATGGCGCTGAATCCCGTCCAGAGCGGCGGCTGCTGTGCACACAGACTAATACTGGACACGTGTTACTATGTGTAATGTGCTGCTTCTAGTCATTAGTCTTATGTCTTACCATCCTCCTTATCAGGATTAGACCCCGATCTCTTACCATAGACGTCACCACCATCACCGCACCACCTCCATCTCTCTCCTTCACTGTCCTATAACTGACAACCGCCAACTGATTATTCAAATTAATATCCAGCAATCCTATTGGCTGTAAGAGGCTGCAGTTACCATGGTGACGTATACAGCCGAGGAGTTAACCCCTTAAGTGCCAGTACTGATTTATCATGAAGGCTTTTATTCATGTTTCCATAGACATTACTGTTTGAGGACCTGTTTATGCAGGATGAGGTGCAGGTTACCTTTTATTAACTCTTTCTAAGAAAAAAAGTGAAATAAAAGCATTTTAACTTTTGCACTTTTTGCCAAGCTTTATTGTATTGTATTCAGTGGGTCAGTACAATCACATTCACTACATGTTTGCTTCACTGCTTCTGCTAAATAAAAGCACATCTCCTGAAAAAAGGATTTATTTATTTTTTATGTTGATACAAGGTTTTTGTTATTTTTGCATTGATGTAGCCATATGAGTGACACACAACTCTCTGACACCAGGCATTGAATTCACTGCTAGGAAGGGCCAGGAGACCATGGCCGGGGGCTGTTCAGAAAGCTGGGGCCTGCTCTTCATGCCAAAGATGTCATTGACAGAATAATGTCCCTTAGTGGCCCTCCATGTAGTATAATGTCCCTTAGTGGCCCTCCACACACTATAATATCCCGCAGTGGTCCCTATATAGTATAATGTCCCACAGCGGCTTTTCCACACAGTATAATGTCCTAATGTCCCATATTGGCCCTATCACATACTATAAAGCCCAACAGTACCTCGACTACACAGTATAATGTGCCATAATGGTACAAACAGAGTTGGCCAAATGGGTTCAACAATTTGGGGTTCGCCACCCATGAACTAGTATTTTACTATGCATAATTACACATTATAATGGGGCGAATGTGCAGTTACTTGTTGCTGGGCTCACTTACAACATCACACTTCACACATATTATAATCGGCCCCTGGTGCTCGGGTCAGGCAGACATCTTTTATAGCTTTTGTTTTTGCTTTTTTTGGAATAGAAATCTCCATCTAGTGATAAATAGAAATACACAAAGTGCATAATGTTACCGTAGCTAACCCATCAATTGTAGCTAGCAATAGCTTACCCCAGTTACATCCGTATAAAGACTCCATTATATTATGTTATTTATGGGCTTCATTCAATAGAAATACCGAAATGATTTCACTTTCAGATCGTTGTTGTGAAAAGAAAGCATTGAGGCAGATAAATACTATATTTCTTAGCAGATAGATGGCTGTTAGGACAATGGAAGACATTAGAGCAGTGATGACGAACCTTTTTGAGACCAAATGCCCAAACTGCAACCAAAAACCCAATAAACTATTGCGGAGTGCCTCTGTGAATGCACAATTGCGGACCCACAAACTACAGTGGTGTGAATGGGGCTTTACAGAGCTTGGACTGAAAGGTAAAGGTCTCTGCATTTGGTACTTTTGAACAATTAATTTTCACTATCTACATCGCACAGAATCTGTTTTATAGTGGCTGCGCAATGTTATTACATCCTGTACTAATATCATGTCTGCTATAAAACAGATACTGTGTGATATAAATAGTGAGGGGACCCCACATAGTACAATCTGCCCCACAGTGGCCCTCACACACAGTACAATCTGCCTCACAGTGGCCCTCACACACAGTACAATCTGCCCCACAGTGGCCCTCACACACAGTACAATCTGCCCTGCAGTGGCCCCCACACAAAGTACAATCTGCCCCGCAGTGGCCCCACACACACAGTACAATCTGGCCCGCAGTGGCCCCACACACACAGTACAATCTGGCCCGCAGTGGCCCACACACACAGTACAATCTGGCCCGCAGTGGCCCCCATACACAGTACAATCTTCCCCGCAGTGGCTCCCCCACACAGAACAATTTCCCCACAGTGGCCCCCCCCACACAGTACAACCTGCCCCACAGTGGCCCCCACAAAGGATTATACCTGTATGCTCTACAGTAGTCCCCCCTCCCCAGACAGTATTAAAGGGTCCACAGTAGCCCCCTTCCCCACACAGCATGAAATGGTCCACAGTAGCCCCCTCCCACACAGCATGAAATGGTCCACAGTAGCCCCCTCCCACACAGCATGAAATGGTCCACAGTAGCCCCCTCCCACACAGCATGAAATGGTCCACATTAGCCCCCTCCCACACAGCATGAAATGGTCCACAGTAACCCCCTTCCGACACAGCATGAAATGGTCCACAGTAGCCCCCTCCCACACAGCATGAAATGGTCCACAGTAGCCCCCTTCCCACACAGCAGGAAATGATCCACAGTAGCCCCCTTCCCCACACAGCAGCAAATGGTCCAAGTAGCCCCCTCCTCGAACAGCATGAAATGGTCCACAGTAGCCCCCTCCTCACACAGCATGAAATGGTCCACAGTAACCCCCTTCCGACACAGCATGAAATGGTCCACAGTAGCCCTCTACCCACACAGCATGAAATGGTCCACAGTAACCCCCTTCCCCACACAGCATGAAATGGTCCACAGTAGCCCCCTTCCCACACAGCATGAAATGGTCCACAGTAGCCCCCTTCCCCACACAGCATGAAATGGTCCACAGTAGCCCCCTTCCCACACTGCATGAAATGGTCCACAGTAGCCCCCTCCCACACAGCAGGAAATGGTCCACAGTAGCCCCCTCCCACACAGCATGAAATGGTCCACAGTAGCCCCCTCCCACACAGCATGAAATGGTCCACAGTAGCCCCCTCCCACACAGCATGAAATGGTCCACAGTAGCCCTCTCCCACACAGCATGAAATGGTCCACAGTAGCCCCCTCCCACACAGCAGGAAATGGTCCACAGTAGCCTCCTCCCACACAGCAGGAAATGGTCCACATTAGCCCCCTCCCACACAGCATGAAATGGTCCACAGTAACCCCCTTCCGACACAGCATGAAATGGTCCACAGTAGCCCCCTCCCACACAGCAGGAAATGGTCCACAGTAACCCCCTTCCCACACAGCATGAAATGGTCCACAGTAGCCCCCTTCCCCACACAGCATGAAATGGTCCACAGTAGCCCCCTCCCACACAGCAGGAAATGGTCCACAGTAGCCCCCTCCCACACAGCAGGAAATGGTCCACAGTAGCCCCCTCCTCACACAGCATGAAATGGTCCACATTAGCCCCCTCCCACACAGCATGAAATGGTCCACATTAGCCCCCTCCCACACAGCATGAAATGGTCCACAGTAGCCCCCTTCCCCACACAGCATGAAATGGTCCACATTAGCCCCCTCCCACACAGCATGAAATGGTCCACATTAGCCCCCTCCCACACAGCATGAAATGGTCCACATTAGCCCCCTCCCACACAGCATGAAATGGTCCACAGTAGCCCCCTTCCCCACACAGCATGAAATGGTCCACAGTAGCCCCCTCCCACACAGCAGGAAATGGTCCACAGTAGCCCCCTCCCACACAGCAGGAAATGGTCCACAGTAGCCTCCTCCCACACAGCAGGAAATGGTCCACATTAGCCCCCTCCCACACAGCATGAAATGGTCCACAGTAACCCCCTTCAGACACAGCATGAAATGGTCCACAGTAGCCCCCTCCCACACAGCAGGAAATGGTCCACAGTAACCCCCTTCCCACACAGCATGAAATGGTCCACAGTAGTCCCCTTCCCCACACAGCATGAAATGGTCCACAGTAGCCCCCTCCCACACAGCATGAAATGGTCCACAGTAGCCCTCTCCCACACAGCATGAAATGGTCCACAGTAGCTCCCTTCTCCACACAGCATGAAATGGTCCACAGTAGCCCCCTCCCACACAGCATGAAATGGTCCACAGTAGCCCCCTCCCACACAGCATGAAATGGTCCACAGTAGCCCCCTCCCACACAGCATGAAATGGTCCACAGTAGCCCCCTCCCACACAGCATGAAATGGTCCACAGTAGCTCCCTTCTCCACACAGCATGAAATGGTCCACATTGCATTTGCACAACCGGCTGAAAGCAGTGATAGCTCACTAATGGGGAATCCTGTACCAGATTCCCCTGTTATTGAGCGATCCGGGCGACCGCACACATGCCAGCAGAAGGGTCTCTGCGTGCCCTCTCTGGCACATGTGCCATAGGTTCACCATCACTGATCTAGAACAACATACAGCGGAATGGAGAAACCTTTGCGTGTTCGTCCATCTTCATTGCAGCCATGAGACAGAGGTCAGTGGACCTCCTGAGATGAGGGTCCCAGACATGCATTTATCAGTTGTTTATGGTGTATTCTGGGGTTACTGTGGTAAATGTCCAGCTATGAATACAGCGTTAAGGTAAATGATGGTGAACGATGCTTGAAACAACCTGACATTGTTCTGTATTGTACAGTATATGTATCCCTATATAACACCATGGTGACCTATGGGAGTAAATCTCCCACATTGACATTCTTTGCTGATAGGATACAGAGAGTTATTTTATAGGCTGCCTCATTCAGTCTTGAACTTTTTCTGATTTTGCTGCAGCTTTATTTTTAGTAACTTTTCTCTTAATGTTCCAGCTGCAAACATTTAGCCATTTACTGCCAGATGTTTACAACCCTCGAAGCCTCTAACAATGAGCACATTTCCTATAGGACATATATAACCCTCTATTCCATTGATATAAGTACTTGTTCCAGGCAGGTCTCTTGTAATTCATCTCACCATAGAAAAGAGCTTACACATTGTATATGATATATATGTTACTAGCTATACCCACGACTTCGTCCGCGAACCCCCCTTCCTTGGGCGAAGCATGTGCAGCACGGCCCGTTGGCCCCCCCACTGCCCTTTTCTTGTGGCCACCACGGTCCCCTCCCACACCCTGGTGTGGCGGGACCCCACAGCCCTGCTGCTCTGGCCCCGGCTCCCCACCTAGCACCCCTGCTCTCCCACCCACGCCCCCTCCCCCCTTTAGAGCCTACAGTCACCTTCCACATCTCCCCCCCTGCCCCCACCACCACCAACCACCCGTGACCCCGGTCACCCACCTCCCCCTTTAACCTGTGCAATCCCTCCTACTCACCCTCGGCCCTCTGGTCCCAACCCCCCCACCAAAAACCCCCTCCAGGCCCCCTCCCTAACTCCCAGCACCTCCCCTAAACCACCAACCCCCCGCCCCCTCTTTCTCCTACCCAGCGCCTCTCCCCCCCCCAGCCCCCTACACACCAACTCTTGTAAACCCCCCACCACCACCACCAGTAAGGAAACTGGCGATCACGGAACCTCCAGCACTCACCTGGCATATGCTGGGGATGTCTGTGTGTAGTGACTGTGACATGAGAGTTATGTGAGTGCTGTCTATTCCCGGCCACACAGTACGCGGGTATGGGCGGCTGTGGGCTTGAGGCCTGGTCGTGCTGCTGTATGTAATTCCAGCATTAGGCGATATGTGGCTGGCCGGCATGTGAGCAGCGTTGGGAACATGCAGGCAGCCACCATGTTCAGGCAAGTGTCCTCGCGCACTGGCCATGCCCACATTTCGGCGCTAACCTATGGGGCTGTCTCCCTATCCCGCCCCCGCACCGCCATGCACCAATCAGAGCTGCGTGTCACTACCTGCGCTGACCTCAGGACCGACAGTGGAGCCGGAACCAACTTTTGGGGGTCGCGGTGGCGATTTGGGGTGAGTGAGACACGTTTAAAGTAGCCTATGTATCCTTCCTGGCCAAATCCATTCAGCCGTTTGGGTGTGATTGAGGAACAAACATCCAAACACACAAACTTTTCACTTTATAATATTAGTAGGATGTATGATGTATGCACATGGTTATAGTATTCATTCGGCCTGTCCAGGAGTTTGAAGAAACTAACAAGAAAGGAAAAGTTTCCATTCCAGAGCCAGTGATTTTGTGTGAGGACTGTCTACTTTAGACACAATGTTACTATTTTAAAGATCTTACTCATCTCCCGCTTGTAGCTATTTCTGTCGTGTTGACCATTTTTTAATCCATTCCAGGAGAGTCAGCTCCAAAGTAAAGTTCATAGAATTTAGTTACTTTTCCATGACATGGAGACCCAAAGTCACAGATTTTTTTCATTTTCAGATTTTTTCACTGTTTTGCATTTCCTTGTAAAGGTAATTCAGCCCAGTGTAAGATGGTAAACTCTATGATGGCAGTCCAATGTACTCATTAAGGGGGCATTCACACGGAGTAACGCCGGGCGTGTATCACAGCCGTACCTGCCGGCGTTACGGCAGACTGCCGAACACTTCCCATTCACTTCAATGGGAGCGCTCGTAAACGCCGCTGTTACGTGCGCTCCCATTGAAGTGAATGGGAAGTGTTCGGCAGTCTGCCGTAACGCCGGCGTGTATGGCTGTGATACACGCCCGGCGTTACTCCGTGTGAATGCCCCCTAAGGCTTCAGCTCTCCAGACAGGTCTGTTTTATTAAGTGATTTAATAATGAATTCTCCATAATGTATCATCCTTCCTGTTAACTATAACACTGACTGAACAGTTCTGAGAGTATCAGATTGTGCAGGAATACGTCCCTTTGACAAATGAAATGGAACACTGAGGCCTGGTTCACATTTGTGTTCTGTATTCTGTTCAGGAAATCCGCTTGGGGACCCTCCAAACAGAATGCATTAAAAAGCGTTGAGCAATGAAAGCACACGGACCCCTTAGGGTGCCTTCACACGGCGTAGCACGCCGCTCCTTTAGACACGTATACACGTGTCCGAGTGCGGTGCTTCAAAACAGCCCATTGATTTCAATGGGTGCCGATATACGCATGCTACCCATTGAAATCAATCGGAGGCTTTTTTACCTATTGATTTAAATGGGGAGCACGTGTATATCGACACCCATTGAAATCAATGGGCTCTGTTTTGAAGCGCTGCTCTCGGACACGTGTATACATGTGAAATGGAGCGGCGCCCTACACCGTGTGAAGGCACGCTTAGACTATAATGGGGTCCGTGTGTTTTCCGCGTGGTGTCCACATGAGTCATGCAGAGAAACAAGTAGTGCTTGAAGTACTTTCCTCTTCACATGATTTGTGAAGACCCCATTATAGTCTATGGGGTCTGTGTGCTATTGCTCAAAGCTTTTTAATACGTTTGGTATTCTGTTCGGGGGGTCCCCAAGCGGACTCCCCAAACAGAATGCCAAACTCAGATGTGAACCAGACCTGAAATGAGGATAGGTCATCAATTACAGATCAGCAGGGATCTGACACGCAGGCTCCCGGCCAATCAACTGTTTGAAGGGGCTGCAGTGTTATCCAGCAAAGTGCCTTACCATGGCATAGAAGCTGCACTTGATATCACAGGTTGGCCCTTCACATGGCCCTACATCAAAGAGCTGATCAATACAAGGGACCACCATAGATCTTCAATTGATGACCTATAAGGAGAAGTTATCAATTAAAAGACCTGAATAACTCTTTTTGGGCTGAAGCCCCACTTTGCGAGAATGCAGCATTTTACAGTATATGCAAAGCAAATGGCATTCTGGTTGATCCCATCCACACATGTAAAAAAAAATGTTTAGTGGAAAAGCTGTGTTTTCTCAAAATTGCTTGCGTTTTTGAAATTGGCAGCAATTATATATCAATAATATCAATTATACCTACGGCAACGCTTGCTTTTTTGTATAGGGACAATAAGGGCAGAAAGTGAAAGTCTGCAGAGGAAAACTCTGCAAAAATGCTATAAAAAAGCTTTGTTTTTATGCTGCGTTTCGCTACGTGGCGCTTTTGCCTTAAGTTCAATGTTTAAATAGCTTGCAGTAAGCGCCTAAACTTCCCCTTGTGGGAGTAGCCGCTATAGAGTGCAAGTAGCCAAAAATTCAGCTCTAATTACATGAAAGGGATCTGCAGATCTCTATCAGAGAACTATATTAAGAAAGTGAGTATTAGCACCAGACAGACCTTCATTATCTAAGGCAGAAAAGCATTGAACAGACAAGTTGGCATGCACTGGAGGATGCTTCTTGGCAGCTTGGCATTGGCATATGTCACTGAAAGGTCAGTCAGCTTCAAAGACATCTTCACATTAAGCGTCTATATAAGAACTTGGAGTGGTTCTCCTTGCAGCAGTCCTGCGCTACTTATAGATGTAGGGCATTCTTAACCTTGCAGCTTTTCTTTATTAATACTGTTCTTTTTGGTGCAATGTGTGTATGTGAATGAAGCGCGTCCTGCCGACTCGGGAGGAATTTAGTTGATGCCACTGAATTATTTAGGTCAGGAGAAAGAAAATGAGAGCTCGGACATGGGTCAGCCGTTGTAGTCTGTTGCTTTACAGTTAATCCCACTGTGCGCTGCTTTTCTATTAATGACACAAAATCTCCTCCTGAATTATTGGGCACAAGATGCTGCATTCTGCAGACAGAAATACCCAGGGAAACGCGGGCCCACCAGTCTAAATAATTACATTTCATTTAGATGATTGACAGGAATGCAAATGACAAATAATTGTCACATCAGAAATAGCATTTGCCGGCGAATACAATACACATTTATTTCAGAAAATGAATGTTCCATCTCTGTTCTACAAGGTAATTGAATTTCTGCATCTTCTTAGATGTGCATCAGCGCATGAATGTTACTTTGAAGAAATGATACCCTGATGGCGATAACTACCAGGGCGTGATACTAAAGTGCAGAACGCAACACGCAAACACACTGGGTCAGCTGCACTACAAAACAATATGAAGTAAGTAGGTGCAAACTCAATATGGCTGCAAAAAAAACCCCTGCAGCAACAGCCTATTATAATATGGGTTTTCCAAAGAGTTGGCTGGAGTGGAATACAGTATAGCTTGCAGGTCCTGGACTCTGGGATAGTGATAAGGTATGGAACGTCTGGAGTGACATCAGGTTTCACTGTCTGGCTGATGGATGCATCATGGTTTGCAAATGCCAAGAGAAGACTTACTGCTGGAACATAAAGTACCTACTGCAAACCTCAGCAGAGGGGGTAATGGTATGGGGCTGTTTATCAGGCCCCTTATTGATGATAATATTACACCATGCAGACACTTTACACAGTTTATGCTTCCAAATTGGAAGCAGTTTGGGGAACACCCTTTCCTTTTCCAGAAAGCAGGTACCTTTGTGTACAAAGAAATGGTTCAGTATAGAGCAGGGCTCAGGATCCTTCGGCACTCCAGCTGTTGTGAAGTTACAATTCCCAGTATGCATACTTACTGTGCTCTTCTTTGAACTACCATAGAACTGAATAAAGGATAGGAGTTGGAGGTTCACAACAGCTGGACTGCCGTAGATTGCTGAACCCTGGTGTAAAGGAAGTTGAGTGACCTGCGTAGACATTTGGCACCTACTCATCCCAATGGGGTTCTATTGAGTAGATGCCAAATGTATATGCAGGTCACTTAACTTTTTTTTTTTTTTTTTTTTTTTTTTTTACACGAGTTCAGAAACCTTTGGCGTTGGAATGCCACTGCTGAGCCAGACCTTCTCCCATACAACATCTGTGCCGAATATTACAAATGCTCTTTAGGTTGACTGGACATAGGTTTCAACAGGTTCCCAAATCTTCAGGAAGACTTCCCAGATGCATAGAAGTCCCAAAGCAAAAACCTCAACTCTATAATAAAACTCATGGTTTTAGAATGGGATGTCCAGCATATAGGTGCGATAATGAGGTGTCCATATATTTTAGGCTACATAGTGTAAACACGTCAGTTGAGGCACTGCATAATTCTTTCAAATTTGTCCAGACGTCACAGTAAAAATTGGCAACAAAGAGAGTAAAATGAGTATAAAAACACATTAACACACAGCAGAATAAACACATTTTATAGTATACTGTGGATATACACTACTGTTCAAAAGGTTAGGGTCACTTAGAAATGTCCTTATTTTTGAAAGAAACGCACAGTTTTTTTTCAATGAAGATAAAATGATTAAATGAATAAGAAATACACTCTATACATTGTTAATGTGGTAAATGACTATTCTAGCTGAAAATATCTGGTTTTTAATGCAATATCTACATAGGTGTATAGAGGCCCATTTCCAGCAACCATCACTCCAGTGTTCTAATGGTACATTGTGTTTGCTAACTGTGTAAGAAGGCTAATGGTTGTTTAGAAAACTCTTGAAAACCCTTGTGCAAGTATGTTAGCACAGCTGAAAACAGTTTTGCTGGTTAGAGAAGCTATAAAACTGACCTTCCTTTGGGCTAGTTGAGAATCTGGAGCATTACATTTGTTGGTTCCATTAAACTCTCATAATGGCCAGAAAAAGAGAACTTTCATATGAAACTCGACAGTCTATTCTTGTTCTTAGAAATGAAGGCTATTCCATGCAAGAAATTGCCAAGAAACTGAAGGTTTCCTACAACTGTGTGTACTACTCCCTTCAGAGGACAGCACAAACAGGCTCTAACCAGAGTAGAAAGAGAAGTGGGAGGCTGCGCAACAAGACAAGTACATTAGAGTCTCTAGTTTGAGAAATCGACACCTCACAGGTCCTCAACTGGCAGCTTCATTAATAGTACCCGCAAAACGCGAGTGTCAACGTTTACAATGAAGAGGCGACTCCGGGATGCTGGCCTTCAGGGCAGAGTGGCAAAGAAAAAGCCATATCTGAGACTGGCTAAGAAAAGGAAAAGATTAATATGGGTAAAAGAACAGACATTGGATATAGGAAGATGGGAAAAAAGTGCTATGGAGAGACGAATCAAAGTTTGAGGTGTTTGGATCACACAAAAGAACATTTGTGAGACGCAGAACAACTGAAAAGATGCTGGAAGACGCCTGACGCCATTTGTCGAGCATGGTGGGGGTAATGTGATGGTCTGGGGTTGCTTTGGTGCTGGTAAAGTGGGAGATTTGTACAAAGTAAAAGGGATTTTGAATAAGGAAGGCTATCACTCCATTTTGCAACGCCATGCCATACCCTGTGGACAGCGCTTGATTGGAGCCAATTTCATCTTACAACAGGACAATGATCAAAAGCCACCTCCTCCTGTAATGGAGTGTCCAGTGCAGTCACCAGATCTCAACACCATTGAGCTGTTGTGGGAGCCGCTTGACCGTATGGTATGCAAAAAGTGCCCTTCAAGCCAATCCAACTTGTGGGAGGGGCTTCTGGAAGCATGGGGTGAAATTTCTCCAGATTACCTCAGCAAATTAACATCTAGAATGCCAAAAGTCTGCAATACTGTCATTGCTGCAAATGGAGCATTCTGTGACGAAAGCAAAGTTTGAAGTTGAAAATTATTATTTCAAATAAAAATGATTATTTCTAACCTTATCAATGTCTTGACTATATTTTCTACTAATTTTGCAACTCATTTGATAAATAAAAGTGTGAGTTCTCATGGAAAAGACAAAATTGTCTGGGTGACTCCAAACTTTTGAACGGTAGTGTATTATCAAACGCCGAGCAAATAGAGAGGGCGTTACTGACTGTGGCGCAATGGTATGAGGAATATAGTAGTTCAGTTTGCTTATCCCCCGCCTCTTCCTCTCTCAGCTGGAATAGATTAAATATGAGGGGCGTTTTTTGTGAAGTATAGCTGTGGGCAGCATTGGTGAATGGTTTGCAGTCGCTCCCCTTTTCCCCTGGCCTAGCTGCAGTGGTGGTTTGCCCCTGCGGTTTATACAGGCTTCCCTGCTTCTCCTTCTTCCTCCTACCCCCCTCCCTTATTGTTTATTTAACCCAAGTTGTTATATATCTATATTTACATATTTTATTTATTCTTTGTATATTTTGTGATATATTGTTTCTCTCTATTGTTTCTCTTAGTTTCCTGCAGTTTTCTGCATTTTTGCCTAAGTCACAGCTGGCGGTATAAGAGATGGATGTTGGAGATGATGATGGACTTGTCCACAGGGAGTCCTGCGGTCAGCATATCGCGTCATCTCACGTATTTGTGACGTCACCAGTTATCATGTGGGTTAGTTATGACGTCAAGGTTTTTATGACGTCATCGTTTACAATGATGACGTATTGAAGCAAAGATAAATAAAGCTGTGGCCGACCCTGTCCACTTTGAGTTTTAAATTTATGTGTGTGTCATTATTCAATTTTAAGTGGGGGGGGAGATTATGATGGGTTGAGTGTTTGTTCACTCTACACAGTCTAAAAATTGTAGCAGGCCCTAAAGTATAGGATGCAGAATTCTGCTGTGGATTTCATCCTTTGCGGTGCAATTTAACAGAGATTATAATGGAGGGGAATAACATTGAATCCAACCTATATAATCCTACTCGTTTGATCCAGAAGAACATAAAAAAAAAAAAAAAAAAAAAAACTATTAAGCAAATGCCAAATGACTTTTCATAGTGGAAAATTTCTTCCCGACTCCAAATCTTGTTCTTGTCCAAGTGATCAACCATCACAACATCCTGGGGCAACAAGTGAGAGGAAGGAGACTGTAGGGCAATGGTGTCTGTCAGGGCACAATAGTCTGCAAATATTAGGAGGGGGTTGTTCGTAGCAATTATAGGGAGAATAATGGCTGGCAATGGGGGGCTGTTGTGGAATATTATGGGCACTGGGACTGTGGGTTTTTTATGGGGTTGTGGCTGGCAGCTATGATATAAATTAGGACTGATAGTTCTATTAGGCAACCTTACTGACAATAGTGGCTTGTAATTCTAGGGGTAACTGTGGCTTGATATCAAGTTTGACACTAGTTGCTGGATGTTTCTCACATAATTCCCAGCCACGCTTTAACGCCCAATTGTTGTTACAGTAAATTTGCTAACATATGTTGGTTGAGATAGGAAAAAGCAAAGCCAGTTACAATAGAGTAATGCCAGGGGTGAACATACCTTTTTTGCCGCCTGAGGCGGACGACAGAAAGCCCCCCCCCCCCCCCCCCGAGAGGAGGCGGCAGGGCGGAGTGAAGGGGGGCGTGGTAGAGCGGCGTTGGCAGGCAGAGAGCTGGGCCTCCCCAATCCACCGCTCACTTCCCGTGCCGGGCTGCCGAGACGGTGACGCTAAGGTAAGCAAAAATGCCGCCCCCCAGGGCCCTGGCATAGCGCCGCCTGAAGCGGTCGCTTCGGGTCGCCTCATGGGAGGTGCGGCGCTGAGTAATGCTGCAAGGTCAGACTACAAAAGGGTTTTGTAGTCTGTTACTATGGAGATGCATAGGCCTAGATAGAAACATTAGAGGACTTCTCATTTGAGATACTTGAGGTTTTCTACTTGTTAGTAACCTAGTAAAGTCCACAAATTACCATTAAATGAAATGATCTCCTTGAGGCTGCAGGTGCTGATAACTCCGGATCACAGCGATGTTAAGGATATAATTTCTAATGATACAGCAGTCGTATCAGGATTATAACAAGTATATATCATTTTTTTTACCAAGCCCCTGGACCTAGAAAATATATAACACAAATAAATGAAAGTTGTTATAACTTTTCTTGTCACGACGACCTTTAATATCTTCAAAATAGGTTACCTCCAGGCAGGCGAGGTCTTAATAAGATCAAAGTCTACACATCAGTCAGGAAATAATAGGTGATCTAATTAGAAGTAAAAAAAAACTGCTTATCCTGGTGCGAAAATGAAGAGAATTTCAACTTCAAAGAGAAAGGAAAAGGGGCTATTAAATAGGAACAGAATATATTAACAAAGTAAGGTTTATTCACTAAAGGCGATGCTTTCCTCCGAGACATAAGGATGCAGGCTGCTAAGAAAAGGATGAATCTTACACTGAAGTCATAGGTTTAAGCATTTAGCCTAAGAATATCGGACAGAAATGAGTTGGTGGGATTTTGTTTATTTGGCAGATTGTTACTATTGGAAATCTCTCTGCATTCTCACAGTAACACATTGATCTGACACTTACATGACCAGGTTCTAGTACATTATACCGAAATGATCAAATCCACAGACACCTGAATTTAAAGAGAACTACAAAAAACTAAAATGAATCATTTTTACATGATGTGGGTTATACAGTCATGTCAATAAATAGGATCCAGTACTCTAAACCAGACCAACAAAGCCACTGAACTCTATAACATATACCGACCAATTACAAATGTAGTCAGTCAAAACCCATTACCTCTGAAATCCATAATTATTTAAGGGGTTAAAAACAAATCTACTCATAAAATCCCTGTCTGCTTCTACCTCTGTACACTATGTAACACCTGGAAGGAAACCTGGCAAGTTATGAAAGTCATAGCAGGGATAAATTGTCCATCGACTATAGACATCTTACACAGTTATGGCAGCTACGTGTACATTCCTACCAGGTCAGCTGCTATGGGCTCCAGAGGTAATGGGAGCCATGTCCACGCCAACGTAAAGTGCAGATAGTAATAGTTATAGAAACTAAGTTTAAAACTGAATTCAGGCTCTTTCTAGCTATGTTGTCTCATATTTATCCTTGCTGTGTGCATTATCCCTTTTTATTTTTTTACATTGCTTCCTGTGATCTCATCTGCTGGTGATATCATAGCATGTCTTTTCCATATGCTGAGTGTGCATATATGTGCTATATCACTGTGTGCACTCTCCGTGTACTGTGTGTATTATCTCTGTGTATTAGGGAGCTTGGTAACATATTGATATGATACAGTCTCAAAGAGTGTGACATGTAGTAATTCAGTGAGTACAGACCACAAGAGATCACGGTTTTATGTGATTCCCCACCCAAGTATCAGTCCATGCGCGGTTCTACGTGTTCTGATTTATACACCCTTGTAATACTAGCATACTGTACACGGCCTGCTGAAGAACTCCACAATCCTGATGAACACGGACTCGACTTACTAAGTGAAGAATGATAGTATACA
Source organism: Leptodactylus fuscus (assembly GCF_031893055.1). Taxonomy (NCBI): domain Eukaryota; kingdom Metazoa; phylum Chordata; class Amphibia; order Anura; family Leptodactylidae; genus Leptodactylus; species Leptodactylus fuscus. The sequence continues at coordinate 174,331,584 of NC_134268.1, read as the reverse complement.
GCTTGTGTCACAAACATAAAACATTGTGCCAGCGGGAGCGCTTTACAATGTAGACTAATGGCTCTAATGTCTTCCATTGTCCAAACAGCCATCTATCTGCTAAGAAATATAGTATTTATCTGCCTCAATGTTTTCTTTTCACAACAACGATCTGAAAGTGAAATCATTTCGGTATTTCTATTGAATGAAGCCCATAAATAACATAATATAATGAAGTCTTTATACGGATGTAACTGGGGTAAGCTATTACTAGCTACAATTGATGGGTTAGCTACGGTAACATTATGCACTTTGTGTATTTCTATTAATCACTAGATGGAGATTTCTATTCCAATAAAAGCAAAAACAAAAGCTATAAAAGATGTCTGCCTGACCCGAGCACCAGGGGCCGATTATAATATGTTTGAAGTGTGTGGTTGTAAGTGAGCCCAGCAACAAGTAACTGCACATTCGCCCCATTATAAGGGCGCTTTCACACCTGCGCTCATTGTCCAGTTTGTGCAATCAGGCCGGTTTTCATCTTCTGCCTCGCGAAACTGGACAGGAGACGGAAACCTGGTGGTCAGCTTTCAAACACATTCACTTGAATGGGTTTGCAAAGGTGACTGCCATGTGTGCACTTTCTGCCTGTCCGCGGGGAAACCATTGTTCTTAGCCAGACACAGAGTTGGAAATGCAGGACTTTGTGTCCAATTAAAAAAACTGTTTCCCTGCGTACAGGCAGAAAGTGCACACATGGCGGTCACCTTTGCAAACCCATTCAAGTGAATGGGTTTGAAAGCTGACCACCAGGTTTCCGTCTCCTGTCCAGTTTCGCGGGGGCAGAAGATGGAAACCGTCCGGATTGCACAAACTGGACAATGAGCGCTGGTGTGAAAGTGCCCTAATCTGTAATTATGCAGAGTATAATCCTAGTTCATGGGTGGTGAACCCGTTTGCCCAGCTATGTATGTGCCATTATGGCACATTATACTGTGTAGTGGAGGCACTGTTAGGCATTATAGTGTGTGAAGGGGCCAATATGGGACATTATACTGTGTGGAGGGGCCGCTGTGGGACATTATACTATATGGGGCCACTATGGGACATTATACTGCACGCAGGGGGCACTATGACTACATCAATGCTAAAAGAACAAAAAACCTTGTGGTAAGATTAAAAAATCCTTTTTTCAGGAGATGTGCTTTTATTTAGCAGAAGCAGTGAAGCAAACATGTAGTGAATGTGATTGTACTGACCCACTGAATACAATACAATAAAGCTTGGCAAAAAGTGCAAAAGTTAAAATGCTTTTATTTCACTTTTTTCCTAGAAAGAGTTAATAAAAGGTAACCTGCACCTCATCCTGCATAAACAGGTCCTCAAACAGTAATGTCTATGGAAACATGAATAAAAGCCTTCATGATAAATCAGTACTGGCACTTAAGGGGTTAACTCCTCGGCTGTATACGTCACCATGGTAACTGCAGCCTCTTACAGCCAATAGGATTGCTGGATATTAATTTGAATAATCAGTTGGCGGTTGTCAGTTATAGGACAGTGAAGGAGAGAGATGGAGGTGGTGCGGTGATGGTGGTGACGTCTATGGTAAGAGATCGGGGTCTAATCCTGATAAGGAGGATGGTAAGACATAAGACTAATGACTAGAAGCAGCACATTACACATAGTAACACGTGTCCAGTATTAGTCTGTGTGCACAGCAGCCGCCGCTCTGGACGGGATTCAGCGCCATCATTTATACAAGAAGCTGGAAATATTTCCATGTCTCTGGTCACTTTCATAGGATTGTCCCATGGCCGGTGGCATCAGTTGTCATCCATCAGCTGCGCTCACTACAGTTTGGGGTGTTACAGGGGCAGGCAGGGGTGCGCAGGCCGCTCTGCTGCTATACACGGTCATACAAGGGAGGACCTGACCTGCTATTAAAGCCAATGGCGTCTGCGCCGCCTCTATTTTATCTATTAGAAACCAAAGTCATAGTCTGTTATCCTGTAGTATATGTGCTAGGAAACGCTTCAAGCATGGCTGCCATATACCTGTAGTCAGTATAGGACCATGCAGTGGGCAGTGGATATGTATACTGAGTGATAGTTATGTATACATTAGTGGCCTATGGGTGATACACGGAGCTGAGAGGTATACAGCTGCATGCACTGGACACAGCCCCTACACATTTATGTCTGTAGTATTTCCAGAGTCCTGTACGTCCAACTGACACCTCAAACGTAATCTGAACAGGGCCTAACTACTGTGGAGCAAGGATCACAACATGGATTTAATATACCGCTAATGAATCTATTAAATAAAACAGCTGAACAAAACGGATGCCCTGAATAGAAATGGACATTAAAGACCAAAAAACGTATACAACTGTCTATTTTTTTAATTTTTATTGCAGGACAGTATGTAGACAACCATGTTTTCTTGTTTGTTTTTTTTGTTTTGTTTTTTATTATCCAGGCATCTGTCTGCATCTGTTATTTTTGCTGTGTGTTTTCTTACAATATCAGAGGATGTATGAGCAGTATAGTAAGAACATGGTGTGATCCTTGCCTAATATTGCCAACACTTGTACCCTTGTGTCCCTCCCGCTGGCCCACCCTTCTTCTATACAGAACATATGCATGGCCACCATTACTTCTATCAGAAACATTGCTGATATCTGTGTAATGTGGAATATGTGTGTGTCATATCTATATATCTATGTATGTAATGTACCATGTACGTTGTATATTTATATATTTATAGTTTTAGACATGTATTAAGATATACAATATATAGACTTGTCTGCAAGAAGTGTGTACTGTAGATACCTGTGTGTGTGTGTATGTGTATATACTATGTTTATACAGTCATGTGAATGTATTTAGACATGTCTGTGTGTAGTTCTACTTACAGTAGGCCATTAACAGTGGCCATCTAAATTCACAAGGCCAGATGATTGCTGGGCCATTACTACTATTAGCAGCAGTAACCTTGTACTGTTATACAGTGATGGCAAAGCCGGTTGTTTGGGCACTATATTCAAATGGGCCAAACACTGAATTGCTAATACCACTATTGAAATCAATAACAACCATTGCGACGCAAAGTAGGGGGGAAAGGAGGGGGATGAGGGACAAAGGAGGCAGTTGCAGCTGACAATTCAGATAAATAGTCCGGCAGCATAAAACAACATTGTGTGTGTGCATGTATATAAGATACTATGCATACTGTATTTTTTGGGCAATAATATGCATGAGTGGGGCAATAATGGGGAATTATAACTATAACTGTGTGGGGGTCATTAAGGAGCATTGTACTGTGTGTGGGGCATTAAGGATATTTATACTGTGTGGGGCAGAAGCATAGCCATGTTACTCCTGTGTAGGCAGCATGGACGATTACTGATCATGTTGCTGCTATTGTAATGTATTCATTCTAAAAGGACCACTTTTATTATGCAGGCAGGAGTCCAAACCGCTAGTGGCTGCAATCCCTGCTCAGACCACTAGCTGTATCCTGCACTACACTCACCTGGCAAATCGGTGCAGGGCAGGGAGGGAGAGAACTGTGCAGCCGCATAAATGACTCATTGATTGTAAAAAGTGGTTTATCAGTACTTCTGCCGATCATTAAGCATACGATCAGGGGTCTGACACTGCTTGTCCCCACTGACTTCAGACTATAAGATGTAGACTTTTTAGCGAGGCTTTTCCTTTAAGTAAAAGGTGCATATTATTGTCCAGAAAATACAGCATAAATGTACAGATGCATACATAGGTGTTTGTGAAGATATATATATATATATATATATATATATATATATGTGTGTGTTTAGTAATAGGTATCTCCACATACAGTATGTGCAAGGTGTGTGTTCTATATTTATACATATTTGTGTATAGGTAGTGTCCACTTATGTAATACATATTTCTAGATACATTTTGGGGATTCTTCATAACTTATCACCACTTTGATAATTTGTGACTATTTAATGCCACTTGCATGTAAAATAGTCATAAATGGCTCTTTTGCACTGGCTTTGCCGCTTTTCTGAAAGTGGGTTGGGCAAAGACAGACTGTGGGTGGGGCTTCTGCTAGCACCATAGTCTTTATCATTTACATCACAGAAGTGGTCTAAATGATGTTAAAATCTATAGAAGCCTTGTGACAATTGTAGATTTATGCCTTTCTTAATGAATCCCCCAGTATTTGTACAGTGTATACTATATTAAGTCTGTAAGTACAGCCCACCTAAGTATGTGTAAGGTGAATATACTGGATGTTTACATGTATACAACATGTAGGTATATAGCTTGTAGTATCACTAATAATAGTAAAGTTGTATAATCTAGAAGTAAGTTGTGTGCACTGTATATATATAGTGCCAATTATTGATATAGGATATGTTCCACTTATTAGGACATATCTCTATCTGTAGTGTACATAGAATAAGATTTTTAGGTAAACATATGGACATGACACAAGTGGTGGTCATTATATTATATATATCTATATATTATGTGTGTTTGCCGCATTTAGGTATCTCTATATAGTATTGTGTGTGTGTGTATACATATACAGATTTTTATTTATTTGTAAGCATGGGACCCTCTGGTTAACAACAACTTAAAGACTTCAGCAGGCTACTCAAAAGTAAAATAAAATGTCCTGAACTCGCAGGTACAAATATAGTAGTTTGGTGCTTCTCACTAGACGCTGGGGGTTCAGTGCAGACTTGCCTACCACTTAGCCCTGTATTTTCAGGCTTAGCACCCTGATGTGGGGTTCCCCCATCACACACACACTTTTAATCTGTTAATGGCTGCACACACATAGGATAGCAAGTTCAGGTCACTCCAGGGCTGGAGTTTAGGAATGAACTTCCTACACCGGACCTCCAACGACTCCCAAGTCCTGGGCCCAAACTCCAGTCACACCTCACTGAGACCAAAAATCTCAGGGTCAAATCTCTATATATATGTACAGTAAATACATAGATGTAACTTGACTGTATCCATATATTTATTTAACATATCCATAAGTAGTGCAACTTATGTAATAACTACCTCTTTATGCAGTGTTTGTAAGGTATATATAGTGTAAATATTAATATATTCAGTGTGTCAGACAAGAGTCCTTACTGCATAGAAGAGGGTCCTCCAGCACCCTGATTATTTGATTTGCAGCAGTGGGTGCCAGAAAGCTTGTTCTTTTGCTTCCCCTGTTGATGCGCGATCTCTTGGTCACATGATTTCCCCTAACCTACATTACAGAGAGCCAGAGCAGTAGAAGGGGAGGGGGACCATAGATACTTTTAGCCCTCCACTGCACTTTGCAATACTAATAATCGGGGTGCTAGAGGACCCTCTTCTATAGAGTATAGATGTTTATTCAGTACAGGGCATGCACTGTGAAAAGTTATAACCCATTTATATATTTTAGATTTTAAACGTCTTCCTATATAAGTTATAATAGTAACCCCCAACCCAGGTGGAAACCGAAGACCCATCTGGCCCTCATTCCCCACCCAAGCCTGAAAAAAAAGTCCGGGAGCCCGCCCAACAAAGTCCGTAGTTCGTTCCTCACCTAAACCCCCGCCGCTCCCGTGGCCACCAGCCCATCCCCCACTACGCCTGGCCCCACCTCCGACGCCTGAGATCTAAACAATGCAGGGACAGAACATGACATGGACAAACTCTCCCCAAGCTGCACAGAAGCCACATGTCCGGAATCCACTGGGAATAGTCCAGGAAGTTGTCATCATCAGAGCCATGGAAGTTGCCAACAGCTGTCATGGAACCAGATCAGCCAGCACACAAACCAGAAGAGGACAAGCCAGGGGACCGTCAGCCGGAAGGAGCTCGCCGACCCGTGGCTGCTGAACTACGCCCAGGCGCTCCTGCAGATTGGCGTGCAAAAGCAGGAGAGCTCAGATGTTCAGATGAAGAACCAGTGGACCCCCCGACCGGAGCACCGCCAGGTAGGACCATCATAACCAGGTGATGTCAGAGGAGGAGTCAAGGAGGGAAGCAGGAGGGGCCGCACAGGTCACAAGCTCCGCCCCTTCGCATCAGTCTGTCCTGGTTGTTGAGTTGGAGGCCTCCCAGGGACCGCTGCCCTCAGCTGCAGGGCGCAGCCGCTGGCCTGGAGAGTACCTGGAAGGGCTCCACAGCCAGAGCTGGGGCTCATTGTCAGGGCTGGGACGCTCCAGCGGCCTCACCCGATGCGGTCATCGGGATGAGGCCCCACCCACCGGAGGCCTGGAAGGAGTTGGGGAGAGGAGGTAGCCGTCATATCACGTGAGCCAGGAGATCTGGCAGCCACATCACTAAGGACCACATCCATGATCCCCAGCACCTGAGAACAGAGGCACGCAGTGTCCAGGGCGGTGGCAGGAGTGCGAAGCTGCCCCAGAATTTCAGCAACGTCTCCTATCTTCAGTGCAGGTAGGGAGTGTCATGACCTGCACACAGTGCCGTTCCTTCCCAGCGGAGAATGACCAACCGGCCTCCCCCTAGGCTGCGACCTCGGTCCGGCCTTTCTTTCTGAGCAAGGGAAACATAAAGTTGACCCTTTCAATCTAATGTAAAAGCAGATTTTCTGGAACAGGGGCATATAATTGGGTATGTGGTCTAGAAAGCTGTTCTGTGAGGGCCCGCAGCAATGTGCGACTAGCACTGTTATGGGGGACAACGTGGAGCTGATACTACTAGACAGAAGCTCTATATGTCACAAATACCCAAGACTTTATGTTTTATCGTATTCCTTGAAAATATTACAACCTAACCATGTAAATGTTGTGAATATTTTCTGAACAAATATAAAATAATTGATATTAATATATAGGTGTGATAAAACATTTAGAAGTATATATTTATTGTATTTCACATATATAGTTATATTATATGATACGTTATAATGTATACTTGTATACTTGCTATTATAGACTGTTAATTTAATATTCAATATAGTTTCTATATAACTTATGCATGGACTGTCCCATGAAGGCAGCTCCTACCGACATGTTCGATCCCATTAACCACTTAGTGGCATTATTGCAATGGGTCCCTACACTAACACTTTATATAGAGGGCGGGAGATAACTGTTATAGCGCAGTCTTGTCTATAGGGGGAATATTTCTTCTAAAAGTAAAGTCTTAGTGTAGGGACCCATCTGAATGAGGTCGCCTTGACGTGGCAGATGGGCTCGCACAATTTATCAGACTGTGCGCTAAGAACCTCACATTTATAACTGTAGATGAAAGTAGGCAAATAATTTAATCATTTCAAGAGATTTCCTGGGACTTATATACTGAGGACCTATCCTTAGGATGTGTGATCACTGGGCATCCAATGCTGCGGCCTCTTAATTGAACACCAAGCAATGCACCATACACATTGGAGGGTCTGTGCTTAGTTGCATCTCAGCCCATAAATGTAACTGAGAAGCTGCTGTACCATGTGACCAATGAATATGACGTCATCACACTTTGAAGATGTTGAAGAACTTGAAAGTTGTGTGGCCTCTTCAAACAGCTGTTTGGTGCTGATTTCGGCCCCCACTGTTCTCATATTGATGATCTATTCTAAAGCTATTAATGTATAATTCCTCGGAAACCCCTTTAAAGTGGAGACCCTCACAATGCGGAAAAGCAGTTTTTTTTATTTGCAGATTTTGCCGCAAAGGCAGGAGTGGATTGAGCAAAAGTATAAAAGCTTCCTAGATATTTCCCATTCCTTTTGCAGCCAATCTTGGATTATTTTTCAAAATCTGCAACAAAAAAGGCTTCTTTTCTGCAACGTGGGGCCTTAGCCTTAAGGTATGTTCACATGGAGGAATTCTGACTCAAAATCAGCACCAAATTCCATCCTAAGGCTAAAGCCACACTTTGCAGAAACAGCTTTTTTGTTGCAGATTTTGTTGAGGTTTTTTTTTAAGCCAAAGCCAGGAGTGGATTTAGTAGAAGGTAGAGGTATAAGAACTTTCTATATATTTTTCATTCCATCTGTAGCCATTCTTGGCTTTGGCTCCAAAAACCGTAACAAAATCTACAACAAAAAAAGCTGTGTTTCCGCAATGTGGGGCTTTAGCCTTAATATTATTATATTATATGCAATGGGGGCAGAGATCAAACAGGATGCTGAAAAAATAAGTTGCCTTCCTTGATCTTCCTGCAAATTCCATGGCTGATTTAACTGCAAGGAAAGTGAGACATTCTGATGAATAGCTCCATTCATGTTCCTAAAAGCTACTGAGTAAGTAAAAGCTGAAGGTCTATTTTGACTTAGGCCTCCTTCACATCTGTGTTGGTATTCTGTCCGGGGGAGTCTGCATGAGGACCCCCGAACGGAATACCAAGCGCCACTGCAAGTGCTGTGCAAGCACACGGACCCCATAGGCTATAATGAGGTCTGTGTGCTTGCCGCCAGATCTCTGCAGGGATCATGCAGGCAGGAAAGTAGTTCACAATCTACTTTCCTGCCTGCATGATTTGTGTGGGCAGCGCGCGGCAAGCACACGGACCCCATTATAGTCTAAGGGGTCCGTGTGCTTTTGCTGCACAGCACTTGCAGTTGCGTTTGATATTTGGTTCGGGAGTCCTCATGCAGACTCCCCTGGATGGAATACCAACACAGATTTGATCCAAGCATTACCGTCATGGGAAGCCAGAGGGCCAGACAGTGGAGAGCCCCACATACTGTATAAGGCTCACAATGTACATTTTTCCCTATCAGTATGTCTTTCTGGAATATGGAATGGAGGGTCTGTGGCATGGAAATCCAAGCAAATACGGGGAGAACATACAAACTCCTTGTAGATGGTTTTTTGCCTTTGGCAGGATTAGAACCAAGGACTCCAGCGCTGCAAGGCTGCAGCGCTAACCTCTGAGCAACCGTGTGGTCCCTAGTGGAGAAGAAGTTGAGGCGGTAGTCCCCCTGAAATTTCTGTGCACTTTCACCATGGGAACACACCCTAAGGCCAGGGATACACTGCGACTTTTCCTAGCACTATTGAGTGACAGCTGCAACCGCAGAATTGCATACAGCTCAATAGACTGCAGATGTAATGGGAACAGAGGCAATATTTCACCAACATGCCATATAAAATAGAACTTTTACTAAGTCATGTTAAAATAATACAAACATGGATCCATAATAAAAACATCAGCAGACAAGCGTACGCTTTTCGGGCAATCCTACCGTTCTCTTACTCATAGCTGTACTGCTAATCTGAAACCAGTGGTATAAATAGTTTACAAAGCCGTATCTGCACCAAGAACACTTGCGCATTAATTAAGCGACACCTGTGGATTCCCCAACAACCTGGATACACAAAACGTACCTGCCCCTACCATGCAACTATAGAGCAAATACATAAGCATATGGTCTACTTACCCGTACAATGATATGCCCGGTATCCGCATCGCACAGAGGAGCCTCTTTCATATAGACTATCTGTAACCTGTCTAGTACTGATGACATCATTAACTAGTGACCAGGTCACATGTTCAGCCATGTGATCTACATTTAGATATTGTAGCAGTATTTGATATCATATTGACACTGAACAATTATAGCTCCCCAATCCATCCTTCAATGTTATGTAATTATCTGTGGCTAAAGATAAACCTTGATTATGAAATGAACAAGAACAAGTTGTGAAAAACAAAAAAAAGCTTTCTATAAAATAGTGAAGTGGCTGTGCCCTGGAGATTATTAGCAAGGTAACCACAGCAAAGGGAGAAAGAAGAAAAAGAGAGAAAAAAAATTATTTAAAAAAATTAATTCTTACTTGTCTAGTATATCATAGTTATGCTAGGTTCACACTAGAGCCTGGAGTCCGTTCTGAGCTTTCTGTCTTCTGCATGCAGAAGATGGAAACCTATCAGACCGGGTCTGGCCATGAGCGCCTGTGAGCATTTTAAGCTCTCCGCCGCAAAACCGTCTTTTTAAAACCGGACACAGAGTACTGCATGTCCGACTCTTTGTCCGATTTTAAAAAATCGGTTTCGCGGCGGAGAGCATATAACGCTCACGGCCAGACATCTTTCAAACCCATTCAAATGAATGGGTGAGAAAGAGACCTACAGGTTTCAGTCTCCTGCTCAGTTTTGTGCAGGAAACGGAAACCTGCATGAACAGAGACCGGGCGCAGATGTGAACAAGCCCTTAAAGGGATTCTACCATTAACCCTTTCACTGTCAAGCATGTAACTCTATGGGCTATGAAGATAATTTTAGATTCATTTTAAAGATGAGAATCTCATCTTTAAAGTGATGCCAAGTTCTTCACATTAACCCTTACTGTGCCAAAGCTATTCACTGTTGAAAACGCTATTGGGGATTGAAATATCATTGAAGATCTCAATTCCCGACAACGTTTCTAACAGCAATTCGCTAAAAATCTGTAAGGGCTATTATAAAGATCTTGGTATCATTTGATGAGTATTGTAAGCGGCCATTTTCTTGTGGCCGGCGGGCATGCGCAGTTGGCTTTGCCCTAGGCCTAGAAGTTTGAAGCCAACCCCCGGAAGAAGACGCATAAAGAGTCCGTTCCTGAAGAAGATGGAGGCGTTGCTGGAGAGATCTTTCACAGCATTGGGGACGTCCCCAATGCTGTTTGAGCACTGGGTACCGCCCCCAGTGCTGCGAGAGAACTCATTTGCATACCGAAGAAAACCGTGATTTCTACCGAACAGCAGCGCAGAGAAGACATCTAAAGGTAGGAGAAGAATAGCCTTTCTTAAGGCTATTCCTACGTGTGAGAAAAATTTTTTGATTTTAATGGTAGAATCCCTTTAAATCTTGTCTGATGTTTAACCCTTTGGGATGGCGAGTGTTTAGTTTCCAGATCCAGTATGCCTCTTGTTTGAGGAGGCGTTTCCTACGATCTCCTCCTCGTACTGGATCTGGAACCTGTTCTATAACTAAAAACCTCATTGTGGAAACATTTCCCTGATGATTGGAGATAAAGTGTCTTGATGCATTTGACATATTGTCATTAATAGTCCTAGAGCAATCCGCTATGTGCTCTGAGATCCTAACCTTAACGGGACGTATGGTACATCCTATATAGGGAAGGTTGCACACAGTGCACATGATTACATACATGACAAAATTACTATTGCAGTTATAAAAACCTTTGATCTTGTACTTTTTATGATTTGTGGTAGAACAAAAGTCAGACGTTTTGAGTGTATACTTACAAACAGTACAGCGGCTAGAACCGCATTCGAAAAAACCTGTGACGTTCTACCAAGTACTGGGATTGGAATTTTTGGGTTTAGATAGAAATAAACTGGGAGACTGTTCCGATCTACCCCTGCATGATATGTATTTAACGCCAGGTTCTAAAATTTGTCTAGTGATACTATCAGTTTGCAAAATAGGTAAGTTGCGTTCAATGATTTTAACTGTTTGAATTGGGGCTGTAAGGTGTGGAAAATGTAATATTATGATCTGAATATTTAGATATTGCCCCAGGCTTATTCTTTGTTAACAAATCTTGGCGATTTTTTGATTGTACAATGTTTCTAGCCCTGTTTAAAGGGGCTCTATCACTGGATTTTCACTATTTTAGATAAACATATGTCTGAATAGTCTTTAAAAAGGCGAATCAAGTGTTGCTAATCGTTTGTTAAAAGACCCCCCCATTTTAATGAATTATCTTTTAAACGTACATGTAAATGAGCTCTCTGTGCACCCCTCACGTCATACTCTGTTCACGCCTCCTCTCTTGGTTCTTCTATGTAAGTCCCTCCTCCTGCTTTCGAGCCTCTAACTATCTCTTCCCTGCTAGTGGCACAGGACCTGTGATGATGTCACTACTGCTCTGTGATTGGCTTGTCCCTGTGGTGACGTCACTACAAGGTCATTCGTCGTCTTCTAAGTAGTGATATATACACTGCAGTGGCTGCAGCTCCCTTTTTCTATCATAGTATAGATCTACTGTACACATGGAGATCTACAATAGATACAGGGATCTGAAGTCCCCAGTGCTGTCTGAAAACTCATTTACATATGGAAGAAAGAAGATAATTCTCAGGAACAGCTTCGCAAAACAGAATAATAAAGTTAAGAGAAGAGAAGAAGCCTTTCTTAAGGCTATTCCGACATGCACTTAGTTAAAGAGAAGATTCTAATGATAGAGCCCCTTTAAGGACCTTCCAAGATAAATACCTCCTGCAAACCATGTTGGGAGCCAGCACAGATCTAAGCAGGACTAGAGGCACCTGTTCTGGATTGTACAGGGCTACATAAATCTTGGTAGGTGGTTCTGGCATCCATGGGCCCCCCCAAAACCTTTGACCCTGGGCAGTTTCCCTAAACACCTGTATTATAATCCACCACTTAATTATATACATATAGTGCCATTACTTTCCCAACATGTTCAATAGAATATTTCTACAACTATAATAAGTAAGAAATCTGCAAGAAAATAATGTGAACATGAGTCACAATATTTTGTCAGCTGGTGCAGGAATCCGCACGGCGCTTTCCTAAGTAAATTTTAGACTTTGTTGCTGTGTTTTTAACTTAATGCGTTTAACATTAACACAACTGAAGATGCAAGTAACTGCCTAGAACTAAGTACAAGCATTAGAGAGCAGAGGCTCCCAGCAAACTGGAGAGAAAATAGCAAGTTTGCAAATTAACAGGCAATTTCTAAGCTCAGCACACTGGCACATAATAGGGTACGTGGGCAGCCTGTGAAATTAAACCTTGCTTGCTGTTCTATATTGGCCTGTATTTGACATGCAGCGTTGATGAACACCGCTAGTTAATGCCCCAATCTATGGACATTAGGAAATGAAAGACTATGTGTTTTAGTAGTGCAGATAGTTCCTGGGGATTTAGCAATGCTATATATAGCTAAGTCCCTCTGGCAAAACCCATAATTCACCATGTTTTCTCCCAGTTGGTCTGCAGTTCACGTGCTGAGGTACAGAATGCATCAAAGCAAATCAAGGCATGGTAAGGCTATAGGAGACATTTCTGCGGATATACAGGTATTGCCACTGAATTAACCAATATTATCCGCTTTTCACTTTATTTCAATTACAATCACTTTCATAAGAATTGACGCACAGGATACTAAACTAGATTATTTTTTAAAGGAGCCCTGTACAGCAAACATACTTGCTTGTCGGGGATTTACATGCTGTACCGATAGGAGACAATTGTAAAAATAGATCTTAACTAAGCACGGTCATTGAGCAAACTCTGCAGAAATGAATAGTAAAAGAAAATAAGTTATCCTTGATAGATAAAGGAAAAGTTGCTCCACCGCAGCCATTTGGGAGGTAGCTCCCTATAGATCAATGCCTGGTTTTCTAAGAAACCTAGCGACATTGACCGGGATTAAAGCCAAACCAGAACATCTATTCCTAAAGAAAGAGAGACCCATCTGCAGGCAGTTAAAAACAGTTCACGTCATAATAAATATCACATGTATTCCAAGTAGTAGAGAAGCACAGCTTACAGTAGAGGCACAGATCCTGTACTATATACATTGCATCTCTGTACTACAGCCACAATAAGGGCTAGTTCACACGTGAACTGCCCGCGCGGGTTTTGACACAGAGAGAGACGCGGCGAGCCGCGTCTCTCTCTTGTCAAAACCCGCCCGCCGCGACCATCGCTGTCGCGGCTTAACCCTCTGCTGTCGGCTCAAATGAATGAGCCGACATAGGAGGGAGCTGCCGGGGGCGGAAGCCGTGTGGCTGAGCCTGCGCGGCTTCCGCCTGAAGAAAGGACATGTCCTTTCTTTTCTCCGCTAGCAGCAGCTCGCCGCTAGCGGAGAACAGAAGCCCGGCGGTCTCCATAGACCACCATTATAAGGGGAGGTTTTGGACGCGAAATCCGCTGTCAAAAACCTCTCCTTATACTCACGTGTGAACTAGCCTTAAGTCAATACAACAGGCTGAAAAGGGGAATAGACAGCAGTAAGCAGTTAGATGAGCTCGTGGATAGTGTTTGGTTTCCATGAGTCAGGCATGAGTCTCCCAAGGTGGTGTTTTCACAAAAACTTGAGCAGACGTTGATACTGCCACGGAATGTCCAACTTGTCCCATCCAAGCCTCCTGCCCGCTGAGAAATCATCAATTTTGCTTAAAATCCAGCAGATCCAGGTACACACATAGATAATGCCATGGAACTATAGGGAGCTACCCTCTAAAAGGTGGAACTAGAGCAAGCTTTCCTTTATTCATCGTGGAGATCTAATGTGCATACTCCTTTCCTAATAAATCTTAGAGAGAATTTTCTTTTTCTACTCTTATCAGGCAGTTTCACTGCTCTCCTTCCTCTGCTAAACTGCCTTTAACTCTGAAAATGATTCATCTATCTATGCAAGACAGACTACAGGTCACATGACTCGGATTACACATGTATGTACAAGTTGGGGAGAGGTGAGCAAGAAGTATATGAGATAAGAGAAGAATGGCTTAGTGTGATGCTGGAGTTAAGTATGATGCTTTCTATCACAAGCAAAGTACTTTATTCAGTTAGTCACATCACTACAGGTCAGTTATTCGCTAGGGACAATCTGTCTTTAAAAACCAAGACAGGACACAGGTGAAAGGGTAGGGACTGGTCTTCCTTCACAGAGCTGCTCTGTACTCCTGGTCTGTACCTTCTCACAGCTCACAGGGAGTGTAAGGAGAGTCTACCTACTTCTATCTGACTGTGTTATTGATGATGGGATGACAGCCATAAATAGCAAGTAGATTTCCTCATTATCTTCAGATTTTTTCTTTTCTGTGTCATAGAAGCTGCATCGCAACATGGGATTTGCAATCCCGTGTCCCTGTATCACCTATATTATGCGCACTTGGGCTTTTCTCAGTTGCTATTTGTTTGCTATTTTACAGTTACTTCTGGCAGAATTATGTATAAAGAAACCAGTAGTAGTAATAATGGATGGGGCAGACTGCTTTCTGTTGTACTGTATCGCATCACAGGTTTGTGGATAAGAGAGAAGGGATTACAAGGCTGCTGGAGGGAGGGAGTCAGACATACATAATGCTGCTGTCTAGGAAGTGATCTATTGACTTGCTACAGTGGTAAAGAGTCCTCATACTAAGCCCAGTAAGCTATCAGCAATTATCTCCTCTCCCTTCTCATTGGCTTCAGTATTAGTTACATATATTAAATCTTTGGATACTCTTCATATCTTGCCATGGATACAATTATTGAGTGATTATACTACTCCAACTTTTATACTGGGGTATGCTGCAGACCAGCTTTAACTGGAATGAAGTGTACAGAACCTGTCATTGTAAATCAGTATTTTCTCTTGTAGTAACTTCTTGAATTTTGTCAAATTGTCGCTCGTTGCTCTCGCTGGATATTGGCATTGTCACTTGCCAGCAGGGGTCTAACAAACTCTCTTGGTGCCCAAGGCAAGAGTGTCTGCTACCAACCCTACTCCCTGAAATTCAGCAAGTTACTATAGTTTTTAGACAGAAGATTCTTCCTCAGTAATCGACCTCCATTCCCTAATAATGTGTGTTAGGTTTTGATGAATGTAAATGGTATTTCTGTGACATCCATATGTGACAGAAGTAACATTTATTCAAAGAGAACTTCTATGGTGTCCTGACAAGTCTGTTTTCGTTTTGTATATTTCTTTCTTATTTTTCCTAGATATGTACAAATAAATTGACCACTGCTTGTTACTATATATCTTGTCAGTGACAAGTGAGCTGTACCTGAACAGTCTGGCAGTGTCAGCACTGATTGGCCAATGTCAGGCTGTACAGCAGGGACACACCCCCTGACTGGTAACACCCAGTTGTCAAAGTAATCATAAGTGACTAAGGGGCATAACAGAGAAACAGAACAAGGTAGAATTATTAAAGGGATTCTATCATTAAAATTATATATATTTTTTTGCCTACCCCGTAGGAATAGCCTTAAGAAAGGCTATTCTTCTCCTACCTTTAGATGTCTTCTCCAGGCCCCCGTTCGATAGAAATCCCGGTTTTCGTCTGTATGCAAATAAGTTTTCTCGCAGCACTGGGGGCGTTCCCAATGCTGTGAGAGAAATCTCCAGCACCGCCTTCATCTTCGCCTGGAACGGCCTGTCTTTGCATCTTCTTCCAGCGCTGTGTTCAAGCTTCTAGGCCTCGGGCAAAGCCGACTGCCCGCCGGCCACAAGAAAATGGCTGCTTACACACTAAGAACTCATTTGCATACTGTCAAAAAACGGGATTTCCTCCGAACAGCGGCCCGGAGAAGACATCTAAAGGTAGGAGAAGAATAGTCTTTCTTAAGGCTATTCCGACGTGGTAGGCAGAAAAAAAATACTATTTTAATGATAGAATTATTCTATAATTGTTATTTTATAAGGAACACATTTACTGAATTCATCCGATTAGGAGAGTAGGCAGGACCCTTTTACTTGCCCACTGTTCACTTTTCCCAACCTATTGATGGCATCTTTTATCACAGCCCCCTCCAAGCTGTAATTCTCAATGTCCTACCATGTATCTCCCTGCTACCCAAAACTTATCATTTTCGATTAACTGCTTCCCACTCCAGGGTTAGTGCCCACAATGGGTGCAGTTCCTTCTCCTTACATTTAGTGTATTGGAAGCATTTTATAAGACCAGGCAGGGGACAACTCTTTAATCTCAGTTGGCTTTCTCATACAAGATATTACTGACAGCAGAACGTCCCAGCGAGATCTTTTCTAATACAGTATACAAGGCATAGTCTTCATATACTTTATTAGTTGAACACATACTTTGTTGGCATTATTGACACATTTGATTTAAGTACCATTATACTAGTAAACATTGCTTTTCCAAGCATGGTTAGGCAACCAGTGGCTCCCCAGCTTCCATAAAACCGCCAGTCCTTGCAAACACTGTCATTTACTGGAATCCAAGACGGTGAGACCAACCTTGTCCTTGCATGAAGTAAAGCCATAAACTGCATTCTGAATCCAGTAGACATATCATATAGTGGTAAATATACACATAAGGCAATAATGACAATGGCTATATTCTCTGTAATGTCTATTGTTATTTTGTGCTCTGATCAGCAGCTTGCATAAATGACAGGATCTTGTACATCCTGCTGCTCATACGTAACAAAACTACTCCCTACATATACCTGGAGAGGACATGAAGGGCGTTCTTCAATTTACAAAGTATCAAAAAACATAAGAAATAGAAGAGGAATAACGGTTAAATATCTAGTGGGCTAACAATGGTGAAGTCAGAATCTTTGCTGTTGTTG
Organism: Leptodactylus fuscus; assembly: GCF_031893055.1. Taxonomy (NCBI): domain Eukaryota; kingdom Metazoa; phylum Chordata; class Amphibia; order Anura; family Leptodactylidae; genus Leptodactylus; species Leptodactylus fuscus. The sequence continues at coordinate 174,314,353 of NC_134268.1, read as the reverse complement.
CTGCTGTCATCATCTGGGCTAGAGCTGAGGATACTTGAAGGTGTGTTTCCACCCATGAGAGGGTCAGAGAAGGTCAGTGTATGGGATGAAGGTTCTCTTTTCTGTTCTGCACCTTTATGTTTCTGCAATGCCTCTTTTGGCTCTAAGTCATGGTCATATCCACTGCTGTCACCTTCCTTTGGAACCAGAATATAGTCATCTGAGTGCCGAGACTCGGTGTTTGAAGACAAGTCATCTTCACCCTAAGAAAGATATGGAATTTATAAATGTTATGGATAAAGGAATGTTAAAAGTTATATAGACCAGCAAGGGATGTTGGGAGATTTCAGCTCAGAAGTCAGCAGAATTGTGAATGCAGCTGTGCTCTATAATAAAGGCTGTAACCTGTGACCGGGCTGACCAAGCCTGCCAATATGGGACAGTCTCACTATATTACTTAGAAAATCCATAACCTGCATAAAAATCTCCTACTGAAAACTCTTTTTCTGACAAAGTGCTGTAACTAAAACCACATTGAGGTTTTCTATATATTCCAAGCAACATAATGCAACAACATATGCAAGTGTTTACTGGCCCCTCTCCAGTTGTGCAATGATGGCTGTGATCCAAGGAAAGATAGAGAAGTTGCCCAAAGCATCTGCAAACACACAGCTCATGGAATCAACAAAAACTCTGATGTGGTTAAGTAGGAAAAGAGAAACCTACAGACAAATGTATCCAGACTGTATGTACCAGTATGTGTTGTTATGACATAGATTTGTCAGAGGTCAAACATTGAGCTCATGTCAGATTCGGGAAACTCGCAATGACATGAAGCATGTTTCCAGCCATTCCTCCCAGCAGCTGACTAAATGAGTAATGACAGAACATACTAGCAGTAGCTCCGCACATAATGACCTTACACGTAGTGCCATATGTCTTTCTGACATGATCTGTAGCACTTGGGAACCAAGTCAAGTTTGGGAATAATATATGGAAATGTCCAGTATTAGGGTGTAGAAAGTGTTTATCTCCCTTACTAACTAGTCATATGGACTATCATACAGATAGACTTGTCCCCTATAGAGAAGCAATGAGCCCTGCAACCTGCATGTAATACTTCTATCAGAGGTGGTCGTATCTAAACTACGGTAAATTTTCCTGCAGGAAAATGGAAGGCAATGTCCATTAGAAATCTGATTTTTTGTGGGAAGCAACAAAGAGTGGTTTTCTGGGATCAAGATATTAATGACCTATAGGACTGAGTATGAGTATGTTGTCTGTAGGTAGTTGTGCTAGGCACCCCTACTGATCAGCTATTTGGAGACTCCATGGTGTTCAGGTGAGACTGTTTGCCTTAGACTAGGAGTCATGTGAATGGAACAAAACTGTAATACCCTGCATGTCCACTACTAAATAAAGGGTGTGCAGCTAGACGGACCACGGTAAACAATAAAGGGGCCGCGGCTGTCTAGAGTTTAGCTATTACACTACCTGATGGAACTGCAGCGGTTTATGAGGAAACAACTCCTGCATCTCTCCCTCCTTCATCTGCATGCTGGAGCAGTAATGGTCATCCGTGATGGTGATCTCCTCATTCTCCTCAGCCTCAAGATGGCTTTGGTTGAATCGTAGAGATCCTTTCAAAATATCCTTTACCTGCAATATAAATAAGGAATTGGTTTTGTTTTGTGAGAAATACCTCCCCAAAATTATAGAGTATCTAAACTTTTACTGTATATTTCACAAATCAGTCGTACAGGTGGAAATAAAGTATGTATTATTATTATTAATAATAAAGAATTATTATTAGAGAAAAATGCCTCTCTCTTCACTTCTCTCCTTCCTCCAGCCATATTCACACCTGTCCAGCTTTAAGCAGCAGGAAATAGAAGTTTATGGAAAGGGGACCTGTCTGCACCTATTATTCGGCTCTGCTGTGGTTACAGATAGATAGATCTCAGATTTCTGCCCCCAGTCTTATTCCTGCAGTGCTTTGTCCTCTTCCCCTCCCCTCTTCATAGACTTCAGTGTAAACTAATCTGTGTACTGACTTCTTTGTACAAATGAGATCAGTGAATTTAGATTTCCTTACGTTTTTCCTTATAAAGTATGTTCTCATCTCCTGTACTATTGATTTACGAAATAAAAAAGAAAAGTTTAGATAATTGATAGTATATGATAGAACAATCGGTCTATATTGGAATATATTTTTACTAAAGCAATAGAAGTAGAGCAGAGAAATTTTACGGAGCCAATGATGGTTACTAAGTATTCTCTGTACACACTAAGGCTATGTGCACACATAGCAGCAGTGGCGGAGCAGTTGGACTAGGACTATAAAATACTGGTGAAGCTTTCATGTCAATATAGCAGATTCTGCTGTGACTGGGGTGGCGACTTTAGATGAGAAATACTTCTAGGAAGATATTGCTAGAACCAGGGGAATAGCTACAGGCAGCAGCAGCCACTAACAGGCCTGGACCTTGATGGGGGTCTCAAATGTCCCACTGCTACACAAAAATATGCCAATTCTTAATGGCACAAGCTAGATAGGGAACCCCTGCTGATCTGGAGCTTCAAGCTAGAACGGTCTCTAGGACAAACCACCACACTCAATGGATGGAAAAGGCAGAATGGCCTTTATTTCACTATGTACCACAGTAGTAAAGCTGCGGCAGAAATGTACCGTAATTATTTCTCATGTAAAAAACATTTGAGGAAATCAATGACATAATGGTCAATTAATATTCAGGAAATATCTAATACATATATAGGTCACAGGGAAATGATGAAACTAGGGATTTGATCAAATCCCGGAAGATGTTAAAATAACAACTCTGTGGGGTCATTTCCCTAAAGAAAGTCTGTGATTTGATCAAAACCCCTGACCTGTTTTAGTGAAATGATAAAATCATATTGTTTAGATATGAAGAGTCTTCATTTAGTAAAGCAACATTATTACATGTAGAGTGGGTAATACAACAATAGTCATTGAAACACTAATTATTTATTCAAAACTAATTAACAAAAGAAATAGGTACTTAAGGTGATATATTTTTTAGTACCTACTTCCAAAACATGGTAATTTTTTCCCATAATAGTCCTGTGTATGTGTCCGTTGTAGCGTAAGTAGTTGCGGCTAATTGTAAATTGTTCAATGACTGTGAAGCTTCTTCTATCCTTTCGCCAAGGTTTTTCTTTATCATGCCGCTTGTTCAAAACATGTCCTAATATTTTCATTAAACTGTTCTTTAGATACAAATTCGGTCAGAGTTTGATTTTTTTTTCTATATCTGAACACATTTTTTGTGTGCGTCATGTTAGAAGCTTGGCACGCTGGCCAGCACGGATACCGAAGGGGAGCAGTGAGGTAAAGTGGGAGTGGTAACAAGTGAAACATATATCTCTGAGTCCTGACTAGCGTTGAGCCGATCTTGACTTTTCAGGATCGATTTTAAAATCCGATTTCCGATCATTTTTCATTCGAACCCGATCTCGATCCCAATTCCGATCCCAATGCAAGTCAATGGGATTTTTTTTTTAATCGGAGATCGGATTTTTAAAGCAATCCTACCCCCTGGTGTCCACTTACCTCCAGAGATGGCTGGTCCTGTGCCCCGTGCCTTCATTCTTCGCCTCGCTGCTGCTCTTCTCTCTTCGCTGCCCCCTCCCTGCCAGGTTAGGAGTGTGGGTGGGTTAGGAGAGAGTGGGCGGGTACTGGGAGGGGAGACGTCACGTCTCCTCGCCCTGTACCCGCCCACACTAAGCCCAGTGCCGCACCTCCCATGAGGCGACCTGAAGCGAGCGCTTCAGGCGGCACTACGCCAGGGCCTCAGGGAGGGCGGCATTTTTGCTTCCCTAAGCCAGTCCAGGACAAGCTGTCCTGGACTGGCTTAGCACGGAGCGGTGGTTTGTGGAGGCCACTGGAGCAGCGCTGCTCCAGCAGCCTCCCCGCACGCTCAGGCAGAGCGCAGGCAGTCTCCGGGCCTGCTTTCTGCCGGCGAACGGCGCTAAGCCCCGCCCCCTTTCGATGTGATACGCCCCACCGCTAAGCCACGCCCCGCTCCGCCCCCCTCCTTCCGGCGCGGGGGGGGGGGGGGGGGCGCGGCTTTCTGTACTTCGCTCGGGCGGCGAAAGGAGCAGGTTCACCCCTGACTAAGCCACAAGCCCCGCCTACCTAGCGCTTTAAACACTAATCTGGGAGGGGGGGCAGCGAGGCAAGAAGAAGGAGGGCACTGGAGCAGCCATCTCTAGAGGTAAGTAGCTGCTAGAGATTTAGTTTAGCCTTCCATTCGAATGAATGAAGGCAGCCGGCGTGCAGGGGGTTAAGGCTGTGTGTCGGCTGCTTCCATTCATTCCTATGGAACTGCAGCGGAGCCTTCACACTGAATATACATCGTATACTCAGTGTGAAGGCTAAGCAATGCATTGTGGGAAAAATCACCGATCTCGATCCCACATAAAAAGATCGTGTTCGGAATTCCGATGGCGATTGTGAAATTTTCTCGATCGCTGATCAGAATCCGATCTTTTCCGAACACGATCGCTCAACCCTAGTCCTGACTTGTGTTATTTCAGGGGAGTTTTTTCTAGATCTGGACCCATTTTTCGTGTACGTCACGTCACAAGTGCTGCGCGCTGTAACGAGCACCGGAGGGGAGCGGTGTGGTAAAGGGGGAGTGAAACATAGAGCTGTGCGAGTCCTGACTTGTGTTATTTCATCATTTCACTAAAACAGGTCAGGGGTTTTGATCAAATCACTGACTTTCTTTAGAGAAATGACCCCACAGAGTTGTTATTTTAACATCTTCCGGGATTTGATCGAATCCCTACTTTCATCATTTCTCTGCGACATACATACTTAAACTGTTATTTGCGAACTACAAAAAGTTGACTATAAAAAGTTGCCCACAGTAATAGCTTAATGATCACCCTACTCTAAGGTGACCATGTAGTGTCCCACTGCAGACACCCACCCAGTGATCAGCTGTTCACACATGGCCATAAGGCAAGCCTTCTATTCCCTTATAGCACCACCACTGGTGAAGTGAAGCATTACACAATGTCCATTTAGGTCAATAGACTATCTCTGCAATATTTGGATCTGCTAGGTTCTCTAATACGAGAGACTATTTGTGTGTCTTTGTGCAAATTCTCTGTGTTGGTTTATAGATAAAGTCCTTGAAAGAGGAAACCATTTTCTGTTCATTCATAAGGCCCTAATACAGGTTTTCTAAAGCAGAGTATAAACATGAGCTGGGAACTTAATATCCATCTACAGCAGGCAGACAGGCAGCTTGGCCTTGTTAGGGTTCATCAGAGCAATGTATGATTTTCTGGAATAATAATTCTGGTAAAAATAATTGCAAAATAAGGAAAAACATGTAATACCATGAAACTCAACCATACACACCTGTTTCAACACTGCTAGAGACACCTGGATTTTATCTTCTCTTTCCAACTTTTCTTGCAAGACAACATCCTGAATATGTCCTGTTTAAGAGATAAGACAGAAGTGAAACAATCTGGAGGGAAGTGATACATTACATAGATATCATATCCTCTACCGTATCATGCTGCTCCATTTATCATTAACCCGGCAGTAGCTCACATATCTGGTACATTGCACTAGTAAATCAATGCAAAAATCACTGCTAAAATATTACAACAAAGTCATAGAAAGACCAATAAGTAATAAGCAGACATGCAGAGCTGTAGCTTGATGCCACTGGGCCCCAATGCAAAGTCTGCAATGGGGACCTTAGTTACAGTCCTATGAAAAAGTTTGGGCACCCCTATTAATTTTAATCATTTTTAGTTCTAAATATTTTGGTGTTTGCAGCAGCCATTTCAGTTTGATATATCTAATAACTGATGGACACAGTAATATTTCATGATTGAAATGAGGTTTATTGTACAAATATTGTACAGAAAATGTGCAATATGCATTAAACCAAAATTTGACAGGTGCAAAAGTATGGGCACCTCAACAGAAAAGTGACATTAATATTTAGTAGATCCTTCTTTTGCAAAGATAACAGCCTCTAGTCGCTTCCTGTAGCTTTCAATCAGTTTCTGGATCCTGGATGAAGGTATTTTGGACCATTCCTCTTTACAAAACAATTCAAGTTCAGTTAAGTTTGATGGTCACCGAGCATGGACAGCCAGCTCTCGAATGATCTGAAAACAAAGATTGTTCAACATAGTTGTTCAGGGGAAGGATACAAAAAGTTGTCTCAGAGATTTAACCTGTCAGTTTCCACTGTGAGGAACATAGTAAGGAAATGGAAGACCACAGGGACAGTTCTTGTTAAGCCCAGAAGTGGCAGGCCAAGAAAAATATCAGAAAGGCAGAGAAGAAGAATGGTGAGAACAGTCAAGGACAATCCACAGACCACCTCCAAAGAGCTGCAGCATCATCTTACTGCAGATGGTGTCACTGTGCATCGGTCAACAATACAGCGCACTTTGCACAAGGAGAAGCTGTATGGGAGAGTGATGAGAAAGAAGCCGTTTCTGCAAGCACGCCACAAATAGAGTCGCCTGAGGTATGTAAAAGCACATTTGGACAAGCCAGCTTCATTTTGGAAGAAGGTCCTGTGGACTGATGAACAAAGATTGAGTTGTTTGGTCATACAAAAAGGCGTTATGCATGGCGTCCAAAAAAAACAGCACTCCAAGAAAAACACTTGCTACCCACTGTAAAATTTGGTGGAAGTTCCATCATGCTTTGGGGCTGTGTGGCCAATGCCGGCACCGGGAATCTTGTTAAAGTTGAGGGTCGCATGGATTCCACTCAGTATCAGCAGATTCTTGAGAATAATGTTCAAGAATCAGTGACAAAGTTGACGTTACGCCGGGGATGGATATTTCAGCAAGACAATGATCCAAAACACCGCTCCAAATCGACTCAGGCATTCATGCAGAGGAACAATTACAATGTTCTGGAATGGCCATCCCAGTCCCCAGACCTGAATATCATTGAACATCTGTGGGATGATTTGAGAGCGGGCTGTCCATGCTTGGCGACCATCAAACTTAACTGAACTTGAATTGTTTTGTAAAGAGAAATGGTCCAAAATACCTTCATCCAGGATCCAGGAACTGATTAAAAGCTACAGGAAGCGACTAGAGGCTGTTATCTTTGCAAAAGGAGGATCTACTAAATATTAATGTCACTTTTCTGTTGAGGTGCCCATACTTTTGCACCGGTCAAATTTTGGTTTAATGCATATAGCACACTTTCTGTTAGTACAATAAACCTCATTTCAATCCTGAAATATTACTGTGTCCATCAGTTATTAGATATATCAAACTGAAATGGCTGCTGCAAACACCAATATATTTAGAACTAAAAATGATTAAGATCAATAGGGGTGCCCAAACTTTTTCATAGGACTGTATGTATCAGCATTTAGAATAGTGTTATATTTTAGATGACCATTGGGGCTCCGTCAGGGTCCAGTAGCAACCTCTGCATCCCCTATATCTATGCACCTGTAGACATATACAGTACTGTGGTTACAAATTACGGAGAAACTAAGTACTATCGGGAATTAAGCACCAAAGTGCTGGTCACCAGGGACCATGTTTGTTCGAGAAAGGCGTTATTATAAAAGGGGTTATCCAACTTTCTAATACTGAACCTAAATCTAAGCCATCAATTTAAGATCAATGGGGGTCTAATAGCCAGGATCAGCTGTTCCAGAAAAGGGCAGCTCTTGGTAATACTTACATGCCAGGAGCTGCGCTGCTTACTTGTCATACAATATGTAGTGGCGTGTTTAGGTACTATATCAGTATCCCATAGAAATGTAGTACTGTAGTACCTAAACCGGCCACTATATGTAGAGTTAGCAGTGCAGCTCCCAACATATAAACATGACCAGGAGCTGCAATGTCCCGAAGAAGCTGATCTGCATGGGTCACAGCTGTTAGGACCCACATGATCTAAGATTGAAGACCTATCCTGATAGAATTGTGAATAACTGTCACATATAACCTGTACATTGACTAAGTAAGATTTCTTACATTCACGAATGAGTACCAAGCTATTTTGCATATTGTTTGGAGGTGCCGCCGCCCTGGAATACAAGGACCTCTACTGACCTAATGCTCAGCTAATCTTTATTATAGTCTTCAGTGACTGACAAGGGAAATACACCACTTAGAATCATTAGAGACCAGGGACTGCGCCTTGGGAACTAAATCGAGTATTCTAAGTACATATATTTTTAGCAAGTAAATTACGATATTAGTGGGCTGAACCGGACTCAATGACATATGTTTTACTAATAGCTTGAATACTAGATCCTGTAATGCTGAGTAATACTGAGTTTCACACACGCCATGTGAAGTCAATATAATTCATGCAAAGTTACATTGGAAACACATAGGATCTGACTCAACAAAGGGAATTAGATAGGTGACAGCATAGAGAGAGTAATACACGGATTCTATGAAGGGGCTAGCAGCAGTGTAACTATAGCTCCCAGTACAAGCCTTGGGCCAGGACTCTCCCCCACTGGATTACACCTAAAAATATCCTCCCTACACTTTTAATGTGTTGTACACATTACAGCTGTCACCCACAGCTTTTGGCACCAGCTCAGAAGACCCTGGAACCATCAGCATGTCCAGTACTCAGTAGGAACTTAAAGGGGTTGTCCAAGACCTAGGCATAATGGGTTCTAATGACTTATCTTTAAGACTCACTTTCTGACGCTATGCACAGGGCAGCAGAACTCTAAGCACATGTTCAGAGGTCTGAAAATGAATAGGGATTTGAGGTAGACATCTGATTTCATCCATAGAAAATAATGGGAGGCAGAATCAGGGCTAAATCATTTGCTGATTTTGGGGTGGAATCTGTTGTAAAATCAGCAGCAGATTTTGCCATGTGAACAAGGCTAAAGGGGTTGAATATAAGTGAGTTAGTTCTTGAAGTTTCTCTCACCCCAATGAAATGCTTGTGAAGTGATTTACCTGATGTGCAGTGCACAGCTGGTGGATACAATGCTATAATAATGGAGGTCTGAGGTCTCTCTATCCCGCCTTCCTGGCTGTTCTTCCCATCTGCTCCTGAGTAACCTTTAGCTGCTTAAAGGGAGTTAACAACCTCCCCCAAACAGGTGCAACTACCTCTATACCCATGTGGTATAGAGCACATTACAATGATACAGCAGACAATGTACGTTTGTTATGTAGGTCACTTTTGTAAATTTAGAGAAAAAAATTCTTGAAATTTTATGCAAATAAGGCAAAAGGTTGGTGCACTAGGGGCGGACATTTAGCTCAGGAAGCACCACCCTTGCCATTCAAGTAGCATGAGTGTTGTCATTACATTCGGAAGATCTACTTCCACCGCACAGGGTTGTACAGACAGGAGACAGTAGGGACCTGAGTGGCAAGAGTAGTGATGAGCCTGGAGCACAAAGCATGCCTTCAATGCAACAACTGCTTATTGTGTGTCCCGGGCCCCCCACATCACATGAAAGCCCAGTTGCACTCGCACCTCCTGTTACACCCATAGGAGATAGTGTTCCAGTTACAGACAATTCATGCTAGGTCATTCTAATATGAAGTGTAATCACTTCTCTGACGAATATCTGCCGATCAATAGCCTAGTGAAACACAATGCTTCATATAGGGGTTATCAGAGTACAACAGGTTTTTAACTTTTTTTTTTTTTTTTTTTTACTAATGGGGTTGGGAATAATCACATGGGTATTTCCCTTTGCTTTTATTGAGGTTAATATGAAAAGCTATATTTTAACTTCCATTGTTATTTAGTAATTGAGTGTGCAGTTCAACAGTATCCAAGACCATTAACATTCAAGCAAGTTTATTTCAACAGGATAAGCAGCTAAGAGAAGCATATAGCACTGGTTAACCCACAGGGGCCAATGTATTAGGAAGTGCTTTAGTAACATGTTACTTGAATAGAAAGTTCAGTGCCAGAAGATGGATCTTCAGCTACATCATGCTAGACAAAATTAGGGTACAGCAATATACCTGGTAGATCCGCTTTAGGCGTAACACACTATATCACAGGTCTATGTTGTATCGAGCTGTAATAAGACCAAAATTGAGATGCATGAGGTCTCTGTATGCCTCCAATTCCATAAAGATGACAGAGATAAGAAATAGTCCCATGCTCCATGTGATGCCATATTATGGAGGTGTTCTTTACTAGATGTATTGCTTCTAGGGAGGAATCTCTGTGACACCTGGCGTCAGACGGAGCATTATACAGGGTCACATACAGTCTCCCTATGGAGCCACAGCAGACCTCATGTGCTGCTCTACAACCTACTGCGCAGGGCTCGAAATTGCACATTTTCCCTAAATTGTGCAGAAACCTTCCACTGCCAACAGGTATTAGCTGACAGCCCTGCAGACTCCGGTATAAAGCTGGTGGATATTTTTATTTATCTCATTTCTAATGTTCTGTCCAGACAGAGAAATTGGGAAGTTTATATTGTAGGTTGCTAAGAATCTCCATTGCCGGGTTTCCATAGCAACACCCATTTCTTGCGGTTTCCTTATGCTTATCACTGTACACAGCTGGAGTGAGACTCGCGCTGATTGCGGCCACTACTTATGGAACCTTCAAGATTTGCTGGATTTTTAAAGGTGCAGCCAGATTAACCCTTACATCTTCAGACATCAGAGCAATGTATCACAGGCTGCGTGAGTACTTAGTTTACCTTAAAGGGGTTTCCCTGGGACTACGCCTTTGATGACCTATCCTTAGCATAGGTCATTAATATCAGAATGGTTGGGGTCCAACATCCAGTATGTTTTATCACACCAAGCAGCCCATATGTTCTATGGACGAAAAGGAGTGTCAATCTGTGCGCAGGAACTCTGATGATGTCATCAGTCAACTATACCTCGCTAGCTGGGGGCCTATCAATGTCTGCCTATATATCATTCATCTTCACATGTAATTAAATAGATTTAACTGTTTATGGGTTGGATGCTAATGTATAATAAACCAAATTCAGTTCTCTCTAATGGGTATGTGTTTTTTTTTCCCTGTTTTTTTTTTTTTTCATTTTATTAGTATAGGGACCACTCTGGGACTTTATATTAGGTTTAGGGGCCACTATGGGACATTATAATGTGTGGAAGGCTGCTACGGGACATTATACTGTATGAAGGGCTGCTATGAGACATTATACTGTATGAAGGGCTGCTACGGGACATTATATTGTATGAAGGGCTGCTACGGGACATTATACTGTATGAAGGGCTGCTATGGGACATTATACTGTATGAAGGCTGCTATGGGACATTATACTGTATGAAGGGCTGCTATGGGACATTATACTGTATGAAGGGCTGCTATGGGACATTATACTGTATGAAGGGCTGCTATGGGACATTATACTGTATGAAGGGCTGCTATGGGACATTATACTGTATGAAGGGCTGCTATGGGACATTATACTGTATGAAGGACTGCTATGGGACATTATACTGTATGAAGGGCTGCTACGGGACATTATACTGTATGAAGGCTGCTACGGGACATTATACTGTATGAAGGGCTGCTACGGGACTATACTGTATGAAGGGCTGCTACGGGACATTATACTGTATGAAGGGCTGCTACGGGACATTATACTGTATGAAGGGCTGCTATGGGACATTATACTGTATGAAGGGCTGCTACGGGACATTATACTGTATAAAGGGCTGCTATGGGACATTATACTGTATGAAGGGCTGCTATGGGACATTATACTGTATGAAGGGCTGCTATGGGACATTATACTGTATGAAGGGCTGCTATGGGACATTATACTGTATGAAGGGCTGCTATGGGACATTATACTGTATGAAGGGCTGCTATGGGACATTATACTGTATGAAGGGCTGCTATGGGACATTATACTGTATGAAGGGCTGCTATGGGACATTACACTGTATGAAGGGCTGCTATGGGACATTATACTGTATGAAGGGCTGCTATGGGACATTATACTGTATGAAGGGCTGCTATGGGACATTATACTGTATGAAGGGCTGCTACGGGACATTATACTGTATGAAGGGCTGCTACGGGACATTATACTGTATGAAGGGCTGCTATGGGACATTATACTGTATAAAGGGCTGCTATGGGACATTATACTGTATGAAGGGCTGCTACGGGACATTATACTGTATGAAGGGCTGCTATGGGACATTATACTGTATGAAGGGCTGCTATGGGACATTACACTGTATGAAGGGCTGCTATGGGACATTATACTGTATGAAGGGCTGCTATGGGACATTATACTGTATGAAGGGCTGCTATGGGACATTATACTGTATGAAGGGCTGCTATGGGACATTATACTGTATGAAGGGCTGCTATGGGACATTATACTGTATGAAGGGCTGCTATGGGACATTATACTGTATGAAGGGCTGCTATGGGACATTATACTGTATGAAGGGCTGCTACGGGACATTATACTGTATGAAGGGCTGCTATGGGACATTATACTGTATGAAGGGCTGCTATGGGACATTATACTGTATGAAGGGCTGCTATGGGACATTATACTGTATGAAGGGCTGCTACGGGACATTATACTGTATGAAGGGCTGCTATGGGACATTATACTGTATGAAGGGCTGCTATGGGACATTATACTGTATGAAGGGCTGCTATGGGACATTATACTGTATGAAGGGCTGCTATGGGACATTATACTGTATGAAGGGCTGCTATGGGACATTATACTGTATGAAGGGCTGCTATGGGACATTATACTGTATGAAGGGCTGCTATGGGACATTATACTGTATGAAGGGCTGCTATGGGACATTATACTGTATGAAGGGCTGCTATGGGACATTATACTGTATGAAGGGCTGCTATGGGACATTACACTGTATGAAGGGCTGCTATGGGACATTATACTGTATGAAGGGCTGCTATGGGACATTATACTGTATGAAGGGCTGCTATGGGACATTATACTGTATGAAGGGCTGCTACGGGACATTATACTGTATGAAGGGCTGCTATGGGACATTATACTGTATGAAGGGCTGCTATGGGACATTATACTGTATGAAGGGCTGCTATGGGACATTATACTGTATGAAGGGCTGCTACGGGACATTATACTGTATGAAGGGCTGCTATGGGACATTATACTGTATGAAGGGCTGCTATGGGACATTATACTGTATAAAGGGCTGCTATGGGACATTATACTGTATGAAGGGCTGCTATGGGACATTATACTGTATGAAGGGCTGCTATGGGACATTACACTGTATGAAGGGCTGCTATGGGACATTATACTGTATGAAGGGCTGCTATGGGACATTATACTGTATGAAGGGCTGCTATGGGACATTATACTGTATGAAGGGCTGCTATGGGACATTATACTGTATGAAGGACTGCTATGGGACATTATACTGTATGAAGGGCTGCTACGGGACATTATACTGTATGAAGGCTGCTACGGGACATTATACTGTATGAAGGGCTGCTATGGGACATTATACTGTATGAAGGGCTGCTATGGGACATTATACTGTATGAAGGCTGCTATGGGACATTATACTGTATGAAGGACTGCTATGGGACATTATACTGTATGAAGGGGCTGCTATGGGACATTATACTGTATGAAGGGCTGCTATGGGACATTATACTGTATGAAGGGCTGCTATGGGACATTATACTGTATGAAGGCTGCTATGGGACATTATACTGTATGAAGGGCTGCTACGGGACATTATACTGTATGAAGGCTGCTACGGGACATTATACTGTATGAAGGGCTGCTATGGGACATTATACTGTATGAAGGGCTGCTATGGGACATTATACTGTATAAAGGGCTGCTATGGGACATTATACTGTATGAAGGGCTGCTATGGGACAATACACTGTATGAAGGGCTGCTATGGGACATTACACTGTATGAAGGGCTGCTATGGGACATTACACTGTATGAAGGGCTGCTATGGGACAATACACTGTATGAAGGGCTGCTATGGGACATTATACTGTATGAAGGGCTGCTATGGGACAATACACTGTATGAAGGGCTGCTATGGGACATTACACTGTATGAAGGGCTGCTATGGGACATTATTTGTGATGGGCACTGTATTTGGGATAACAGCAGGATGGAGGGAGTGATGGAAATGTGAGCAAAATAAAATGCTTTTCTGGAAATCTGCAAAAATGAGTTGTGGTCAGCACCAAATGTCATGGTGGACAAGATGTTTATAATACAAGGAAATATCATTGGATATTAAAAAAAAACAAAAACGGAAAAAACTCCACCTTTAAATGACTACCTAAAGAGTCGCACTGACTTCTACACAGCCAGAGGGGCTTCATTCTCTACGCCAGGGGTGAGAACCCCTTTTGCACATACAGTAACTGAACAAAAACTTTTGTTTTTGGAAAGGAAAGTGGATTTGCACTTAGCTGAGGAAAAAAAAAGAAACAAACCAAACATTTCCAGGATCAGCAAAACATATTTTTCCTAGGATTCTTCTTGGTAATTGGGGACACTTGAAGACTATAGAGATTACCCTGTAATAAGTGAAGACATCAGAAGGCGGCAAACAGCGAAGGTGTTGCTATGGTGACCTTGTAAGCAAAGATTTTGATTAACTTGTGCAACACAGTTAATGTCCAGCTGCTGCGGAAGAAACAGAACTACAGGAGCAAAAATAATGAGGACTGTTTATGCTGTAATGGAGGTCGTGTCACAAGATCAGCCCCTGTCTACATACATGCTATGGTGTATAATTGTCACAGACGGGTCCCCGGGTCAGGGGCCCCATCTATGAGCCAAAGCAGAGAGTCACTTTATAAGAGCAGTTCCCCCACTCTGGCAAACCTGACCATCCACGTATAACATGGCTGACCACTCCCAGGTGATCGCCAGGATGGCTCCTATTTAAAGAAAACTAAACAGAAAATTCACTGATTGATAAAATGCTAGCTCTTCCTCCATTAAACTCCTTTACCTTGGTCTAATTTGTGTCCTATGACAAATAAATAAGAAAGATAAAAAAATCTGTGTTTGTCCCATTTCTCCCTACTCTTCCCCACTGTCATGTGCCAGGCTGTAAGACAACTGGCTGGAGCAGAATCCTCCTCGCTGTGGTTTGCCTAGACATAAGATTGTTAAATGTCATCCCTGGTTAACCTCCCTCAACCTCTATCTAGTCACCAGCCAAATATGGGGCTGATCGGCAGGAGATGGACCCCTGTGTTCTCTGCTGGATTTCTTAAAGTTATGTCAGGATCCCTCAGAAAATGCTGAGGGCCGATAAACAGCAATTGCAGCTATATTTCTGCTTACTTTTATCATTCATTTCTAGATTTGGTGTTCCTTTAAAAAGAGGTTATATTCATGACATAAGTAATGGATATCACTAAAACCCACTGAGGGTATGCAACCCTAATACTTTATAATATATTCACTACCTCTGAGTGTACCTATAAGATAGTGGTTGGCTGGTTACTGGACATGTGCTTGAATTTTTACATCATTAATGGGATATCTACATGTATCCTTATGGACATAGAAAGGAACAGGTACTACGCCCAAACATTATGTGGGTACCAATGAGACAGACTTCATACCCAGACCCACTTTAACAGTTTGCAGAAGCATAACTTGAAACTTCTGGGTTCTTCAGCAAAATCTGTCTGCCATATAGAATAATGCCCCCCCTCGCCCCTCCAGAGTCCAGGGTCCGGTAGTGACTGCTGCCAATGCACTCCTTCAGAGAATTTACTAAAATCCACCAACGCTCAAAAGTATACATAAATGTTCCTAAACAAAAGCATATTATGGGGAATCTGTCAGCAGGAAACTAAATACAGTACCTACACTTTCCACAGATGCCGTTCCTATCCTGCATTGAAGCTCCATTTTCATGAAAATCAGAGTTTTATTCTTATGATTATTAGCTGGAAAGTGGTTTCGAGCCCTTTCTTCTCCTGCTGTGGCTTCATGCTCTGCTCTAGATAATTGCCCATAAGTGCTGCGCACTTCTGCCACCTCTATTGCTTGGGTAAGATCTCCCACTGTGTCATACTATATCTGCAGTTGGGGCAGGGCTGCACTTCAGCTTCAAGCGGTTCCTCTTGGCATAAACTGAGAGATGGCTGCTATCTATTGATTTATTTTAACAGGTAGTGGTCGATGTTTTCCTCACCAATCCCGGCTCCTGTCGTTTCTAGCATCCGCTTCTTCCTTCAGAAGGCGCTGCAGCATTCTCCAGCACCCAGGTCCTGGAGGCAGAAGCGTAGACTAGATGCGACACGAGCCGGAATTAGTGAGTGAAACATTATCCACTACCTGTTCGAATAATCAATTAGGTAGCAGACAAACTTCTACGGCACCAGGGAAGGTGAATAAAAAACAAACAGGTATAGTCAACTGTCTTGGTGTCCAGCAGTCTCCTGGCATCCTGTTTATGCTTCTTCTGGCCTGTGTCTGACGTCAAGCCTCCCGGTGTCACCACTGAGGCCTGTGATTGGGCCTTAGTGGTGCTGTGGGGCATGCTTGGCACACCCGACATGACCACTGAAGCACAATCACAGGCTTGAGTTGTGACCACCCCAAGGTGTGTGACATTAAAGGCCCTGAAACCATTCCGAAGATACGCAGAAGAAGTGAAGCAAAAACTTTTAGAAAATTTATGTCAAATCTAAGGCTAACATGTTACTGTGTGAGGGCCAAAAAAGGGGTATTATAATGCATGGTGGCCAAAAATAGCACAGTATACTGTGTGGGAGTCAGTGAAGGAGGTAATATACTGTGTGATGATCATTAAAGGGGGAAGTATACTGTAGGGGTCAGTAAATGTGGTGTTATATTGTGTGGGCCAATAAAAGGGGTGCTATACTGTGTGGGGTCAGGAAAGGAATCATTATACTGTCTATGGGCTAAATAAGTGGATTTTTTGATCTACAAATGGGGGCATGGCCTGAAATTTTAATTAGGGGGTGGGTCATCAAAGAACCAAAGACCGCCAGGTCTCATAGGTCGACTCAGTCCACAAGAGGCTACGTTCTCCCCTGGTTAGGGGTAGATAGTGAAGAAAGGCATCTTTGCAAAGTGTAGAAGCAGCTCTACAGAGTATTTAATACTAATTTTCCTGCTGACAGACTCCGTTTTAAGCTAAATTGAGAGAGAAGTAGGTGCCAAACTGTGAGATACGGCAGTGTTTGTTTGCCTGCATGCTCATGTAGGCATATAGAGAGAGATCCTAAGAACAATTCCATCCACAAGACAAGAAAAAAATGTTTAGAAGACTATAAACATTACAAGTAAAACAAGTCGCGCTAACAGGCCAGGCTAAATGGAACTGGCACCAATAAGAATGACTGGAAAACATATTTGCTCTTAATTTCAACGTAGACAAAAAATCTTTTGATCTTTAAAACCTTGGAGAATGCCAAAATTTCACAAAGCACACTGTAGCAGTTTAACACAATAATACACATATTGCTGTAATACAAGTTTTACTAAAGCAAATTATTACTTTTGGAAATTCTAGAATAACATGTAGATGTTTTAGTGTAACCCTTTCTCTACCAATGATTAATACCACAACCACATTTTAGGAAATGTACTGTTATGTGTAACTGTTCTCTCAATTTTAAGACCACTTTATTTGTATGATATTTTTGAATTTCTATTGCTTTTTGGAACTTGGACTTGCAGCATTTTACAAGATACAAAAACAGCTAGTGTACAATGTATAGCAAGTGCTATGGCCTGTTTACGGCATTGCACGCTTTGATCTGAGAATTGTTTAATTTTCCATTCATAAAAGAGTAACACAGAAATTATATTGTCATGATCTAACTGCATACATCCCAAATGTCCTGGATTCAATGGGACAGTCCCAGATACCGGATCCTGTCCTGCTGTTCCAGTTGGCGGGAGGAATGCCCAACTTCAGCTCATCTGCATCCTCCGGGCATTAGTTTTACGTTATTTTCTTTTATCCATTATACTGTGAGCACCTGAATGGGACTATATATACTATGGGGGACTGTATACTGAAAGGGCAACCGGAGGGGAGGATGTATGTTGTGGGGGAAACTAAAGGAGGAGCTTTATAATGTGGGGGATCTGGCGGGGAAATGTATACTACGGGACAAGTGGAGGGGGACTTTGAACTATGAGTAAAAATGGAGGGGGACACTATAATTTAGGGGCATACCTTGTGGTGGAAATGGGTTGGGGATGGCTCCTAATATGTGTAAATTCAGCATGGGGCACATAGCGTGCCACATAAGTTGGCCCTCTTTCAGTCCTTTGAAAGTTGTGAGCTATGCCTAACTCTGAAACTGTGAACTAACTGTGAAACACTAAAATATCCTGGTGTTTTTGGTATATCTCAGGTCAGAAGAAAAAAAGTATTTGTCCCCTAGGAACAGCAGCCCTGTCACAAATAAGGAATATTGCACTGGGAATCTGAGATCCCAGGTTCAATTCCCCTTGTTGGACCGGGAAAAAAAAAGTTTAAAATGTTAACAATAAAGAATAAAAATTAACAAAACAAAAAGTTCAAAAACCCCACCTTTACATTTATAAAGAACAAACAAACAAACCACAATGCATGACAGGCCGGAGATCCTTCACAAGGCTCCCCATTGTCATGGCATTGGGATCCCGGACCACATATCAGGATGGGCAGCAGACAACAGAATAAGGTTAGGAGAATAATTCAAGTTGTAACTACACACAGGATAAAACAAATGCACCTCAAAGCCTTGAACCACCTTGCTAAGGATAGTGATATGGGGATTACCTGACATCAGGGGCACTTACAGGATGGGGGCTGGCACATGCATACATCCCACAAGTAAAGTAAAAAGATTCAAGAGAGCAGTGACCATTCAGAGAAGCGAGAAGGCATGTTGTGCAGATGGCATTTCAATAAAGTTATCAGATTCAAGGTAAAATTTGCTACCGTACATGATCTGTACATGTACAATGAAGTGCATAGCTGGGTTGGAGTTGGAGTCGGGAACAGTTTTGAGTGCAGTCGACTTCGGCCTCGAAGTAAAATGATTATTTTGAAATAAAATATACAATTGTTAATATTGTAAAATGAATTATTTACATAGCTTGGTACATATTTACTTTCCGAAGGACTCAGTCAATAGCTTTTCAATGAATTAGAGGAGCTTTACTACTTCTATGTGACCATGACGGTCAGTCATTTATGAAAGATTTCCTTTGATGGTTGGCAGTCTGAGCATCATAAATTTATCACTCCTGTCCTCTAGTGAACTGGACTGGGACAGGGGAGGAAGATTTATGATACTCAGGCTTTTATTGTCAGATAGGAGAAAATAAATCTTTTATTGACAAAATTAGCAAGTTGGCCATCCGACAATCAAGGAAGGAGTATGTGGCACAAAACGGTGCATCGACACAGGATGGGAATGGTGGAAAGCTTGCGTTTAGACATTGAGAACAATCCCTCATGGCAGTTTGGGCCCAAATAGAGAAGGAAAGGAAAATGTAAATGCAGTCAAAATGTATACGTGGGAAGTGACTGATGGTCATAAGAAGCGGCACAGGGGATTCCATGCTGAGGTTCTGTAGCAGAGGCCATGAGCCTTCAGTTACGACGCTGCCACCATAATATGTCACTGATCAGTTTAAAGGGATCCTACCATTGGATACCCTTTTTTTCTGACTAACACGTAGGAATAGCCTTAAGAAAAGTTATTCTTCTCCTACATTTAGATGTCTTCTCAGCGCTGCCGTTCAGTAGAAATCCGGCGGTCCCTAGTGCTCAAACAGTACTGGGGGCATCCCCAATGCTGTGAGAGAACTCTCCAGCACCGCCTCCATCTTCTTCTGGAATGGCCTCTCTCCGCGTCTTTTTCTGTCCTGGGTTTCAATCTCCTAGGCCGAGCTGACTGCGCATGCCCGTGGCCACAAGAAAAATGGCCGCTTACTCAGTAGGCTGTGTGAAAATGGCTGCTTACACAACTTACTGAGTAAGCGGCCATTTTCTTGTGGCTGCTGGCATGCGCAGTCGGATCTGCCCGAGGCCTAGGAGATTGAAACCCAGGATGGAAGAAGACGCAGGGAGAGGGTGTTCCAGAAGAAGATGGAGGCACTAGGGACCGCCCCCAGTGCTGCGAGAGAACTCATTTGCATATTGAAGAAAACCCGGATTTCTATCGAATGGCGGCGCGGAGAGGACATCTAAATGTAGGAGAAGAATATCCTTTCTTAAAGCTATTCCCACGTTTTAGACAGAAAAAAAGGGTAACCAATGACAGGATCTTATATATAGAATATGACATAAAGAACAAGGAAATACTACCTGAAATGCTTCATCTGGGAAAAGTTAGCAACTGGAATCTATATCTAGAGATGTACAGTATTATGTAATTTGCTACATGAGGCATTGCTAGCAGTATGGGTTTTATGTAAGTAGTGTAAATGCTAAATAAACTAAGTGCTAAAATAAAAAATAGACTTATCCCTTTTTACCTATCCTATTGGCTTAACATATCCCAAGAGGCAATACCACGCATGTGTTACCAGATTTGGTAACTGGTAGAGTATTGCTAAAGAGAAATCTAGAACCTGTTTTCTGCTAAAAGAAATCCACTAGGTTAACCCTAGAACGCGCACCCATAGAAATCTACACATTCACGCACCTGGGGCCTTTTAGGCCTGTTTACAATTATCATGGAATAACTAAAAAAAATACTTTTCAAAGTTTATTGCAAAGTAAGGATGCATTCCCACTAGTGCTGGGGTCCGCCAGGACGGGATTCCGTAATGGGTCTGACCTCCTGGTGACCCCAGTTAAGGGTTTTTTGGGGCCTCGCAGGCCTGCCAGGTTACCTGTTTTCTATTTTCTGTAAAATTACTTTAGTTAGATTTTTGAAACTCTAGGTATTCCTCAGGTATATAGTTGTTAGTAATTTCCAGTTATTCATATATTTTTATGTTACAGACATTTCGGTATAACAACCTTTTTTTGGGACTACCCCATATTCACGCACCTGGGGCCTTTTAGGCCTGTTTACAATTATCATGGAATAACTAAAAAATAATACTTTTCAAAGTTTATTGCAAAGTAAGGATGCATTCCCACTAGTGCTGGAGTCCGCCAGGACGGGATTCCGAAATAGATCTGACCTCCTGGTGACCCCAGCTAAGGCTGGCGGACGCATACCTGGGGCCTCGCAGGCCTGCCAGGTTACCTATTTTCTATTTTCTGTAAAATTACTTTAGTTAGATTTTTGAAACTCTAGGTATTCCTCAGGTATATAGTTGTTAGTAATTTCCAGTTATTCATATATTTTTATGTTATAGGCATTTCGGTATAACAACCTTTTTTTGGGACTACTCCATATTCACGCACCTGGGGCCTTTTGGGCCTGTGTGCAAATAACAGAGAATAACTCAAATAAAAATACTTTTCAAAATGTATTTTACAATTGCAAAGTAAGGATGCATTCCCAGTAGCGCTGGGGTCTGCCAGGAGGGGATTCCGTAATGGATCTGACCTCCTGGTGACCACAGCTAAGGCTGGTGGATTCCTGCCATTCAGGCAGCCTTAGCTGGAGTTACCAGGAGGTCAGATCCATTATGTATCCCCTTCTGGCGAACCCCAGCGCTACTGGGAACACAGCCTAAGGGCTCATTCACGTCTGCGCCGGCACTCCGTACTTCAGGTTTCCATTTCCTGCACAAAACAGAACAGGAGACGGAAACCTGCAGGAGGCTTTCTCACCCATTCATTTGAATGGGTGAGAAAGCTGTCCTGCTGTGAGCGGCGGTGAGCGTTTTAGGCTCTCCGCTGCGAAACCGTTTTTTTAAATCCGGACAGAGTACTGCATGTCCGACTCTGTGTGCAGATTATAAAACCCGCTTTCACGGCGTAGAGCCTAAAACGCTCACCGCCGCTCACGGCAGGACAGCTTTCTCACCCATTCAAATGAATGGGTGAGAAAGCCTCCTGCAGGTTTCCGTCTCCTGTTCTGTTTTGTGCAGGAAACGGAAACCTGAAGTACGGAGTGCCGGCGCAGACGTGAATGAGCCCTTAGGCTGTGTTCCCAGTAGCGCTAGGGTTCGCCAGAAGGGTATACATAATGGATCTGACCTCCTGGTAACTCCAGCTAAGGCTGCCGGAATGGCAGGAATCCGCCAGCCTTAGCTGTGGTCACCAGGAGGTCAGATCCATTACGGATCCCCTCCTGGCAGACCCCAGTGCTACTAGGAATGCATCCTTACTTTGCAATTGTAAAATACATTTTGAAAAGTATTTTTATTTGAGTTATTCTGTGTTATTTGCACACAGGCCTAAAAGGCCCCAGGTGCGTGAATATGGGGTAGTCACAAAAAAAGGTTGTTATACCGAAATGCCTATAACATAAAAATATATGAACAACTGGAAATTACTAACAACTATATACCTGAGGATTACCTAGAGTTTCAAAATTCAAACTAAAGTACTTTTACAGAAAATAGAAAACAAGTAACCCGGCAGGCCTGCGAGGCCCCAGGTATGCGTTCTAGGGTTAATAAAGTATATTACAAGAATGTTCACCAAATCCCTCCAAACACAATAGCAAAAATATAAAAAAAAATTTGCAATTTAAAATAACATTATGCGGAATTCTAATGGGTTTTCCAGAGGTCATGCTCTGACATACATACAAGATACAATATGCTAACCTTTCGCTGCACCTTAGTATACCAGAAGCTGACCTTTACTAAGAAAAAAAATGTATAAAGCAATTATAATTCCTGTAGACCAAATGTATATACTGCATCTTATTATAGTGCCTTAAAATAATTATCTGCCGTATAAAGGGCAGGAACAGAAGATAAATGTTCTCTTTGGAAAATGTAATTGATAGTAATGGCTGGATCCAGGTTATTTTACTTAGTCTTAGTCTGCATATGAGATAATAGTATCGGTGGGTGGTGAAGTAGAGTCATGTTATGCTGCTGAGCACTGGAGCACATCAATTCAGTCACGTATGTTTAAGCTACTTGAGGAGATGGAGTAAATGGGTACTTAGTCTTAGCTACTGACAGTATATCACTAGGATATGCCTCACTATGCCAACTGAACCCGGCGAGATCATGAGAGTGAATGTGTCAAGTATTTTGTCTGCATAACGCCATTTCCCTTAAGGTCCTGTGTCAAGAAATTCAACTCAAATGGGTTCCGTTGCAGTTTCTGTTGTCCCTGTGCATAGAAACATCCTACAATTCAGCAGTCTATTGGGCGCTACCATATGGAACCCAGATGACTAACATGTGACATCATACACAAAAATATATTATGATTTGCTGCATCATGAACCCCTGTAGATAAGAATTTGCTCTAACACAGTTGCTAAAGTGTACCTGTTGTTTATGGTGACTTTACAGAATTAGCTTCTTTGTGTATACACAAGGTGTTACAACATAGCTGACTATTACATTACTCATAAGCTGCAGGCTCCACTTCTGTCAGTTTTCCCTGAGCTAGTAGATGGAGAGTCAAGTAGCTACTATGATGTCCCAAGGTATATATTGAAGATAAGATTCTGCTCTCCTGACTCTCTCATATACAGAGAGGTAGCTGCAGCACTGAAAACATTATAAAGTAGTGCTGAACAGTACTGACATGAATAAAGCTCTGGGTTTAGATAGAAAAAAACAACCATTAGCTTCAGCAGCATGTCTATGTGCGTGTCTCTGATTCTCTGGCATCGGGCTCCTTCTCATTCTGCCCTTTGCATAGACGTCTATGAGAAGCATGTCATTTGATCCGCCTGTGGGCTGACAGTATGTCTCATCTCCCAAGATGAATTTAGCAAAGTGAATAAGCAGTTTAAGACACAGGTAAGAAAAGCAAAGCCACTTGGTAAGTGGTAATATAGGAATCTTTCTCTGAATAGATATACTACAAGATGTTCTCACCGATGTTCTTCTGATTAATGAAAAGTTTGTGGAAATGACAGTGATCATTGAACTGTAAGGCCTACGTTACATGAGTGTAGAAAAAATAAAGGAACCAGGAATGCAAAAGAAAATGCAAATTCCCTGCTGCTGCCCCAAGTTTCCACCAGCAAAATACAGTCTCCTAAAGCAGATAGTAGGGAATTATATCATATATAATTGATTACACATTTAATATGCTGCTTGTGATGAATTGTTTACATATCATATTAAGTTCTATGTCTAATCATGAATTTTCTTATAGCTATGTTTTTGTATTTATTGGTGTAGTTGGACGATTAGTCTTGTGTACTTGTCTGTGCAACGTCTGAGGGTTTCCTGCGTATTGGAATTCGAAATTGCAATTCACAGCTCAGGCAACAGATGGGGTCCCAGGTGCTAAACCAATTGTGGTCAATCTAATTAGCAAGTCTTTGTGGGTGGTTGGCATCTAGATGTTTCAACTCATTGTCAGTCTGACAGCATGACTGACCAAAAAAACTGCATATCAGACATAGAAAAATGATGACATCAAAGACACATATGTTCTTATCTAATTTGTGTTTTATAACCATCCAGGCGCCGGGGAACCATAAGAGCTAGTTACATAAAAAATCTGGATGTTGAGCATTAATAACTGCCCCAAATTATGTATAAAGGGAATGGAGAAAAATTCATTGTGCATGTTTGGTATATCTGAACTTGGAAAAAGTTTTGGCATCACTTGCTAAGCATAAAATTACTATATACCCCATATAACCCAACAAGAGTTATGACATTTTCCCAATATATGTCATACCAATGAATCACAGGTGGGAAGTTCCAAGAAGTGGGCAGCAGTGAGGAGGCCTTCATAAGTGATGATAGATGTGTGATGGAAGAGCTCACTTCACTCCTGTGTAGCCAAGTGTGATAAGTGAATTGGAAGCAGGCCCCATTTTATCATCGCATATAGGGTCACACATACTTGTATGGTAAGTAGGGTGTACAGAACCCTGGAAAAATTCTCAGTATTGCATAAGATATGTTTGTTCTATAAGTTGGTGGTGTTTACAGAGAACTGGTGGACACACGAAAAAACAGTCTATCTTACAGTAAGGCCTCGTTCACACGGGACCGCATATTTTGGTCCTGATTATGATGCGGGAAGCCGCATCAGAATTGGACCGAAATACGCCTGCTGCGATTGTCGCGGCTTCCCGCTCCGGAGTAGGCCCAAATGAATGGGCCTAGTCTGGAGGGTGCTGTCGTGAGGCAGACACCGGGGCTGACTCATCCATGGAATCCGCCTGAAGAAAGGGCAGCTCACTTCTTTTTACCGTGAGCCGGAACATACCGCTCACGGTAAAAAGGAAGCTAGCGGTCTACATAGATCTCTGTTGTGAGGGGGCGGATTCTGAGGTGGATTCGGCGTCAGAATCTGCCCCCTCTTGCCCCGTGTGAATGAGCCCTAAAGGGTAGACACAACTTTAAAAGTCAAACATACCTGACTAGACAGTTTCAATCATATTTATACACACTAAAGTTTCCTTTTGGCACCACTGTGAAGTTTATAATTATGTATTGTATGAAAAAACATTGTTATCCTTAAAGCTGAATGCTAGATATAGTTGCTTATGCTTGAAACTGGTATAATGTTATGTGATAAGATGGCGCCTGTTTCCAAGATGGGTGCAAGAAAAACAAATGCTTGGCTTGTTGCCAGAAAACAGCTCCCCAAGGTTACCACGCAGGACCAGGACCAGCTGGCTATATATGGCACTGCTTAAACTTTTTCTGTTTGATTGAGATGTATCATACCAATCAGGAATGAATATGAAAACTTATGTTATTGTTATATCACTTCCTTTCTGTGCTACTATTTAACCCCATGTTCTCAATAAAAAGTGTGTCAGCATACATTCTTTGGTTGAGAAAAGAATGAATACCAACACAGAGTGGTGTGATTTATTTACCGCCTGGCACTCAGCCTAATTAATTAGGACAACGACAGTTACCCGAGATTATTGGTCATTTAGTCATAAACGCGACTATGACCTTATCGCCACCACTATGGGACATTTACGGTATATTCAAATTAATATGCCGTGATCGGAGTTCACATCATAGGAAAGTGAGCGGCAGTAACGCGACATGACCACTACACAATGGACTATCTACTTTGTAGTTCCAGTGCTAGCGGCTGCTGCAACCAAATGATCGGCAGGGTGCCTGTCCCCTACTCTGTTGTAACTCAGAATTTTCAAAAGGCTGAACAAGCCCTTTAAAGGGAGACTGTAAGCAATACATTGGTTATAAACCTAATCATAATACCTTATAGAGGTGATATGACTGTTATTCAGCTTTGCAGTCCCATTTTCATGTAAATCGTAGTTTTCTTCATATGTAAATGAGGGAAAATGTACTTTGCCATGGAAACTTGAGATGAGACCAAAGCCTGGTAAACTATGGCGCACACTTATAGCATTTTTCCTTCATCTGCATGAATAAACCTAATATTTACATAAAAATGGGGCTGCAAAGGTGAACAGTAGGGGCACATTTAGAAACACATAGAAACACATATGCAAGACTCTATGACTAGGCTAATATTCAATTTACTGTTGACAGACTCCCTCTAAAAGGTGGCATGCCTTTTGAATGGAGTCTAAAATGCTGGACAATCTTTGTCAGACTCCTGAGACATAATTTCACTATTTTATGAGGGAATATATCAATCCCCATACACCAGAAAATAGATATTGTGGCAAACACCAGGCCCTTTTTGTACCAAACATGTGCCACAACCCCTGGTCTGCGTCTCTCTCTCCGCCTTGTGTGAATGTGAGTGGAGCGGGACATGGGTCGTTTGCTGGTGTAAGTTATAACGGAAATCTATGCCAGACCTACACCAGTCTTAATAAAGCCACTCCAATGTGTGTGGCGGAAAGGCCCTCTTTAGGCAATTGGCTAATATATTTGAAAGACTACTGTATATACGGTCTGACACTAGAGGTGTTATCTAATACAGCTTTATCCCTGCCATATACTGTGAATAGTCCCTTGTGCTCATCTGACATATATGACATCATTTTATTGCCTGGACGTGAGACAATACAAGACTGAATTACGCCAATTAAAACCTTCATTACTCAGAATAAAGTGTCAAATGAGATATATTAAGATCATCTTGGACTTGTGACGAATATCCAATTACTTGCAATATTACATGGGATACTTGGTGTTGTTCTAAACAGAGCATGCTGTTTTTACTAGCAGAAAAGCCAAGAATCGTGCTGTACCATTAGAAAATGTTTCCAGAAATGACTCTTACAACAAAAGAATGTGCAGAGCGATATCCCAGTAACGTGGCCACTATGAGAGATATGTCTTTGCTCCATCTATGGGTAAATGTTTGACTGTATCCTCTTTAGAGCATGACAATAAATGTAACCCTTTACCAATTCGTAAATCTAGTCTGATTGACGTTACAGGCAAAGGTGAATCCAAGTGCACATGGATTGAAACTGAGAAGTGTTATCTGTTGTGATAAAAACCATCTGTAACCTAGCAGCATGTTATTATGTGTCATAGAACAGAACAAGGAACCGTGCGTGCATCAGATCTGCTTTACCAATGAGGATGAGCAAGTACTGACTTACTGTACGCTCATATATACTTCATGATACACAAGGCTACGTCCTCCAACTGTATTTAGTCTGAATTTTTTCTGATGCACCAACTCTTTCTACCTCTAGATATTAACTTAAAGGGAACCTGTCACCTGGAAAAATTTAGTCTAATCTGCGGGCAGCATGTTATAGAGCAGGGGGAGCTGAGCAGATTGAGATAGTTTTGTGGGAAAAGATTCTGTATAAGGCACCAAAATCTCTGTTGAAGACCCCGCCACAGAAACCGCCAGATATCGGCTCCAAGAAAGGTCCTGAATTTTTGCTATGTCAGTTTCACTATAAATATGGGGGGACACCTGATAGACCTCATTATACTCTATGGGGTCTGCTGATGTCCATTGGTAACCACTGTTTTGGCAACGGTCGAGAGCCCAGCAGAGATGTGAACCTATCCTAACTTGTATTTAATTCATTTATATCTATTGTGGGTAATCGCTCAGGTAGATGCTCAGTAGCAGTGCAGGAAACAGAGACACAGAGACTGGGTTGCACACAAGTTCAGTCTTTATTCACTTGCAGTGCATTAACTGCCTTTGCAAAGGCACAAACAAAAACCTTCTCGGCTGAGAACTAACTAAACATAACCTGTTCCCTCACTATACAGGAGCCTGGCTGCCAGACTCTCACTCTGGTAACATGAAATCGGTGGCACAGTACCTGCTTTGTAGGTTCGGTCTGAACAGGTCAGCTCTGTCAGTGAGGTGCCACACTGCTAGTCCTCACACACAGATTATATCAGGCATTGATTACACAGCTGACCTCCCTGGTGTGGGCCTTTACCAAACACCCTTTAGCTGCCTGGCTGGAACATACCTGTCTTCCCAGACCACACCCTTCACTTTCTCACACTATGCTACAAAGTCAAGAAGGCGGTCCCATCTGTGACTGAGTTATTTAGATATGTACGGTCATAGAGGGGAGGCTTTCACATTAATTACAAAATATACTGAATCTTTACCCAAAACATTACATATCAATTTTCAGTTCCCCATGTCCTATACCATGCCTCTTGAACATTGAGATAAATGTACAGTGACAAATTCTCTTTAACTCTTTCGCACAGGAGATTATGGATAGGACTCAGGCAACATGAAATAGAAGTGAAGGTATTTTACAATATATTGCAATACAATAGTATTGCAGAATACTGTCTGAATGGTCAGGTCCTCTAGGATTCATGCTCCCTAGGGAGAGTTTAAAATTAAAAGTTGAATATGATAAAAAAAAAAAGCTTGAAAACAAATAAATAAAATACATATAATCTCAGACTGTTCCCCAAAATGGTATCAATAAAAACTATATCTCGTCCCACAAAAAATACACCTTACACAACTATGTACTGAAAAAAAAACATTCTAGCACATTGTATGGAAAAGTGGTCTTGTCCTGAAGGGTTTAAAAAAAATCACTGGCTTAAATTACTTTCTCAGCTGTAGTCATGCAAACATATGAAGGCACTGAGGACTGGAGCTCAGTGTTAGAACCAAGGGATAGGTGGAGCTAGTTTTTCCTCTTCTCAGTGATTCCCTGTTCCTGCATAGCTGGGAGTCATACTAGGACATCTACAGAGGTCTGTGGGGCCTAAATGTATAAAAGTACACAAAGTTTTTTTACTTTCACGTCTAATACCATGTTTCTGCAAAAATAAGACAGGGTCATATTTATTTATTTTTTTCTTCAAAATAGGGCTAGGGCTTATGTTCGGCGTAGGTCTTAATTTTTTCCACGAATAACCATCACACATTTGATTAATTTTTATTGCTGCTTTTTTTCCCTCTGCAACAGCTTTCACCATAGAGGAAAAATTGTTTTATAAGTTTGTAGGTATTTTTGTACACGGGGATACCTAATGTGTATGTGTTTCACAGTAATATATTAGTGTTATATGTATTCTTGAACATTTATTGTTTATTTATTGTTTTTTTTTTTTTTTTTTTTTTAAAGATTATTATTATTTTTTTTTACTATTAATCCCTCCTAAGGGTCTTGAACCTGCAATTGTCCACTCTGATCATGGGCATTAACCGCGGGTCTTTGCAAATATAATGTACAGTGGAGACCACGTATAGTAACTATGGTGGTTGTATTACTTTGGTGAGAAGGAGAAAGGATCACGCTCAACAATGCCTGCAATCAGCATAGACACTGATCGTGGGCATTAACCTGACACGGTAGCTATGGTAGCTGCTCTGAAGCGGAGCGGCTGCCATCTTTAAGGACCCGTCATCCACTGTAATGGCAGATGTCAGGAAAGGGTTAAACTAACTAGGGCTTATTTTTGGAGTAGGGCTTCTATTTCAAGCCTACTCCAAAAAAATCTGGTAAATCTAGCTAGGGCTTATTTTTTGTAATAGGTCTGAAAGTTGTGGCATGTACCATAGCATGCTGTGTTACGGAGCTGCTGAGTCCTAGAATTACGACTTCTAGCAAAGAATCCCTCTGACATTCAGCACTCAACAAATCTTTATATAGCACTGCTTCTTTTGGTGCTGTTTTCGAGTTTTTTTTTTTTCTGTGTCGTCAAAACACCTGAAAATTCTTCCAATTATTTAATTGTTTTTTAGCTAGTAGAATAACAAAGTCTACTGCTCTATCTTGAAGCAGAACCCCCCCCCCACACTCCATTGAAATCAAGAGGATAACTCTAAAATGCTTCAAAAAGCTCCTAAAAACACAAGAAGAATTTAAAAACTGCTTTAAAAAATGGTGCAGCTTTTTGGTTGTTTGATAGAGATGAGCGAATAATATTTGAAACTCTAGTTTCGAATGCCTTACTCCATAGAAATGAATGGGAGTGGCCAGCTCGAGGCCGGCGCTTAACTCCTTGCTGTTCACCCGCTCCCATTCATTCCTATGGGAGCGAGGTATTCAAAACTATGTTTCAAATACTATTCGAATCAACGCTATTGTTTAATCCTATTTTGGAGGGATAATTAAACATAAAACGTCTATAGTATGACCGGGCCCATGGTTATATGAAAAAACTCCACTGGCGCCAGTAGGTTGGACAAAAGGTTGTTGTGTGGGTTGCTAACAATACGCTAGTCGGAGTATTTTCCATCTGGGTTGCAGATGGACTATAAATTCCTGCCAGTTTCTGGAAGACACTTTCAGTCAGCATCCATGAACACCATAGATCATATCTAAGCAGGAGAAGGTCTCATCACATTTGCCAAATGTTCTGCTGCTTTTCTGACTGCTAAAATGTATAGATGACCAATATTAGGAGCATTTTTACTGCCTCTATATTCATTGTCATTTTTCCATGTTCTTCTCAGTAAATACGATACCGTGTCACCTTCTCTACGTATACCATATGCTATGAGCCATGGTTCTTCCACACAGATTGAAACTAGTCTCAAGGGATTTATATATAGTATACGGTGAGAAAAATACAATTCACAACATCTGGGAGGCGGTGGTGCCTGCTAAAGCTAGAGTTGTTGTGAGCAAATCACAGATTACTGATAATGAAGTTACTAGAAAAACAGGTTATATGGCAACGTACATTGTGAGTTGTTCATTTATTGAATGCTATAGTAGTCATGACAAACGATATGTGCCTAGTAGAGATGAGCGAATAGTACTCAATCGAGTAGGTATTCGATCGAATACTACGGTATTCGAAATACTCGTACTCGCTCGAGTACCACTCGCTATTCGAATGTAAAAGTTCGATGCAGAACCAGCATTGATTGGCCGAATGTATACAGTCAGCCAATCAACGCTGGTTCTTCTCCTACCTTTAGAAGTCTTCTCTGTGCAGCGTCCCCGCGGTGTCTTCCGGCTCTGAATTCACTCTGCCAGGCATCGGGCCTGGGCAGAGCCGACTGCGCATACCCGCTTGTAGTGCGGGCACGCGCAGTCAGCTGTGCCCAGGCCCGATGCCTGGCAGAGTGAATTCAGAGCCGGAAGATTCCGCGGGGACGCTGCGCGGAGAAGACTTCTCGGAGGATCCAGCTCGACCCTCACTCGTGGACTTGGTAAGTATAATTTGATCGAATGTTACCTACCCCTGAAACAAGCATTTTCTCCCCATAGACTATAATAGGGTTTGATATTCGATTCGAGTAGTTGAATATTGAGGGGCTACTCGAAACGAATATCGAACCTCAAACATTTTACTGTTTGCTCATCTCTAGTGCCTAGTAATTGTACATACAGTGTGCAGGGAACCTCTATGTGAAGTATAGGAAGGGATGAGATGTTACTGTTATTAAAATGTCACTACCCACTGGAGCTATACATTCATGGAAATCAGATATAGAAGATAACAGACAAATCGATCCTTGCAATTTTCTTAGGGATACTGAGACACCAGACGACACTCAGCGCCCCCGTCATTCAGCAGGGTGAAGCTTGGGCTGCAATAACAAGCACAGGCCACAAAAAACAAGGCCACCATAAAGGAACGTAAACTGCAAACATCCATATATAAAAAATATCCAAAAATTTATTGATGCATATCAGAAAAAACAAGTACAAGTAAGGCGCATTACAGCATGTAGAAAAATACTACTAAATGTAACATATAGCCAATACGCTAAGAAGTAAAGCAAGTCCCTAAAGGCTGTGAGACAATGTACCTAAGGCTAAGAGCACGCATATGGTGAGAAAGTGGAATAGATGGCACACAGATGAAATTTATGCGCCATTTGTGTTGGTAGTTGGAGTATGGTAGTCAAGTGGGGAGTATCACTGCAAGAAATACAGCATATAGAGATACGGTCTCCAGAAAAAAAACCAAACACACTTTTACTGGCCATTTGGCTAGTATTAGCTAATTTTCATAGACACTAATGGAGCTTGTACTTTTGGAATAATGCAATGAAATGACACCTTTAGAAATATGATTTTAAATTTAGATATGTCATTGAGCTTTGGAAATCTAAGTGAAAGGTTCTCTTAATAAGAGTCTTCCAATACTACGATAGTGATGACCTCTAGGATAGGTGATCAATATCAGATTGATGGAGGTCTGCCACACTGAACCCCATCGATCAACTATTTGAAGAGGCCACAGTGAACCAGTGCTGTCTCTTCTTTGGAACCGTTGAACAAATTAGATGTAGTAATTGAGTCCAGTGGGTGGTCCTAACATTGAATGACCCCCTCACCTCTGACTGTGCAGAGAAAACTCAGGATCGATAGAGATCTCAGTAGTTGGACTCCCACTGATCAGCTATTTATCTTTCATCCTTTGGTATAAGTTTCCTATCATAAGTGTTCGCTAAAGCTGATGTTTCAGCACCAGGTCTACATGCTGTATAGCAGCATGAAGCAATTACTAAAGAACGACGTTATTCACTTTTGGAAGCGATGCTTGAGTCGTTAATAAAGAAGAAACCTACGTAATGATGTGGAGAGTGGGTTTTTTCTTTCATCACCACTCGCTCATCAGTAACACATTATCCTGGCTCGATTACTCCAATGAATAATCCCTCACAAATGTTCAGTCTGGCATATCTAATTTATCAGATTAATTTGCAGCCAAGCTACAGTGTGATGTACAACTCACTTCCATAGTGACAATTAGGTCTTTTTTATACAAAATAGTAAGTAATGCAGACAGGCAGCAAATTACTGCTTATGTGGATCGCTACGAGGAGGAACATCTTAAATCATCCTCTCCTTATTTTATGCAACTATCCTCCAGTCTAAATATTACCTGAAATGAAAATGTCATTAGATGTCATAAAATGTAACCTAGGAAGGATGTACGATTGAGCTTTGTCATTTGCCATAAATCAGAATGCAGTAAGGAGAGGTTCGGTAGATCTGCGCTTCTACTTTACGGCTTCCTGGCTTCACATTATTCCAGATCGCTCCAGATCTCCCAGAATTTAGACTTCAATATGAAATGGCCATGTGTTAGCCCTGATGTGTTAGGATGTTTGAATAGCCTGAAGCTAAATGCAAATAGATCTAGCGGTTTGGCTTTCAGGGTAAAATATCCATAAAGACCAAGTGCAAAATGTCATTTATCACATTCTGCCAGATGTATCTCAGCAGACGACCTCTTCTAAATATGGTCTTTATTAAACTAAATATTCATGATATAAGATGGAACAGTCGCTCCAATAACATTATCACTGTTACATAGTTACATAATAGATGAGGTTGGATAAAGACATCAGCCCATCAAGTCCAACCTATAACCCTACAATCCCTACAGCGTTGATCCAGGGGAAGGCAAAACAACCCCATGTGGCTCATGGCAATTGCCCCATTTCAGGAGAAAAAAATTCCTTCCCGCCTCCATTCTGGTAGTCAGTATAAAAACCCAACATGTCCTTAAAATCTTGAGTCCATAACTGTAATTGTACTATATAGTTAAATCCCTGGTATCCTTCTTTTAATTTTTCTAATGAGGTTCATCCAATTCTCAGTCCCCTCTCAAAGGAAATCACTGGAAAATTCAGGAGGAGCCAAGGGTGGAGGTAAAATAAGGTGATACTCATCTAGTCCTGATTCTCCATTGATTTGTTGAGTCTTCCATTCCATCCAATACCAGTAGTGGCTGGGCAGGAAGTGCTGTGGCTCAGGTGATCACATCACCCAATCACAGAGGGGCTGACAATCTATCAGCAGTGATGTCACTAGCATATATCAGTTGACCACTGAGGCCAGTGACTAGCCGCAATGGTCACCACAGCCTCTGCACTTCTGGCACAACAGCGGGTAGGTTTCACTTTATGGTTTCCCTTGCTGTTGGGGTTCCTCATGGCTTGGTCCTAGGCCCCCTGCTCTTTTCTCTCTACATAGCCCCCACTGGACAAACCATTGCCAGATTTGGCTTCCGGTACCATCTTTATGCTGATGACACCCAATTATACACATCTTCCCATGACATCACCCCTGCACTAATACAGAACACCAATGACTGTCTTTCTGCTGTCTCTAATATCATGTCCTCGCTCTATCTGAAACTAAATCTCTCTAAGACTGAACTACTACTGTTTCCACCATCTAATGGATCTGTCTCTGATATATCCATTGCAGTCTCAGGCCTTACTATAACTCCTAGGCAGCATTCCCGCTGCCTCGGGGTCATGTTTGACGCAGACCTTTCCTTCACCCCTCATATTGAATCACTCGCACGTTCATGTCACCTCCACCTCAAAATCATCTCCAGAATACGCCCTTTCCTCACCAGAGATACACTAAAGACACTTATTGTCTCTCTGATTCATTCTCGCCTTGACTACTGTAACTCCTTACTAATCGGTCTTCCCCTCACTAAACTCTCCCCTCTACAATCTATTCTGAATGCAGCGGCCAGGCTCATCTATCAGGCTAGATGCTACAGCGATGCCTCTGGTCTGTGCCAGTCGATACATTGGCTGCCTATTCATTATAGAAAAAAAAATAAAGTTATCACCCTCATCCACAAGGCTCTCCATAATGCTGCACCTCCCTAAATTTCCTCACTCATCTCTGTCTACCGCCCAACCCGTGCTCTCCGCTCACTCAATGACCTAACACTTACATCCTCTATTATCAGAACCTCCCACGCTCGTATACAAGACTTCTCCCGAGTTGCACCACTTCTCTGGAATGCTCTACCCCGGACAATCAGATTAACTCCCAATTTCTACAGTTTCAAACGCAAACTAAAGACACATCTTTTCAGACAGGCCTATCACAATTTCTAACGTAAACCCTTCCATACTATAATTAGAATCCCCAAAATGTAACCCTCCTCTGTCCCCGCTCCCACATTTCCCCACATGATATGATGTCTTTTCAGGCTAACTTTATTTGTCCAAGCTCCATCCACATGTTACAGGACACTACTAGTGATGGCTCATAAGGTTTTGTTTGTGTAATGACAGTAACCTCTATTACGAAAGTGTCTGACCTCTGCATAAGCAATGCCGCCCCTGCTGCCTCTTGTGTCACTCCCTCTACCTCATAGATTGTAAGCTCTTGCGAGCAGGGCCCTCAGTTCCATTGTGTGAAATGACGTTCTTTGTTATGTATCTGTCTGTATTTGAACCCTACAAATTGTACAACACTGCGGAATATGTTGGTGCTATATAAATAAAATGTATTATTATTATTATTATTATTATGGTTTATTTTACCCCACCCTCGGCTACTCTTGGGTTTTCTAGTTATCATGGAAAACCCCTATAAACTTTTTAAAGGGCCACTAGCTTGTCAGACTACACTATGCAAAATGGTGTAAAATAATGTACATTTCAAAATGGGTTTTCCAAATCAGATAAATTCTTTAAAGTTAAACAGTCATTTTCGAGGCAGAATTATTACTATTTTTTTTAAAGGTGTGTTCGTGTTATTAATGGGTTAAACGTGCACCCATATACTTTTAGAAGTGTTTAGAGTGATTTGTAGGTGTCTGTGGAATGTTCTGAATTTGTTTACATGTGTAACTTCCTACTATGTAACTTCCTGTGTACCTGTAATGCTACCTTCCTGTC
This sequence comes from Leptodactylus fuscus, assembly GCF_031893055.1. Lineage (NCBI taxonomy): Eukaryota > Metazoa > Chordata > Amphibia > Anura > Leptodactylidae > Leptodactylus > Leptodactylus fuscus. Next base: position 174,278,278 of record NC_134268.1, on the reverse strand, counting down.
ACTGCTCCCCCTCCTCTCTCACTGTATCCCTAGATAAACTACACTAAGCTATCCCGCCCTAGCTATGCTAAGCTAGCTATCCTGGCCACTGATAGCCCCCCAGGTCCCATCCCATCATACTTACCTAGCTTCTAATGTGGGAGCCGGCTCCTCCTCTCCCCTTCAGAGTGAGCAGCCTGGAGACTCAGTGCACAGACCAAAGTAACTGTGAGACATGCGCAGTAGAGATGGATTGCCATCTCTACTGCGCATGTCTTGAAGTCACCTCCAGACTGTGCAGGTGCTGGAAGAGAAGAGGAAAGGAAGACCCATTCCGGACACAGGAAGATACGTAAGTATTGATGGGATGGGGAAGGGGTGGGAGGTACTGGTGATGTTCCGTTTCAGAAGTGGTGAAACGGAACATCACTGGAGTATTAGAAAGTGTCCCTGGCGTGGTCATATGACTGCCCCAGGGATATAGGTAATTATACATTTTTTTTAAATTGATGTATATTAGAAGTTAGGTGGGGGGAGGGAGTTTAGTTTATAGGTATAATTTGTGTTTACCCCGGACAACCCCTTTAAGTATATATGTAATGTATAGATATAGCCGTTTTTAACGTGAATCAGATAACTCGCATCTCAGAGATGTAGAGCACAGTAGTCAAAAATGAATTTTACAAACGAAAATTTATACAATGCATTAGAATAATTTATCATAATGGAGTAGAGTCTTAGGAAGTATGGTGAATGACATTACTACTTACCAAGGTGAGTATTCATTATTTTAGCACAGTACTTGCACATTGCATCTAAATCGTTCAGTTGTCCCTGAAGGAATGAAATTTGAGCTTCAAGATCTTCTTCCTGTGGGCAAAAATGGCGAGAACCAATTATTACCACTCCTTTTTATGAAACCAGTGTATTATAATTGTATACATTATTAACCAAAGCTGTAATGTTTATTAGTTCTCATCCACTCAGAACTGAAAGAGAATTTCCACCAAAATTATGAAAATCTTTGTACCGTTTATAACCAGAATTGGGAACTTTAAACTTTAAATATACTTGCCATAGTACAGGATATTTTTGCAAAACTGACCCCATAATGTGTATCCATGTTATTTGCACCTTTCATATTACAGAGAAACCTCTTTGACAATACTTTGAAAATGGTCTGCTAGACGGGTGGCCCTTCAATAGGACACCACCAGCAACATGCAAAGTATATAAAGAAAAATATAACTGGTCTGGATTAGGGGTTTTCTTCAAAACCACGGAATCTTTTGAGGAGGTTCCAGGGTAGCTGCTTAGAAAATGATCAAATATCATCAGAGGCTAAACAAAGACAGGTTTACGCCAGGTTCAAACCTGCGTTCGGCTTTCCATTTGGGTAGGGTCTGCTTGGCGACCACCCCCCCCCCCCAACAGAAACCTAATCCACTTAAAAAAGTGGTTACCCGCGGACCCCATAGGAATGGAAACCACAAACGGCATTCATGCGCTGGTGTGAACCCAACCTTAGCAAATAATTCAGAGGACCCAATATAATTGATCTCCACAGGAACTCCAAATAACAGCAATTACTCTGTAAGGGTCTAACTGTAGAGGGGTGCAGATTTTTGAGTTGCATCCAGGTCTTAGTGCTTGAAGGCGACCCAGTAACCCTTCTGCTATACAAGAAGACAACAGGACTATAAAGGGTACATAGTTAGGTTTGTCCTTTAGGTCTTGACTATGAATGTTGTCAGGGTCTGGGGTTGCTAGGTGGGGTGGCATAGACACATAAGTCCAGTTTCTTTAGTCCAAAACAAAGGTAGACTTTAGTTTCACTCAAAAAGGTAGTGCAGCAACAAAAGGAAACAATACAAAAATAAATACCTGCCCGGCTAGGCTCTAACTGAACACAGGTTACCTCACCTATAGTAGCAGACTCAGTGGTAAATTGCAACAACCAGTACAGCTCCAACAGTCTGACCTTCTTGCTGGCTCTCCAGCCAAGCTCTATCCAAAGTCTTGCTGCTGGAGCTGACCTTTTAAACCTCACTGATGAGGACAATTCACACCAGTTAACATGCTGCAGAAACATCCACAATGTGTGGACTGGAGGGGGTTGGAATGACAGGTCCCACTACCAACCTACCTGCCATTCCTAAAAATCCAGCCCAATAGAGAGAACTTAAAATAACACTCAGCAGACAAAAGTTATCTGCTGAGAACCAGTCTTTCTGGAGTTTTTCATCTCACCCATCTGAGTAGTCTAGGTGAGATGTACACCCCCCTCCATTATCTGACCAGCCATCGGCTTACAATGTGCACATCTTGTTATTATCTACCCTTTCACTTTCTCTCCAATGAGTTGAGCTCTGTCCAAAATCAGATTTAGTCAGGTCATTGCATTTCAAGTGAAAGAAGAGGATTGATTTAGTCAAGGATCCAAAAGTTTGTTTTCTTTGTCTTTCATGATATTCTAAAAAGTCTTTGCCAACACCAAAGCTTAGAGAAATCAATACTTTTCATGTCTTTTTCTCTATTGAGCAGCTTTTCTATCAATAAAGAACGGCTCGAAATAACAAAAATTGGAAACTTTGAAACTTTGTTTTTATCAAACGTGATTATGTCTGAGAATGTAGTTTTAGTTCTTTCTTCTCAGTTCCCAATGGCATACTTAATGCCATACACCAGTGATGGTGAACCTATGGCACGCGGTGCGGTGATGTCATCAGCGCCTGCAGTGAAAAGGAGGTGGACGCCGGTGGCTCTTCATGGGTGAGTATGAGAGTGTATGGCTGACTGTGTATATGATACTAAAGAACATATAATACTGAAAGGGGGCGAACTAAAGAGCTTGTAATACTGGGGGGTGTACTAAAGAGCTTATATTACTGGGGGGATGCGTATTAAAGAGCATATAACACTGGGGGGCATACTAAAGAGCACATAATACTGGGGGGCGTACTAAAGAGCACATAATACTGGGGATACGTACTGAAGAGCACATAACACGGCGAGGATGTGTATTGAGGAGCATATAATACTGGGGGGCCTATTTATAAGCATATAATACTGTGTGTGGATGCCACTGTGGAGCATATAATCCTGTGGGGGGCCACTATGGAGCGTATAATACTGTGTGGGGGCGCCTACTGTGGAGCATACTGGGGGGCTACTGTGGAGGATATAATACTGTAGGGGGGGGCGAGTACAAAGTTGTTTGTATTATTGAAAGCTCTGTAAAGCCCCATTCACATGACTGTAATTTGTGGTACATAACTGTCCGCAATTGTGGATCCGCATAGTATTAAGTTTAAGTTGGCACTTCACGATAATTTATTGGGCTTTGGGTTGCAGTTTGGGCACTCGGTCTCTAAAAGGTTCGCCATAACTGCCATATACAGTATAACACATGCAGAAAGCCTGAAACCTAAATGAGTCACACGAGAAGTCTACCAGATCTGCTTTGCCGTGGAATCTACACTTCGAGGAGTTTTCCATCGTAGACATTTACAGCCTACCCATCGGATGTGACAAATATTTTAAAGATACAGGTCCTATCTTTGGCCTATAAAGGGGTTGGAGGCAAAATGTTGAAATTGAGGCAGTCTTCTATAGTATTAATGCACCACTCTATGTATATGAACAGGTCACTACACTATATTTAGGCTCTATTCATACTGCTGTCATTCACGGGCGAGTGCTGCCTATGTTCTGTGGTAAAGCAGGGCATTCTCTATATTTTGACAGGTTGGAAACATGGCTTCTTTTTCCCAGAACTGACTCTGCTAATGACAGTGTAAAAAGACACGATACACTGAGAATCAGCACAATCATGTGACTATAGCTTTATAATATAGAGTTAAGCGGCGCACTATGTTAACCGCGTAGTGCAGCAGAGCTGTATGCTACATCTGTATTTGTATTCCATAGTATCTTCTCGAGTATTGTGAGTATCCTCTGTCATATGAAGTTGTCCTGTTTGTCATGTGCAGGTAGAGAACAAGGAGGTAACACGTCTCCATCACCTATTCCCTTCCTCCTTCACCTATATCTGTTGTATGGCCACATCTAGTATATGATATTTAATTCCACATACTAAAAAGGATATAGGAGAGCTATAGAGGGTTCAAAGGCGGACAGCTAGATGGGAGGAAAGTTCTCTCTTATAATGGGAGACTATAAACATTAGGTGACTTGATCTACAGATGATGTACAGATATATGTATGGTCAGGACACATAATTTATTCTGTACGGGGGCATTCTGTATGGGTGAAGGAACGTGATTTAGGCATCTATATAGGAAGGGATTCTTCACAGTTAGGGTAGTAAAACTATGGAATGCCCTTCCCCAGACGTAGTAATGGCAGACACCATATCAGCATCTCTAAAGAGCTATATGGTTATCTAAAGAAACATAAAATGATTCTGATTTGGCAAATATATTTCCCCTAATATGGGGGAACAAGTGTCCACCTTTAGAGGTTTTGTATTCCTCTAGATCAGTGATTCCCAAAGTGGTCCAGGTAGACCCCCGAGATCCACGAGAGACTCGACGGGATACTTGATAGATCGAATCTTCACATTTTTTGACGAGTTTTGGGAATATGGTAGAAATGTAGCAGCAGGGGATCCACCGAAACCAGTAAAATTTTGAAAGTGGTTACGAGAAAAAAAAGTTTGGGAACCTCTGCTCTAGATCAACACCAAAAGTTCATCGGTTGAACTTGATGGACCTGTGTCTTTATTCAACCTTATTAAAGGGGTGTTTCCAAACTAATAGGTCATCAACTAAAGATGGGCAGGGGTCTGACATCAGCTATCTGAAAAGGCTGCAGGGTACAGGTAAGCGCTGCAGCCTCTTCAGTACTTACCAAGCATGGCACTGAACATTTATATAGTGGTGTGCTGGTGCCAATTACTGAGCTGAGATCAGGCCATGTGACATCATGTAGCCTGTGAAGTGCCACTCAGGGATTGTCGCTGTTCCCTCAAACAGCTGATCTGTAGGGGTCCCAGGTGTCCAATAGATCCTTAATTGATTACCTATCCTAAGGCTAGATCAACATTTACAAAGTCCTATAAACCCCCTTTATCTATGTAACTAGATATTCCCAAATGCATAATCCTGTGTTATCTGCTTTACAATAATGGTGTCATGTTTAGTTGTAAGTTTGTGCTATGTTGATGAGAAGACTACATATCCACAATGTAGCATAGACAGGAACACATATAATAAACTACTTAAAGAGGACCTTTCACCGATTTGGGCACAGGCAGTTCTATATACTGATGGAAAGCTGACAGTGCGCTGAATTCAGTGCACTATCGGCTTTCCCGATCTGTGGCCTGGGTAAAGCGCTATTGGTCCCGGTACTGTAGCTCTTTACAGTCAGAAGGGTGTTTCTGACAGTCAGTCACGAATGTCCTTCTCCACAGCAGCGCCTATCGCGCTGTACAGTGTGAGCGGTGAGGAAACGCCCCCTCCCCTCCTGATAGTACTCATCTATGGACGAGCACTGTGAGCAGAGGGGGGAAGCGTTCCTCCCCGCTCACACGGTACAGCGCGATAGGCGCTGCTGTGGAGAAGGACGTTCCTGACTGACTGTACTACGGTAACGGGACCGATAGCTCTTTACCCGGGGCACAGATCTGGAAAGCAGATAGTGTGCTGAATTCAGCGCACTGTCGGCTTTCCGGCAGTATATAGAGCTGCCTGTGCCCAATCTGATGAAAGGTCCTCTTTAAGATGTATATATATGGAGCTACTTTGATAAAATAACACTTCGAAAGTTATCTATTCTAGGCAGGGGAATACTGTAGCACTCCCTTGTTCAAAAGGATCCCACTTGGACACTTAAGATTACAAAGAAGGGTCTGCAGTGTCACGGCTCCTTGCTCAGCCACTCGCCTGACACAAGTACACAATACATTTATCCGAGCGGCCTGAAGTAAGATATTGCTTCCATTGCATGCGGCATTTCTACCGCTAGTCATACTGTGCTATAAGAGAATAATTACCACGCTCCGTGCCAATACAGTTTTACTCTAATGGAAAACATTCAAGATAAAGGCTGGATTAATGCTTTCATATTGTACTTTAGGAGCCTGGCTTTTGCCATTCTAATGTTCAGAGCCATTTCCCGCAAGTCATTATGTTAACTAAAAGGCTTTCAGTAGGTTTAGTAACGAAAACAGTGTTAACACGAGCGACACCAACCGCTGCCAGAGAAACGTATTAAGTATAATGGAGGGAATTCATGTAAATGGCTCTTCCAGTGACTGTCAAGGTCACTTACACACATGTATCTGCATTGGAGTGTTTCTCAAAAAGATTCTTGGATTTGTTATTAAATATAATAGCAGAACATCCACTGACGTTTTGTGTTGGGTTTTGGTCATGCAATGTTGTGAGTAAAAATAGATCATAATAGCAAAGGAGGGGTCGGAAAAAAACACAAAGGCAGGCTGGTTACATGTTACATAGGTAGAATCGCATTTACAGATGGCTACTCTTTCATTGCTATTAAATAAAAAAACAAGAGATAGATTTAGGGCCTGGAGGCCGAGGTGCTCAACATCATGAGACCAATGAGACCAATCAGTGTCCTCAGCAGTAGCTGGAGCGGTGGCGTCCCTCTTCAGGGTCGCTCACATAAGCCACTGGTTCCTTACCAGTTACATAATTACATGGTAGATGAGGTTGGATGAAGACATCAGTCCATCAAGTCCAACCTATAACCCTACAGTGTCAATCCAGAGGATGGCAAAGAAACCCCTGAGGCTTATGCCAATTACCAGTGATTGTTCTCAACAGTCACTAGTGATTGAGGACATCTGACATTAAGGTCCTGGTGCAAAACCAAATGGACAAAACAGCAGTAAAAGGAGAGTATGCTTTATTTATTTATTTTATTTTACACCTTCCCCAACCTTCACAGGATTTTCTCCAATTTCTAGACAACCATTTTCATTTTTCTGCTATGTGTGGATGAGATTTTTAACACTTTTATTCACATGCAGTGTATTGTAAATTGTGTTCATCTGTTTATATCAGTCCCATAGACTATAAATAGAATGGAAAATGTTAAACCAGCGCTCCATCCAAACTCCTCTCTGCCACACTTGTGCATAAAGAAGGAACAGTCTAGTGGTCGACCCTCCTTAGTGTCTGACAGCTATCTTTGTTTGCTTCTAAAGGGAAAGCGGTCACTGCTCACTGGATTCTGAGAACATGATGCTGCTAGAAAGGACAGCATTCCCTATAGAGGTACTCTTTATAGTAGTATGATGGTGGTCCCAACAACACTGCGATCTCTATATTGTTGGGGAATTCTAGGGGAAGAAAATAAAAATCATCAAACATGACCAATATATTTAGTATAAAATTGGCTTTTAATGTATACAGCATCTATTGCTTCTACTCTTGGGGTATATTCACATGGTAGAATTTGGTGCTGATGTTGCATATTCTGGCTAAAGATTAGTGCCAGATTCTACTATTGATTCTACAGATCCTCCTATTGTTTTCAATGGGAGGCAGAGATCAAAGCAGGATGGTGAAAAATAAGCGCCTGCAGTGCCATACACCCGGCAAAATCGGCACATTCACTGTCCTGAAAGCAAAAGCTCTGCCATTGCTGGGCGATCAGAGCACTCACTATGGGATAGGTCATCGATTTCTGATTGGTGAGGTCCAATACATGGGGTCCCCATAGATCAACTGCTTAAAGCCACAGCGGTGATTCCATGAGCATTGGTTATGCTTCTCAGGTCAGTGACGTGACTTTTATTTGTCACATGTCCTGTTTGCAGCTCAGTCGCATTCAAATGAATGGGGTTGAGCTGCAATACCGAGCACAGCTCCTGCACAATGTTATGCCACTCTGGTACTCAGTGAAGAGACCACAACACTCACCCGAATGACGTGGGTCCTTAAAACAGCTGATCAGTGAAGGTCCCAGGTGTTGGAATTGCACGATCTGATATTTCTATGGATAGGTTGACAATATTTCAGTCCTGGAAAATCCCTTTAACCTAGGAATTATTGGTCACTTTGCAACCTCTTTGTTCCACATGGTACAGTGATTTTCACTTCATTCAATTTCTACAGTAAGCCAAAGAAAATCTGATAATCCATGATGGCAACGACTGTGAAACTGCAAGAGTTTTTGGATGTAAATATATCTCGCATATCTATTGAGAATATGTGCTGTCCAAGCATACTGTAATATTTCCTGGTTCTTATCTAGTCACTCTATAGTACTCCAGAAGTTTCCAGAATGCCTGCCTACCATAAGAAATGGCACATATCCACAGCAAAGCTACATCTTCCAAAACATTATTGTGTAAAAGCAAGCTTTTCTGCACAAGATTGCCAAAATGCAAATTAAATTGGAGTCAAATTATGTTTTCAGGCTTCTTGAAAAAAAAAAAAAAAAAAAAAAAAAGAGGAAAAACATAAAGGAAAAAAAAAGCTTCTATGTGCTGTAAATTCTACTAACAAAATCCTTTAGGAGATTTAAAATTATATTGGCAGCTAAAGTGTGACACGTGAGAAGAAGAAAAGTCAGGCTACATGCTTCATTATATCATACACGGACCATAGAAGCTAACAATAAAGCCTACTCAGAATACATCGCTTCCTTCTTGGGCCAGGTTCACACCTTTTTAATAATAAATAAGAATGAGAACAAAGAGCGTTGTGGAAGTGGATCATTGACAAATGCAGAATGGAACAATGGCGAGAGAAGAGATCTACAAGTGTGACATTTATAGAATGACGTGGGGAATATGGTGGATATCGCCACTCCAACAGTAACCACGGACATCCTACACACACTTACTGTTCACAATGTCCCGCACCCCAGCAACGTGTGCATGTTTATTGTGTGGTCTCCGCCAATGTATTCATTGCTTATGCAATAGACATACAACACTTGATATAGGGGAACATTTTCTTTTGACAGGTTTGGCCCATACTCACACATCGGATCCATCAGCGACTTTCCAGGTCATAACTGCAACTTTCCTTGCACTATTCAGTGAACCTGAAGAATATCTTATAACATCCTTGTACTATGTCATTTATGATCCCCAGAAGACTCACCTGGGGAGCCATGTTCCGAGGGACGGTCAAGGGTAACATGAAGGGGCTCTATCACCTTGGGGCATGAAGAAGTGTGAACAGACTCAGAAAATGGATATCTAGTATATATTGTTTTCTTATATGTGTTATATGCAATAAGATAAGATTGAGGGAGCGTGCAAACTCTAGCTAGCATGGTGATTTTAGTATGGGACAACAGTCCTGCGGTGAGGTAGTGACTCATAGCATCATAAATAACTAAGATACTACAAGTCTAGACACTGTACAGTCAGGAAATATGACTGATATATGAACCAGGCCAAAGCTGGTTAGGGACCCTAATACATCTATAGAATGTTAAACCCCATTACCAGTGCACAGAGGTCCTAAGCAAAGGGGCATTCAAAGCATTTTCCAATATCAGAAATCTGTAATAAATTGCGTAAGAAGAGAACTACGCCAGAAGCTGTTCAATCTGACAATCCCAGATTAGACTTTTAAGTGTGATCTTCTCATATGTATCTGTCCATGCAAAACTGGACATTGACGGGATTTTCCCTTTAACCCTTTCACTGCCAAGGGTCTCTGGAAATTTTGCACGATATGTTGATGCAGTCCAGAGATATCAACATTAGTAGCTACGTCCTCCGCTACTGAGGTGCCACCTTGGGAGGATGTAGAGCTACGTGCTTGGCAGTGGAAAGGGTTAAAGAGTTATTTTAGGTGGACACCATATATTGCAACCACAGTTACAGTATTTCTCTGGTCTATTTGTCCTCCCACAATTTTAGGACTTGGACCCTGAGCACTGGTCAGTCTGATCATTTGGATTAACAATACAATGTTAAAACTAAATTGAAGAATTAGGGCATGTTCACACAGCTGGATTTTGTTGTGTATTTGGTGCCAAAGTCTGTGTGAAATCCGTTTACATGGCACTCCATTGTTTCGCATGGGAACTAATTTATATGCACAAATGTTTCTGCATTGTGGAAAAAAGGCTTGATATTTGAACCATTATGGGTGAGGCAATCTGCACCTAAAATACTGCAAATTCGCGGCAGAAATCCAGGGTCAGGGCTCGTTCACATCTGTGCCCGGTCTCTTTTCATACAGGTTTCCGTTTCCTGCACAAAACAGAGGCAGGAGACGGAAACCTGCAGGATTCTTTCATACCATTTCATTTGAATGGGTTTGAAAGATGTCCGGCCGTGAGCGGTGGTGAGCGTTTTATGCTCTCCGCCGTGAACTCTGTTTTTTAAAATCGGATACAGAGTCGGACATGCAGTACTCTGTGTCCGATTTAAAAAAGAAAACGGTTTTGCGGCGAAGAGCATAAAACGCTCACCGCCGCTCACGGCCGAACCCGGTCTGACAGCTTTCCGTTTTTTGCATGCAGAAGACGGAAAACTGAGAACGGAGATCGAATGCTAGTGTGAACCTAGCATCAGCAGCGCTATCAACCATGGGAGTTTCAGAGGACAAAGCCCTCTAATCTAACAGTTATCACTTATACAAAATATCACTTTAAGGCTAAGGCCCCACGTAGCGAGCTGCAGCCGAAAAACACCGCGGAAAAGAAAGCACTGGAAATGCATCACATTTTTTTCCACAGCGTTTTTCAAAGAAAGTTTGCAGACAGTGGTGTAACTAGGAATGGCTGGGCTCCAAGGCAAACATTCGACATGGCTCCCCTCCCACCGCGCACAAATCGCATTCTTACATACACACACTATTATGCCCCATAGTCCCCCCTACACAGACTATTATGCGCTATAGTGGCCTCTGTACACACTATTATGCCCCATAGTGGCCCCTAGACCTAATTGTGTGTGTAGGGGCCACTATGGGGCATAATAGTGTGTGCAGAAGCTACTATAGGATAGCGCCGCTGACATATTATGCACCATAGTGGCCCCTACACTAATAGCCCCACTGTGGACCACCCATGGACAATATGGAGTATATTGATTGGAGACCCAGGGGAGTATACAAACATAAAAACAATGTTACTTACCTCTCTCTGGCTCAGGCGCACTCCCCGCTGCTTTCGGCCATCTTCAATGTTGGACCAGACGTCACATGAAGCGAGCCTGCGTTACAACGCATAAGGACGCCAGCCTCGCCTGCGTGACATCACCAAACAGGCCCGAAGCTTGCCGGATCGCAGGAGAGGTAAGTAACAAGTGTATTTTATTTTCCCTCACCTCCCCTAGCCTGCCGTTCTTTATACTCTGGGGTCTGAAAAGACCCCAGAATATAATGATAGCAGTGTTTGTGGTACGGGACCTCACTTGCCGATCCCTGCTCCTGATCACAGCTAACTCCACTTCCGCAGAAGGGGAAGCGCAAGCGGCCGTGAGCTGGAACGGGAGAGAGGATCGGTAAGTAAATAGAGCCCGTTACCTGCTGGGGAATATAAGTGAAGGACTAACACCTCATACTACATCAAAAATTGTAGGACTTGTTAACACTGGGCCAACATTATTATGATTGGTTGGCTTGTTTCTAAAGAGAACATAATTCCACAATTTACAGCTATGTGGTCATTGGAACTTTTTGGATGGAAATGTGCAGGAGCATAATCCCAGGGATTGGATATAACAACTAGACTACTGTTTATTGTAAGTGGGTAAGCTCGCTAACATTTCTCACATATATTAAGCCTGGGCAGCACCAATAATGGTCATAAAAAGGTCTCTGATATTTTTTTTCTAAAATGATTGGCCTTTGGCAAAAACAAGAGATCCACTAAAAATAAAACACCAAGGGCAGGAAACATTTGTATTTTAACTGGCACTGCTAAAAAATGTGTGGGAAATGCTGCAGAGCAACAAGATTTGCATTTAATATCTGTGCACTTAAATGTCATAACTTTTTGTCACGTTAGGCTTGCCAAAGGAAAAATATAGCAATGAAGCGTTATACACATACAGCACTACCGTACGAAATTCACAGCAGCTGTAGGGTATGAGAGGTATGAATTATGCAACAGATTCGAGATTTTTGGAATGTTTTACATTTGACTAATGCTCCGGATTTTGTTTTTTAGGAGATATCACGTTATTGACATGGCGCTGAAGCTGAACATCCACAAATAATGTTACAGCGAGAATTTACCGCGCTATTTGTATGGGCTTTATGGAGTAAAGAGAATCCGGGCAGTGTTATATAGTGAAGCCGTTCTCATGTGCGGTACGTTGCTGTCGGCATTTAGGCTGATTTACATTCATTCCCACTTGGCAGATTTGTGGCCTAGTTTGGGGCACTTTTTACAGCGGCAGCCACATGTTACATTACAGCGAATGGGAAGATATTAAATTCCACTTACACATAACATTACAGGATTATGCATTTGTAGAATCTTTAGTGCACCCAGTGTGAACACGCTGCTGCATTTCTATCTACTAGATTCTGCTAGAATTGGTGCAGATCTCCAGCAGATTATAACCTTCCAAGGTTAAAAACTTTGGGTGAAAACCGCAGCAATAACTGACATGAGAAAACTCACTATGTGCTCCAGCTGTTAGTCACAGCATGTGGGTCCGATTTGTAGAAATTTTGTCTGTAATGCTGCAAATGAAGATGACAGCGAGTTAGCCACTGGCAGGTTTGTGTGTTCCCAATCTGGTATTTCCACCCCGTCATTTACCTATCATACAAGCAGGGGTCCCCCGACCCAGCTAGCCAAGTTGTTTTTAATCATTTGGCCATATCTGGCACCAACAGGGTTTAATGAATGAATGAATGAATTGCTTCCCATCAAATCATAAGGATATTGTCTTGAATAGATTGGGATGTCCAGACTCCCACAAGTCAAACACGATGACCCATGTTATGGATAGGTTATCAGTATGAAAAATGCATTTGAGGGCGGAAATCCCTTTATGTTCCTCAACTACATAATGGATTGTGACATATTTCAAGGGTAACATGCAGTGCCACCAATGTTCTATTATTTGTATTAAACATTTTCTTTAAGAACCTACTTCATAAGGCTAGGTTCACACAGCATAATTTGGAAAGAAAAGTGAGGTGTTCTTCTATATCAGATTCCTCTCCAAATTGCAGCACAGTAGAACCCAAAGCAGAAACCCGTGTGCTTGCCACACAAGGAAAGTAGATTGTGAAGTACTTGTCTGCCCGCATGTTCTGTGCGGAGATCTGGCGGCCAGCACATGGACCCCATTATGGTCTATGGGGATCCGTGTACTTTCACTGCACAACGCCTGCAATTGCGTTTGGTATTCTGTTGGGGGGGGGGGTCCCCCATGCGGATTCCCCCGGACTGAGTACAAATGCAGGTGTGAACCAGCCCTTAGCTGTCTGTTGTGGATCTAAACACCGGCTAGCCTCAGATACAATAGGTATATACAGCTTTAGCCTTACGTTGTGGGTTCTGCGAATAAATCAGGAGTGGAATCCATGGAAAAAAAAATAAAAAATCTTTCATTGCCTACTATTGGAAACAACCGGAATTTAGAGCAGATTTTGAAGTGGAATTCAACAGAAATCCAGCTTCAAATTCCACTGTGTGAACTGAGCTTTAGCGCAACTTCAGTTAATTCCTATGATGAAAAAACTTGCACATGGTCTTGGTCCTCACATCGCTGTAATGCCGGTACTTTTACCATCCATGACAATTGATGATGGCCTCTTAACCACCAGTAGACATACAACTTCTTACGGCCATTGTCTCACTGAATATGGCTGTATTAAATAATGAATACTTTTAGTAACAATGTTATTACAGCTCTCGTAGCTATCGTGAAGGCTAAAATAAATCTAAAATAGAAGCTATCATGCTTCCAAGCATTGTTCACAGAACATTTCCAGGACACAGACACTAGGCTGAAATCTGAGGAATGTCAAACACAAGCCAGCTGCCTCAGCTATGTCAAGGTACCCCGATCCTTGACACAAATGCAGATGTACCAAAGAAGGACTGAGATTTCTAGGCAGAATAATGGAGACACGTAATACTGGTCACCCTGGATCCCTGGTCCGCAGCTGTCAATGACAACTGTTAAACAGCAGGCCCTGGGGCCCAACTATACAATTTCTCATTGTCATCCTGATCTTATAGAAATCACAGAATTGACTGCCTTGTCGATAGCTCTGACCGAAGAATCAGGTCATGACCGTAGATTAGGGTTAGATCCATGCTACCTGCAATTACTTTTTATATTATTACAGTGCTTCTGGAAACTGATAAGTATTCACCTCCACTATAGCCAATCCAATGTCCTTCATTCATATTCAAGTAAAAGTTATGGAAAAATAGCAGAAAGAGATACTTAAGACTGAGACATAGTTTGTAAACACTCAGCTAAACTATCAGAAACTAAACACAGATTATACCTCTTAGTGGGGACAGAAAAAATAACCTCTTAAAGGGGTTGTCCCATCTCAAGGATCCTATCTATACTGGTAATTTGTGTAAATTGAAGCCTTTTTCTAAATATATTGCTTTGGAAATTCTGCTTTGATTGCCTGCTATGTGAGTTTATTCCAAATTTGTAACAAACAATGCTTATATGACTTAATCTTTTGCAGCAGAGTATACAGTGGGGCAAAAAAGTATTTAGTCAGTCACCAATAGTGCAAGTTCCACCACTTAAAAAGATGAGAGGCGTCTGTAATTTACATCATAGGTAGACCTCAATTATGAGAGACAAAATGAGAAAACAAATCCAGAAAATCACATTGTCTGATTTTGTGAGAATTTATTTGCAAATTATGGTGGAAAATAAGTATTTGGTCAGTAACAAAATTTAATCTCAATACTTTGTTATATATCCTTTGTTGGCAATGACAGAGGTCAAACGTTTTCTGTAAGTCTTCACAAGGTTGGCACACACTGTTGTTGGTATGTTGGCCCATTCCTCCTTGCAGATCTCCTCTAGAGCAGTGATGTTTTGGGGCTGTCGCTTGGCAACAACTCCCTCCAAAGGTTTTCTATAGGGTTGAGATCTGGAGACTGGCTAGGCCACTCCAGGACCTTGAAATGCTTCTTACAAAGCCACTCCTTCATTGCCCTGGCGGTGTGCTTTGGATCATTGTCATGTTGAAAGACCCAGCCACGTTTCATCTTCAATGCCCTTGCTGATGGAAGGAGGTTTGCACTCAAAATCTCACGATACATGGCCCCATTCATTCTTTCATGTACCCGGATCAGTTGTCCTGGCCCCTTTGCAGAGAAACAGCCCCAAAGCATGATGTTTCCAAACCCATGCTTTATAGTAGGTATGGTGTTTGATGGATGCAACTCAGTATTCTTTTTCCTCCAAACACGAAAAGTTGTGTTTCTACCAAACAGTTCCAGTTTGGTTTCATCAGACCATAGGACATTCTCCCAATACTCTTCTGGATCATCCAAATGCTCTCTAGCAAACTTCAGACGGGCCCGGACATGTACTGGCTTAAGCAGTGGGACACGTCTGGCACTGCAGGATCTGAGTCCCTGGCGGCGTAGTGTGTTACTGATGGTAGGCTTTGTTACATTGGTCCCAGCTCTCTGCAGTTCATTCACTAGGTCCCCCCGCGTGGTTCTGGGATTTTTGCTCACCGTTCTTGTGATCATTTTGACCCCACGGGGTGAGATTTTGCGTGGAGCCCCAGATCGAGGGAGATTATCAGTGGTCTTGTATGTCTTCCATTTTCTAATTATTGCTCCAACAGTTGATTTCTTCAATCCAAGCTGGTTGCCTATTGCAGATTCAGTCTTCCCAGCCTGGTGCAGGGCTACAATTTTGTTTCTGGTGTCCTTTGACAGCTCTTTGGTCTTCACCATAGTGGAGTTTGGAGTCTGACTGTTTGAGGGTGTGCACAGGTGTCTTTTTATACTGATAACAAGTTTAAACAGGTGCCATTACTACAGGTAATGAGTGGAGGAAAGAGGAGACTCTTAAAGAAGAAGTTACAGGTCTGTGAGAGCCAGAAATCTTGATTGTTTGTAGGTGACCAAATACTTATTTTCCACCATAATTTGCAAATAAATTCTTACAAAATCAGACAATGTGATTTTCTGGATTTGTTTTCTCATTTTGTCTCTCATAGTTGAGGTCTACCTATGATGTAAATTACAGATGCCTCTCATCTTTTTAAGTGGTGGAACTTGCACTATTGGTGACTGACTAAATACTTTTTTGCCCCACTGTATATATTGGGAGGGTTATCCTTCAGATGCATGTACAGCGAGGGCACAGGTTCATTATATATAGGAAATGGAGAAAAGGACAACCAAAACAAAGACACCTGCCCATACCACCAAGCTGGATGTATGAACCGTCTTTGAAGTACCTATTTTCTTGCATATTAAATACTGCCATGTAGCATTTTTAGCCTTTTGGGCTTAGCTATTATTGAGCCTTCAAAAATTAAAAGGGCACCAGAATGATCACTACACCGACAGATCAATAGGCGTGAACTTGTGCGCACTGCTCCACGTAAGTTATTGCTTACTCACTTAGCCAAAGCCAATTAGCAAGGGCAGAAAGCTGAGAAGCAATCCATTAACCAATGGCGGACTAAAGTGTCCCTCTCATCTGATTATTATAGACTTTTGCTCATATGGATAATAGTTAACACCTGCCAAAGCAACTCAAATTAATTCCAACCCATGTCAATTTCAATTAAACGCAAATTGACAAGTAATCTTATAAAACACAATAGATATTGGAAATTCATTTGCAGCTGTGGCCCAGTCTAAAAATAAAGACCAACCATGAAATGTCACTTTAGGCCGTCAGCCAGGAAGCACAGAATGTCTAACAAGCCAAGAGAAAATAGGCCATTGCTGGGTCTGTAACAGACCACACACAAGTTCACATGCAACATGTAGCATATACATATATATACATATACATATATATATATATATATATATATATATATATGTATATATTACAGTCAGAATTATGACCTCCAAAACTAAGAGGAAAAAAGGCTTTACCTATAAAGAATTCAATGTGCCCTTCAGTAAGCAGAATTTTACTGCCCAAAATATCAAAAAGAACATACATATGATATAAAAATGCACCAGACCTGCTGTATACACATAAACCACTAAGTCTTGGTACAATCCCTAATAATCTATGTTAATGGGGATTTTTAATAGAAGACAATTGGAGATCACAAGGTGATTTAGAAATGTAATTTTGTGGTAAAAGTGGGAGTGGCCTTTATTTACCCCCCCCCCCCCAAAAAAAAACAAAAAAAAAACAAAAACAAACAAACAAACAAAACCCAGCAAAATATACTCAGAACCCATATAAGAACCCCGATTTGTAATGTTTAACTAACGTAAACAATAGGGTATTTTTGTTAACGCCATTTAATGATTGCGTTAAATATTGTATTAATTCATTGTATGGATCATAACGTTTATGGCAATACCAAATATGTCTACCTACGTTACAAATTACAGAGGGAATACAGTTTCATATTAATACATTTATTAGGATGTGTTCTAGATTTCAGTCCATTGTCCTTATTATCCTCAATAGGAGGTTTTTCTACATTATGCAGGGTATAATATGTACCGTAATATTGAAGTTTAGTAAGAGGAAAAACTCCCATTGAGAATTATGGAGGCAGTGGCTCAGCCAATAGAGTTGCTTATATTACCATTAAGTGTGTTCCTGGGTTGAAAACCTGGATCACACCGAATGAAAAAATAAATAAAATAAATCTTAAAACAGTACAATGAATATTAATGATATGGCAATCGGGTGAAAGCGAACATTGTTTGGATGACCAGGTGAGGGGGCCTAAACATGAGAGACTCCCAGGGAGAGATGACATGTCTGGTCCACTATTGCAACTCCTATTATGTTACTTCAGTTTGTAATGGCTCCATTCATTTTATTGGGTCCAGAGGACATAATTGAAATACAGTCCTTGTATCTTCAGCAGCCCACATGAATAGAACAGAAGTGTGTGTGTGTGTGTGTGTGTGTGTGTGTGTGTTGGGGGGGGGGGGGGAAGCCACATTTCTGACTACTACCTCTAACTTTACCTCAGTTCTCATAATTTCGCAACCAGTGGGGTCTGACCACTGGGACCCCCACTATGCATGCAGTGGGTGGAAGAAGAGGAGGGGTAGCACCTGTACTAGACTTTCTCTCCCTTTTGGATCTAAATCTCGCTTTGGCTTCAAAAACTGCAAGTAAAAAGCTGAATGTGTGAATCTTGTGTTAGTGGAAGACAATTTCAAAACTGTGCCATAAAGCTTTAGCCACATGGACAGCACACCATTCCCACAGTACATAAGTAACATATAACCATAAGTGATATAGGGGGCGCCAGAGTCAGGCAGAGTCTTTGCCCCAGGCAAAATAATGTCTGACTAACATACAATATAATATTTATATGTAACTAATGTATACAAATGCGTCCACTCTTACCTTAGCTCAGATATGGCAACTGACTCCAAACAAATTCAGTACAATACTGCAACATGCTATAACATGATCATTGGGTGGACACTAATGGACACATACAGAATAGACATGACTGTGTTTTGCATAACCATGTTTCTAAAAGCTGGTGATCTCCCACCACACATCTTGGAATATTGTGAGACAAGGGGAATGCGGAGGAAGGGTACAGCTATACCTGTAAACGTGTTCCAAAAGGACTGACATGCGTTACTTTGTTAGAAGAAAAAAAAGACAAGCTGATGTACTTTTGAGTATCAGAATCTTATATGCTGTTTTATACCAGTGATTATATCTTGGAGCATTACTGCAAATTATTCTAAAAGAACTCAGGAATACGTCACCGGTACTAAGGGAATAGTCTCACATTACAGGATTATGTTAAATTTACAAACATGAACAGATGCAAATCTCAACTACCTGATCAAGAATTTCCGATATCAATGTAATGAAATCCTTGGGTGTTAGTTCTGCCAACAGTAATCACTTATGTCTGTAACTGGAGACAAGTCCCAACTAGCAATATGTAATATGTGTTCAATACCATCAGCAAATCTCTGATCTACTAATTGAAATGCTTCATCTGGGAAATGTTAGGAACTGTTAATTCTTCAGCTCTACCAAGGTATACATATTAAATGACATTAAGTCGTTTGAAATACTGGAGCAAGAATTACATGATCATTACATGAGGCATTGCTAGCGAGCTTAGTATTATACAGGAGAAGAAAAGATAATCGATATGTAAGATGATTAAATCCATAATAATCTATCAACTCATATCAGTGACTGTAATATAAAATCTGCAGCAATTCAGCATGTAAAACATAAGAGGAACCTGTCATCAGTTTTATACTGTCCAGCCGCGGGCTGCATGAAACCATAGGAGACTCTGTCTTTATAAAAACTATGTTTTACCTCTGCAGGATTTCAGACAGAAGCGGGAATGGAGAGAAGTATCTCAGGGATCAATGGCGTAACTTGAGTAGATGCAGAGGGTGCTTTGACACCAGGACCAAGGACCCTTAGGGGGCCCATAAGCACTGCCATCAGTATTGAGATTGCAGCTTCCACCTGGCTCATAAGCCAAGGAGACTCACAGATTACCCGAACCACACTAAAGTGGATTAAATTCCTTACCCCGTAACCATCACTATCAAGAATTCACTGTAGGGATGAGGTAGGGGGCCTGGACAAAAGATTGCACCGGAGCCCACAAGACTTTAGTTATGCCACTGTCAGGGATGGCTCATCCAGCTCCACCCAAAACAGAGAGAGAGCTGACAATGAAGCTGAGCAGGGCGGGAAGAAACCAGAGGGCCATCCACAAGGTAGTTGCCCCCCATACCTGGTACTTTTTGAAAAATTATGGGGGCAGGTATTTAACCATGTAAGGCAGTTTTCTGCTGTTTTACCCCCCAAAATGTGTTTTTTCGCTCACCAATTTCCAAGAAAATGGCCAATACGGGGTGGAGATCATGGAAGCCTGGGGCAGGGACACCTCTTCGCCAGTTCCTGGTTGGCACATAAGACCTCCCAAGATGCACCACAATTATTTGGCAACCAGAGTATCATAGTAATTCTGGCATATCTCATACCATTGAAGGAATTGGTGAAGAATGGTGTACAGAACGCCAGTCTTAATACATTTCCCCCCATGTTTTCTCTGAAGCCCTGCAGTTTTTCCACCACTGATATCCTGGTAAGTCTGTAACTTGTGTTGAGAAGGCGGAGCTGCAGGGGGAGGAAGCACAGTCCAAACCAATGACGAGAAGGGGGGTGTCTCAGACTACCCCATAATTCCAGTAGGAACTGTAGCTAAACTATAGTCAAAGATCACCGCTCTCCAATATTTGGATTTCCTCCTTAAATAGTACTAACTGAATACATATCATTACAGTCACTTATTTGTGTACCTGTGGGATAAATATACAGGTGAGTAAACTGAGAATTCTCAGCAGAATATGCTTGTACATTAGAAATGCTTCTGCTTTCCTAGCAATCTTTACAATTCTCACAATTTCATCATTCATCTCTTTCCAACCAAACAAACCTGAAGCATTAGTGAAAGTGAGAGGAACTTACAGACTCCCTTTTCCCCTGGGATTTGCTATGAGAACGAGAGCGGGAGATATTGCTGAAGAAGGAATCTTTCTTCCCAGCTGACAGAGGAGGAGAATCTGTGTGGTCACGGCCTCCAGGCAAACTCTCTATGCTCGGAGATGAACTGACATTCTTGGAGCTTTGGCCTAGAATAAAATACACATTGCAAAACTGTTTTAGAAGCAAAACTTGCATGAATAGTTTCGGCTCAGCATACGTACTACTTTGATGGGAAAGTAAAACACATACTTTACAAGATAAGGATCAAGTCAGCAGGGAAGGAAAACTGCCAACCTGGATACAACTGTAGTACATAGAAATAAAAAACACATTGTCCTATATCAGAATGTGGAAGCAGCATTTTCCTCATCTTCTGATGGCCTGTAGCTTGCATCCTCCCTACAGCCTCTCTGCTCATTCAGAAACCAGAGTACAATAAAATAGCGAGTAGAAAACAGGGATGAGGGGGATGCAGCTGCAGTTTCATTTACCTCTCTGCTTCTGTGTGTGTATGCTGAGAGAGGGGAGGTGGAGCAGAAGTGGAGAGACAAATGATGAGCTCCACAGTCAACCTCCATCGTTACACTAGGAAGATTCTGCGCACTTAGCTTGAAGGGAGAAAAGAAATATTCAGATAGATGAATAAGAACCACAAAAGTCAGGTTAGAATTGACTAAAGGGATTATTCAATTCAAAGCATGACTTTTTAGGATAAACTGTTGTGTGTACTTGAGGAGTAACATTTCTTGTCATTATATGACTTGTACTATGAAGTTTTGAAAAGTTTCCCCCTCTGCATGCTATTTTTGGACATTGTAGTCCTCTCTGAGACGAGCTAACATACACTATGTGCTGTATGAACGTACTGAATAAATGTCTCTCTGTCACTCAGAAGCAGCTCCATGAACATGCAGGACATAAATACAGAAGTACTGACTTATACGGATGTCAGTAAAGAGCTTCGATTGTGATAGAAAGCCCTTTTCAGGGTCTTTTTTCTCTTATCTCTTATACTTGCTGCTCACATGTCCCCCTCCATAGAATGCTACAGACAAGAGTAACCCGAGTCATGTCACCTGCAGTCCGTTTCAAGACAAATAGAGCAGGTATTTTCAGAGTGAAAGTTTGGGAAAAAGGAAGCGGGAAGAGAGCAGAAATATTTCCCTGATAAGATATATTCTAAAGTTTTTTTTAAAATGGTATTTACTATTCATTTATACAAAGTTTGTAGCAATAACAGTGCCTACTTAAAAAGATAACAAAAAATTGCTGCAACCCTCCCCCATAAAAACAGCATTCATCTCTTCCCCATAGCTATCCAGTGCTGGCACGTTGACAGTCCTCTCCTTTGTTTATAAGCGGACAATATATAACTGCTGCTACCCACCAGTGGCCAGAACAGTCACACGCCGTACTGCTGGCATCATGGCTACCATCGAGGTGATGCCAACAATATAGAACGTAACTGCTGAGGCCACTTATTGGCTGCCGTCCACCTGTACAAAAAGACCAGGCCGACCTTAAAGCAATCACTGCTGGATCATAGGCGGAAAGGTTAGTGTTTTTTTTTTTTTTTAAATTTAGCATATTTGTAGCAGTTTTTTTTAAATTTATGTTTTAATAACCCCTCCATTTGTTTATTACTCAAAAGCATCAATATACCTGGATGTTGTAGCCATCCTGATACATGACATCCCACCAGCACCATCTCCAATTTATGAAACTTCATAATGCTGTGTGAATAGATCCTCATGAATGCTAAAGTATTCTTGTTCCAGGTTACTTACAAACCAAAAATAACATCCAAGGAAGTCTTCGGGTTTATATTATACCCCCAGGCACCCCAGGCAATGTTGTATTACGGAAGCTAAAGGCTAAGGCCTCAAGTTGCAGAAACAGCTTTTTTTTGTTGCAGATTTTGCTGTGGTTTTTTGAGCCAATGCCAAGAATGGCTACAATAGGAATGGGAAATATATAGGTAGGACTTCTATTTCTGCCTTCTGCTCAATACATTCCTGACTTAGGCTCAAAAAAACTCAAATCAAATTCTGTAACAAAAAAAAGCTGCGTTTCCACAACGTGGGGCCTCAGCTTAACACAATACATGGAAAGTGTGCGGGTCCATGAATGTACAGTTGTGTGGAACAGTAATAGTAACAACCAACTATTTTATAACTAAATTTCAGTGGATTTAAGAGGATATTGTTCGTTACATTTGTAACTGTGAATGATGGGTCCACAATATTTAGGCACGCTGTCTCCCTGCACTATGGAGTCCGGAGGCCAAACCACAAACTCTCTACTTTTCGACAGACCGACTCTGACTTCTTCACAACTGGCTGACAGCCATGGACAGTGAGAAGCGGTAAAGAGCCTATTGTTTCCACTTTGTGAATGATGCCTCCTTTGGTGAAGCATTGGCATTTTTTGGCAATATGCAAATGAACTTTTTAGGAACAATGCAGGTGTTGCTGCTTACCTCATTGCACCAAAGAGCTTATATATTGACAAATACAGTGATATCTCAGCAACAGGTGCATGTGGTTACAAGATGAAAGCACTGTATGATTCAGGGGCACCTAACCTAGCTATACGCTGGGTGGGTTGATGTGATGAGTTCTGGTGACAGACTCCCTTTAAGAGAGAGAAAGCCACATTTAAGAGATAAAACACTAAGCCATGTTTGTACAGTGACAAATGAACCAGAAGCCACCATGAATCCTGGGTGTTATGTTGCCCTGGAAAGAGATTTACAGAAAGCTCATAAACGACAAAGCAGAGTCTCTTGCGATGATGCCAGTACATTGTGTCCTCTCCATTGTACTGAAGGACTTGCTCTGCTGATGCTGCAACTCACAGTAAAGACCTATGGACGGACAGTTCAGCTGGTAAAACGGAATGTGACAAACAACGAGCTTGTAATTTCCTAATATAACGATATTAACTCATTCACTACCATTAATAGTGATTAACTTGTGACGACGGGGGATGAGATATATTACGCAGCAAGGGAACAGTCAGTTCTTGAACTTGCCAATGAGTTGAAAGCAGGAATAATATCTAAGCATAGGAATCGGAGCTATAGGAGCACAATTGTGAGAATACAAATTGTACAGCGCTGCGGAATATGTTGGCGCTATATAAATAAAATGTATTATTATTATATTATTATTATTATTAACTAGAGTGAGAGCATATCCAAAACCCCAAGTCTTGGGGTGTATACCTGGTAAGCAAAGGGGTTCAAGACACCAGGGTCAAGGATGAGTGTGGGGAAACAAAGACTAACATGTCCGATCCCATAGAAGGGCTACTGTGGTGTAAACTACTGACAAAGATCACAAGGGCATTGCAGCATCTGATCCGGCCCAAGAGAAGAACGTGGCTTGGTCTCTTTTATGTGGATGATCAGGTGTGTCTATTTCTTGTGGAAAAAGATGGAATCATGATAATCTATAGCAAGAAGGCAAGCAAGTGGAGTGGGGGGAGATGTCCTGCTGAGAAACCTTAAGTCATGGCATTCAGGTAGATGCTACAGACACTATTGGATGTAACATTTGCTGCAGATGGTAAACCTCCTGCAGCGGGATACTGCGACCTTCAGTGCTACACAAATGGTGTAGAAATGGCTTGAAGAACCTGCCCAAGAGATCAAGGGGTTCAACTCCCATACACATTCCCCAGAGATCACTCAGATCGAGCATCTGTGGGGTGTGCTAGAAAAAGAAGTCAGATCCATGGAGTCCCGACCTTGCAGGATTCGCTAATATATTGGTGCCAGATTTCACAGGACACTTTCACATTCCATGCCGTGACGGGTCAGAGATGTTTCGCCAGTATACGGTGAAATGTGCACGATAATAGGAAATTATCATGTCCACCAAGAAGCTTAACAAAGTCCCCCCAATGTCTGCATATTAGGTAATCCAGAGTCAAACACTTCAAGAAGTTATACTATTAAGTGATCTATGGATCAAGGCTTTAAAGGGGTTTTCCAGCGTAACATAGAGTTTTTATACTGACCAGTATGGGACTGGTGTGTGATTTGTCCTGCACCCCAAGTCCCAAACATATCAGAAGATCAGATGTCCTGGAAGCCTCTAGGCCCCACAAGCTGGTGTAGTTGACGAAGAGCATGTACAGGCTGATCCTATACAAATAATAGGAGTGGAGCTGCAGCCTGTCCACTGTATAGCGGAGGTTTCCGTAAATTGCAGGGCAGCTCTTATTAATAATAATACATTTTATTTACAAAGTGCCAACATATTCCGCAGCACTATAATACAGACAAAAATGAGACATTACAAAGTAATTAGTTAATTCACACAATGGGATTGAGGGCCCTGCTCGCAAGAGCTTACAATCTATGAGGCAGGGAGTAATAGGGGATTCCCAGTTACATTGGCTTATTGGGTAGCCATCTGTCCCTCGGTCAGTAGCTATGTTTTAATCATGCTAGTCATTTATAACATGAGATACAGAGGGAATCTCTCCCATAAAGCACAGTAATGAAGACAATACAGTAAAATACGTTTTCTCAAGCAATACTGCCACTGTGTGGACAAAACGCATAGTGACAGGTTAATATCAACTCACTGAAACCTTCATGGAAATTGTATCCTGTAACCATACTGAACAGATCAAGCAAATGAATCCCAAAAGTTACATTTCTAAATAATCCTATCCTAAGGTTTATGTAACTTTACTGTAGTTTTATATAAAAAAAATAAATAAACTTATTACAATTGTTAATTTCCCAAACACTAACAAAAAAATCTATAACCCCCCCCACCACCAAATATGTAATATGTAATGTAATATGGATTTTTTTTTCACTAGAAGTCTCAAACCTGAGGTCGCAATGTGACTCAATTCATGGCTATTTGCAGTGCTTGAAATGAATGGAGTTGCATAGGTAATGCTTGACCATTTATAGTGGGGGCGAATATCCTGATCAGTGGTAGGACCCTCACTTATATGCCAAAACTTTCAGATAATAAGACATGATGTTAGAGACAATAGACAGATAATCACTGGCAAATGTAGACCAAGAATTCCAGAAATATAGAGATGAAGGGGAGATTAAAGACGGCCTGGTAGTAAGCCTCAAAACCCTCCGTTTCCCTAGCTATCCTGGCCACTACTAGCCCTTCTTAACTAACTAACTAACTAACTCAGCCTACCCCAAACTCCATCATACTTATCTGTCTTCTTGTCCAGAACTTCTGGGCATGGAACATTACTTCCTTCTGTGGGTCCAGCATCTCCTCCTCTTAACGTCTGCCGCCTCAACAAATCCGGAGTGCCAACAAGTGTGGGAGGCCAGCAGACATCAAGAAGAGAAGGAACCAGCCCTCCAGAAGAAAGTGATGTTCCATGCCCAGAAGACCTGGACGGGAAGACATGTAAGTATGATGGGATGTGGGTGGGAATTAGTATTTGTGACGTTCCATTTCTGGAAACGGAACGTCCCTTGAAAATCTGAAAATATGCCTGGGGCTGTCATATGACCACCACAATGATCTAGATAAATATACATTTTTTTTTGTAAAGTACGTACGTTAGAAAATAGGCATGGGAGGGTGTTTAGCTTAGTGTAGAAGTGTTATTTTATCCCAGACAACCCCTTTAACTGTTGCAGAGTACAGACATAGGCTGAGTCTGTATCCTTTTCCATTAACACTAATGTAAACCACAAGAGGGCTGCTATCTTCCTTCATGTTTGTTTAAGTTTGTACTGGAAGAAAAAGTCCTGCATGTAGGAGCGAATATTAAGAAGATAGCAATGGACATTAAAGGGGCTCTATCATTGGAAAAAGTCATTTTTAACTAATCACATCCTTGCATAGCCTTTAGAAAGGCTATTTCACACCTACCTTTTGTATACAAATTGCCTCAGTGGTTTTTGAATAAGTCAGTTTTTATTCATATGTTAATTAGGCTTCAGCATGCACCCTGGTAGTCTCAGGGGCACCCTCTGCTATTATTTCCTATGTATGTGTACAGCACAGGCTGCTGCTAACTTCCTGCTTCCTGTTTGCACACACAGATAGCAGAGAATAGCAGAGATGAGTGCTGCTGGGAACTTCCTGTGCTGGCTGCAAGATAATTAACATATGAATAAAAACGGGCTCATTCAAAAGCCACTGAGGTGATTTACATACAAAAGGTACATGTGGAATAGAATTTCTAAAGGCTATGCATGTATGTGCTTAGTTAAAAATGACTTTTCCCAATGATAGAGCCCCTTTAATGGTAATGTGACCTCAGCCTAAGGGAAGCAGGGAAGAGAGGCTGGACAAGGTTGAGGGCATAGGATCACTAATGCAATTTGTAGGACAAGAAGGGTCACCGGGTAAAGGTGAAAAAGATGTACCGCGGGAGGGAAGAGGCCAGGGCTTCAGAACCGAGGTCTGTGATAGGTTCCTACACTTTAGGGATAAAGACAAAGTTTTGGGCAGAGTTGTAGGATTAGAGCAGGAACTTAAAATGGAGGAAATCTGATGATGTATGTGATTTTCTCCAAAGATGTCTGGTACACCCACAAAACCACTAAGGAAAATGTCAAAGGCATGTGTAAAGGTTGCCATCATCAGTGTCAAAAGGTTTGGAGTGAAGGGGTTACAAATTCACCCAGGACACTTTTAATAGTTTTATGGCGGCATTTGCTATCCAGATCAGGACAGTGGAGGAACATTGTTGGGGGTAGTCATGAATATATATATATATATATATATATATATATATATATATATATATATATATATATATTAGAGATGAGCGAGTAGTATTCGATCGAGTAGGTATTCGATTGAATACTACGGTATTCGGAATACTCGTACTCGGTCAAATACCACGCGGTAAACACAGTAAAAATTTGATTCCCCTCCCACCTTCCCTGGCGCTTTTTCTTTTACAGCAATAACTATGCAGGGGAGGTGGGACAGGAACTAGGACAATGTAGGCATTAAAAAAAACGTATACAGTAGAGATGAGGAAGTAGTGAAATATTCGAAAATTCAAAATTTGATTAGAGTAGACCTCAATATTCGACTATTCGCTCAAATACCTACACATACTAGTGTAGTAGTTATAGCAAATGTTATAGGGTCCAATAACAAAGAGTGCCTTAGTGATAACTAAGGATAATGGAGACCAAAGTGAAAAACTAAATTTGCCTCCATGAGTTCACTGGGACATCATAATGCCTGAATGTGGTATCATTACTTTCTTCATATGTTGTGATGTTACAGTGTACAACGTGATCTTTTTGTGTGTACATTATCTCTTTGCTATAATGTCATAGTGGGTGTTATCTCTGTACTGTGATGTCATTGTGTTCATTATTCCTGTACTGTGATATCACTGTGTGCATTCTCTCTGTACTGTAATACCACTGTACTTATGATCCATGTACTATGTGACATCACTGTGTTTATTATACCTGTACTTAGACGTCACTGCTTATTATTCATGCATTGTGACATCACTGTGTTTATTATCTCTGTACTGTGACATCACTATTTATTAATCACAATACTGTGACATCACTGTGTACATTATCCCTGTACTGTGGCATCACAATGTGCATTATCTCCGTATTGTGACATCTCTCTATTTACAATCAGTGAAATGTGATGTCGCAGAGTTTATCTCATCTATGTACTGGGACATTGCTGTGTACATTATTCCTATACTATGACATCACAGCTTTTTATTATCCCTGTACTGTAACATCACTGCATTTTATTAACCCTGTACTGTGACATCATGGTATTTTATTATCCTGTACTGTGACATCACTGCATTTTATTAACCCTGTACTGTGACATCACGGTATTTTATTATCCTGTACTGTAACATAACTGCATTTTATTATCCCCGTACTATGACATCACTGCATTTTATTAACCCTGTACTGTGACATCACTGCATTTTATTGTCCCTGTACTGTGACATCATAGTATTTTATTATCCCCGTACTGTGACATCACTGCATTTTATTATCCCCATACTATGACATCACTGCATTTTATTATCTCTGTACTGTATCACCACTGCATTTTATTATCCCCGTACTATGACATCACTGCATTTTATTATCCCCGTACTATGACATCACTGCATTTTATTATCCCTGTACTATGACATCACTGCATTTTATTATCCCTGTACTATGACATCACTGCATTTTATTATCCCTGTACTATGACATCACTGCATTTTATTATCTCTGTACTATGACATCACTGCATTTTATTATCCCCGTACTATGACATCACTGCATTTTATTATCCCCGTACTATGACATTACTGCATTTTATTATCTCTGTACTGTAACATCACTGCATTTTATTATCCCTGTACTGTAACATCACTGCATTTTATTATCCCTGTACTATGACATCACTGCATTTTATTATCCCTGTATCCTTGGTTACTTGTTACATCTCTGGGACAATGATAACTTGACTCAAAGAGTGCTCAGAGATAAATCCTGAGGTACATGGAGAGACATGGGTATTAATAGGGATGTTAAAGTCACTCAAGTTGAGAGTTGCAATTTTATTGGATAGGAAATGGGAAAGCCAGATAGCAAAGTTGTTATTCACCATGGGACAGAGTGGCAGTAGGAGGTAGGACCCCATATTAAGAGTTTCTAAGGGTCTCTGATTTCTTGTTATAACCTTGTCTAAGGTGTCCATAAAAATACCCCACCAAATAGCCTGACGGGTGCAAGGAGCTATAATGGCAGCAAAAATGGTTGTAACTTTCTAAAGTACATGGAAATATGAAAAAATAGAGCACAATTGTAGTAAGCTGGCAATGCGTTTTTTGTAGGTTTTATTTTCTATTTGAAATTAATACAGATTAAGATTCATAACATTTGAATACCGAACATTGGTAGAGAAATAACAAAAAGACCCCATGTGGACTATGGTAATATCCATCATGATGTGATTGAGTGGGGGCAAGCAAGGTAACAGACACAGCCAGTTGCTTCCACAGCGATTTACTGGAGAATTGTCAGCATGTCAAAATCAACAGTTGCCTGGCTGTTCCTTAAATAACGGATTGCGGTTCTGGCAGGATTTCACTCTCCTACCGAGCGCTCTATCTGCCAAAGATATAAAACCACTTTCTTTAAGCATCAGGTATTATACATCCCCGAGCCTTACCCGGTGACAAGGCAGCCGAGAAAACTAAGTGACAGGGGGCTTTTAGCAAGTTTTATGGAGGAATACACATATGACATATGCCATATTATCCACATTATGTCCACATCTAGTTTTACTTTATGACACTCTACGACAGTGTATGTATTACGTCCTGCTTAAGTTTCAGAATCTTTACAAAAACTTTCATTATGCACTTAACTAGCCAAGTGCTGCAGCCACTGGTCCGACATTTTGGGAGAGGTCATAAGATACCAGAACACGTGCTGGAGGAGGTAATATTCTGCTGATAAGAAGAAGGATGTGTGAGCCTGAGATGATAAATTCTCCTACCCACCAATAGGCTGAACAGTAGAAGGAGATGCAAACCTGAAGCTCGTGGAGTTCATGGCTGCTGTGTGTGCCAGAGAAGAGCTTGGACCTGATGCTGAAGTCCTGCTCAAATTGAAGGAGCAAAACCAGACACTGTGAATTGTCTGCTGCCGCAATAAGCAACCTTCCTTGGGGTCGGAGTACCGCTTGCACTCCTGAACTTATTTTACCTGTAGATTTGTTGGGGCGCCATATGAATATTGTTTTAATGTTAGATTTATTACATTTTACTTGATAACTCTCCAATCCCCCATCCCTGTATGCGGTCTGCTCTGCACACATTCCAGTAAAGAACCCACTTTAGAAACTGCATGTCCTCATCTACTATTACTACAGTAGGTGCTTAGTAAAAATAATAACGTTCATTTGAAACCATCTTATTAACCATTGACAAACAATCCAACAAGATTTTACCAGTGAGTACTTATAGTAATATTTTTTAAATATCAGATGCTGCAATCCATAAAGGAACTATCCTTATACTCTTCACAGGGTTTGTCCCGTTTCAGCAGCTAAATGTTACTGTCAGTGTAAAGAAAAGTTATAAATGATCAGTTCCTCATGGTTTTCTAGATTTCTGCTTGTTGTATTTCTTTGTTTGCTTCCAGTGGATGTAAATCAGTCCATGGTGTTGTGATAAACAGGCGCACAGCTCGTTACAAGACAGAGCTAATTACTATGTGGCGACTGTGACAAGCAGTGCACCTGTGTCATTGCATATTTAACAAAACTAGATCAAAATACACAAGCTTTGTGTCAATAATGAAGTATACTCGAAGGGCTAGTTCACATGGGGCACGGAGTGGCATATTTTGGTCCTGATTTTGATGCGGGAAGCCACGTCAGAATAGGACCGAAATGCGCCTGCCACGACTGTCAAGGCTTCCCGCTCCAGAGTAGGACCAAATGAATAGGCCTAGTCTGGAGGGTGTTGTCGCAAGGAGGACGCCGGGGCTGAATCAGCCGCGGAATCCGCCTGAAGAAATGGCAGATCTTTTTTTCCGTGAGTGGGAACAAACCACTCACAGAAAAAAGAACACTAGCGGTCTACATAGACCTCTATTGTGAGGAGGCGGATTTTGAGGTGGATTCAGCATCAAAATCTGCCACCTCTTGTCCTGACTCTTGCTCTTGACATGACTGAAGAAAATAAATGTTCTATACATTTTTATAGGAATCAATGCTATTTTAATGTAAAAAGCCATGTAATCCTTTTCTTGAAGCTGTCAGCTGTGACCAGCTCCTGGGGTAGGCTATTCCAAGGATTAACAGTCTTTCCAACAGCTTTTCCTGATTTTTCTTATATGGGCCATGTATAAATTTATACAGGTTTATCATATCTCCTCTTAAATGATTTCTCTCCTCATAACTGGGGTCCATCATGTACCGTCAGTGGCTCTCCTTTCTACTTTTTCTAATTGTAGGACATTCTTTCTATGAACTAGTGCCCAGAAAAGAACAACATGATGTTGCTCCAATGCTTTGTAAAGTGGTAATATTACACATCTGTCCTATGAGTCAATACCCTTTTTAATACATGACAATATCCTGCTGGCCTTAGAAGCAGACATTGCATGCTGTAATGTAACCTATAATCTACAAGTACACCGAGGTCCTTCTCCACCAGAGACTCTCCCAGGTTTACCCCCCTAAGACATATGTTGCATGCAGATTATTTTTGTCCCACATGCATAACTTTACATATATGCAGAATGAAGATTATTTGTCAACTGAACATCAAAGCACTCCACCTGTCAAAGCTAGCTAGGAACTATGCACATTCTCCATAGACTTCACTGTACTTGGTGTCATCTGTGAAAATAGAGACCGTGGTATTAATCCCATCTTCTATATCATTAATAAATAAGTTATATAACAGAGGACCCAGCACTGAACCCTTGGGTACACCACTTATAACACAGGACCCAGCACTGAACCCTTGGGTACACCACTTATAACACAGGACCCAGCACTGAACCCTGGGCTACACCAATTATAACAGAGGCCCCAGCACTGAACCCTGGGGTACACCAAT
The DNA here is from genome assembly GCF_031893055.1 of Leptodactylus fuscus. Taxonomy (NCBI): domain Eukaryota; kingdom Metazoa; phylum Chordata; class Amphibia; order Anura; family Leptodactylidae; genus Leptodactylus; species Leptodactylus fuscus. The sequence goes on along the minus strand of NC_134268.1, from coordinate 174,246,087 downwards.
TATAACAGAGGCCCCAGCACTGAACCCTGGGCTACACCACTTATAACAGAGGCCCAAGCACTGAACCCTGGGCTACACCACTTATAACACAGGACCCAGCACTGAACCCTGGGGTACACCAATTATAACAGAGGCCCCAGCACTGAACCCTCGGCTACACCAATTATAACAGAGGCCCCAGCACTGAACCCTGGGGTACACCATTATAACAGAGGCCCCAGCACTGAACCCTTAGCTACACTAATTATAACAGCGGACCCAGCATTGAACCCTGGGGTACACCAATTATAACAGACGCCCCAGCTCTGAACCCTGGGGTACACCACTTATAACAGAGGCCCCAGCACTGAACCCTGGGGTACACCACTTATAACAGAGGCCCCAGCACTGAACCCTTAGCTACACTAATTATAACAGGGGACCCAGCATTGAACCCTGGGGTATATCACTAATAACTGAGGACCACTGTGAGCAGCAGTCAGTCATTGACCACAACTCTCTGAATACAATCCTTCAACTAGTTTTCCACCCAATTACAAATGATATTTCCTAAATCAATCATTTTACCCATTAAATGCCTATGAAGAACAGTGTGAAACGTCTTTGCAAAATTAAAGAACACAATATCCAAAGCCTCCCCCTCCCCCATTCAGGCTTCTACACATCATTACTTGAAGGGTGCCAAGAAAATGCCTTTTTTCTAAAAAAAGAAACAACCAAACAACATGACAGCACAGCTTAAATTTCCAAGTGAATAAACCGCAGGACTTCTGGAACCAACTGTCATGTATGCTATTGGAGGGGTGATGATTTTGGCTTGATTCGTAGCCACAGGATCTGAGTCAATCATTAAAGGGGTTTTCTGGGCAAACAATTTATATTTGAAATAGGCCGGGGAGATGAAAAAAAAAAAGTCCTTGCCACACCACTAGAAATGATCTGGGATAGTAGAAAGGATCTGGGACGTCACAGCCGTTCAGGAGTTTCACCTCTAGAAGACAGCTGAGCGGCAGGTTCGTACCACGCTGGGAGGACACCAGAGCACTAGGGACAGGAGAGTATGATTTTTCTTTTTTTCACCTGCGTGGGCCTATTTTAAAAATAATTTTTCTAAATAAATTGAAGCAACGAAGCAAGTAAAGCAGAGTCATCCAAAAAACCTCCAGGAAGATGTAAGAGACTGATAAAGTCATACAGAAATCCATTACTTTAAGTTATTGTGGCTAAAGTTGGTTGTACAAGCTGTTGAGTCAATCGGTGGACTTAGTTTTTCACACAAATTTTTCATTTTCGCTTCATTTTTGTTAAATAATGTAACAGCAAAATCTGTTGTGTGTTGCTGTTCATCTGATATTATATTTGCCTAAGATCTTCTAGGGACCAGGCATTTGTTTATTATGCTTTATAAATAGAAAACGAGAATTGACTAATACAGCTCACCTAACCCACAGACCAGGTGCACGATCCCAGACTTCTGGACTTGTAGAAGCTTAGATATCCATGCATATATGTAGAGCGAGTGGATCCGCAGCTCTTGGTTGTGGTAAAAATTAACTTTTAATAATCCATGTTAAAATCGCAGACAGATAGATCAGTGACAAAGATAGAAAACACACAACGTGGTGAATAAAAAAACGCTGTTGTTACATATTCAGACCAGATGGCTGACGCGTTTCGGGATGCGGTATCCCTTAATTATAGCCCTAGGGATATGATCCTGCGGATCCACTCTCTCTACATATATGCATTTGTTTATTATGCCCTGATATGTAAAACCATATGCAATATGTAAAACCAAAACGCAATGATTTGGAAATCTCCTACACTGTTTACCAATAAGTATTAGGACACCAGTGGTAGAATAGAAAAACAACATTTATTCCTATCCAATAGTTGGTAGACCCCAGCAGATGCTTCCTTACGCATGGTATTGATTGACACAATACTCCCGGATGCCTGGTGAAACTCCTGGTGTATGTGAGCCATCGGTTGGGTGCGGTTTCTCTGACCAGCACTCGTCGGTCTCTATCTCCCAGTTTCGGGGGTTTGCCGACTCGGAGAACATTCCGACAATCACCGTTCACCTTCCACTTTGTAATCACATAGGCCACTGTCGATTTTGGGTAATTCAGTTCGCTTGCTTTGTCCCTTAAGGATCAACCATTTCTGTGGTACCCCATGATTACCCCCTCTCTCAAAACTGGACAACTCTGCACTTTGTGACATCTTGCATGCGACTAATGCCAATGCTGTTTCCTATTTAACGGTGAAAGGCGTGACGTACATCACGACTGCAGATATCTTTAGTGTATAGGAATGTGGAATATGTGTAATCGGCCGAACACCAAGGGGTTAAACGATTCGAAGATTCGATACGTTTAACTCTTTGGTGTTCGGCCGATTACACGCATTCCTATGCCGGCAAGGTATTCGACGAATACTATTTGCTCAACACTAGAGATCTTTATTTGCATGGATGTCCAAATACTTATTGGTAGACAGTGTATAACCATATGTAATTCACAATACAATAGAGATGAGCGAACACTATTCGAAACAGCCGTTTCGAATAGCACGCTCCCATAGAAATGAATGGACGTAGCTGCTTCCATTCATTTCTATGTGAGCGTGCTATTCGAAACGGCTGTTTCGAATAGTGTTCGCTCATCTCTACAATACAACATAGAACACATATCAGAAGTTGAAAGTCCGAGATTTCCACATCATTGAATTCTTGTTTCTATTTTACACAGTATCCCAAATTTATTGGAATGGGGGCTATATCTTGAGACAGGTGATCGGTGAATGGGTAATAAGGGTCAGCCTTTGGACACCCCTTTCTTCTACACTGGTAACATGACCTCCGTGATTTTCTTCTGCAATACTTTCCATTGTAGTTTTCACCGTAAAGTCTAATGGTCTCTAGCAATCTGAGTCGCCAGTGTCCATGAAAACTAAATGATCTCTGTTGTTGCAGAATCTGATCAAATAAATTCACCATCTGTGTGGATGAAATTTTTCTATTCTATATCTCAGCAACACTCACCCTCAATGTTATTAGCAAAATACGATGCGACATTTCATACCAGTCTGTTATGTTTAGTTGAAAATAAAAAAAGTTGGAACCAAAATTTAAGCTTGAAAAGTTTCAAAAATATATGTCGGATATATCGGAGCCCTGACTTGAAGGAACCTCCCCTGGCATAGACAAGGAGTAGAAACCTACATAAGATACATCTTTACACTTCTGAAACATCTGCACATTTTATGCTTACACTGAGAAAGGGTTCACTCCTCGGGCATGTTGTAAGCAAAACATCTGCTGGCATTAATACAGAGGTAGGATGTACGAGGCCGCTCTATCTCTCGGAAAGGAAATTCACAACATAATTAAATCTCAAGTCATTTTCCTTAACAGGAAAATATCAAAGTTTGATTTTAATATGTTGTGTAAAATTAAATATGAGCATAGTTTACTTCACAGGAATACACGGTATAGCTTTCACCACGCGTTTCACATAGCATATTATATACTATGAAATATTAATATTGTTGCGTCACCTTTGGTGAACCTGCCAAAATATAGAAGAGAAGTGTTGAAACCAAATTGCTATCGTATAGCAAAAAATATGGAAATCGCTCCATTAAGGCTGGGATCACATCTGCGCCGGAGTCTCTGGAGACTCTGTTATAGTGACCCTCGAAAATCTCCGCACGATAAAGCGCTGCAAGTCCAACTTATTCGGTTTAAAAGAACATATACCTGATGGATCCCATTATAGTCAATGAGGTCCTCTGAACAAAAAGTCTGAAAGGTACACAAATATTATTAGAAATTATTTTCATCTTTGGTTCGGCTTTTTTTTTTTTTTTTTAAATTATTATTTCAAGTTAGGCGAGGATCACATCACGTATTTACTATACTGCTTATCATGCACAGTTTAAAAAAAAATTAAGTAAAAAACGTATAATATAAAAAAAGGAAAAAAAAGGATGCCATGTAAAGAGCATCCACTTTAGGCTGCATACACATGACTGTGTGCATTTGCTGGGTCTGTGGTTGAAAGGCCCATGGATGATGTTTGGGAGACTCCATTGACCCATTCACTTTCTTTAGTGAACATGGGCTGTAAAACAGACAGGCATACGTTTTGAGTTTTGCCCCGTCCCGGGCCAAAACCATTAGGCTGGGTTCACACAGGTTTTTTTGGGGCAGATTTTGACGCGGAATCCACGTTAGAATCCATCTCAAACAACCCGCCTCCCAGTGAAATCAATGGGAGCCGGTCATTTCCTTTTTCCACGAGCGGTTTTCCTTTTTCCGCGAAGCGACATGCCCTTTCTTCAGGCAGATTCTGCGGCTGATTTAGCCACGGACGTCCACCTTGCGACACTCACTCCCGACTAGGCCCATTCATTTGGGCATAATCCAGAGCGGAATGCCGCGACTGGATGCTGGTGCACTGTATGCACTTAACCGCATCTAGTCACGTCTAGCCGTTTTTTGGACCGGATTCGGAGGTGGCTACCACGTCAAAATCCGGTCCAAAAAACTCCCGCGTGAACTTACCCTTATACAAGAGCCCATGATAAATGGGTGTGTGTATGGGGCCATTACACTATAATGGGTCAGTGTACCAACTGTGGAAAAACATAGCTAGCCACTGATATTGCACACGGTCATATGTATGGAGCCTTAGTTAAAAAACACATACATCTCTGTTGATTTTTTTGCAGGACAGGAAAGCATAGACTTAGGCTTACTCACTGTGATGAACCTATCCATTTAATAGTGATACAGCAGTAACTGTGCTCTGAGTTGTTTTTTTTTTTTCACTTTTTTTATGTTCCCATTATAGATAGAAATATTCATTTATTATCATTACAATCCAGACATATTTGCAATGCGTCCTGCACTCATGGAATTTAAGACACTAGTGCTCTTGGTAAGCAATCCATGGTCAGCTAAAGATATGGAATAGATTCTGGACAATGTCATCATGAATTTTAATATCAACTACTTATTTGCAATTCCCTATTAAAATGGCTTCCATATGACTACTTACTAAAGAATCATTACTTGTATAGATACTATTTATATGTATAAAGCCTCATTGGAATACAGACTGGTGTATACCATAGCAGCCGCAACTCATATCTCCCAGTAGGTGACCCCAGATTATGCTTTGTACTTCTGAGGTCTAGTAGTCCAAAAACAGTCTTTTTTTTTTTTTTTTTTTTTTTTTTTTTAATGTAGATTGTGAGCCCCATATAGGAATCACAATGTACATTTTTTTCCTATCAGTATGTCTTTGTAGAATGGGAGGAAATCCACACAAACATGGAGAGAACATACAAACTCCTTGCAGATGTTGTTCCTGGTGGGATTGGAACTCAGGACTCCAGCGCTGCAAGGCTGCAGTGCTAACCACTGAGCCACTGTGTTGGCCCAAAAACATTACCTATACACAGTAGTTCTGGATTTGGGCACTACTTAGTGAGACAGGTGTATGAAACAGTGTAACTTATGGGCTTCATGGGGCGGGGGATTTATCCTTTGCATATATTTCTGCTTTTTTAGTTGCATATGCCTTTTTCTCTAAGGCGAATTTCCATGTACCTAATTTACTAAAAAGACAAACGATTTGCAATAAATCATATGTAAATTCACCTGGAGATGACAGTGTGAGTTCAAAGTATCAGATATTTTGGGCAAACGTTATAAATGCATTGTAAAATATTACTCCAGATAAACAACACCCGCTTTCCCTGTCATAAAAGCAAAATGGGCAAAATAGGCACAATAAGAAGATAAAGCCTGCGCTCGCAGCAGAAAGCATTAACCCCTTAGACGCATAATGCTCACAATTTTTTTCACATTTTCCTTCTCTGCCATAGCTCTTGTGCCAGCAGCATAAATAAGCCATACCATTACAGCGCTGAGTGTTAACTATATGTCAGTGCAATATAATAGTATGGTGCAGAGTGGGAAGGGGTTAAAATGGTTTTCCGGGCTTATCCGAAGGATAGGTCATCAATTAAACATCGGCTAATCAGTTGGTTGAAGAGAACACAGTGTCAGCACTTACCAAGCACAGCAACATACATTTGTACAGCAGCTGTGCTTGGTATTCCCTCTATTTGAATGGGACTGAGCTACCATCAGGCCTTGATATCGCATGGCACATGGTGAAGCAGAAGTAGCGTCCAGGTAACATTGTTCCTGCTTTCAAAAGCTGATCTTGGGGGCGGGGGGGCCCAGGTGTAGATCTCCATTGATCATCAATTTAAAAATCCAGAAAACCCCCTTTAAATAATATGCAGAAAAAGAATGAAAAGGGTTATGCTGGATGAATTCCCACCATTGTCATTCTGTAACTGAGCTGCTGCCTGTCCTGAGGATGAATCTGTCATGTTAGGATCCACTGACTTTTGATCAAGCTTTAAGTCAGAGACATATTGTAAAAGCACAGTATGGGATCACTGTAGGGCCAGGCACAGAAATCAGCGAGAGAAAAATCCTTCATGGATTTACAGTACAGTCAATGGGGTCTGCGAATAACCACTGTTTAAACGGTCCGACGCAGATATGAACCAGACCTCATAGTCAATGGGGTTTGCGAGTAACCACTGTTTAAGCAGTCTGGTGCAGATGCGAATCTAGCTTTAATTAGATTCATTTACCGCTTCAAAGAAGAACAATTCACATTTCAATGAGAATTGTGAAATCAATGTTAGCCTTGCCCTATATTCGGATATTCCATGCAGGCTTGGCGGTAGGACATCAATAGCTAGGTGGCAGGACGTCCATAGCTGAGTGGTAGGACAAGGGAGCTGGATGTGCCAGGTCACTGTCTTCAAGCAAAAACAAGAAAATCAAGAATTGCTCATTGCCCAATTGAGAATTGAATGAATATTCATTTGTCATTAGGTCAAAGGAGTCCAATGGGTACTCCCTGTGCTGGAAGTTTTCTGGCTCATACTCTAAGCAGACACTGGAAACACAGCCTTAGCCTAGTGTAAGAGTACTTTATAGGGGTATATATACGTGTAAGGGGTACTTGCAGAATGTAATGAAATACATCCATCTGCACAGATATCCTCCATATCTAGCACGGATACTGTACCTGTTAGCCTACGCTGCATTCAGACAACTGCACGCTATTAATCTAAGGATATATGCGTAGTAAACAAACACAATGGCAGTTTTATAAAACTGACTGATAGGAAGAATAAATCCAGGCTGATTTATGCACACTCGGAGTGAGAGATAATAAGAATCCCCTCGCAGCTCATAACACTGGCTGTGCTTGGCTAGTCATGCACTATTCCCTGTAGACCATATAATCTGTGTGAATTCCTGCCTGGAAGGGATCAGTTAGCCACATGTACAGGAAACAAGTCTTAATCATTTGCTTAAATCTGCATACTAAACATGGAGGCGCCTCTTCTACTTCTGTGGGGTAAGCACATTTTTCTCAATTTCAATATAGTTTTAGCTTTTAATTTTTTTCCTTTTCGGAAACGAATAAAAGAAAAATATCTCCGCTCCATTTTCATAAAGGGTGTCTCTAGGCTAAGATGCTAAGATTCGGGAAGCCATTCAAATTTCTTACACATGAGTCTTTAATAGAAACTGGTTGTTTATTGCTCTATGAAACAATCCGGCAATATCAATTTGGACACCAGAGCAAGAAAGTAAAATAGTCAAGTTGATATCTGATATAAAAGTGCTTCCCGTGGCAGGATACAAGGATGGATGCTGAAAATATTGCCAGAAGTTGCTACAGCTATAGTAAAGTTATTCCTCACAGCTGTTGTAGGGCTGGGAATGTATAAAAGCAGCAAATGACTGGTGCAGAAAAGAAGCCATCTGAGCTTCAAAGGAATGAGCGGCGTGCCAACAGTAAAGAGATGGATGGAACAAAACTGATAGACCTGTAGTATGCAAATGTGACCGACCAGACTAGGAACCATCTGTCCTCTAGCTGAAAAACTTCATGCCCTTTTCCTGCACTTGCAGATTGTGCGGATGGTATGATATGAACTATTTTGGGGTAAAGCCTATTCTACTTACCACTACTGCAGAACATGGCAGCCCATGCTATATACTCGTTATTTAAATATGGACAAATATATGCATTTATATACTATATCTAGTGCCGTGAACTACAGTATCTCTAGTCTACTGCACTTGCCAATACCCCATGTTCCAATTTGTCTCTCCTTCACCCATGTCTCTTCTCCATCATGCAGCATTTCTATCCCCCACCCTTTGTCTCTTAGCCTTGGGGGTCTCTGTACTTTCTCCCACAGTTTCCTTCTCTTCTCACCGATAGTCCAACATATTGATGTGCCTGGAGAGTGATGGGATTCCTCCTCCCTGCAGTCTTCTCTATCACTCTACTTCCCCACAGTCTCTCCATCATACCTTGCTGTGCTCAGTTTCTGCACCAGACTCTTTCTCCCCTTTCCCAAACTGTTCTGTCTAGGTTTACCATGCTGGCTGCTGCTGTCACTGCCAAATATACAATATGCACTCCATAACGCAATGGCTACTAAATTTTGTAAAGCAAATCTTTTAGCCAAAATCTTGAAATTAAACCCATGGCATTGCAGGTACTTTCTTACAAGCCATTGGCCATACCTAAATATATGGAGATATTGCAAAAATGAATAAACTGCACAAAATCTGATAGAGTCCCTCCTTTAACTCTGGAAAGGAAAGAGTTAAAATAACAGACTAATAAGGAACAAACAGCCCCCAAACAGCGTCCACTGTCTTCAGGGTTTTTCATATAGGACTTCTGTACCTAATCTGTTTCTTAAAAGGGTTAGCCAATGGAACGGAAAAAAAAAAAAATCACAAAATTACACGTATACAATAAGGTAGCCCTAATGCAAAAAAAGCTCTTCATTTACCATGACATTTTTTGTGTTATTCACTAATATTAATAATGTTAGGTTACCTTTACTAAGCTGCACCGGCATGCTCTCCGATTTCATCATGCGCTGATTTTGCTGCACCTGCTGTGACGTTGCGGCATGATAGGACGTCGGCTCCATGACCGTTTGTCTAGGCATAGCTGCTGTAAAACTAGTGCTCCCGGCATTATGGCTTGTGGTACTATTGGATGCAGAAGTCACAGGGTTCATAGAACTGCCAGTAGGGATGGATGGCCCAATTAACTTCCGCCCAAAATTAAGTAAACTGTTGGACACTTTGTTAATATTGAGGGGCGCAGGCTTGGTATTCGCACTAGAATGAAAGCGATAATTGGATGGTTACATTGTATACGTCAAAAAGAAATACACTAAGCAAATTAAAACTGCTCTTTGTAGAATTTTCCCACTAAGTACGTTTATCACCTATCCACAAGATGATCCCCGCAACCCCATGTATACTCTTCTTCATCGCGATCATATAGGGCAGGAAGAACAAAAGGCTCAAATCTCCCTTTCTGTCCCAGTGCTGGGTCCCAGCAATTGTACATTTATTGCTTTCTTGTGGATGGGTGATAATTAGAACAGTGAAATATTCGATATTCGTTTCAAATAGCCCCTAAATATTCAACTATTCGAACGAATATCGAACCCCATTATAGTCTATGGGGAAAAAAAGCTTTGTTTCAGGGAAACCCACTCTTCGACTCAGGAGAGTCACCAACCACTATGACACCTCAGCAAATGAGGACAACACCCTGGAATGCAACTGGGACATCAGGGGAAGCATGGCTGGGGACATCTAACAAGCCCAAGTCCCTGTATTACGCCACTAAGAGTTGAGCTGGAGCTGACTTTTTCCTATAGGAATGCATTGACCAGCATTGATGGGGTTCAGCGCACAGTCAGCTCTGCTGCATCTCAGATGTAACAAGGTTCAGCGCACAGTCAGCTCTGCTGCATCTCAGATGTAGCAGGGTTCAGAGCACAGTTAGCTCTGCTACATCTGAGATGCAGCAGGGTTCAGCGCACAGTCAGCTCTGCTGCATCTCAGGTGTAGCAGAGCTGTGTCAACTCTGCTACATCTGAGATCGGACCACAATGGAGACTGCTGTGGACCGATCTTAGACTCCATCTCCTCCAGCAGAACCAGTGTCGATTGTCCGAATGCTGTACATTGTATGGCATTCGGCCAATCAACGCTGGTCAATGCGTTCCTATGAGGAAAAAGTCAGCTTCCGCTTAACGCAAGCTGACAGGGATCCCAACGAGATAGGGCCCCAAAGAGCTGTTTGAGTAACATTCCCACCTAAATAAAGGTAATCCCTAGCTAACCCTGCTTGTACATCTATCCCTGTGTCACAGTCACATAGTTCACAGTCTCATATGAACCGGATCTGAAATCCACTATTCGTATAAATTGGAGGTCACCTGATTTAGCCAGCCAATTACTTTTTCCTTTTACTTTTCCAATCACTTTTTTTTTTTATGCCTACCTTGTCGTATTTCCTGTCCCACCTCCCCTGCACAGTTATTGGTGCAAAAAAGCACCAGGGAAGGTAGGAGGGGATACAAATTTTATAGTGTGTTTGCCACGTGGTATTTGATTGGAATCGACTATCTCGAGCAGCCTGATATTCGATCGAATATCAATTCGATTGAACGCTGTTCGCTCATCTCTAGCGATAATGTATTTTGTGATAAAATTCCTTTAACCTCTTCAAAACCATATAACAACATAATTACATATTACATCAATAGAACATATTGGTGTGAGTAGAATATGTCTCTGATAGATGAAGATTACATCTAAAAATTAAAAGTAAAACCATAATGGAATTATTTTCTTCATCATATATTATGTTTAGAAATTTAGTACAATTATTAGTCCAAAATCATTTATAATATCAGGAAATGGTAAAACCATAAGATAGTCAACAAATTCAAATACTGACCGTGACTTGTTCATCAAATCGAGTCCACGTGCCCTATAGTAGTCTAAATTTTGATGGAACTGATAGCTCATCGGCCTTGGGTTTTTCTGCGAATACAAGAAAAGAAGAAAATATAGAAGCAAAGGTGCAGACCCAACCAGTCAGAGATAGGGACACAAAATCTGTAGCAAACAGGTTTATTTAGAAAAAAACCTGAAAAATAAATAAACCTTCATGTCAAGCACAAAATTAGCAAAATAAAATACAACCTTAATGACAGGCAAAAAAATATCAAACAAAACCCTGCTCGTCCGAGCTCTAACTAGACAATATACTAACTGTACATGTGGCTTGCTACCAACCACACGAGTAAACAAAAAAGCACAATGCAGTCTCACCAGACTCTCAGTGTGCCAGGACAGACCCAGATGCCTCCTCTTGCTCCCAGGATCTGCCTTGACGTGCAGGCACTGCAGCCTTTCATGGCCCAGTAATGATCCCAGGACCTACATCTGGGCTGAGGCCTACTCAAGAACTGCCCTGGACCTCACATAGGTCAGGAATCTGTGGCTGATATATCGTGATTCTAGCACTTTGCCTGTCACCTTCTCATATATTTATGATATTTAGAGAAAAATATATTATAAACAAGAGCAGTACATATCTTATTGACACATCATATATGGGTGTACATCAGTTTTCGAATAAAACGTCATCATTTTTTGTGTCACCTTCACCATTTTCTTAGAAAAGTCAGCCATATTTATCATTTACACCAGAAATGTGGCATAAATAATGCAGCAAATGCGCAACAGTTATGAGCTAGTGTACAATTTCCATAAGACACACATAGGTTGGCTCCATGATATGAAGACTGGCACTAATAACGCCAGTCTTCATAAATCTACCCACTGACTTAATTCCTTGGGAGGGAGAACCACCCCACTAGAAATCCACTTTGGATAGCTTTCTTCAAGAGGTTTCACTATGTATATATGGCTTAAAGATGCCTAATGTCCATCAAACTTAAAATTTCACAGATCTAGAGATTTAATGCAAAGACCATCAAAGAGCAGCACTTCCCCAGGATTAGATCACCAGAACCGTATTCTTGTAAAAACCCCTTTTCATCCAATAAGATTAACATTCATCATCTCCAGCTTTAATAGAATGTATCTGCCATATAAGAAATTAATCTTGCAATTAAAATGTATTAAGATAGCCAAACGTGTGATTTGCTCTATTGTGTATCACAGCGTTGTATTTCTGATAAAATGTTTGTCTGCTTTAGATGAACAAAAAATGGCCTCAAAAATAAAAAAGATGAATGTGCCGCCATCTTCATATCTTACTGTAATAAATCAGCCTCAAATGGGAAGCGGTAAATTATAGCTGAAGTGTGGCTGTTGTTTACAATGCTATCAACGAATAAAAGGCAGAAATTTCAAAAATTACTATGAAGAAAAATCATAAAACGGTAACTGGAAAAAATCTACATTTTCATAGTCAATGATCCCAACTCAAAAAAAAAGGTTACGTTCACACTGGCTTCTTTTAAGTCTGTTGTTCTGATCTGTCATAGGATCAGAACAGACAAAAAGTCAACAGAATGATGAATGTAGACGGAGCACATTTTGTCTGCATCTGTCATCTTTCCCTGTAGTGTAAAAATCAAGACGAAACCTTTATTCCATCTTGTTTGTTTACTCTGAAACGGAGGTCCTGCCCCCTCTCCGTCTAAAACAACAAGAACTCAGACGCAATGAAAGCTTCTGGATCCTGCATTTGTCATTCTCTTGCCTTTTTAGTCTGTTATCCTGATCTCATAATGGATCAGAACAACGGGCTAAAGAAGTCAGGGTCAACTTAGCCTAAATTGCATCAAAATACTTCTAAGGTTCTACAGATGGAGCAATCTTTAAATTAAATCGAATAACTTGATGCAGTGTTATATCAGCCAGCAGAAAAGTCAATGCTACATCTGTGCTCATAAGTCTGTGCCTATTACAGATGTAGCAGAACTAACCTGACTTTCTGCGGAAAGATATTTTATCACACCGCAGCAATTTATCCCGCTGTAGAAAGTTGGGTTATAGGGGTTATATACTTCCAATATTTATGGGCTGTCCTCAGGTTAGGTCATCAATATTAGAGCTGGGAAGATTTGACAAACAAGCTCCCTGCAGATCAGTCACTTTGGGACAGCACAACTCCTGGTGATGTTTAGAAAGCAGGAGGTGCACTGCACACTTGCTGTAAAATGTGTCGTGGCGACAAGTACTACCTCCAACACCCCCTATACACATGCACACTTGGCCATGGAAGTGGCAGAAAGCCACTGTCAAACTCCTATCAGAGACTTAACGCTACAGACAACAAAAAAAATTCAGATGATTGATGGCTGATTTTTACCTCCCAGACATTTCCCATCAAGGGGTAGTCAGGAAACCTCCATACACATTAGGTGGTAAATTAAACCCATAGAAACCTTTGGGACCAGCTGATACACAACCAGCCATAACTGCTAAAACTGGCTGATAAGGTAGTGGCACCATTGTTCTTCATTTGTATGGTGTATAAGAGTATGGTGTCAGGGATATATATGGAAATCACAGGGCCCCATAGCAAAAGTCCGATTTGGGACCCCATTTAAAATTTAAAAAATATATAAATAAATTAGAATGACAGTTGCGCAGCTTACTTTACCTACAGAGTCCACTATCCAGCTATGGGCGGGTTCACACCTGCGCCCGGTCTCCGCTTTGCAGGTTTCCGTCTTCTGCCAGAGAAACAGGTTAGGAGACGGAAACCGGCAGTCAGTTTTAGAGCCCATTCATTTGAATGGGTTTATAAAAGTGTTCATCCGTGAGCGTCCTGTGCCTCTCCGTGGCGAAACCATTTTTTTTTTTTTTTTTTTTTAACTGGACACAAAGTGGGACATGCAGGACTTTGTGTCCAGTTTAAAAAAAACGGTTTCGCCGCAGAGAGCACAAGACACTCACAGGCGGACACTTTGCAAACCCATTCAAATGAATGGGCTTTAAAACTGACTGCCGGTTTCCGTCTCCTGTCCAGTTTCTCGAGTCAGAAACCCACAAAGCGGAGACCGGGCGCAGGCATGAACCCCCCCTAACAGGCAAAAGCCCAGCAAATTCTGCTTGTCCTGTCCCAAGAAGAGGTTTGTGCAAATTGTAAACAGGCAAATGGTGAAGTGCTGGATGGCAGGCAGAGAATGCTGGAGTTTGGGGCTGGGAATTGGGAGCTGCAGGCTCATTCCCAAACTCCACTCCTGTTACTCTCAGTTGAGTCCAGCATGTAGATCATCAATATTAGAGCTGGGAAGAATTGACAACCAGGTCCCCTGCAGATCAGTCACTTTGGGACAGAACAACTACTGGTAAGTTGCTAGATAAATGTGTGGTGTCTGCTGGAATTACAACTAGCCTGCTAAGTTGCTGGAACTTCCAGGGACACTGCGCTGTCTGAAGGCCAAGCCGGGACTGAACTCCTGCACTGGTGAGGAGCACTAAAGGTTGAGCTGTTTCTGTGCTCCTGAAGTTAAGGATGTTTTATTTTACCATTTCTTGTGCTGAAGTCAGCTTTTTAAGTTGCCGAGTGTGAACTGTGCCCAATAAACCTGGATATTTGAACTAGGACTTATGCTTACGTGTGTGCGTTACGTGTGTGCGTGTGTGTTATGCCTTCTGTGGTGACAAGACTAACCAGAGGGTCCTGCATTTACAAAACCCACTAGTGATGGTTGTTTGCAGGTGTGGGCTGAGTCTGTTTCAGGGGTGGAACTTAATGCCCTGATTTTTAGTAATGAAAAGTTGATACAGGTATGTACATATGTGTGCTCCATTGGCTGTCCTCTTAGCTGGACATATCCACATATGTGTGTTACAAGTTAAACAACTGTTAAAAAGCAACTTGATTTTGTGATAATTTATCACAAAGCGATATGCTATCCATCCTACTAGTGTCTATGTGACTGCCCAGCGGGAGAGGATGGAATAGAGCCCATCAAGGTTTTTGTTAGCGTGTCTTAACCAAACTGCTGATATGTTCTGCAATGTGTGGACATATCTGTATGCACTGGTTTCCTTCTGATGTTTAATGGGCTCCATGGACAGGAATTTGGTTCTCTAGCTAAAATAAACAATACTACTTGCAATAAGACAATCCCTAGACTGGTGTATTGTGAAAAGGTACCAAAGCATAAAGAAATCCTCTCCACTTCCTGCTTCAGACAGGTATATGGGCACCATCATTCCTATGGGGCAGAAGGGTGAACATAGCCCCTCAAAAACTATTTTAACACCTCCCTCATGTACAGAAGTGTCTATGCTCAACCAGTTTAGTTAAAAATACCAAAGAGTCTTGACAGCAGTTCATCACAGTATGCTAACAAAATCTTTGAAAGGCTGCAGTTCACCTTTCCCCCACTGGGTGGTGACACACAGACACTAATAGGATAGTTAGCATATCATCCTGTGATAAAGTCTCATGAAATCACATTGTGTACAGAAAAGATGTTTAACTTGTAACACAAATATTGGACCACGACCAGGCAAGAGGACAGCTAATGGCCCATCTGTATTGTAGATTTTAGGGTAATGGTAGGAGGAGGTTATAGGGACTATGTTGGGAATATTCATTTTTGGGCAGAAAGTTAGCAAAGTGATGCTTACACTTTCACAGCACTTTTTGGCTGGAGATTGCGTCTCTCTGCTGACGCTCTGACTATGAGTCACATAACTGACCCCGCATTACAAGCAGCAGGAGTAGAGCGGGGTTGGTCATGTGACCCAGACTTGGAGCGTCAGAGACAAGACTTTTGTCCCCAAGCAATGCTGTAAGAATGTAAGCATCAGTACAAAGGTGGATCAAGTACTGCTAACCTTCCTTATATGCTGCAGGGAGTGCACTGCCCAAAAATATTATTACTCAAATATTGGACTCTAAGTAAGTAAACTGTAAAATTCAAGGAAGAACAGAAGACATCACAACCAGATCTGTAAAGATTCCAATAAACCACATACAGGCTAATAAATAACAGAGGATTTCCTTGACACATACAAAATGCTGATGTTTAATAACTGGTGCCGCGTTGAAGAATGGCATATTAGAGGATATATTTATCTTCCACATCTAGCATTTTACTTTTTGAGATATGAATTGCATAGCAAGTTAAACTTTAATAAAGCGGAACCTTTTAAGACATCAATCATGCATTCATTTTCAAGATCTACATATAATTAAGACAACCTGAGCGCTTGTAAGTAAATAACAACATTATTGACTGATTACAGATTAGAAGGTATTTGATAATATTACAAATGCAATCATCACCACTGACCACTAGATGGCAGACATTGCCTTTGTCTTTTAGGGATGTACAAATGGGATTCTGTTGGTGGGTCTTAGTAGAAAACGTTCAGATTCAGAAACCTATGTGAAAAACTATTGAAGAAACTTATTCAAAGAGTATAAGGGAAGGGTCGAAGATGTGCACACATGCTCATAAACCATGTACACTAGGTAGTGTATGTATTACATCTAGTATATTAAGTAATAGCAGATTAATATAAGCCATGTACTCCTTGTTACAAGTAAGATAAGTGCTTGTACACACAAGTTAATTGTTAACAGAGACATGTTTTGGATGGCAAGTAATCCCAGTGGCGGCAGGCAGGGTGAGCAGCTGCCAAACACCCCTGACATCAATTGTCTTGAGGAAAACATAAGCACAATACAGCAAAAGTTGTTTAGAAAGTGTGTGGGGGAAGGGAATTAAAGGGATTGTCCATGACTATGATACTGATAACTGTGGCCTCCACTATTTACGGAGAACGGCGCCATACATTGTATAGTGGTTGTGCTTGGTGTTGCAGCTCAACCCCATTTATTTGAATTGACTTAAGCTGCAGCATGGCTGTGTGACCAACAGACACGTTGTCACTGCCTTGAAAAGAGGAAGTAGAGCTCGGTATCACAGTTCTGGACAACCTCTTTAAGGCCATCTATATCTGTTAAGAGCCTCTGTTGCAGATTTTTTTTTTTTTTAATCATTTGCAGGATATATGAGATAAGCTGCTGCAGGAGCAGTGTAATATAGTATGTGAACATAAATTCATAACAGTCGTGAAGCCATGTCATTTACCGGGATAACAAGTAGCCTATGTGTTTATCGAGGTTACAAACTATTTATGTGCCACATTTCATTCAAATCCATTCAGCTGTTTTTGTGTGATTGAGGAACAAACATCCAAACTTTCATAAGTAGGATAGGATTGGTAGGATTATGACACAATGGTTTGTCTTATGTACAGTAGCTTTGATACATACAGTAATTGTCAGCATCTAAAGACAGGA
The DNA here is from genome assembly GCF_031893055.1 of Leptodactylus fuscus. Lineage (NCBI taxonomy): Eukaryota > Metazoa > Chordata > Amphibia > Anura > Leptodactylidae > Leptodactylus > Leptodactylus fuscus. Next base: position 174,228,835 of record NC_134268.1, on the reverse strand, counting down.
TTCTCTCTAAAATCACCATGAGTGGGCGGAGTAATCAGGACTCTCAGTGTCTCTCCTAGGAGTCCTGTTATGATTTACCCTGCTTATTACCCAGAAACTATGCTAAAAATCATAGGACGTCATAGTTCCTGAATTTACTGGGCTTGTTCGTATTTTTCAGTAAAATTTAGGTTGTACTGGACCATAAAAAGGCTTCTCTCCCTTTACCATAGCCCGCCATCAGAAAGGGCAGCAGACATCACCGGACTGGTTCACTGTAATTCTAGCTTCTTTGAATAAGAACGAAATCTGCAGCATGTTGTATGCGGCCATATGTTCCCCTAGAGGCACCAGAAGTTAGTGTTACTAAATATGCCTTCTGACCTAGTAGCCGTCTACCATATACAGTATATACAGCTCAATAAATCACCACTAAACCTAAACAAAACTATTTGCTTATTTTACAGATTTGTTAGTTCACCAAATGAAATTTGAGGTCAAAACAGGAATTGAGTGAAAAATGCGTTAATCTCTAAACACTACAGGTAGAGAAAAAACGTATGGCATTCAATACTCACAGGCATCATCCGAAAAAATGGCCTTGTAAATAGACACATCACAAATGGATTCCTGATGTCAGTATTGTCGGTGTGTTGAGGTGCTGGACCCTGGATTGTTCAATTTCATCTTATTTATTATTATTAATAATTTATTTTTATTAATGAATAAATTGTCAGTGCTGCCTCCGAGACCAGTGATCGGTCACAGTGACCGCACCATCTAAGCATGTAACCACTACACAATAGTGGCCGTGGCCAAACACAGGAGCTCTAAGCATGTGACCGATAAACGGCATGACCACTTTGGACAATCACAGGTCTCAGCGGTATCATTGCTGATGTCTGTGATTGCCCATGGCGGACTTTACAAATTCAGCACCTGAAAGGTCAAATGGGCACCTCTCCCCTCCACAAAAAAGTAAGCGCTAATTCACCTGGTGTTGTTAAAGCCGAGTTTTTCGATCATTTTGCAAATTCACAATTTCACCATTTGGTATAAATCAGCTGTAAATTTACTATAGGGCCTTACTCACATGACCATTCCCATTTCTTGGCCATAAAAAAACCCATCCATTTTTCATGGCCATTTTGCACCCGCTCATGTTCATTTGTCCGTTTTTGATGGCCGATTGTCATTAGTTTTACATCTGCTTTTAACAGACTATTAAAAGAATTAAATAATTTCATTGGTCTTTTTTGACCCATCCCCTGATCTGTTTTCAATAGTTGTCACTTGTATGCAGATCCATTTTTATGACCAATATAAGCATACCCACTGGGGAAAATGTGTTATTTCCTCCGTGTCAGAATGTAAAGGGAGGATATTGAAGCATCTGAAGTCCTGATCTGTCAATGTGGGGAGGGGTTCAGCGAGGGCAGAGGGTCTGTGGCTCGGTCAGACAGATTTATTATAAGTTGCCCCAGTTACAATGGAATAAAAATGGATGTTAAAAAATTCCTGTTGCACATCCGTTTTTAAACAAATCTACCTGGTTATACAGGCGACTCCAGGCTTCATATTTCTGTTGCGGCTGGGACAATGTCACTATTTGACTTCATAAACTTGTTCTACTGCCTTGTATTTCCAGTGAAGGAGCTGGCAGGATACTTGGATGTATCAGTACGTGAAGAAGCAAACCGTACAATAACTGGTGAATGAATGAAGAATCGGCTTTGGCTTCAGACAACCTGGCGCGTTTCCAGCCCGTAGATATTTCTCTCTTCTATATTAATAATAAGCGGGCAGCTCTTAATGGAGACAGAATTGTTAGTATCAATTTCTGCAAACTGGAGTAAAACAAAAAAAAAACATAAAAAAGGAAGACAAGGCGGCGATGTTTTCTCAAACCACATAAAGTCTCCGCTCTCTCAGTTCTCAGGATTAAGCGTCTTGTTATTGAAAACAATGAGCAGATAGATCATATGGTGCACATGTGTTTTCAAAGGATTGACAAGCAATTCAGGCCGAGAAACACAGATCTGCCATCTAAGTGCTCACATCCATTATTAGGAATAATGATCCTACCTGAATATATGAATAAGATGCAAGTATTACTTCAGCAGGGCAATTTACATTCCTGTGAGGTTTGCTGGTATTAAAATGAGCTGTTTACAGTACGGGGAGATTAAAAAGTGCACTTGAAATGCAATTTTGAAGGTATAATGGAAATGTGAGAACAAAATTGAAGAATTATTTCTTGGAAATTTAAGAGACAGAAAAGTCCCATGTTTGGCGTGCCATCCCGGTGACAGGAGGACTGTGCCATTAACCCTTCAGTAAATTAGCATTCTGTCACTACACTGGGGCTCTAACATGGACAAATAGAGAGCGGTTTAACGCCTTTCTGCTTATAAGTCAAACTATGTATTGGCAAAAAGGTCTGAAAAATATTGATCCTATGTTACATTGAAAAACTGAAAAAAGTTGCGATTTGTCTCTGATTTGTGATACAAGAACATACCGGTAAATGTCACCTTAAGAGAAGTCTAATACAGAAGTCATATGTTCTTTACTGTGAACATTTTTATTCTAAATATAGGACATAGGGCTACATATGGGTAAAAATATCACTGACGTCATCGCCGACATCATTGCCGCACCTAGGGATGGGTTATTGTAGCGTTTATTCACAGCTAGCAGACAGCTGCGTTTGGAGTCTGGAGTTCAAATTTGTCTGATTTTATGTGAATTTACGGATGGATTTTGTACAAAAAAAAAAACAAAAACAAAAAACGCAGCATATGTCACTTATGTCAGCCTCAAATGTTGAGGGGTAGCCATTTTGAAATCAATGGGTCTCATCATTGGATGATTCTCCTGCTTATTGGCTACACACATGGTTAATATATCAGGTTTACCAGTCCAAGCCCATGCATGTATATAGGGGAATTAGAAGATACAGCGGCTAGCTACAAGAGTAAACATGGCTTATATATTGTCTGCTGTAGGTAAGCACTGCTGGTCAATGCCTACACTATGTGGTTTGTATATGGCTGCTTTGCTGGCTTAGCCCATGTACAGAATTAGATAAAACACTAGATATATCCACGGCCACTGAATTGTAGTGCTAGTCTATAGTCTACTGAAATATCACCATCTACCTCATGGGTAGGTCATACTGCTTTTTTTTCCATATGGAAAAAAGGTTAATATGACAAATTGGCCAATTGCCCAGCACAATGATTTCCTAGGGGACTCCCCTGAGGACTGGATCCCCAAGAGCAATGGCAGCGGTATAATTTGGGAGTTGATCAGCAGTATTATGTGGACTCTGTAATAGCAGGAGTACTCATTGACTGAGCATTATTTGGAAGCTGTATCTTATTCTGGCACTGTATGGTGGTATTATGTGGGCACTACTTGGCAGCATTGCTTCCCCATTATATGGCAGTATTATGTGGGAAAAATTTAAAAAACTTGGTAATATCCATGAACCATAATTTCCAAGGTCCCCCTGAGGGATTCAAGGCTGGTTGGTAGAAGTATCATTAAGGAACTGAACTAAAGGAGTGTGTGGGCTTTACCATGGTTTTACTATTAACAATACTGATTAAGGTTGAGGCCCCACGTTGCAGAAAAGCTGCTTTTTTGTTGCAGATTTTGCTGTGTTTTTTTGAGACAAACCTAAGATTGGCTACAAAAGGAATGGGAAATAATGTAAGAAGTTTTAATACTTCTTCCTGCTGCTCAACCCACTCCTGGCTTTGGCTCAAAAAACTGCAACTTGGGGCCTTAGGGCCAGTTCACACGGAGTTAATGTGCACGCATTCTGGCACGTATACACGTGTTAGAATGTGACCGCTCAAAACAGATCCCATTCATTTCAATGGGTCGTTACCGGCGTATAACGTGCGTAATTTTGCACGTGTTTACGCCCGTAACGACGCATTAAAATGAATGGGATCGGTTTTGAGCGCTCACATTCTGACATGTGTATTCGTGCCAGAATGCGAGCGCGTTAACTTCGTGTCAACTGGCGCTTAGCCTAAGCCATTATTTTGGCATCATATGGTGGTATTATATGGGTGCACAAAGCAGAATACACTTTGCATTATATAGCAATATTATTAGGGTAAAAGTTATACCTCCTGCACATGAATGTGTGCAGTGAATGGTTTAGCAAGAAGGGCACATATTTACATACGTGTGCCACCTGTGGTTTCATTGACCCATACAATGAAAATGAACTGAGAAAGTCGCAAGTAGGGATAGGTATAGGACATGCTCCATATTTTGTGGTTCTTCAATATGGCCCGGACACGCACCTGGTGTGTGTATGGGCCCATTGACGTTTCTGGATCAGCACTTTTATCCACATTTGTCAATAAAATACACAGTTGTGTGCATGAGGCCCTAGAAAAAATGTATAAGAAAAGAATAAACGCGTGGGTCCTGAGTACACAGCAGCCTATGAAGGAGAAAGCTTAGGGCCAAATACTCCAGGGGCCCCACATTCTTGTAGTAGCCGGCCTTCAATAACATAACACGGATATCGGTAAAAGTTACTGCGACTGGCTATAAAACTTACTTGCCATTTATTTATTGACACTAAATGCTGAGCAATATCATTGAGTGCAATTACACTAACTACTCTGCGGAAAGTGACTGAGAAAATGGCATTGTTCTTGCAGATATTTATCACCTGTCTACAATACAGCACATTTTTACTTTAAAGCAAGAGCGTAAATAACTAGAACAAATAAATTTTACCCAACTACCAAAAGAAATGTCAGCCATATTTTGCAGAGTATTTTGAAGGAGTCAAGGCTCCTCCATTAAATATGACACACGCCTGATGAAATAAAGCACCTCCGCTTAATATACTTTACATTTACAGCATCAACACAGCACAAACTAAATATAATTAATAGTGATATGCGACATGGGACGGGGGGAGCGCTTGTCAAGGCTGAAGGCTGACAATATATAGAGAGAGTATATACTAAAGTCATATTCAAGGCTTTGTGGACATTCACCTCAATAACGTCCCTTTCTATAGCTAAGTAATAAAAACACTAGTAGGCTTTTATATACTGTATAACGGGTACAAAAGTCATATTCACAGTGTTGTTAGTATGGACATCCACTTCAATTACCCTCCATCCCTAAATATTGGAACTTGCCATGGCTCCTGTCTTAAAGGGGCTCTATCAGCAAAATCATGCTGATAGAGCCCCACATATGCGTGAATAGCCTTTAAAAGGCTATTCAGGCACCATAAATGTTACATTAAACATTCATCTTCATCCACGCCTCTTCTTCCTCCGATCCCGTGCTCCTCCGGCGCTCGCGAACGGACATTGATAAAAAAAAAAAATAACCTGGGCGCATGCGCAGTAGCACGCGGCTTCTACTACGGCTACTGCGCATGCGCCCAGGTCATTTTTTTTTTTTTTATCAAAGTCCGTTCACGAGCGCCAGAGGAGGACGGGACCCGAGGACATCGGAGGAAGAAGAGGCGTGGCTGAAGAAGACAGCGCACCCTGAATGCCCGCCCAGCGTTCACGTTCGGTAAGTAGATCACATTCTTTTTTAGGGTATTATTTTTAAAAAGGGGGGGGGGGGTAGTTTAATATAACATTTAAGATAAGATAAGATATTCCTTTAATAGTCCCACAATGGGGAAATTTCAGTGATACAGTTTCATAGATGGTACAGTAGTATATAACAGGAGAGAAACACATACAAGCTCATGGCAGAGAAATCCTAGGAATCAGAGCAACTAAAAAAGAAAAACACAGACACACTGCAGGATCATTTAGTTCTCTGTGCGGATTGATGTTAATAATAATAATAATACAGCCGACTTGGTTGTAGGACACGAGGAGGGGGGTCACAGCATGTAGATATAACAAGCAGAAATTTTTGCAGAGGTGGGGGACATAGTCAGCTATTATGATAACATGTGGCAGTTCTTGGTAGGTAGTGAGATCTCCTGCTCACAGCTGATAGTTCGGTATCTTGCATCAGCACTATTGTCCTTTTAACCACAAAAAAAATGCCCCAAATGTCCTTTGTCACAAGCCCTCCTCCTTCTTCCTCCTTACCACAGTGTTCTACTGCCCCAAGGAAGTCAGAGACCATCCAGGTATACATGGTGCTGCTCTCTTGCCAAGCTTCCATAACTCCTGGGGTAGGTGGGTGATGGTAGGTTCCCAGGCTGTAGCAGAGTCCTGCATGTCCACAGTAGAAGAAAGAAATACCAGTCAGCTGTAGCATCTTCACACATCAGCAATTGACGCCAAAAATCATCTCCTTGAAGAAGAAGTCCACACGTCCATGTAGGTTTTCCTCCATGCCGCATGGAGAGCCATGCTGTCCTAGCTGGGGGGATGGTAACAGGCACATGTGGAAACCAGCTGAACCAGGTCTTGTCATTGTCCATGCTTTACAATGGAAAACAAAAGGAACAAAATACTCCACAGGGTCTTCCGTTCGATTTATAGTTACTAATTCATAGTGCTAGATTGCTTGGTTACCGGATTCTTGAAGATACAGAGAAAAAGAGTGAAAAAGGAAAGAAAAGTTTGCTCCCAGCTTGGAGCACTGCATCAAGGCAGCCAAGCCCCTCAGGGGGGCGGCGCCAAAAAAATAGCCTTTTTAAAGGCTATTCATGCATATGTGGGGCTCTATTAGCATGACTATGCTGATAAAGCCCCTTTAAGCATGGGACAATATTCTATCCTGTTCATTATACTATCAAGATCGTCAGATCTTTATAGGGATAGTAATGGCACCAATAAACATATATTCTCCACAAATATACAACCACCTGAACCGCCAATGTACCATATGGCTGAGATTACAGTATAAATATATATGTCCACCATTGTCAGATCATGGTATATAGCTCGATCCTATTAAGGTTGTAGGGAGCTCAGGTAAGGCAGTCTTTTCTTCTCCGGTATTACAGAGTAGCTGTTGAACAGATATTCCCATATCAACCCTTCGTGTCTTAGATCAGAATACTCGTCTCTGTGGTTGTCTGAGATGATGTGTGTGTGTGTGTGTGTGTGGGGGGGGGGGGGGGGGGGGGAGGGGGGGGGAGTACAGAAACAGCCAGTTGGGCCATGGAACACCATTTACCTAATTCCCATAGAAGTGAATAGGATTTATGGGAACAATGTGGCACAGTGAGTGAGGAGGGAGGAAAACATCGTAAAACAGATCCCTGTTTCTTTGATTCCCATAGGCTGTTTTTATAATCCCAACCACCAAAGGCGACTAACAGGGAGTAAACCTCTTATAAACCATAAAAGGCCACGATGAGAATACCCCTTTACACAAACTATACATATTTGGTATAGCTGAGATTGGTCCAAGAATAAAACAATGAAGAGTCGCTGGTTCTGGATGTTTGTCATATAAAGACCCCATTAATGCACCGAAAAAAAAGAAAAAAGTGGCTTTAGAATTTTTTTTTTTAATAAAAAGACTTGATTAGATACATACTGTTACAAAATATCTAAGTTTGTTAAACACAAAAAGTCTTAAAGTTACAATTCTATTAATGACGTTACTTTTGGATAAAACTCTGCAATCATTTTCTTAAATGACATTATGTAGATTTGCTATAACCTGGCATATTCTCTTCATAAGATAAAGTTGCATAATTAAAAAAAAGGCAAATACAGTAAAGCCATACTTAAAGGGGTGGTATCCTTAAAGTTCAATAGCATACTACAGTACTATTAAGATTCATCCATATACTACATAAAATCTGCACTACCCAACTGTAAATTTGTAAAATAAGAATAATTTGTTATTTATTTGTATCATAATAATGATAAAATAAAACAGGCAAAATAGTATATTCATAAATCAAAAAGTTTCTGTAATATCATCCTCCACACGTCTGTAGTCCCTCACCAGATCTACTTTAGATCATAAGGTAGAAATATTATCTATTGGTCTTTGAGAAAAGCAAAATCCATCCAGCTCTACAGTTGCCTTTATATTAATATATTGAGACAAGTGACCATTTTCTGAAGCCACCAATGAGGCAGAGAGTCTGAAGGAATGAATTAGAATCCAACAAAGGAGAATTTACCTAAGAAAACAAGTACTCACCTCTTCAAGCCCTTGCTAATCCTGCACAGATGCTCTGGTGTTTCCCTGCCTTTTAGCTGCCAGCAATGGCCTGCTGTTGTATAATGTGACTACTGCAACCGAATGGTGATGTCAGCAATACGACAGCTTCTGATTGGCTGTAGTAGTCACATGCTGGCAGCTTGTAAACAAAAACCAGCATGGATCACGGATGCATTTGCTTTGGATCAACAAGGGATTAAAGAAGGGAGTATTTTTTATGTATATTGTGAGCCCCATTTATAGGGCTCACAATCTACATTTTTCCCTATCAGTATGTCTTTGGAGTATGGGAGGAAATCCACGCAAACACAGGGAGAACATCAGTGGCGTAACTAGGAATGGCAGGGCCCCATGGCGAACTTTTGACATGGGGCCCCCCGACCGAAGCTGAAGACCTCGACCAACTGACCCTACTGCCACCGCCGCCCCCCCTTCCCCGCGCATTTCAGCGCACACTATAATACCCCATATTGGCCCCTGCACACAGTATTATGTCCCCATAGTGACCCCAGTACACAGTATTATGTCCCCAAACTGGCCCCTGCACACAGTATTATGTCCCATTGTGGACCCTATATACTTACTGATCCTGGCAGGGGCCGGGATCAGTAAGTGACGGCGCAGGCCCCACAAGCACTATTATACTCAGGGGTCTTTTCAGACCCCCGAGTATAATAATCGGAGACCCAGAGGGATACAAACATAAACTACTATTACTTACCTATCTCCCGACTCCCCTGCATTCTCTGTTGCTGTCGGCCATCTTCCGGGACGTCATGTGACTAGGGCCCTGCGTCGCAGGTCATATGACGTCACGCAAGTAGGCTGAAGCCTGCCCAGAGAGGTAAGTAACACAGTTTTTTTTATGTTATCTTACCTCTCCCAGGCCTCCGATCGTTACACTCAGGGGTCTGAAAAGACCCCCGAGTATAATAGCGCTTGTGGGGCCCGCACTGTCACTTACTGACCAGGATCGGTAAGTATATAGGGCCCGTTATCGGCTGAATTAACTCCAGCTGGTAATGGCCTATTAAAAAAAAAAATAAAAAAAAAATAACAAAAACGCAGCGGTGGGGGCCGGGCCCCTAATGTCTCGGGCCCTGTGGCAGCTGCTACCACTGCTACCACGGTAGGTACGCCACTGAAGAACATACAAACTCCTTGCAGATGTTGTCACTGGCAGGATTCAAACCCAGGACTCCAGTGCTGCAAGACTACAGTGCTAACCACCGAGTCACCCTATTTTATTTTGTTGTTATCATATGCTGCTGTACTTATTCCGTTCCATCAATGACTTGGAGACCCTTATTATAGCAGAAATATGCCACGATATGCACCCAGTTTTTTTAAAATCTTATTTCAGCTTGAAGAATAATAAAAGCAGAAACATACAAGGTAAAATAATTCTTCACCGTAAGCAAACTTTACACAATCTTTCTGTAGCTTTTTATATTTTATAGTTTTTACGACTCGAGCCATAAAAGCTAGTAAAATAAGTAAATAACCAACAATCATTTCCAGATTTACAGTAGGGTGCCCAAGATTTTTACGTCACACATAATATTATAGTGTGCATGAACCTTTATAGTCCTGTAGTACGCTGTGTACATGACTAAGGTAAAGCAATGCCATACAAAAGGTGCTGATCCAAAAAAAAAAAAAAAAAAAGCGATGTTTTCCAGAATTGGCATTTTCTCATCTGTGATTTTACGCTTTGTTAAATACAGATACTCTGCAGTGTTTGTTTAAAAAAAACAAAAAACAAAAAACCCTTGCAGCCATGGAGATAAATGACACATATTTCATGCAAGTCTTCAGCCATACTGACGCTGCGGATATGTAAAAGTGGTAAAAAATGATCCGCATTTACTTACTATATTAATTAAGGCGGAATCATTTAGCGTTACGATCCAAACATTGTAAACAAAAAAAAGATACAAAATACATAAAAAATGTAGCCCAGTGAAAAATGACATTCGGTTTACAGAATATGTTATTTCCTCATTGCCAGGGGAAATGAAAGCGTCATTAGAAAACAAAATTACTCAGCTGTTTATAAGCAAAAAGCTCAAGGGGAAATTCATAGGCCCCAAAAGGAAAGGCACATTAGGGTTAGGCAAACATATGTTGCAGGTGTTTTAGAGGAGACAGGTGGGCCAAACCTCAGCCACTAAAAGGGATTTAGAGGAACATAACAGAAACCAAATTGTCTGAATGTAAGCGGGTGATGAAGATACATAGCGATACTTAACAGTATATGCAAAGTGAAACTGTCAGAAAAAATATTTGTCTCTTCAGTGCCAGAGAAACAGATTTTTTTCTTTCCTTTCTGTTTTTTTTTTTTGGATTGTAAAATTCTGCAGTATTTTAAACCTGGAACAAACAGCCTGATAGAACCGCAATTACCTCGAAACGGCGAAGGATTAACTAAATTAGCCTTATTTAAACAAATATTTCTAAAAAAGACAGCTTGTAGAAATACTCTCCTTGGTCTCCTTTGTGATGTTAGATCCATCTTAATTCTTCCAAAGCCTGTGATATTTCTAAATGAAAATGCTAATTTAGCCTTTTATTTTGCAGTTGCTGTCGGATGTGAAGATGGTCAATGTACAAGCACCTCGCTGAGCCTTGCCAGCACCATCTATCTGATGTTAAAGTACGCATCCAATTTTCTCTGTTATTATATATCATTTATATCTTTGCTAATTCCTCTTCAAATTGCTAAAGTTTTGAGCAGAAAACAAGAAGCTTGGGAATGGTTTGTTGTGTATCGCCGCCCGGCACAGCCTTTACTGAGGAACAAACATGCAACTGGATACCAGGTTTACTTCTTATTATTCTACGGTATTTTTTTATTTTTACACATTTGCAATTTTTTTTTTAATCCTATGTATTTTTTAAATGTAAAAAGTATTAAATATTGTTTTTTTTGTTTCAAATGAATACATCACTGAATATTTCCTCCCCCAAACATATTCCCTACAGTGATAAACATCATACCTTTGTCATGTTATTTTTTAAGATTTGGAAAAAAACAACTTTGAAGTATTGCATTGGAGGCATTTGGTGCACTAGAGGCCGGCCTTTAGCCCCAGGAGCACTGCTCTTGGTGCTCAAGTAGGATGGATGAGGTCATAGCAGGGGAAGGATCAACACTCACTGCACAGGGTGGCACAAGGAGGAGTGACAAGAGCAGTGCTCCTAAGAGCTGAAGTCCCGCCCCCAGTGCACTAACTGAGCAATTTGTATAATACTGAGCCATTTTCTTCACATCTATCAATGTGACATATATAACAGAGGTATACGGTTTATCATTGTAACATGCTCTGTAAAACAGGGGTGACCGCTCAATATGCAGACTTCCTTTCAGATTATACTTTTTTGTTTCAAAGATTCAAAACTAATAAAAAAAGCTTTTCAAGTGTTTATGACCCCTTCCTCTTTCTATATAGAAACCTGTCATTTGGAAGTTTATTTTCTGTCACTACTTGTATACTTAAGATATTTATGACCAAAGAAATTCATTCTCTTGTGATCTGTATCACAAACTAGCAAAGACTTAGTGTACTGCTTACTCCAGCTGAATGTTGTGGATACTGGCATCATCCAATCCGACCCTAGAAACATTACATAGCCTAAAAGGCTCCTTAAGGCTGAGGCCCCACGTTGCGTAAACTCAGCTTTGTTTGTTGCAGATTTTGTTGCGTTTTTTTGAGTCAAAGCCAAGAATAGCTACAAAAGGAAAAGGAAATATATAGGAAGTTCTTATACTTCTACCTTCTGCTCTATTCACTCCTGTCTTTGGCTCAACCGCAGCAAAGTTTGCAAGAGAAAAAAATCTGATTTTCTGCAATGAGGGGCTTTAGCTTAAAGCTAAGGACACACTGGACGCATCTTCTGTGAGATTTACAACATGCCCATCCCAAAAAACAACTGAAATTGTTGGGGTTCCATCACAGTTTATACATGGATTATATTAGGCCGATCCCACTTTCAATCTTTGCAATACAAAGACTGAGAACGACAATAGAAACTGCTGCAGGTTCAAAACTTGTTTAAATCTCATCCATGACACTTCTACTGTATACGGCAGCTGGTTAGTCACCTGTAGTTATCCCACTGGAACTCCAACCTGTCTGTCCCTGGCCTAAGTCTTCACAGTGTTCTTCCCAAGGAGAAACACTATCCCCCAGTTCAACAGATCCTATACTTTTTCTCGGCAATCACGTCAGAGTGTCTATTGCCCATCAAAGCATAATCACGGTGAAAGGTTACTTTAGGATATGTTCATATCTGCATTTCATGGCCGTTTGGGGATACTGTACCCCAATCCGCTTGAAAGATACATTATAGTAACCGCTTTTTAAGCGGATTGGGTTTCTATTTATTGGGTCCCGAAGTGGACCAGAAGAACGGAAACCCCAATACAAGTGTGAGCCTAGCCTAAAACAGATCTCCACTGAACCTAGCACTTGAATCTCACCTTTCTTAATAAAGCCAGTATTCAAAGAACAATGGTCAAGAATTTGAAGTGCTGGAATCCAATTGTATGACATTACTGATGCATTATATATAAGGGGTAATAAATCATGTCTGCGAGGGAAGGAGAAGTGCTAGATATGCTCTGTATTAAAGCTTTGGAAGCTTAGTATGAAAAGAGGTTCATGTATAAAAACAACGCTTTTGTGTAATAATTTTTTCTGTAAAAAGGCTATGGACACATTTGCCATGGAAAAATATTATGATTAATGCTATATATGAGTGGTTTCACTAAGAGCTAGACTGCAATCTTCATATCTTCTTTTTAGTATTATTTCTTTTATATAAAGTATGTGCATCCTGATCCTAGCACCAATCTAATCTCATGTGGATGTGTCCCACCCAGGAATACATGCTCAGTGCTAGGTCTGTGCATCCAGTATGGTGTTCTCCAACAGAAAAATGGTGGGAAATGGTCAATGAAGACTATTTAGGTATTTAACCCCTTCCCGACATTCGCCGTAATAGTACGGCGCTGCTGGGAAGGGCTTCCCACAAACCGCCGTACTATTACTGCGGATGCATGGTGCGCACACAGAAACTGTGTGCGCACCATGCACAGCGGGTGTCAGCCGTAATACACGGCTGACAATGCCCCGTAACACCCGCGGTCGGAACCGGGTCCGATCGCGGGTGTTAACCCCTGAGATGCCGGTGATCAACATGACCACCGGCACCTCCGGGGTTTCGTTCTAAAATTGTGCCGATTGGCACCCCCCGCGCCGGTTTTGGGGGGTGCCGGTGTTCGTAGGGGGCAGCCCGGGGTCTGATCAGTGACCCCAGGTCTGCCCCTTCACTTACCCCGTCCGCGCACCTGGCTGATCCTGCCGTAAATGAAGCTGTCAGCCTGTGCGTCTACACAGGCTGACAGCTTCCTATACAATGCAATACACGTGTAACACGTGTATTGCAGTGTATCTCTATTGAAGCAGTGATCAGCCGATCACTGCTTCAATCCCCCATGGGGACAGTAAAAAAAAGTTGGACAAAAGTAAAAATAAAAAAGTTTAAATAAGTTTAAAATAAAATAGAAATAAATAAAGCCCCAAAAATCCCATTTTCCCCATATAAAATGTTTTATTATGTAAAATAAAGAAAAATAGAAAAAAACATTACATATTTGGTATCACCGCGTCCATAATAACCTGAACAATAAAATTAAAACATTATTTAACCCGAACGGCGAATGTCGTAAAAAAAAACGTAGAAAACCGCTCAAAATAATGATTATTCACCACCTTTCCCTTACAAAATGTTCAATAAAAAGTAATCAAATGGTCAGATGAAAACCAAAATGGTACCAATAAAAAGAAGAGGTCTTCCCGCAAAAAATAAGCCCTCAACCAACTCTGTCTAGCGAAAAATAAAAACGTTATGCCTTTCAGAAGATGGCGATGCAAAAACAATAGATTTTTTTCCCTGAATTGAATTTTATTCTGCACAAATAGCAAAGCATTAAAAAATCATATAAATGAGGTATCGCCGTAACCGTAGCGACCCGCAGAATAAAGGTAACGTTACTTATGCTGTACGCTGCGCGGGAAAAAAAATAAATGCTAAAAAGCAATGCCAGAATTGATGTTTCCTTTTACATCCCACCCAGAAAGAGTTAATAAAATGTAGTCAATAAGTTACAGGCCCCAAAATGGTGGCATTGAAAAGTACATCTAATACCGCAAACACCAAGCCCTCATATGGCCACATTGCCAGAAAATAAAAATAAAAATCTACCTTGTACAATGTGAAGACAAAAACCCCAAAAGTCGCCAAATCATTAGGACATAAGTGGCTGCGACTAGAAGGAAATGTGTAAGCGGTGCGAGCGTTTTCAGGGGACACCCCATATTTAGAGCTTATGAGAGAATACAGCAGCGCTGACCCCCCAGAATGCCCCTCTTCCCCGTCATAGGAGCTGGTGGGAAAATAGAATGGGATTTGGGTACCCAATTTACTCCGCACAGCTTACACATTCACTTCGGGGTTACTAATGCTCACTACATCACTTGATAAATTCTTTGAGGGGTGCGGTTTTCAAAATGGGGTCACTTTCTAGAGGTTTCCACTGTTTTGACTCCTCAAGGGCTTTGTAAATGCGACATGGTGCCTGAAACTGATCGCAGCCAGATCTGCCCTCTAAAAGCTCTTTGGCGCGCCTTCCCTCCTGCGGCTCGCTGTGCGTCCATATATTAGTTTACACCCACAAGTGGGGTACTATGGTAGTCAGGAGAACTTGCCTAACAAATTGTGGGATGCGTTTTCTCCTTTAACCCCTTGTGAATGTGCAAATTCTAGGGCTAAACGAAAATATTAGTAAAATAAATTCAAATTTGAAAATTTCACCTCCATTTTGTATTAATTCCTGTTAAGCACTTATAGGGTTAAATTACTAGGTATATGTTGTTTTGGCTTATTTCAGGGGTGCAGTTTTGAAAATGGGGTGATTTATGGGGGGCTTTAATACAAAGGTCTTTCAAAACCCCTTCATAACTGGATTAGTCCCTTAAAAAATGGGTTTTGGAAATTTCTTGAAAATTTTGAATATTGTTGTTTCACTTGTAAATCTTATAATGTCCGTAAAAATTAAAAGGGTGACTAAAGTTTGATTCCGACATAAAGCAGAGATCTGGAACATGAGATTTATGATATAATTTTGGCGGTCTGACTATCTGTATGTAATGCACATCATTTCAAACTTTATAAAATGCATATTTTTCAAAATTTCCACCAAATTTCCAATTTTTTCATAATTAAACACAAAACATATCAACTAAAATTTACCACTAACATGAAGTACAATGTGTTACGAAAAAACAATCTTAAAATCACTTTGGTAAGTTAAAGCGTTCGAAAGTTATTGCCACATAAAGTGACATGTCAGTTTTGAAAAATCGAGCTTGGTCAGGAAGTCAAAAAGTGCCATCGGCGGGAAGGGGTTAATTTTACATTTAGTAAGCTAATGAACATTAAAAAAACCAAACAAAAACCAAATAGTGCAAAGCCTTAAAAATGGAAAAAGCACAAACATACATTTTTTTTTGTACAGCCTTTACTTTACTCAGTGTCAGGGTCTGGGGTTGCTAGGTGGGGTGGCATAGGCGCAAAAATCCAGTTTCTTTAGTCCAAAACAAAGGTAGAGTTTATTTTCACTCAAAAAATATAGTGCAGCAACAAAAGGAAACAATACAAAAATAAATACCTGCCCGGCTAGGCTCTAACTAAACATAGAATAGGTTACCTCACCTAGAATAACAGAAATCAAAAGCCAGGTGAGTCATTCAGGACACAGCTCCAAAAATATGACCTCTCTCTTTGGCTCGCCAGCCAAACTCTGCCCCCAGTCTGCTGCTGGAGCTGACTTAAGCTCCTTTGACGAGGAGACTCTCTGCAGCTGAGTCGCTACCAGAACATCCCCAAAGTGTGGACTGGAGGGGGGTGGAATGACAGGTCCCACTACCAACCTACTTGCCATTCCTAAAATTCCAGCCCAGTAACCGGAACTTTGAAATAACCCTCAGCAGACAATAGTCATCTGCTGAGAAACGTTCTTTCTGGAGTTTTCTCATCTCACCCACTTTAGTAGTCTGGGTGAGATGTACACCCCCTACACTACCTGACCAGCCATCGGCTTACATCAGTTATTCATTTCTGTAAATGGACTGTATCTCCCATAGCTTTTCACCCCCACAGACAATACAGAAAAGTCACCGACAATATCACCAGGGTTGGTTGGCTATTAGGGGCCTACCTAAAGACTCACAAGCCATTGAGCAAAAATCACCTTAGGCCCCCTTGACAACTTCTTCTCTCACAATACAAACAAACCAGTGTAAAACATGTTTATGGCCAGTTTAAGAAACATTAATGACAGGATAAATATATGATCACGTCCATTCCATTCACTCAGAGAGAGACAGCCACGGACAATGCTCAGCTATTTCTGCACTCACTAGAATACAAGAGCCTGATAATTGGATCCTCACTCACAGGGCCGTTTTAACACAATGGTGGCCACCCATCACCACTACCTAGAAATGCCTAACCTGCACAGATTCTAATGTCTCCTCGGTGGTCCCCACATTGTATGATGCCCCTTAGCAGCTAATGCCTCCCTAGTGGACCCATAATGTTCCTCATAATGTCCCCTTCCAGGTTGCCCCCACATTTTCATGTCCCCTTCACAGATTCATATCCCTCAACCCCCTGGTTGCCCCCACATTTGTCTTGTACCCCATCCCCCCCAGTTGCTCTCACACTGTCATATCCGCCTCGGGCTTCCCCCACAGTGTCATGTCTCTCTCAGGTTGCCCCCACAATAGCATGTCTCCCCAAATCGCCCCCACAGTATTATGTCCCCTCACAGTATGTCCCCCAAAGTATCATGTCCCCCTCAGGTTGCCCCCCCCCACAGTATCATGTTCCCCCCACCCCACAGGTTGCCACCACTGTTTCATGTCCCCCAATTTATATATTCAAAGAAAGCATAAACCTTAATACTCACTTTTCCCCGTTCCCCCATTTACTCTGGTCTCTGGTCCCGGAC
Source organism: Leptodactylus fuscus (assembly GCF_031893055.1). NCBI lineage: Eukaryota > Metazoa > Chordata > Amphibia > Anura > Leptodactylidae > Leptodactylus > Leptodactylus fuscus. The sequence continues at coordinate 174,211,626 of NC_134268.1, read as the reverse complement.
TCTCAAGGAGCAACAGGTGCAATGTAAGTGACATTACTACATCGCGCCTCCTGCTCCCAGGACACCAGGAGCAAAGACAGTGGCCGGGTGGTGAAGCAGGGAGGGGACAACTCTCTACTTCATTACTGTGTGTAACTCATCGGCGTCCTTTAGGATTCTGATGAGTTGGTGCAGACTGGATCTGCTGCCCTAGACAGTGGGACAAAAAAATGCAGGGCTGTCCCGCTGTCCAAATGAAGCCTCGATATCATAGGCAAGTACACTGTTGACCCTACGGTTAAAGCGTCCCTAGTCAAACATCTCACACTTATGCCTTATCTAAAGTATAGCCTATCATTTTTTTTAGCTACTAAGCATTGTGGGCACATGCCATGTCAATCCCTCAACCTATGGCCCTGGTAACACGTGTTAGAAAACTATCTAAAGGAACATACTGCTACATTCATAAAAGGCCTGCACAATGTGACATGTACAATAGATCTGCAGTAACACCATTTGTTTTGGTCAGCATGTAAAACAGCCATGAAGTGATGAGTATTCAGTACACCATGAAATGTGATAGACGTATGTGCCATCTTGATAAATTTGGAACACTTTATAGCAAAATGAGCAACGTAAAACATATGGACCCTGGAATAATGAAAGCTCTTAATGTTGTATTATTACGCCTTTTCATTTTACATATTACTCTTATTAATTCAATACAAATGCAGTTTACAATAGTTGCTCAAGCAATGTAAAAATCTAAGTGTACTGACTCCTTACTGCGCTATATTAAGAGTTATTGACTTGACAAAGCCTAGAACTTAAAGGGCTATATATAAAGACTCAGTAAGCACAATATATAGCAGTAATGTTTACTGCTAAAGTCACTTCTGGCTATTGCTATAAACATAAATGGTCATAAAATTAAAGGAAAGCTCTTGTTTTGTTTTAAATTCCTAATTTAAAATGTTAATTCTGGCTATACAAATTTGGCAATGTGGTAGGTATCACTCATTGTGATAAGGTTAACACTTTTAAAATCAATGAAACACGGATATGGATGTGCAGGAAGAAAATATTTCTATGCTGATGCTGCTGTATTAGAATTTTATTTGCTACAGGGTACAGGCAGATTCTCAAAATTCACTGTTAACTTAAAACAATAGTCTCAAACCTTTTATTCTCAGGCCTTACTGCCTTCAGGACATGGTGGAACATCTGGCTATTTAGAGAAAACAATATGTTCACATCCTCGATGACTTTTAGTTTCTAATTGGGCTTAAGTTTTTTCTCTCTTACAAGAACAAGCCGGTAAAGACTAAAGAGGTCATTTAAAGATCAATATAGCACAAGCGTGGAGATTATTGTACATGGAGTCTAAGCTGACAATGTAATTGTGTGGCTATTAGACTGAGTGGCAAATTATCCAATGTACAGACATTGACCCAGATTTACTATAGTGGTTACAACTAGACACTGTTGTAAACCTGGCACATCTTAGGTATAGTGTAGTACATCTTGGATCATCTAATTTGGGCTAAAATTTTTCAACTTTCTAAAAAAGTAAGTGTAGAGTCTCAATAAAAATGAACACCATGATATTCCAAAAATGTGGAAAGATTAAGCAAGGTAAAAGCTGGTATAAACGTATAAATAATTTAGATTTATTATCCAGCATAAGGAACTGTGGTAAATCTGGTGTATTTTAAGTCTGTCTACCTATTAGTAAATCTGGATTACAATCAAAGTTTGCCTAATGTCTATTATATCCAGTCAATGTCCAAGGGGTTGACCAACAATTGCTGAGCTCCCAAATATCCTCAGCAGAGGATTTCCCATAAAAAGACTGGTCTTGCCCCATTCAATATGCCCAAACCTTTGTTTCTACAGAAAATAAGCCACTATGTTTTGTTCCCATCTTTCCACTGAGATAATACACAATTGGACGAGCCAATTATGTATGTATACTTATTGTAAGGTCTGGAGAGATTGCTGTATGGCCAAGACCTTTCCCTTCTATATGTTATCATAGAAATTCCTATTTAACAAGCTATTCAGCTTGACCCATGCCGCTCCCAAAAATTAAGGAGATTCCTACTGCTTGGAAATAATGAATATACACATGATAAAATAGTTGCTCAATCTGACTTTTATTTCACAAAAACATAACCCTTTAAAATACAAAATGTATTTTTTAATTTCATGAAAAACACGTCTGGAGATGATTCATTGTGAGCTCCGCTTTGGTTCACCCGTATCCTACAATAGGTAAAGGTAATAGACAACCAAAAGTCAATAAGCAGGCATGGTACTGGTGGGAAAAAAATGGCAGGCCTGACATTATCTGCAGGTCTCACATTTTTTGACAACATTATACTAGTGGCCTAGGAAAGTCACAGCTGGGTTTAGGGAGACCAATACTAGCAGAGGATTTGTCCTTTTGACTCACTACACTGAGGCAACACAACCAGGTAGGGTAATAATATCTTGTGTGTATAAAAGTGGGCATGTAAATGCTCTGCATAGATTATTGGTGGGCCCACAGAAACTCCCATGGTGCGGGTCTAAAGACACCCATTTAAGAATGTGGCTACAGGGGGTGCAGAGGTAGCAATTGTTACTGGGCCTGGGTGTCTCAGGGGTTCCAAAGGCCTCTCTACAACATAAGATGACCAGTATTACAGCTAGTGAAAAATAAAAGAACATCACCGTGCAAGCACCTAGTGCATTATTCCTGATATGCACTCCAAAAATGTCAAAGTGATGTGCTCACCATAGAGGGTTGTGATAGTCACAACTCTCTAAACCGCATACACCAATAAAGTGTGGACCTCCTTTCCAAGTATTCGCAGGATACCGTAACCATCACCAGGATGTGATACAATATGATATAAATGGACCAAAATTCACTGTGATATGACCAATAAATATCCACGTTTACCAGAGGTACTTGTAAATAAATCCTTTAATCAGAATCATGAAGTAAAACCACTACGCGTTTCAGATAGAATGAGCCCTTGAACCATCCAGACAAGCAATTGTGCACTTAGGAAAGGACGAGCAGTGGTCCGAAACGCATTTTGCCATGTTCTCATTCCAATAATAAAGAAATTTCTGCCCTGCTTGACAACCTCTGACACCCCCCCCCCACGCCACGCGTTTGCCTGCTCACCTCCTTGAGCAGACATAGCCCTGAATAGTGGAGGTTTTTCTCCTCCTTTTTTTTCCTCCCCTCAACTTCCCTCTCCGCTTCTCTCCTCCCCCCCCCTCTTTTCCTGGCCACCTTTCCTCTCCCCGGTTTCACTTCTCCATCCTCCTTTTCCTCTTCCCCCTGCCTCCCCCTCATCTATCTTTGCTGCAACCTCTCCCTCCCTTCCTTCTCTCCCCCCCTCTCCCCCTCCTCCTCTCTTGGTCTCTGCTGCTAATGGACCTCACCCCCTCTATCGGCCCATGCTTTCCCTTCTCCCCCCCTCCTATTCTTATCCTCTGTCTGTCCCAATGGGTTTTATGGGGTCCGTGCCCTCAGCTCCCTTTATGTATTTATTTGTTTTTCTTCTCCTTCCCTTCCTCACCTCAACACTCCCGTTTCCTAGCCTCTTCCCTCAGGTGTAGTCATTCTAGTGATCCTCATAGTTTTAATAAGGATCTAACACAATCATTTTCCATTGTACAGTGCTTTACCTCAGTCTTTTATCATTGCGTTTCTGTTTGCCCACACTCTAGAGCACTCCTAACTCCTAGGTTAACCTTATTTGTACTACTTGTTATTATTCCTTTGTACATTTCCATTGTTGAGTCATGTTGTATCGCTGTTTTTGATGCTTATGTTTGTATTGTACCTTCTCAAAAAAAAAAAATAAAAAACCCTTTTGAATTAAAAAAAAAGAAAAAAAAAAAAGAAATTTCTGGTATGTTTGGGTGAGCGCTGTACTTAGGCCTGAAGAAGGGCTCATTCTGTCCGAAACGTGCAGTGGTTTTATTCAGTATTATAGATGGCACATGGTAAGTGAGGGACAGGAGCTTCAAGTTTCCCCTATGTACCCACTGACCTCTAGAGCAACCATCTATGACCAGATTAGGCCTCTTTCTAGAAAGGTATTAGGGACATAAGATTCTAACAAGCCCCACACCATCCTTATTACTGTGATCTTGGCATACACTACAAAACTATAACATCTTCTGACATATCTCTGTATACAGTTTTCTGCACATTCCCTTTACCCATTGCACAGGTGTTAAAACTGGGAAAAAAATAATACCTTGTGTAACCAACTAATGACAATAACAGAAAAACGACACCAAAGAAAATGTCATGTTGCAGATATGTAAATTAGAATACGTGTTTTTTAGCTTTCTTGACCTTTATGTTGTTATATACATGACATATGAAATAAAACATTAACTATAACATGGATGGAAGCACAGAAAATGTCTTCTACCTGCTTAATAAAACAACTCTGCAGAACTTGTTGCTATACAGCACACGATTAATACAGATCTGAAGCATCTCCCCCCTCTACATGCACCCTCTGTGATTAATGATATGTACCATTGTCAGTACAGATAGTAGATGACAGCCTCCAGACGTAATCTCTCCATGAGGTCCCAAAACTTTATGCTAATGTCTATTACTAGCTGCCAAGTAAGCTCTCCGTCTAAAACACATTTATACTCTTTGATGGTGTAATTGTTGGTGTGCTTGAGGCACTGAAGAAAACAGGCTTTTAGTGTTACTATACCTTTGGGTCTCGCAGAAACAGAGCCTTGAGAATGAGCGAGTGAACGTCACCGATCGGTGGGTAGTGCATTAGGAGACCCAGGCACGTCTGATAGTTGCTGGAGATTACTAGAGAAAGGAAAGACAATACATATCAAGGCCTAGTATAAACATACACACCTCTGATCTGTTGACCACATCATATACATATTGTAAACCAGGGGTAGATAGCTTTTTTTTTTGCTTGGCGTGCCAATTTAAATGGAAAAATTAAAGATGAGATACTTGGCGTGCAGAGCAATATTTAAGGTTGTCAGCTCATACATAAGAGTCATATAACAGGACTTACAGCTGAATAGGATATAGAATATATCCATTACAGTTACATTCATATGGGGACTGGACGCTCTTCTAGAAGCTTCCACCGCTGGTAAAAAATCTTGACAAAATGGTTGCAAAATGCAAAAAATGCAAGGCTCCCTATACACAGTATAATGCTCTATAGTGGCCCATATAGATTATAATGCTACATTAATGCTACATTAATCTCAATATAACAGTATAATGTCCCAAATGTTACAGTGGTCACTTATGCCCCCCACAGAGTATAATGACTCTCTGCTTGGTATTAACCTCTCACCCAACCCCTACTCTGCCAACCTCCACCTCCATAACATGGTGGCGAGTGGACGACCATGTGACCATACAGGTTTGCCGAGCACATTGAGTTACTATGGAGGAGGTAGAGTCATGGAGTCCTATACCTGCCACAATATTATGGATGGGGGTGCATTCTAAAGGAGATGGATGCTGGAAAGAATTGGGGCATACCAAGGAAATAAGGCTTGGCACAGGTACTCTGGCACAGCCTTAACTAATAACACACAATTGTCAATTTATTTATCAGGAGAAATAACCAAGGAGCGGCACAATATAGCATTCTCCAGAATCGTATTATGAGGAACACGTGTTTATTAAAATAAACATGTCAAGAGATATGATGAAGGAAAGGACCCACTGCAAACTGAAGAGAATGATCCGCGCTTTACCCAGGAAGATCTTGTGAAGGCACTTTATTTGATACCATGAACACAACACGTTTCGGAGTATAAGAGCTCCTTTGTCAAGTGTATACAATAGCAGCAGGTTGTGTTCGTGGTAATCACCTAATGTGTTTTGACCAGCATAGCTTTCAGCAGACAACTTTTTGTACAGTATTATCATACAACTAATAGCAATTTTGCCCATTTCTATCAAATATGTACGAGGGACGTCTGTCAGTATATTGCAAAAGTCAGAATTAGACATCCTTCCAAAAAGTGGGAAGGGTAAAAGAAGGACAATGGTTATAAAAAAAAAAAAAAAAAAAAAAAAAAAAAAAAAAAGTATTTTCTCTTGATATGTTTATGTAAATGAGTTTAAAGGAAAAATAAATAAAGGAACTTAAATAAAACAAACTGGCAGCGATCCCTGACTCAAGTCACTCAGTAACCCTTTCAGTTAACTTTTTCTTCAAAGTCTCCTTTATTTGACTATATAATGAACTGCTGCTTCTGTTTTTTAGGGGTTGAGGATCTCCTGACATGGTAGGGGGAATGTCTGACACTGTATCATAAATCTCAATAAACAGAGGAAAGGAAAAGGATTGATGATACTTGGACTACCAGACATTAAAGGAGATCAAAGTATTGTGAGAAAGACCTGCAGGCCCCCCTTCCTCCACAGGCCCCATAGCCTACTAGGTACCAAAGGCACAACTTAAATCTCCTAGGCCCAAATGCAAAATCTCTAATAGGGACCCCTACCAATTTTATTTAAAATATTCAAATATTTTATGCAGCAGAGGGACCTTTGGGCCCCCCAGAATCCAGGGCCTGATAGAAACTACTCCCGTTGCATGCCCCTAGTAGATACACCATTGAGCACATTCCCTACCTTCTTTCACAAAACACTGTCGATTCTTTATCAGCTTTTTATCCAGTTTACTTGACATCCGAAAATTAAATTAATAGCTTGACTCACCAAAATAGCATTCTCCGAAACCCAATGTTACTGCTACACTTCACATAGTAAAGCTACACTAAAAACAAACACAACCTGACATCGTTGGAGTTGGAAGAGCCGTTTCATGGTAATTTAATTCCTGACTGACAAAACACAATACCTGTGCTTAATATGCGACTTTTCTCTTTGAGTACTGCTTTTTTTTTTCTTCTATTCTTTTTTCTCACTTCCAAAATCAGACATTTTACAAGGGCAATTACTAAACCCATCATTCAAAGCAGGTCTATGAAAACGGCGTTTTTTTTTCTCCAATCGAAATGCAAGCAATCCATCTGCTGTGGCTGTCAAAGCAAAGCCTATTAATGATGCTTGTTTAGTATACCATATTGACTGCCTGCAACAATACTATCTGCGAGAGCATTGCAAACAAGCATTCTCTCCCTTAACACTTATTCTTTTAAAGCTAAACACAAACAAAAGTTTCTTGGTTGCATAATTTTGAATAGAACATCAAATGCTATCACAGTGTCCATATATTACTTCTCATAACGTCCAAAGTATAGCTATGACAAATCCTGTATGCATAAATCCCATTGACAGTAACTAATCAGAGATTATATATATATATTGTGAGAGAGTGAAGGGTGTGGTCTGGGAAGACAGGTATATTCCAGCCAGGCAGCTAAAGGGTGTTTGGTAAAGACTCACACCAGGGAGGTCAGCTGACTGATCAGGCCCTAATAACAGTCTGTGTGTGAAGAATAGCAGGGTGGCACCACACAGACAGAGTTGAACTGTCCAGACTGGACCACCAAAGCAGGTACTGTGTCACCCGTTGTTGTTGCCAAAGTGGGAGACTGGTAGCCAGTGTCCTGTAGAGTCAGGGAGAAGTTTCCTTACGTTTACGTTAGCTTTCTCAGTCGAGAAGGGTTTTGTTTATTCTGTGCCTCTGCAAAGGCAGTGTATGCGTTACATGTGAATAGAGCCTGAACTTGTGTGCAATCCAGTGTCTGTGTCCCTGCTTCCTGCACTGCTACAAGCGTCTACCTGAGCGATTCCCCACTAACTATATATAATCTATATCATAGGTCAAGTGAAAAGGTGAAGTAGTTTATTGCCTCCTACTGCAACATTTTAGCTCATGCATACTGAGGTTTTTTCAAACAATGAATGGTGAAACATTTTATAGTGAAACAATCAATTAGCAATTACAGTTACTTAGAATATAAATCCACATTATACTGTATATATTATTATTATATATATTGTTCCACTTTTTAAAGTGTCACCATTAATTGCTTGAAAAAGGCTCAGTATGCATGAGCTGAAATGTTGCGGTACGAGGCAATAACCTACCTCACCTTTTCTCTTGACCTATGGAGTGCTGTATTTTTTAGATGGCGGGATCCCCAAAAACCTTCTTATTAAGATTCAATACATTGAGGAGACATCACATTACCGAGAATGAGCCCGCAGTCGGGTGAAAGTAACTATTGGGTGACCAGGTGAGGGATCCTCAAATCCAGGAAACCACTGGGAAACACGAGTGAGTTGACATGTCTGACTTTATAAGAAGCACAAGGTGTGACAGTAGCAGACAGATCGTAGTCTGGGCTTGTAGTTATTAAAGGGTATAGTACCAACCACAAAGGTTATGATAGACTGATGGGTTTCCAAATAGCATTCAGAAGGCTATGAACCTCCTCTGGCCAATAGCTCAGGGGCTTTGTCCTAATGTAAAATGGTCAGTACATCCTTGGTCGTACCGAAATAAAAACATGGTAAGACAGGGATCTGTACATGGATTGTATCATCATTATATACTGTAATCTAATTAGTAAAGTTGAGCGATTACATTATCTTATATATGTCCTAAATGATCAAAAATATCTAAAAAGACAATTTAGCAACAAACAAGAAGTTTGCAGCATTCTGATTTAGAGATCAGATTCATTAAAAGGTATTGCCACTTCTAATCAGACTATTCTCATGTAACATCACTTTTAATTTGATTTAAAGCAAATTGCTCAAACAAGTAAAGACATGAATGGAGTAAATAATGAAGTAAATAATAAGGAAAATCTTGTAAACCTCCTAGGTTAATTAAAAAGGATGCTTCATTCTCCCAGCAAAGGAGATAGCAACTTGCTTCCAATGAACCCACATGAAAAACACCAGAGAGAGGAATGATGAATATATACAGTAAGAGTTAAAATAAATCTATAATCTATATAAATATCTATCTCTATAATATATATATATATATATATATATATATATATATATATATATATACAGTCCTATGAAAAAGTTTGGGCACCCCTATTTATCTTAATCATTTTTAGTTCTAAATATTTAGGTATTTGCAACAGCCATTTCAGTTTGATATATCTAATAACTGATGGACACAGTAATATTTCAGGATTGAAATGAGGTTTATTGTACTAACAGAAAATGTGCAATATGCATTAAACCAAAATTTGACCGGTGCAAAAGTATGGGCACCTCAACAGAAAAGTGACATTAATATTTAGTAGATCCTCCTTTTGCAAAGATAACAGCCTCTAGTCGCTTCCTGTAGCTTTTAATCAGTTCCTGGATCCTGGATAAAGGTATTTTGGACAAACAATTCAAGTTCAGTTAAGTTAGATGGTCGCCGAGCATGGACAGCCCGCTTCAAATCATCCCACAGATGTTCAATGATATTCAGGTCTGGGGACTGGGATGGCCATTCCAGAACATTGTAATTGTTCCTCTGCATGAATGCCTGAGTTGATTTGGAGCAGTGTTTTGGATCATTGTCTTGCTGAAATATCCATCCCCCGTGTAACTTCAACTTCGTCACTGATTCTTGAACATTATTCTCAAGAATCTGCTGATACTGAGTGGAATCCATGCGACCCTCAACTTTAACAAGATTCCCGATGCCGGCATTGGCCACACAGCCCCAAAGCATGATGGAACCTCCACCAAATTTTACAGTGGGTAGCAAGTGTTTTTCTTGGAATGCTGTTTCTTTTTGGACGCCATGCATAACGCCTTTTTTTTTTTATAACCAAACAACTCAATCTTTGTTTCCAAAATGAAGCTGGCTTGTCCAAATGTGCTTTTGCATACCTCAGGCAACTCTATTTGTGGCGTACGTGCAGAAACGGCTTCTTTCTCATCACTCTCCCATACAGCTTCTCCTTGTGCAAAGTGCGCTGTATTGCTGACTGATGCACAGTGACACCATCTGCAGCAAGATGATGCTGCAGCTCTTTGGAGGTGGTCTGTGGATTGTCCTTGACTGTTCTCACCATTCTTCTTCTCTGCCTTTCTGATATTTTTCTTGGCCTGCCACTTCTGGGCTTAACAAGAACTGTCCCTGTGGTCTTCCATTTCCTTACTATGTTCCTCACAGTGGAAACTGACAGGTTAAATCTCTGAGACAACTTTTTGTATCCTTCCCCTGAACAACTATGTTGAACAATCTTTGTTTTCAGATCATTTGAGAGCGGGCTGTCCATGCTCGGCGACCATCAAACTGAACTGAACTTGAATTTTGTAGAAAGAAATGGTCCAAAATACCTTTATCCAGGATCCAGGAACTGATTAAAAGCTACAGGAAGCGACTAGAGGCTGTTATCTTTGCAAAAGGAGGATGTACTAAATATTAATGTCACTTTTCTGTTGAGGTGCCCATATTTTTGCACCGGTCAAATTTTGGTTTAATACATATTGCGCATTTTCTGTTAGTACAATAAACCTCATTTCAATCCTGAAATATTACTGTGTCCATCAGTTATTAGATATATCAAACTGAAATGGCTGTTGCAAACACCAAAATATTTAGAACTAAAAATGAATAAGATTAATAGGGGTGCCCAAACTTTTTCATAGGACTGTATATATATATATATATATATATATATATATATATATATATATATATATATATAATAGAGATGATCGAACAGTAATATATTCGATATTAGTAGACTGTAGAATTGCATTGGAATATCTATAAGAGACACTCTCTTTAATATATGTTTATAAGTAGAGATGAGCGAACAGTAAAATATTCGATATTAGTTTCAAATAGCCGCTCAATATTCGACTATTCGAACGAATATCGAACCCCATTATAGTCTATGGGGAAAAATGTTTTGTTTCAGGGGATCTGACCATTTGACTCAGGAGAGTCACCAAGTCCACTATCACACCCCAGGAAATAATGCCAACACCCTGGAATGCAACTGGGACAGCAGGGGAAGCATGTCTGGGGGCAACATGCCCAAGTCACTGTATTACGTCAGGATCCCTGTCAGCTTGGGATATGCACGAGCTGACTTTTTCCCATAGAAATGGATTGACCAGCGTTGATTGGCCAGTATACAGCATTTGGCCAATCAACACTGGTTCTGCCGGAGGAGGCGGAGTCTAAGATCCGTCCACAGCAGTTTCCATTGTGGTCCGATCTCAAATGTAGCAGTGCTGACACAGCACTGCTACACGGAGAAGCGGCAGAGCTCAGCACACACAGAGATGCAGCAGAGCTGAGTGTGCAACATGGTTCAATGCACACTCACCTCTGCTGCATCTGATGTATATTTGCATCACTGGACTGCAGCAAGAGACTTGTAAGGGACTTGTACTGTTCCATATGGTCTATACAGGGAACTCCAACTAATAGGATTGAGCCCGTTACCATCTACATATTTTGGAGTTGTCACTGTTATTCTCTGTATATACAGTACTTTGGTTATTTTGTTATGTTTATTTACATTTTTCTTTCTGTTGTAGAGCCTGAGGAAGGTCGGGTTTGACCCGAAAAACCGTTTTACTACTATTACTCTACAAAGTATATTGTGTTGATACACTACAATGTTTTCCACATTCTCTAATGATGTTGTTGGATCTATCGTGTGTTTACACTGTTTGATTGATTAATAAATAAACTTGGATACTGCGCATTGAGCATCAAGTCTATTCTTATTGATCAGAGGAGAAAAGTTACCAGTGTTACACAGGAGAAGAAAGTCCATATCTTAGTCAATGTGTGATTGCTGAACAATGGAGACAGCAATCTATCACTGGGGTGCTGAGCATACATGTACAAGAAAAAAGAAAAAAAGTTCCAGCATCCAATGACGATGCAATCCATGTTAATTATCTTAAAAATTAACTTTTAATATTAATCAATAAATAAAAATTAACCATAAAGTACTAAAAACAGAGTCTGTGATCCATTAGCTTAAAATTTCAGGCTGTGCAGCTGTTAAAAAATACTTTATTATTTGAGCCGTTCTAGAATTTATTTATTTAATTTTTTTTTTTTGGGGGGGGGACATCTGTAGATAGAAGCAGCTATGGTCAAAAGCCAAAGTTAGGATATTGTATTGGTGAAAACTTAATCATCCGCAGCACGAAGTTGAAATCCACAATGGTGCTATATTAGCCAAAACAAAAAGTCAAGCTTTCACTTTTGACCACAGCTTTTCATGTCTGCAGATATTTTGCCACTCTTTGCAAACTGAGACGTGATCATAGAAACTGTACACCTCAATAGCATCCATTAACTTACCGTAGGTCACAGATGGCCCCAACAATCAGCTTCCTTTGGAAATACACATATATATATATATATATATATATATATATATATATATATACATACACACACACACACACACACACACACACAGAGTGAATTATTACTCTTTATGTACCAGTTCTCGCTAATCTGTAAAATACTCCAGGCTTAATGAATAAAAAGGTCCAATACTTGTATAATGCATTAGTCAATGCTCATATTTTCCCTTTGATTGTATATAATTTACAGACTGTAATTACTTCTATTTCTCACTTTATATTTGATCCTAATTGATTTCCTTCCACGTTATTAATTATGTGGATTTTCCGCTTTGTCTCTGCAGAAATGCAGAAAAACTTAGTGATTTTTTTTTTACTATATTAACTTATTTGTTTTTTTCATAACTTTAAAAAATGCACTTTATTTAAATAAAAAGAAATGTAGCGCTTGTAGCACAGATTAGGCGCATACATATTCCTTTAAAAGAACCTTTTAGATTACTAAAACAGAAGTACCAGGGCTAGTGGGTAGATAAGGGGTTGAAGAGAGTAACATGGTTCAGGGTCAAAGTTCAGTTGTCATGTTTTGCCTGGTATATATCTTATAAGATCGAAACAGATGTGACAGAAAGGTAAATAGATGTGACTGACCAGCTAATCTGTGCACATATGTATTATCCTCAGCTCTGCCAACTCCAGAACTTTCCATCATTTAAAAGGCACCCACTAATGTTTCAAGCTTAGTTGGGTTTTTTCCTTTAGCTCTCTCCGTTCCCAATATGCTAATGAGACCCTCTATTGTAAAGTGGGCAGACTCGGGTCATGGTGGACAAAGTGGTGTGATTGTAAAGACCCCTGTCTGGTCAGTGTCAGAGAACTCAGAATCAGACCCCTTGTCCACTCTGAGCTGAGATCGCTATTTCTTTACAGCTCATACTGGTACAGTTTATGACCGACTTACAGAAAGAAGCACGAGTACAGATGGAGGAAGTGTAGAGGTAGTACTCGCTACCAGGATCTGGAGCCTCAGGGGGCCCAAAGGCCGTTTCACAACAAAAGACGACTCCAGTATTATATATAGGATATGGTAAGTGGGGGGCCTGGTACATGTATGGCACTGGGGCCAGAAACTTTAAGTTATGACTCTGCTTTACAGATGTAGCAAATATAAAAATAAAAAACTTGATAGTCTTCAGTAGTTGATACCTTTTTAATGGCTAACTAATAATGATGACATTACAGCAAAACTTAACTTGGCACAACAGAACACACCATAAGTTAAAATGTCGAGTCAAGTTAAACTTTGCTATATCTATACATGCAAGTTTACTTATCACTTTATAGTAGCATTTATAACAATCCATTTCGCTTACTGTTACTAACTTTATAATAAAAGGGAAGATTGTGACTTAATACAGAACCTCATGCTGCCCAAAGAAAATTATATATTAATGTGTATTTAAATATGCCCTGGCACATTTATGTACTTGTCCAAAATCTACGTATTAAAACCAGAGACTCTCAGGTGATCCATCAAGATGCCATTACTTACACTTTACTGTTTTTATCAATGCCACTATTGTATATTCCCATTTATATGGAAGTGTACAGCAATTTATCAAAGAAACAATGCAGTACCATCACGGATCTAATACAGTCAGGTGGCTCTTTTAATAGGAAATAGGGCAGGCTTAGGGTTAACAAATATTGCACGCAAATCTGAGAATGTGCAAAATGAACATGTCATGTGAAGTCATTATTGTGGCCTAGCCTGAAATATCCCAAAACCAAGTGAAATCTTAAACTTATCCCAATGGATAAGTGAGAAAAGACACATACGGTAAGTCAGATCTTATTAACCCTTTCAGGACCAAGGGAGAAGGGCTGCTCTTAAAACAACCAGAGCGGCCCCTCTCCTGCGCTGGTTTAAACCTCTGCGTCTCAGCGCAGGCGGCATCACACTGCCTACGCTGAGACGCAGACGTCTGGGAGAAAAGGAGGCGGTGGCAGCAGGAGTAGTGGCGAGGTCGGTAAGTAAAATAACTTTTTTTTTGTTTTATAATAGGCCACTACCTGCTGGAGTATCCCCCAGCAGGTAGTGGAATATTCACATACCTCCCCAGGCCTGTTCACTGCCGCCCCCGCTTCCCCTTCTACTATAGGCCGCGGAGGCTGGCAGTGAGCAGGCCCGGACTGCGATCCCACTACCGCTATTATTATACTCGGGGGTCTTTTCAGCCCCCTAAGTATAACAATCGGAGCCCCAGGGAAGGTGAGAGAACATAATAAACAATGTTACTTACCTCTCCGGGATCCGGTGTTAATTCTAGCAGGCTTCGGGCCTATATAGTAATGTCCCAGACGTCACCTGGTGTGGGATATTACCATATAGGCCCAAAGCTTGTGCTAGCCATACCATATAGGCACAAAGTAGTAATAGCTAGTATTAATAGCCTGTTACTGCTAGCACAGGCTTTGGGCCTTTATGGTACTGCTAGCACAGGCTTTGGACCTATATGGTAATATCGCAGACCACGTGACGTCTGAGATATCATACAGGCCCAAAGCCTGCTAGGATTAACATTGGATCCCGGAGAGGTGAGTAACACTGTTTATTATGTTCCCTCACCTCCCCTGGGGCTCTGATTATTATACTCGGGGGTCTGAAAAGACCCCCCCAACCCCCTGAGTATAATAATAGTTTATGGGTGTCCAACTCTGGGACATAATAAGTTGGGTGGGCAACTGTGGGGCATAATAGAGCTTGAAGGGTTCACTGTGGCCCCTGTAACCTCTATTATGCCCCACAGCGGGCCCCCCCCTGCAACCTCTATTATGCCCCACAGTCTATTGTACCACTGTGGGGCATAATACAGGCTGCAGGGGCTGCTGTGGGATATATATATATATATATATATGGGTTGGGTGCGTGGAGAAATGAGGAGTCAAAGATGTCTGTGTAGCAAACTTTACAGAGTCAAGTCACAGCTGGAAGAAGTGGTCATGGCGGTCCAAAGGGAAGAGATGGGAAATGTGGGAAGACGTCTCCTGGGAGTATCACAGTACAACATATTACTGCATTGTATTTAGTGTAATGTTACCGCTAGGGCTTAAAGGGGTTGTCCCATCACAAGGATCCTATCTATACTGCTTGTTAATGTGGATGTAAGACTTTTCCTAAATACACTGCTTCAGCAAAACTGCTTTGTTTGTCCACTATCTTACTTTATTCAATTCTTTGTGGCCATAGCCCTGACTTAGCTGCTCCTGAGTCAAGTGATGTATCTGCTGCTCTCAGGGGGGAGGGAGGAGGGGCTAAGTGCAGGGAGCGAGCTTGTGTATCTAGCTAATCCTGTGTGTACACCACGTGACCTAGGTCCTGCACTCAGATAGAGGAGCTGCTTTCATTTCTTCTCTTCTCCCAGTTATCAGGCTAGCTAATTCAGTTGTGTTCATTATGGCAGAGACAGGCAGTGTCTGTATGTAACACAGAATGGAGTTGCTGCTGCCTGTACTTCATAGTCCAATGTGGGTGGGCGGAGCTACATGTGAATTTGGGGGCGGAGCTAAACGGCAGGTTGCCTGTGAAACCCCGCCCACCAAATGATGCAAGAAACCAGGAAGAAAGAAGATTTTACAAGAGTGAAGACTGCTGAGTATGTGAGGTGGGAATACCCCTTTAATGTTTGCAGGACAAATTGTACTTCGTAGTGGTACCATTTAATATTCTGTACAAAGCTGGAAAAAAATCAGAATGGGGGGCCACACGGTGGCTCAGTGGTTAGCACTGCAGCCTTGCAGCGCTGGAGTCCTGGTGTTCAAATCCCGCCAAGGGCAACAAACCATCTGCAAGGAGTTTGTATGTTCTCCCCGTGTTTGCATGGATTTCCATCCCATATTCCAAAGACATACTGATAGGGAAAAAATGTACATTGTGAGCTCTATGTGGGGCTCACAATCTACATAAAAAAAAAAAAAAAAAAAAAAAAAATCAGAATGGGATGGAATTGGAGAAAACCGGTATTTGTGCAACTTTATTATGGACTTTGTTTTTATTGCATCCACTGTGCAGCCAAAATGACATGTGGGCCCGATGTACTTTTTATTGATACCAATTTGGGGAATGTCTATTGCTTTGATCATTTTTATCCAATTTTGTATGGATGAAACAACAAATGTTTGCCTCTTTTGATTTTTATCTTGTCTTACTATGGCGTTCACCATGTGAGAAAACCATTATTGTTTTGTAGACCTGGCCTTTTCCCCTCTATCCCTGCAGTGATGACATCATGTATATGATTTATGTCATCTCATCAACTAAGCACTGGTCTTTTCACGTCCATGGGCAGTATATCAACCCCTACCTTCCACTATCAGTTATATGACATGAAGACATGTATTTCACAGTTTAATAGTGTAGAATATGAAAGAACCATGATACTTACATGCATCCCTGATATATAACAGCATGGCTACAAAAATATAATCCACCAACACTAGAGTATTGCTGTCTGCAAACAGGGCATCCCAAACCACGAGGAGGTCCTGAAGTGGAAATTCTCGCCCAAAGAGGAGTCTTACCCATCGCCTGAAAAGGAAAAAAAACAAAAAAAAACAAGGAAGAATGCATTAGTTTTAATACATGAAGAGGCTGAAGAGATACAAAGCATATCAAATAGTCTAGTTCATATAATGCAGCTAGGACGAGTTGCTTTTTAGATTTATTTTTTTGCGAATACCTTATTTTTGAGTGTTTTTCAGGTTTATTAACCTCAATGGAGAAAACATAACACAAGTAATATCACAGACATTGATAAGAGAAATTCTAGGACAATTTAGTTTGTATATTGTCTGTGAGATGTCCGCGTACAGAAGAACGTGCAGCGACTTAATTCTATAAATACAGACAGAACTTAAGGCTGTAATAGCAAAAGGTGAGTGCAAACAGAACGAACAGCAAGGCATTTAGAGGTGATATTACAATGTGACAACTTTACATTTCACAAGATTTACACGCTTACGCTGAAGGTAGTTTCTCTGGAATCTCTAAGAAGTGTGCAGAGATCTTCCATGTAGAATATATCATACTAAACATTTTTTCCCTTCCTATATTGCAACATATTGCGTTATAATGCACTTTTCTTACTATTAGTTTTATTTATTTTTTGTACATATTCTTTCTGTATATTTTTATTACATTATAAGGTCAAATAGTCTGACATTCATACATACATACTATGACCCTGTGTATGACTACATAGTTGGGTTC
This sequence comes from Leptodactylus fuscus, assembly GCF_031893055.1. Lineage (NCBI taxonomy): Eukaryota > Metazoa > Chordata > Amphibia > Anura > Leptodactylidae > Leptodactylus > Leptodactylus fuscus. The sequence continues at coordinate 174,194,077 of NC_134268.1, read as the reverse complement.
CTGTGATCCTTTACTTTTCCACAATCCATTATGATGTAGTAGCACTGATCAGAGGTTGACTAGCCTAGACCGCAGGTTGCCCTGAACTCCACTAGTAGAGTCGTGGTGCCTCTATGACTGGCAGCCGCTCCTGATCACATAGGCCCAACACTAGCTGTGTGGAACTTAAAGAGGACCTTTCATCAGTTGGGGCATATGCGGTTTTATATACCGCTAGAAAGCAGACAGTATGCTGAATTCAGCGCACTGTCGGCTTTCTAGCGGTATATAAAACCGCATGTGTCCCAACTAATGAAAGGTCCTCGTTAAGTATCACTGTGGGAAAAGTGCTCACTGAATTGTTTAAACAGTGCCTGATCTTAAACACATTCAATATAATTCATAAAGAGAAAGCTCAGATTTTTCCATTAGGTTAAAGTCTACAATAAAGTACTCTCACATAGTACTAGATACAAAAAACTATTTGCCATAATTAGTTTATAATAAATGCAATTTCAAAAATAAAAATTACAAAACAACAGAGAGTTACAAAAACAGAAAATGAGAGAGAAGGGAGTAAGATAAAGCAAACAAGTAACCGACAAATGTATTAGATAGAGTAATAGTGGATAATGGGATTAAATTAATGCTAAAGGCAGCAAAATCCATTTAACTATGGTTTAAGTGGTGTTTTTTTTAAAAAAAAATCAACAATTACTAACAAAAAAAACGTTTTAAGAAAGCTGAACCAAACTTTTATTTTTAAAGAATTTCTATCCCATTGTAAAACAAATGTGACAACAAAAATACAATTCTGAAATATAGGAATTGCTCCAAAGACAAACAGCACATATAAAATCAGACAAAAATTTCAGTTAACAAGAATCAATACCTACTCATTCTTCAGCTATGCAGTTTCCTAAAGGGTGTCTGTCACCAGAACGAAACATATCAAGCCAGCCCTGCAGGTAGAGGTCCTTATCATTGCTCCAAGAAGGTAAGCAGTACTGCCCTCCTTGCTCCAAAAAGGTAATTTGCATATTGACAAAAACAGAGATATCTCATCAGGGGAGGCACCGATTGACAAGGGGATTCGTAAGGATAGGTCACCAATGTCAGTTTAATCCATCATCCAGCACCCCCATTGATCAGCTGTTTTCAGGAGCTCATACACAGAGAATGGAGCAGGAAGCAGTGAGCTTCATTCTTTGTGTAGTGGCCAGAACAGGTTACTGCACTTCACACCCCATTCATTTGAATGGGACCTAATGGGACCCATGGTGGGACTATTAAAGGATTATCTTATCTTAAGCTGCTGTGACTTAGTTCTGCTAATACATAGAGAGCAGAGCGGTCTGCTTCCTGCTCCATTCTCTGTGCATCAGCTTCTGTATTCTGCTGTTCATTGGAGTTACCAGATGTCAAACCCTCACTCATTTAATATTGGTGACCTATCTTTAAAATAGGGCATCAGTTTTTAGCCTTAAAGGGGTATCCCATCTCAAGGATCCTATTTATACTGCTAGTTTATGTGGACTTAAGACTTTTCCTAAATACATTGCTTTATCAAAACTGCTTATTCACTTCATGGTTTACTCTGTGTTTCCATAACCACGGGCCTAGTGATGAGCTTATCTCCTTGGTTCACATGTGATGTAGCTGCCTGCTCTCAGGGAGGGGGGGAGGGGCTGAGCTTGTATTTCTGAGCTATTTATGTCTCTGCCACAGACAAGTAACGGAGCTCCTGCTCTCAGATAGGGGAGGTGAGTGCTCCGTTTTTGTATTTCTGAGCTCTTTATCTTCTGCTCTCCCAGTTATCAGTCTGTTTAATTGAATTTGGCTGATAAGGGCTGAGATAGGGAGTCCAGTACCTCTATATGTAAACACAGACCTAAAATGGAGCTTATTGAAATCAAATCCAGCTCTGCTACATCAGCTTCATATTGTGCATCTTCCAGTGATACTGTGCTAATTTATGTATAACCAATCCCTCATTACTGACTGCAAGCATACTGCTATGAAGAGACCTGGCAGAGCAAGTGAAACCCCGCCCACCAATGTACCGAGAAAACTAGGAAGTGAACAGAGCACACAGCATGCAGGTTGCTGAACAAGCCAGTTGGTAATACCCCTTTAACAACCTTTAACTAGGCAAGACTTAAGTAGACATACATGTAACTTGGGTAAAAAAAGTAATACATACATAGAACATTTCTACTGTACAATTACCATATTTTTACACCAAAACTTAAATAACTAGAAATATACTTGAAAAGTCCCTATAGGACTATAAAGAAAATATATGGTAAATCAGATCTAGGTATGGTTGAAACTAAATAGCTGTGTTGTAAAGTATTGCTGAATAAAATAAACCTATTAAACCCTGGTCCCTGCTCTAAAGTTACAAGAAAGGACTAAACATTACCTATGATATTGTGATACTAAAGTTTAATGTGCAGTACAATAAATATGAGAGCTCCCATAGATATTTAGTGATAATGGAAACAGCATAAATCTTTAACAGTGTTTGGTAGAGATCTGTTCCTGAGTCTACTATAAGTGCAAGGGTATTAATGCCATCACCGAAGCTTGCATACAAGTTTATAATGTTTGTACTCAAGGAATATTAAAACACTAAAGGAAATCTCTATGAGTTGGCAATTATCGTGTTATGTGCCTAAGTAAGCTGCGCCACAAATAATTGAAGGGAAGAAAATCACACTACATGGGTGAATTTCCACCTGCATGCACATGTGTTATATCAAATCATCAGAATGTGATATGGTAGTGATCCAAAATTAGAAAAACAAGTCAAATAAGCTTTAAATTATGTCTGAAACACCTGGCGGTTTGGTATGTGACATAAAAATTATTTTTTAAGTAGAAAGGAGGATGTAGATTGGATCATTGAAGTTGACAAGCGTTGTCCTTTCCCACACACGTTTCCGACTGAAGAAGTTCTCCCTCCCGGTGACAGGAATACCCAGTGATTAATGCACAATTTTACCAAATTATTGACGGACGGTAAATTAATTTGTAGCTAATCGTTACTTTACTAACTCAGAATAAGTGGCGTCATAATTAACAAACAAGGGAAGAATCATGGAGGAGAATACTAGAGGTGATTTCAAGTTTAGACTTTTTTAATGTGTTCACCATAAATAGTAATATGGCAATCCCTGGGATTTCTTTAATCACAAAGATAATCTATGATATTAAAGCCCACTCTTTCAATTTACTTTAAAGGAATTGTCCAAGTTGTGTTTATGTTTAATAAAGACAGCAGACGGGTCCATTAACATATAAGACATTACTCACCTCTTCCCAGACTTCCATTTTCTGTGGCAGAAGTTCTGTTCTTCTGTGTACCACTTCCGCGACGGACATCAGAAGCATCATCCTGTTTGTGCCAGGTGACTTCTGCAGCCAATCACAGGCCTCAGTGGTGACCTCTTCACAAAAGCTGTTTGTGAAGAGGTGACTGCTAAGGTCTATGATTGGCTGCATCAGTCACCTGACATAAACAACCTGTGGTCTCTAAACTGAAAACCGTACCTGCCAGCACTGGAAATGTGGCCTGGGGAGAGGAGAGTACAATGTTTTTATGTTAATGGCCCTATTAATTATGAAAAAGGAGTCAGACAACACCTTTAACTTTGTTTCAAGTTAATCCTTTACAACAACTATGTGTCCTGGGCAACTCATTCCTAATTCCTCTGTGTGTAAGACAAACCTATTTTTTCTGAGCATCAGACAACTCATTTCTAATTCCTCTGTGTGTCTGAAAACTAATTTCTAATTCCTGTGTGTGTCTGACAACTCACCTACAACTCCTCTGTGTGTCTGACAACTCAGTCTTAATTCCTATGTGTGTAAAGCTCAAGTTTGGAAGATTAACAGTAACAGCAATGTATAAGCAGACAGCTTTTATAGGCTTCAAAACTTTCATAAAAGTGGATGAACAGATTTTCTCCACTCTGAAGGATTAAAAGGGAGTCTGTCAGCATAATCCTGTATATAAATCCAGCCCCACAGATAGGTAGCTGTAGCCAACTAAAACAAAAAGAAAGCCAGCACTGAGCAACGCCTTGTGCCTTATAATTTTCAATATTAGGGAAGGAAAACAAAATGCCAATTAGCTGCTCATCCTTTAGGGTTGTGAACGGGTCACTGAAGCCATCTCTTGCAATTAAGAAAGGAGTTTCCCAACTCTGAAACGCATTGTGTGTATTGGCTTGATTTTCTATTAAATAAATAACTGTTATACAGATTACTGATATAGTAAGCGCTGATCCATTTCTGCATCCATTGTTGCCCCTGGTAACTTTGGTCCCTGGTCTTATGTATTTCCACAGATAGGTAGGTTAGGGTCGCCTGAGGCAAATGGTGTTTTCGCCTTGTGACATGGTGCCTCCATTGCTGAGATATTGCTGCATATGAGCTCTTTGGAGCAATAAGGCGGATAACACTTACATACCTCGATCAAGGGTGCCAAACCTCCAAAAATAGCTCTCATATTTTGATAAAAAGTGCAATGTCTCAGCAACAGAGACACCTATTCCCAAGGAGAAACATTGTTTAATTTTGGTGACCCTAACCTTTTTGGCTGCAGGGTAGCTGGGTTCATATGAAGGGTTCTAGTGACAGACTCCCTTTAAGGTAAAATCGAAGAACATCTTCTGAGGTCAAAGCAATAAAAAACTATTTCTTTGTTTCTTATTTTGTGCTTAGATACCCAGCTTTTACAGAGGACACTGCTAATACATGCCAACCCTCAATCCCAAATTATACCCTGAAGTATAAGCATATACAGTTAAGTCCAGAAATATTTGGCCAGTGACACAAGTTTTTGGCATTTTAGCTGTTTACCAAAACATATTCAGCATACAGTTATATAAGCAATGCGGGCTTAAAGTGCAGACTTTCAGCTTCATTGAAAGAGTATTCACCTCCCAATTGGAGGAAGGGTTTGGTAATGACAGTTCTGTAATATGTAGATACATCTTTTTCAAGGGACCAAAAACTAATTGGACAATTATATAAATTATCTCAAAAGCTATTTAATGGGCTGTATGGGCTATTTCCTCATTAATCCATCATCAATTAGGCAGGTAAAAAGGTCTGGAGTTGATTCCATGTTGGAAGTTGTTGATGTGAACTCACAACACGTGGTCAAAGGAGCTCTCAATGGAAGTGAAACAAACCATCATTAGGTCGAAAAAAAGAAGAAATGCATCAGAGATGATAGCAGAAATTTTAGGAGTAGCCAAATCAACTGTTTGACACATTCTGGTATTTTTTTCAAAAAAGTGCACTGGAGAACTTGGTAACTCAAAACTGCCTGGACATTCGCAGAAGACCACAGTGGTAGATGATCACACCATCCTTTCCAGGGTGAAGTAAAACCCCTGCATAATGTCCACCCAACTGAACAACACTCCCCAGAAAGTAGGTGTATCAGTATCCAAGACTACCATAAAGCGAAGACCATGAGAGCAACACAGATGGTTCACCACAAGGTGCAAACCATTAATCAGCCTAAAAATAGCCAGGCACTTTCCCCCTCAGCTCGCCTCTGAGTTTGCAATATTATTCATTTTGTTCCATTGCAGCCTCTGTCGTGTCAGTGCATTAGGTATGACAGAAGCAGAAGAATAGGGAAAAATGATTGTCCACGGACATACAGTATATGACACAGTGACAGACAGTCACACGGAAGTCCAGGGGCCGAGCAGAATGATCATATGGAGCCTGAGATGATAGAAGGAATGTTTACAACTATGGTGGTAGAGCGGTAGGTAACAGTAGCTGTACTGCGCATGGGGAGGGGGTTTGGTACCACGCACAGTATTTACTTACAATAAGACAACCACAGCCTGAGAAAAGCGTAGGTACATGGTGGGCCCTAGATTTGGCGCATTTCAGCCACATAAATTCGCTTACGGTTGATTTTGTAGTAACACAGAGCAATTGATGGAGTAGGCTGCACCACAACCAGTCCATGTACCCACTTGTTTTTTTGGAAATGTGCTCCAGCCCTAATCTCTCCTTACCATGTGAAATGAACTGAAGCTGAGCTGGATGCAGGTGCCCTGGATGAACTGAATATTGCACAGGAATACAGCAGCAAGTTGCTACATAAATATGTTACTCTATAAATTACAGAACGGCACAGGTATGCCCTATGTACTCATCTTTCTTATTACTGTACTATTGAACAGATTTGCCTTTCAGGGTTTTCTAAAAGTTGAATGAGAAACCCTTGTATGAACTATAACTTATAGCGCGCGCAAGAGCTTCGTATTCAAGTTTTATAATGTCATGAAAGGAAAATCTGCCCAATAATACAGCAATACAAAAGATAAGAATATGAGGAAAATGATGTTACTCTGTAAATTATAGCATTATATAGTTATGCAGCATAAATGTACTCAATATCCGCATTACTGTATTACTGGTCAGACTTGCCTTTCATGGCTGATAAATGGAAGAGCTAGTGGTAGGCAGATTTAATGGCAGCAACTGCTTTGCTTCCTAATAACCAGTTCATTCAGTAAGGCCGGGGGACACACACAGGCCTATCCTCATGTGATGTACATTCGCAGTGTAGTGGATGGGATTTCAACAAGTCTCATTCAGACATTGAAGAAAAAGAAATAACACAAAATGTCTTGCCTTGCAGGTCTGATCCCACAGCATGTGAATTACTTGTGCAGGGTCGCCCATGGCTTTCAGATTGCCGACCACTGATGGGGTAATGCTTAGCTCATTGACTGCTCCAGCTGCCAAGGCTTAGAGGGAACATTTGTCAGGAGAGCTGCTTTCACCAAAATCGGCAGGTTCAGCCAATAAAAGAATGCTTCCTTTCTTACGGCGGGTTCACTCCTGCACTTGGTCTCCACTTTGTGGGTTTCCGTCTTCTGACGACAGGAGACGGAAACCCGGTGATCAGTGTCCGCCCGTGAGCGTTTGTGTCTGGTGAAAAAAAAATATGGTTTCGCCACGGAGACCACAAAGTCCTGCATGTCCGACTTTGTGTCCTGTTAAAAAAAAAAAAAAAAAAAAAAACTGTTTCACCGCGGAGACCACAAAACACTCACGGGCGGACACTTTGTAAACCCATTCAAATGAATGGGTTTGAAAAGTGACTGCCGGTTTCCGTCTCCTGTCCAGTTTCTTGGGCAGAAGACGGAAACCTGAAAGAGGAGACCGGGGCGCAGATGTGAACCCGGCCTAACCTTTCCTTTTGGCTGGGCAGTCCTGTCCATATCCGGATGTGGGTCATGAAGTCAGCAGCATTTCATGATGTATTATTACACAGAGATAAGGTAACAAAACGTAATATCTATCTAATCTATACATAGCTATGTGTGACTACCTTATTATTTTACCGCCAACTACAGCCATTTATTGGGTTTACTAGCATTTCAAAATATTACATTACAATGAAGACAAGTTTATAGAAATTTATGCCAGAAAGTGGCGTAAAGTATAGCACATATCTACATACCTCGCAACTTTTGAAGAACCGAAAGAGAGACAAAATGTGCGGCGCAAATTTATCCCCGCCCACTTTTGTGTTGACTCCACCCACTCGTTAATTTTTCATGTGCCCGCACACAGTATAATCCTCCTACAGTCACCCGTAAATTATATGTCCCCCCTCTATCTCTCCCCCAGTTTCATATACACCCTTCATCTGCCCCCAGTTTCATGTCCCCCTTCCATCTCTGCCCCCAGATTCATGTCCCCACATCTCTGCCCCCAGATTCATGTCCCCACATCTCTGCCCCCAGTTTCATGTCCCCCCATCTCTGCTCCCAGATTCATGTCCCCCCATCTCTGCCCCCAGATTCATGTCCCCCCTCCATCTCTGCCCCCAGATTCATGTCCCCACATCTCTGCCCCCAGATTCATGTCCCCCCATCTCTGCCCCCAGATTCATGTCCCCCCTCCATCTCTGCCCCCAGATTCATGTCCCCCCTCCATCTCTGCCCCCAGATTCATGTCCCCCCTCCATCTCTGCCCCCAGATTCATGTCCCCCCTCCATCTCTGCCCCCAGATTCATGTCCCCCCTCCATCTCTGCCCCCAGATTCATGTCCCCACATCTCTGCCCAGAGTTTCATGTCCCTCCATCTCTGCCCCCCCAGATTCATGTCCCCCCTCCATCTCTGCCCCCAGATTCATGTCCCCCATCTCTGCCTCCAGATTCATGTCCCCCATCTCTGCCCCCAGATTCATGTCCCCCATCTCTGCCCCCAGATTCATGTCCCCCATCTCTGCCCCCAGATTCATGTCCCCCATCTCTGCCCCCAGATTCATGTCCCCCCATCTCTGCCCCCAGATTCATGTCCCCCCATCTCTGCCCCCAGATTCATGTCCCCCATCTCTGCCCCCAGATTCATGTCCCCCCTCCATCTCTGCCCCCAGATTCATGTCCCCCCTCCATCTCTGCCCCCAGATTCATGTCCTCTCCATCTCTGCCCCAGATTCATGTCCTCTCCATCTCTGCCCCCAGATTCATGTCCCCCATCTCTGCCCCCAGATTCATGTCCCCCATCTCTGCCCCCAGATTCATGTCCCCATATCTCTGCCCCCAGTGTCATGCCGTCCTCTCCATCTCTGCCCCCAGTGTCATGCCATCCTTTCCTTCATCTGCCCCCAGATTCACGTTCCACCTCCACATTAAACTTACCTTCTCCTCCACTCCCTCGCCGCTCTCTGCGCGCCTCTCTCGCTGACACATGCGGCTGAAGGAAGGAGCTGACACAGGTCAGCTCCTCGCTTCAGCCGCATATGTGTCAGCGAGAGAGACACGCAGCGCCGAAGCGAGGAGCTGACCTGTGTCAGCTCCTTGCTTCAGCCGCATATGTGTTCAACTCAGATCTGCGTCCTCTGGACGCAGATCTGAGTTGAAATCGGGACATACCTCCCTCCAACCGGGACCGCGGGACATGTCACCCAAATCGTGACTGTCCCGTGGAAATCGGGACGGTTGGGAGGTATGTATCTATGCTAGCTCAAAACCAGAACTACACAGTAGACACATCTGGAAAAAGTTTAGTGGCCATGCCAAATTACTGCATCTTTGCTCCCATTCACATGACATCTATCGACCCCACTGATCTCATACGGATGCCAATACTGAGGATCGGTTTAATATCAAACAGCTTAAAAATCCTCTTTTATGAGCCATAGTATATTTGGCGCACCTTACTCCCATCCACTTCAGATAAAACAGTGTAGGAAACACAGTCCTAATAAATCCCGCACTGTATTTTTATTAAATTTACACAGTTGTCCTTATACTTTCTATAACCAAACACTTTCTATTTTTTACGGTTAAGAGCCCTCCAAACTCTTGAATGTTAAAACAGGGTTAACACGAGAGAGTGCTGGGTAGAGCGAGTAAAACAGCAATGCACTAAAGATCTAATTCCATCCTCTAAACAATGTTATTTTACGGTCTTCCGTTATATTATAGTTTATAGAGTTGGTACAAATGCAATACAGATGGATTTGATCTATTGTAATTAAGTCCTTTTTTTCCTGACAAGGATATTTCTGCCGGCACAGCTAAGGAAATCTTTGTAATCTCATTGACATTTAAAAATATTAGGTATCCCCGGAATGATAGAAAGGGACAAGAGAAACCCATTCTTTTTGAGACAGCTGGCTGCGGTTTAATTATTACTCTGTCCTATTAATCTTGTTTTGCATCTGTTACACCTGCACCATGAAATGTTCATAGTGCTGAGTTTTATCACTAGCGATAATATAATAATTCATATTTTACCAGTCTTCCATGGCCATTATTCTCGGCAAAGAAACAAAAAGAGGCCATCAAATGCTTCCCCTACCAAGCAACAAAGAATAACATAAATAATCTCCTAATGACAAAAGCATTAACTGCCATAAGCAAATGTTCCTCGAGATTCTCACCTGACCTGTTAAATTGGTGCCGAGTGCAAAGTAATGGAGGCAATAGCAGGTTTGTCGTTGTTTATCTAACTGCAGCATCTGATTATCTTAATTTCCGATAAATACAGGTTGTATCAGCTGAAATAACCAGACTGACAATGCCTGTGAGGGCTCGCTTTCCTTCCTACAAAGTAGATCAACATGTGACTGTCAAAACAATCAGCTCTAGCCGAATACCCAAGTGGCACTTATACACCAGGGCCGGTTTCTTCTTATCCACTCCTCGATCAATCTTGTTTTTTTAATACTTGTTTTTATTAAATGTTACTAAATTTGCAAACAGTAAAGAATAAACACCCCCTTTCCAAATGGGAGAGAAAAGAGGGGCTAGGAAAGAAGGGGGTGCAGGACAGAGAACAGTCTTGTCTTTCCATCTCAACACTGTCCTCCATATTACGCTTTGTAAGGGTAACCTCTGTTCATTTTTTTGGTCTTTTTAATATCAATTAAGGCATAACACAAAAGAACAGTCAAAAACACCCAGGTGTCAATATACACAGGCCATAACAGATCTACGTCTCTGAAGCAAATAGAAACAGATCTGCTCTTCTAAGGCTCTATTCACACAAGCAGAATTCATGGTTGAGTACTGGCCATGATCCATGAAAGAGTACAGCATGGTATGCTTTCTCATGGATTGGAAACACAGCTTCAAATGTTTTGATGGACCCAATTTCTTCCATTGAAAGTAAATGGATCAGTGACAAAAGCAGATGCCACATGGGATGCCAACTTGGCCATGTAAAACAAGGTCATGACTTGGCCATGTAAAACAAGGTCATGACCTGGCCATGTAAAACAAGGTCATGACCTGGCCATGTAAAACAAGGTCATGACCTGGCCATGTAAAACAAGGTCATGACCTGGCCATGTAAAACAAGGTCAAGACCTGGCATGGACATGTGAATATAGATTAACTATGTTCATCAGATAGAAAAAAAAATCACAGAGGTACCGTATATGGTTTTAAAATGTGTGTATAGTATTATAGCAGTGAGTTTTTCAAGCAATACCTGTAGTCTTCAATATGTCAGTTACCAGGTGTCCTCATCTCTTAGCCTACATTCACTGCCAATATATACATAGCCACATTACATAGGTACTGTACAAGGCTATACTGTATGTAGATCCAGCACTTTAAACAGCTGGACAGTTTTGGTCAGACTCAAAAGCATGACAAAGTTCTCCATATTAAACAACTGTGTATAAAGTATAATACTGAGTATACGGTAATGGCAGTAATACATGATACAAACTTTAGTCAATAGAATCCAGGATATGTGCCCTTATGTAAGGGCTCGTTCACATCTGCGCCCGGTCTCCGTTCTGCAGGTTTCCGTTTCCTGCACAAAACAGAGGCAGGAGACGGAAACCTGCAGGACTCTCTCACCCATTCATTTGAATGGGTGAGAAAGCTGTCCAGCCGTGAGCCGTCTATCCGGGGTTTTTAATCCAGACATAGAGTCGGACATGCAGTACTCTGTGTCTGGATTAAAAAAACGGTTTCACGGCGGAGAGCATAAAATGCTCACCGGCGCTCACGGTCGGACCCGGTCTGTGGTTTCTGTCTTCTTGCATGCAGAAGACGGAAACCACAGAACGGAGTGTCAAACGCAGGTGTGAACCTAGAGTCAGACGTCTACATTACATACAGTAAATCTAAAGGCTAATTATACCTATTGTGTATGCTATTATAGGGAGTCTGAACATCCTGATCCCAGTGCAGGGTAGAGGGAACACCCGGATGGTCCAGAATAGATACACCCTATGATGGGTTGGGAAAAGGGGTATCTGGGTCTATATTTGATTCAAAAACTATAATTTATTGAGTGGACTTGTTATCTTGAACACAGCATATCCATCTCGACATCTTGAGCTGGTTCAGACCCCAAGGCTATTCCGGAAATTAACAGTCCTAATAGCTATACCCAGTCCATATATACTGTGGTGTTCCCAACAGAAATCAAGTAGCATGGGGGTGTAGTCATCTCTATACCCTATTCATGCATTAATTGTTAGAGGAGAACAGGACTGAGGGAGCTTCTCCATTTGGGCCATTTCTTCTTTTTTTTCTGGAAGTGGACAGAGTTTTTATCCCTTAATCTACCAAAAGGTGTCATTTTGTTTTATATGCACCAACACTGTTGCTTACAATAGTCAATGCTTAGAGTCTATTGGACGTCCTATCCTTTAAAGATATTACTAAAAGTTATATTTTAGTTTTTCATTTCTTTAGCTACTATTCGAATTTATGATTATGATAATTAGGAATGGAACTTTACCCACAGACTTTACCCCTCTGTGATTTAGATTGTTCTAGTGCAGTTGGAAAATTTTTTTAATTCCCATGAGCAATAAGTTCTGTTAGATTTGGTGTCTCATATGCTAATTATTCTCTCTACTGCGGATGGTGACATGGGGGTGTGATTCTAAATTCTGACATTGTCCATTTCTAATTGACCAATGTTCATCCAACAAACAAAACGGTACTTACTGCTGAGGAGTGGTGGGGGTTAGACAAAAAATTCCATGTGTACCAGAAACAATGGAGTGATGCCTACTATAGAATGCAAAGAACTGGAGCTGCTAGAGGTGGTAAAAGGTCATCTTTAAAGGCAATTTAATTAGGGGTTACTAATTATCTAATTAATGAAAAGCCAATAACAGTAGCACTGCAAGTTATCAGATGTGACGATCTTCTGTTCATGGATTTACTTCACTACTATAGGGCCATGGAATCGGTAGGCCAAACCACTGACTCGGATTTGTATTTTTTCACATCCTGACTCTGACTCCTTCATAAATGGCTGACAGTCACGGTTATGCGGATCCAGAGGAGCTCCTCTAACTCATTAAAAATTTAGTGATTAATTTCTTATAAAACTATATATATATATATATATATATATATATATATATATATATTTATTTTTTTTAAGCTACAGTTGGGATCAGCAATGGCCTTCTCCTCTGTCTCATACATGCCTAACAATATGTATGGTCTATATTATTGAAAGCGTTCTCCGGCCTTTCTAAATAGCTGTAACCCATACACAATGCCTTTAACCCATACACCTTACCTTCAGAAAATTCCTGTGACGGTCTCCATTACTCCCAGACAAGTCTCTATGGATGAAAATGTCACTGTAGCCTACAGAGGCAATGCTGACTAGAGAACAAGGACCAATTTATGAAGGCAAGTATACTGTAAGGATTTTCCAAATTTGCCCTCATTTTTGAAAAAATCTTCCTTTTTTGTATGTGTCTGGTAAGAAAAGAGAAAACCCCCAAAACCAACTGATCCTACAATACTGGAGGCAAATGAACGAGAGGAACCTGCCAAGTCTTATGTACTATTATCATCGCTCTACACCTTTCTATCAGCAAAACACCTCTCTATTAATGAGCAGTTGCACAGAATGTGGGCAGACTCGATACTACTATCTTCTTGTTTTTCACTTCCATACTAATGGCTTTGGCAGCAAGCAGTTAATTTATTAATTAACCTCGCTATTCGTTGGGAAAGAAAGCAGTAAAACAATGCCGTCCTGGAAGTGCGATTGCCGTACTCCTAGGTCCCTGTTTGCACAACGTGTGGCAGAGGAAAGGAGTCTATGCTGTTTCTAATTATTCCAATTATCATGGCACACTATGAAAACTTGATTAATAACACTGAAGATATTGTTGTGGCAATTAGCCATATGGTGGTGGGACTTTATTCTGTCACGATTTAGCCATTAGCATCTACTTATGTTTGTCAGAACAGTGCATCCGTGACAAGCTGAAGTTCCGCTCACCTTGCAGAGTCCCCAGTGAGCGACACTAGAGAACGCTCTATTCCTACGAGCCCCTTTGCCTGAGTAAATTTTTCATGTAGCATCCGGTCTGATTGGGGACAAATGTCAAGTAGCGTATGTGATTACCCATCAAACTAGTGTTCTCAAAAAAGTACTAGGTAAACTGTCTGTCAACGTAAACTATTTTCAGCATCAACAAGAAGCTGGCTGTGCAGATTGTTACGTAGGAAGGTCCTAATAAGGATCGCGCTACCCAAGGATCAAATCCTCACATGGCTAACACATGTTTGATGTCAGATGTGCCACATATTGCATTTAGATTGACCTCTTTGGGGGATCACAGAACAATGAGATGCTGAAGTGGGGAGCTCCATAATCATCACATACAATGTTAGGTCTCCAAACAATGATCCCACCAAATGTTCTAAGATTTGTCATCGCACAGACAGACTAACAAGTCAGATTTTGTACAAAAACTACAGTCTATTATTTAAAAAGTGTTATTTGAGTGGCAAGATCTTTATAACTCTCATAAATACAGTAACAATACAGAATATATATTAGCCAGTATAACAACTATTGAAATTGAATATACACAATCTCCTTGTAACCACTTTAGTATTTGGTCCATTTACCTTACTGAATTGCGAGAACCATAACTTTTTTATTTCAGGCTGGCATTGCTATATTCTTATCGTTTTTAAGTATCATTTTGGTACACAAAATGTTGCCCTTAATTTCTATGAATATTACAGTTTTAGAAAAAATGGGCAGGAATTTAATTCCACCATATTGTAGTTTTCTGTATTCACTATAAAATATTACTCCGCTGATGTTCAGGGGAAAAGGGAACAAACACCTTCTTCCTTGTGATGCCATGATTGATATTAATTGCAGGACCACAAGGGTTAAACGCCACCTCTGGTCCTGGCCATTGCTGGAGCTGACGGCTGCCTATCAGTGCCAGCTTCTGCTTACGTACCTGCAGTTGCAGTGATGAAGTGGTGCACAAACATGGATTTAAGAGATACTGTGAAACCTCTTAGAGAAAACCACCAAAAATTGCATTAAAAAGTGGTCTTCTAGGGAGACGGTCTTCTCAAAGATGATGTTTAACATGGAAAACTGAAAATCTGTCACAGAAAATATGGTGTGGGTAAGGTGGTCTTCTGGGGAGGTTTCACTGTATATGCACATTTTAGGTCATAAACAGCTACCAGTTTAATATATAGCTAAAAGGGATTATGTCACCACAAAATGACCTATTTCCAAGCAAGAATCACAACGTTGGCATTTTCCATGTCATTGTGATTTGGCCTCAGCAGTCCGCAGCAGCTGCTGACGTCATTCAGAAGATCAAACGAGTACCAAACAGAACATTGGGAGACCACCAGACCCCATGAAAGAGTCCAAGAGAGGTGAGGAAAACTATTAAGTTTACTGACGTTTGCTGGGCCTTTCCTTATTATGCTCTGTGGTGTAATAGTAAACAGCTAGGAGAACCTTCAAATAAATCAGTGAAACGGGGCAACATGGTGGCTCAGTGGTTAGCACTGCAACCTTGCAGAGCTGGAGTCCTGGGTTCTAATCCCACCAGGAACAACATCTGCAAGGAGTTTGTATGGGTTTCCTTCCATTCTACAAAAACATACTGATAAGAAAAAAAAAAAAGAAAAAGTACACTGTGATCCCTATATGGGGCTCACAATCTACATAAAAAAAAAATAAAATAATTAAAATAAATAATAATAATAATCGGTAAAACAAATGAGCGGCTCGCCCATCTCTAGAGCAGATAGGCTCTTAAATTACCTACTGCGACTAGTGGATTTTATGTCTTCTATGTGTAACTAAATTTTCATGAAAAGTGAAATATGTGCAAGGTCTTGGTGGGCAGCTTGTTCTAGGACTGTAGAAGCCTTCATACATGGTATCTTATCAGTTTTTTGCTACTAATAAGAAGATAAAACACAAAGGGAAAAAAAAATCTATGAGCACAGTCAGTAAAGCTGCTTGCCATCTTTGAATAATATCCCAGCTGTAATGACACAAGTAGCCAGAAGTAGATACACGTGCATAGGAGACTTTGCTTATGTTGTTAGGTGTGAGATTTGCAGAATCCTCAGTCTTTTGCACACAGCAACAGTGTGAAGACATATCTGTGGAGGCTGTGAAAAGAATCAACCCCTTCCCTCTCCATTCACTGTATGATGACAGAAAAGGACTGGCCTCTACACTCACTTAGCTAAGCAAGATGGAGTTAAGGACGGACTTCCTTGGTGATAAACTAAACATCACAGATAACTCACAGGGGAACATAACAGACAAGCCAACAGTGTGCTGTATTCATCGGCTTTAGGCTTATCAGCTTTCTAGTATATATAAAACCGCATATTCATGAAGACGTGAAAGGTCCTCTTTACAGTGAATCACATGCTCTATGAAATGAGATTAAGTTGTCTGAAAAGTTAGTGAATATTTCCACATTTCATTCGGCATCCAAACAAATTATTATATTAGAGAGTGGTGGACATACATGTAGCTGGTTATTGCAGTCCATTCAGTGAATTTAACAGGGTTCAAAGATTATAAAAAATATTCTGTTATTTGCCCCGTCCCCAAGAACAGCATTACTCTCTAGACCATTAGATGTATCTGGTATTGCTGCTTATACTCATACCTGAATGAGCTGCAGTACCATACACAGCCTATGGACAAGGGTGGCACTATCACTGAGAACTTATGCATGGGCATTTGTTTGAAATAGTCCTATAAAATTAGTTAAAATGCCTGTAATAGACATAATTCCAGCTTTCTAGCAATCCACTTGAATTTGTTCTATAAAGCCCCAGGGCTTGCACCACAAGTATAGTGAGTCCAAATACTCTAGTATTCTCCTTTGCTTTAATGGTTTAGTGCTGCTTTTATACGTTAAGTACTACTTCTATTATGTTCAAACACATTTAGACCCAATAAGCAGACAGGGAGAAGTCGACATATAACATTACAGACATTAAAGCAGATCACACTTTTTTCCCCCCATCTAAAATAGACAGTATCAGGCAGCCCCAGACACTATGTAAATCACACCTAATGAGCTCATTAACCTCCCTCCTTATTATCCATATTTAACTCATTCTAGTCTTTTATGGAGTGAATCATTAAAGCTGTTAATATGCAGGCAAGAGCGACACCTTGACTAGTTAAGCAGACAAGATACACAAGACTCCTTCTATTTGCCCTACAGTATCCCTTGCAAGATATAAGACAGCAATTAATTAAAGTCTATTTAGCCCTCGTGTAGCCTGTATAGGAAGGAAGTCACAAGTGAATAAGTAATATCTCAGGGCGCACAATATGCTAACAATAATGTACACGGTATATATCTGAGATATGTGATTGGGCCATTTACTATGCGGTACCCACAGGCTTTTATTGTGCAGGTGTATGGCAAAGGATTTTGGCAGAATGAAAGATGTAGGTTGCCATACTTTTATTGAGCAACGTAAAACTACAACAAAACCCAACACCATCTCCTTATTGTCTAGTCAAATACATGCAGGGTGTAACTGGAAGCTCCTGGGCCCCAGTGCAAAATCTGTTGTGGGGCCCTTTCCTACCATTATACCATTAGAGTATTGGTATATATTATGTGACAGAGGGACCCTTTGGGCCCCTGAGACTCCAGGGTCTGGTAGCAACTGCTACCGCTACACCCCTAAATATATGTGTAAGGAGGCAGAATACTCCCACATCACCAAGTACATGCATGTTTTAAGAAACACAGGAGCTGCCCAAGACTCCAGTCTCCTGTGCCATGATTACAAACAATTCCACACCATAGTCATCGCTATATAGCCCCCAAAAAGTATATAAATGTTATATTTGTATTTCTATATTTATCTCCATAATTAGAACAACCTGCACAATAATAAGATTTTTTTTCATTATTTAAAGTAAAAAAAAAAAAAAATGTATATGCAATAAGGGGTTATCCAGTTTCCAAAAATTATCTGGAAATACATCCACAGCAATGCTAAATACTAACTGTTCCCTTGTACGTCCTTTGCTTGGCTTTACTTTCTGCCCTTTGTATCACTGTTATTTTCATGTAGTGAAACTGTGGACAAACTACATTTCCTATGATTCACCTGCCTGCTCTCACTCTCTGTGTACCCCACCCTTCTCAACTTTCCCCTGCAATGAAATCACAGGTAATAAATAGAGATGAGCGAGTAGTGTTCGATCGAGTAGGTGTTCGATCAAATACTACGGTATTCGAAATACTCGTACACGATCGAACACTACTAGCTGTCGAAGTTTAAGGTGCGATGCAGAACCAGCGTTGATTGGCAGAATGCTATACATTCTGCCAATCAACGCTGGTTCTTCTCTTACCTTTAGAAGTCTTCTCCGTGCAGCGACCCCGCGGCGTCTTCCGGCTGGAATTCACTCTGCCTAGGCAGAGCCGACTGCGCATGCACGGGCATGCCCTCGCATGCGCAGTCGGCTCTGCTCAGGCGTCGGGCCGGGCAGAGCCGACTGCGCATGTCCGTGCATGACTGCGCATGCGCAGTCGGCTCTGCCTAGGCCCCGATGCCTAGGCAGAGTGAATTCCAGCCGGAAGACGACGCGGGGACGCTGCGCCGAGAGAAGACTTCAAGGAGAATCCAGCCCGACCGTCCCTTGTGGACTTGGTAAGTATAATTTTATCGAATTGTGTGTACCCCTGAAACAAGCATTTCCCCCCATAGACTATAATGGGGTTCAAAATCCGTTCGAACAGTGTGCGGCTGTTCGAATCGGATTTCGAACCTCGGACATTTTAGTGTTCGCTCATCTCTAGTAATAAATCATTCCCATATCCAAGGTCACATGCTGCAGTGTTGTTTCATTTGCAACTTCACAACCCCCCACCCCTGTGAGCAGCAAACACATCCAGCTATGAATTCCTGTCAGTTTCTAGGGTCTGGTACTTGTAAGACACTCCATGATTTCCTTATTGTGGACAGGTTATTAGACAGTGAAACTACATGTATGAAATGATAACCTGGCCATAATAAGGAAATCAGGAACTAAGGAAATTAGTAAGTGACAAACCACAGAAAATTTCTACATTCATTGTTGTATCCTTTAGCAACCTAACAAGAGTGTTATCAATAAGGTGGTTAGTGAAAATCTATACGGCTAAGATCCCATGTAATGGGCTGCAGAAAAAAAAAAAAGATCGATTCTTGGAAAACTGTGGCAGAAACACATTGAGGTTTTTCCTGCAGCACTTTTCATAGAAAGTCCACAGAGTTTTCCTCTGCGAATGTTCTTCTTCAATTATACCTGTAGGAAAACCGCCGGCGTTTCCATAGGTATAATTGACATGCTGAGATTTCGAAAAATGCAACAGTTTTTGAAGTTGCAGTTTTAGGCCGGGGCTCTGGCCTAAAAGCCTTAGGGCGGATTCATACCTGTGCCTGGTCTCCACTTTCAGGTTTCCGTCTTCTGCCTGAGAAACTGGACAGGAGACAGAAACCTGCAATCCCTTTTCAAACCTATTCATTTGAATGGGTTTGCAAAGTGTCTGCCAGTGAGCGTCTTCTGGTCTCCGCAAAGAAACAGTTTTTTTAACCGGACACAAAGTCGGACATGCAGGACTTTGTGTCCAGTTAAAAACAAAACAAAACGGTTTCGCCGCTCACGGGCGGACACTGACTGCCGAGTTTCCGTCTCCTGTCGGCAGAAGACGGACACCTACAAAGCGGAGACCGAGCACAGGTGCGAACCTGCCCTTGATTAAATGTGCAAATTTTTTTTATAATTGAATTGCTTACAAGATTAACTTTTATGTTCATAGGAAAATCCCTTTAAGTCTGAGTTGCTTACACTGCCCCCTAGTTGGAATGATCTTGTAATTGCAGAATTCTAGCACAGGAATACACTCTAGTAAGAAACAAGCGTAGATTCTCACTGTTAGGATACAGATACTGCATAGCATTGAAACTTTGAAGTCCGAGCTCATCACGGACTGCGGATGAAATGATGCCACCTATAAAATATAATATATAAGCCTCTTTTCCCATGATTATGGAGGTCATGCTCTTCACTTGTCTTTCTATGGACTCACATAATTATCAATCTAACAGCTTCTACCATGTCACTTATAATGTAAAATTATTGATCATAAAAAGGGTTAGAGAGAAGATTACGGCTTGGCTTCCTTTTCCCATTTCTTGGTTATTTTGTGTCTTCAGCTTTTGAGGCATAAGGTCAGATGTGAGTGAATTTGTGCTATCTGCAGCTAATGATTTCCAGTTTCTTTACAATCATGTACTAATGTGGCTGTGTAATGGCCTATTGATGAAGAGACAGATGTACCACTAGTCATTCCCCACACATTTGCATTAACAAATCATCACTTAATTGAAGCTAATCTAACAAGTTTATGCTACTTAAATAAAGTTCCTTTCCATAAAAGATGCCACAGTGAAACGCTACAGAATACTGAAAAACTTACAACTACACTTCTCATCCTCCTCCTTAATGGCGGAGAACTATTTTACTATTTATTCTGTCTAAACAGCAAAAAGGATGAAAATCAGGAACATAAAAAGGAAGAGAAAATCCATCTGACTGTTTTCTGGCATGTCCGAGTCTTCTGTAAGGAGCAGATACAGTATTTGTGTTCCTCACAATACTGATATTTAGAGGTGTAACTTTAGAACACAATGAAAAATCTCTAATTTTTTAGAGGGAGAAGTCTCTCTGACCTCCATAGGTTCCAGAGTCCAAGTATAACAACAATATTGAAGATATATTTCAGTATGTCAAGACGTTATATGAAAAGTGCAAATACTGCCCATATCAGAAGTTTTGCATTTTCCCTAAAGGGACTCTATTACTTGGATATACCCCCAAAATATAGTATCTTAAAGATAGTGGTTACTATAACATGCCTCAGCATACACTAGCAGCTCCTGCCAAATGGGCCTGCTAAGTGATGACTAAAGAAAGGTCTAAGTAGAATGAGTGCTACATGCAGTCTTAATGCACAAAGCAAAGTCCATAAACACATAGGGGAGTCTATAGAAGAAACTGACTGGCCCATACAGAGCCTTGACCACCACCCAACTAACCTCCTTTGGGATGGATTAGAAAAGAAATTGTGAGCCAGGCTCCCCTGTTCAAAATCAGCCCCACAAACACTTTTCTGGATGAATGGTCAAATATTCCCAACACTTCAAAATGTTGTAGAAAACTTTTCCAAAAGAGTGGAGCTGTTTTAGCTGCAAATCAGGGACCAAATCCATGTTAAAGAGATTGCTGGAGACCCCAGTGATCGGACATGTATCCCCTGCCCTGTGAATAGGGAACAAGTGCATATAACAGGACAATTTAAGTGGGGGACAGAAGTCTCCGCTGTTAATATTCCGACTCTTAGTCTACTCTATGGACACACAACTGAACTAAAGTGGAGTCTGTGACATCATAAATAGCCTGAACAGCAGCAACACAGGCTGGGGAATGAGACGTCTGGCCCCCTGCTCTGCAAGACTTATAATCAGGGTGCCCCAGGGGATTATCATCTATAGGGTAGGCAATTTTATACTATAAACTATATACTATAGTTTTGTATCCCCACATAACCCCTTTAGACTTCACTCCCAGTTTAATCCCAAGGCCAAATCTGTAGTAACAAAGTGGGTCCACATCTTGTTCAGAAGGTGCCCAATACCCAGGTTGTATGTGCCCACACCACTGCTGCAAAAACTGCATCTTCATATAACAGAGTAAGGCTACTCTATTCTAAATTGTGGATTTCTGAACAGAAGAAAATATATAATTTCTCTTTATTTAGTTATGATTTATTTTTTTATTATTTTTTTTTCTTAATACAACCCTATATAGTAAAAGAGAACGTACAGTAAATGCTCTTAAGACACAGGTGAACTGCGGCAACCATACAACAAAAGCCTGTGGATTTATTAGCTCTTAGACGCTCAATCTCATCAGTGTTATGACCTTAATTGGGAATCTCAAGGGATGGCTAAAGAACCCGAGGTGAGGAATGTGGGTTATTAACACATTTATATCTGCAAATTAATGTTGTTCAGACTTCTTAGGAATAGCATATTTAATTATGTGAAGGGCTCTTATTATAGTGCGAGATTACTCTGTGTGTGTATTTTCAATTGACAAAAATCTGAATCCCATTTCCAGGGACACTTTACTGCTGGGCAGGTGCATGTATACTTGAAACACGTGGCGAACCCTTGACATAGTAAAACCTAATCACAACACACAAGGGCACGATAAGAACATTTCTTCTACTCCAAAGGCAGATTTTTTTATTTTAAGGTTGTGTTCTAACACTGAGGCTGCCATATGCGGACATAACCCTATTTGTACACAGTGGCCAATAATCACATCATTATGCAAATAATATATATGTTTTACCTGCTTTATCATACAGATGGGGTTAGAGGACATAGGACAACTTTACTTTTTATTTTAGGCACTGACCATCCAATACATCTGTAACTGTATTCATTTATTTGGGGATAGGGATATAGAACAATGACTTTATAAAATGGTTTAAAGGATATAACTTCTGTTAAACAGATGTGGAAATAGGTTTATATACTCATATGTTCTGGGACATAAACACTATACACAAGTGTTAGTGCATGTAGTCTCCCAAAAAGGAAAATAGTCTCTAATTCAACTAATATGTGCTTATGCCAACTTGATCTTTCTGGAAACTGAAAGTTACTTTTTTATCCTAAAATTACATTTTTGTGCTGATAAAATAATGCATCGACGTGTTAGCCACGAGGTGCCTCTCACATACCTCCCAACTTTCGAACAATAGAAAGAGGGACAAAATGTGCAGCGCACATATAGCGTCGAAGCAAGTTTAGCTCCACCCTCTTTTATGTTGTCTCCACCCATTCTCATTCATTTTCCATGTGCCCTGACACAGTTTATGGATTTATCAAATCTAACTTGTAAAACATTTTTTTGCAGACTCACTCACAGGACAGAAGTTTTACACTTAAAGATATACTCCAGTAAAAAAAATATTTTTTCCCCCCTATTTGAAAATGAGCCTGTTTGTAATATAGTGTTATCGAACAACTTATATGCTCCTCTCTGGAGCACAAACCTCTCTGCACCTCTTATGTGCAGGGTTTCTTGTATGAACAAGTCAAATTACAATACACAACTATTAAAGTTCTGATCTGACTCCCACAGACCTGCACTGTTACTCTGTTTCCTGTATATACAGAAGTTCACAGTGTCCAGAGGGAAGATCAGTTTTTCAGAGGAGACAATACATAGTAACATTACACTATAGAAGTTACTGAAGTGCTTCTTTACAGATTTTTCAAACATTGTGCCGCATTTGATAAATTTGGCCCATGCCAATGCAGACTCCAACAAAAATGACTCTTCATGATAAATCTCACCTACAGCTTATGCTGGGGGATTCCTCTTTACCCTTGGCCTCTGATGGAACATGTAGTGCAGCTCCATATTAGGAACCCTAAGGCCTCCATTTAATAATTCCATAATTCATCATAAGCAATTATAAAGATACCATCACCTGCACTTACAATCTACATCTTAATTGTAGTTTCTCGTAATATACAGTAAGCCTGTCCTAAATAATTGGTATCTGCATGAATATCTTGTGCTCTGACAAGTGAGTACAGCACGTATTATTTTCCATCACAATAAGACATAATATAAAAAACCCTAATATATATTTTCTTTTGAAATCCATCAAAACGTCCATTTCTTTTCCCCATCTCCCCCTTTCTAAATGACAATACAGAATGTTCTATAGTAGTTTTTTTTCTAGATTTATGTTGCTAAATCCTCTTCTGTTCCCACAGCAATTTGACGCCGCGGTATCTGATTACCTTTCCTCCTCGTCTTCTACGCAGGTACATTTTTATTTTTCGCTACTGTTTTTTATTCTGTAAAGTGCTGTAGGCTTCCAGGATAGCTCATAAATCACATTGTAACAGAGAACAAAAGATAAATAACCAGGTTTAATTTCGCCTAACGAATAGTTTATAAGCAATACAATGCTAAACAATAGGAGCTTGAGCATATCCTGCCCGCATGTTCTTCATGATCTTTTTATATGCTAACTCGCAACGCTAATTATGGATCTCGCAAGTCAACTTCTGTTTTCCACGACTATGAGTTGTATGTAAAACATGCTTTCTCGTTGAAACAATTACCATTAATCAAAACAGGGAGTTAATACCACTCAAGTCCAACCTACCGCTGTGCCCGGCAATACATCAAACTGTCTGTTGTCAAACACACTAAACAAACTTTAACAGCCTGTTTTCACTAGAAATAACAGGGAAAGTGCTTGCCATGTAATTTTTGTATTCAAATTGCTATTCCAGTAATTCATTTTGTTGTAGGATTTAACTGTACGTACTCAATCATAGTCCAAAGCAGACAGATCCATATTTGGCTGAAGCTTTGGAAATTGCTCGTACTGATAAATGAACTCTTTCAAACAACTGGTTTCCCTGTAACTTTTAGATGAATTAGCAATGTGTTCAGATGAGAAACAGAAACGTTACTTGATGCTGTATTTAGGACTTGAGAGTGTGAGAGAAGGAAGTTGTATAGGGGAATGGAAATATAGACAAAAGCTACACAACGGATTAATTATTAATTCTGGTTACACTGATTTCAAAGTCATTCATATACGCACTGACCCAAATGTTACACAGCAACTATATGAATGGCTGACCCTGTAATGTAAAGACAGGCGGAGTCCCTCACCTGTTAGAGGAAGATCCGTTCATATGCTCAGTTAGGCTAAGGCTCAATGTAGCGCGCTGAAGCCAAAAACCACTGTGGAAAAGACTGTGGTAGAAACACATTGCATTTCTCGGAAAAAGCCAGTGTTTTTGTTTGTTTAACGGACATGCTTCGATTTCCAAAAACGCAACAGTTTTGAAAGTAGCAGCATTTCTGCTGCAGATTTTCAGATAATCAGAATCCCATCCACTTTG
The DNA here is from genome assembly GCF_031893055.1 of Leptodactylus fuscus. Taxonomy (NCBI): domain Eukaryota; kingdom Metazoa; phylum Chordata; class Amphibia; order Anura; family Leptodactylidae; genus Leptodactylus; species Leptodactylus fuscus. Next base: position 174,169,279 of record NC_134268.1, on the reverse strand, counting down.
AAGGGACTGTAAAATGCAACAATTTTTGCTGCAGAGTCCCCTTTGCGGCCAAATCGCGGTGTTTATGCTATGTAGGGCCCCAGCTTTAGGCTGAGAACATACGACCAGACATACGACCAGACCATCAGGCAAATTCCACGGCATGTATTCCTGAGAGTAGGTTTATACTGTGCATTTTTGCTCAAAAACATATACAAAAATGCATGTGCTATTAGAGAAAAATCACATGCATTTTTGAAAATACATTTGCTTCTTTTCAAAAAAGCATGTGGTTTGTCTATAAAAATCTCTCTATGTCTAAGTTTTTGAGCAAAAAACACACTGAATAAACACACCCTGAAGGCTGCAGCAGCAAAACTCAGCCAAAGGCTACGGCCCTACATTGCAGGAAGGAAGTATTTCTTATTGCAGATTTTGCTGCAGTTTTTTGTGCCAAAGTCAGGAGCCTATTTAAAAGGGGTTGTCTGGGATAACTGGAAATCCCTACACTAATCTAAACACCCTCCCCCTCCTACTTTCTAAATAACCTAATTAAACAAAAATGTATAGTTACCAATATTCCTGGGGTGCCCTCCAGGGGCATTTTCTGATTATCCGGTGACTATTCGTTTCCCCTTTTCCAGAAACAGATCCTCACTACTACTCCCCCCATCCACCCAATTATACTTACCCTCTATGCTTCTTCTTGGGGGACGGCTCCTCTTTCTTTTCTAACTGCCACCACTTCTCCCAGCGTTGCTCTGCGCACTGCTGCCGATAATCAACTACTACTGTGCAGCTTAAGCAGTAGAGGTGGATCATCGCTGCAAAGAACAGAGCAGCGATGGAGAAGAGCGCAAGCAATTTCACAGGGAAGTAAGTATACTGTATAATGAGGTTGGTGGTTGGGCTCAGTAGGTAGGGTAGGGCGGGATAGCTAGAGAGACAGGGAGAGGGTTTATTGGAGGGAGAGAGGAAGAAGGGGAAGTGAGGAAGGCGGAGCGAGGAAGGAAGGGAGAGCTAGGAAGGAAGGGAGAGCTAGGAAGAAAGGGGGAGTAAGGAAGGCGGAATGAGTAAGGAAGGCGGAGGAAGGAAGGGGGGGTGAGGAAGTATCATAGCAAGAAGGTGAAGCATGTAAACAAATGCAAGAGATACTATGAGCTCCCAGAGACACCAAGAAATCACTCAAAACATGGCTGAAGGCAAATGGGTGGATTTATTAACCCGTTAATAGCTCTAAGACATTTTTTTTTTTTTTTAAAACATTCTTTGCCCAGAAAAACCCTTTAACAGAAGGAAACCATCTAAGAGCTTCATATATATTTACCATTCCTGGAATCTGACTAATGCCATTATTAGTCAACCTGCTTTGTCCAGAGATGTAGGAATCTGTCATGTGATGGGTCTGGCACTTCATTATTTTAATTTTGCTGCTTTCAAAAGGAAAACTTGATGCCAGGGCCAACTTTACAGGCCATATTAGCCAACTGGTGGCGGCTACGATGAGGTTTTGATCATTGTCACGTTATGACATCATATCTATATTTGCATTTCCAGCAGTTCCTGCTTATCTGTATTACTATAATTCCTTGCTTCATGAACAGGAGCCGCCTATTAATAAGCTCAGAAGTCACACACAAATAAAATCCTCTGCAGTCAGTCATTTGTTTCAATAATTGTATCTTGACTATAGGACGTCATAAACAGCTGCTTGTACCCTGCTCACAAATCTGCAGGCCAACAGCAGAAATCCAATGGGTTAGGTTATATCTAGAAAAAAAGGATGTATACTATGAAGGGGTTTCCTTATGACATATTGACGCTAGGTTCACACCTGCATTCACGGTCTCCGTTCTATGGTTTCAGTCTTCTGCATGCCAGAAGATGGAAACCATAGACCGGGTCCGGCCGTGAGCGGCGGCGAGCGTTTTAGGCTCTCCGCCGCGAAACCGAATTTTTTTTATCCGGACACAGAGTACTGCATGTCCGACTCTGTGTCCGGATTATAAAACCCGGTTTCGCGGCGGAGAGCGCAAAACGCTCACCGCCGCTCACAGCCGGACAGCTTTCTCACCCATTCAAATGAATGGGTGAGAGAGACTCCTGCAGGTTTCCGTCTCCTGCCTCTGTTTTAGGCAGGAAACGGAAACCTGAACCACGGAGACCCGAACGCTGATGTGAACGAGCCCTGATTCCAAATCTCTTCCACAGCTCCTTATACGGTGCCCTCCCATGTATTGGAGCAGAGAGGTCAGAACGCCATATCAGAACCTCTAACATAACACCTCTTTACAATTCCTCCCATGTAGCACTAGCAGAATAAGGGCGCAGATATGTGTATGGCATTTGTAGCTGTAACACATCACTTTTTCAGGAAGATTGCTATTACTAACAATTTCTAAAAGCAAAAAACTGGCCACGGAATTTTATTGGAATTTCTTTACTGTAATTAAAATGAAAACTAAAAGTGCTCTCCAAATTGTACTTTTTTTTTCTACTATGAATTTTAGATTTTCCAGGTTAGCTTTTCCAAGAGAAGATGCTCAAGCTTTAGTGATTCTACTAGATGACATTTGTGTGAGAATTTATACTCAATATAAAGGACACTTCAACAGGGAGGATACTTGTATTATATCAAATACATACATACATATATATATATATATTTATTATAGGTGTAGAGATAGATAGATAGATAGATAGATAGATAGATAGATAGATAGATAGATAGATAGATAGAGTGAGAAGGTAGAGTGCTGGTGTCCAGATATATCAGTCCCAAGTTTCTAAAATATGAGTGGTCCAGGGCAGATCTGGAGTAGGCCTCAGCCCATGTGTAGATCCTTGGCTCACTACTGGGCCAGAAAAGGCTGCAGATCCTGCATTCCAGGGCAGTTCCATGAGGTAAAAGGAGGTGTATGGTTCTGTCCTGTAACCCTGAGTCTGGTGAGACTATATTGTTCCTCTTTTGTTCGTGTGGCTGCAAGTAAGCCACATGTATAGTTAGGTTATCAGTTCTGTTTAGTTAGTTGCTCAGGCGAGCAGTTTTTTATTTTGTTTTTGCCTGAAGTTAAGGCTGTATTTTATTTTGCTCATTTTGTGCCTGAAGTCAAGGTTTATTTATATTCCTGTTTTTTTTTTCTAAATAAAACAGTTTGCTGCATATTGTGTTCCTGTCTTGACTATTTGGGTCCGCACCACTGCTTCTTCCGAGCTAACCGTCCCACAATACATACATGCACACACACACATATATACATACTTATTTATTATTTAAAGGGGTTTTCTCATTATCATACCTATACAGTACATTTGTAGACAACTAGAAGTTAAACATTTTTGCAAATAGAAGTAACTCAAAATGTTGCAGATTTGTCTCTAACCATCTTAGTGGTGACAGTCTTTTGTCTTGATCAGTTGCCAATGTATATGACCATGAAAGCAGGGGCTTTCTACGTTCCGGTATTGGCCATGATTTTCTTATTGCAGACACGTTATCAGGCAGGGACACTCCATGTATGAGGACATAACCCAGCCACAATAAGGGAATCATGACTGGTTTTCTAACAAGTATCAGACCATAGTAAGATCCTGCATATATGGTTATATTTATTGCCAACCTATCAAGACACCAGACTGTCACCATAAAGATGCATTAAAACTGCATTTAAAAAAATTATTTCTATTTGCATATATTTAAATGTCTACAAATAATATACTGTAAATATATATATATGTATATATATTTCACATTTGTGTTCATGTGCAATCTCTTTAAGAGCAATGAAATGTATTGATGTTCTTTATCCTACCTCAGCGACACAAACCATAATAACCCAGTAACAAGTAGGTATCGGATGTGACAAGACATGGAGGATATTGGTGAAGAAGGAAAAATTCTCTGTGATATAGGAATACTTAAGAAATATCCAACCAAACCAATTGTAGAAACTCTAATATTGGCCTTACTCGACAGGAAATGATTTTTGTGTAAATTAAACACCATAATAGTCATAAAAAAATAATCATAAGAAATGATGATTAAAAATAATAATAATAATATTACATGCCTATTCTTTTTATTGTGTCCCATGAGAAAATGATGACAATTTATATTTATGATGATCCAGGAGCAATGTCTTTATTATGATTACCTATTCTATTACTCTTATTTGATAGAAATAAATTGAGTTAAAGAGGAAAAGTCTTTATTATTTATTACAATTTATTATTATGATTTTGATGCGATGCTATAAAAACTAGACTACATTAATGTCTTTCTAATGATTACACTGCTATTTTTATTATTAAAATGCTTCACTAGGGATCCAGAGAAAAATATTATTACTATTATTTCTAATTGATACTAAGCATGATACATGAGGAATCCGATCATTAATACGTTTATTGGTATTATTTTTTTCTGTTTTAAGTTATGCAATAAATAGAACAATACTCAGTCGTGAAACTATTATCTCTATTTTCTAATGAAACCTCTAATGAAAAATAACAACTAGAATTATTATTAGGAACAAATACATAAATTTCATACTATGTTGATTAACCAAAAAGAGTGTAATATATTTGTAGGACCATACATAGTATATGCTACAGAAATATAGTAAGGAGTGAATTTTAACAATCATCTTCACATCTCATGTCACGGACCATTCACACACCGACTTGTTTGACTCTTAAGAAAGACTCAAAAAAAAAAAAAAAAAAATCACGTCACCTTCCCCCAAATAAAATGGTGCTCCATATGAAGCAGACACATGTCCATACATACATTATCACGTAGTAAAAAATAATCTGAGTATGAGCAATCCAAATAATGAAATAAAGAATTGAAAGTTTTAACCAGTGATGCTGAATCTTTGGGTTTTCTCTGTTTGTTCAAGTTCCTCCAATTCATGATCCAGATGTGGCCCATACACCTCACACACTTATTGTACATGCCAGGACACTAAACCAACTGCAATATGTATTCTGAATTGGTGAGATGTAAAAAATTTGCAATATTTCTTCTTGCAGACAATCATTATAGTCATATTAGTGATGGAGATCATATGGATACAGAAGAACTTGGTTAGGCGGATCACTGTGTTTTTAGGCTTAGGCCTCACATTGTGGAAACACAGCTTTTTTTAGTTGCAGATTTTGCTGCGGTTTTTAGAGCCAAGGTCAAGAATGGCTCCGAAAGCAATGTGCGTATCTAAGAAGCTCTAATACTCCTCTCTTCTGCTCAATACACTCCTGGCTTTTTCTCATAAAACTACAGCAAAATCGGTAAAAAAAAAAGAAAAAGAAAAAAGAAAAAAAGAGCTGTGTTTCCGCAACATGGGGCCTTAGCCTTTAGAGGATTTTTCAGTCTTCGAGCAATCACAATGCTTTACCAGAGGGATATCCATATAGGACTGCCTTAAGGAAATATTGTCATTTCAGCCTTTTATGGCTGAGATGTGAATACCAGTGTCTCATCCTCGCTGAGGATGTTAGGAGATACGTAAACAACCAACCGCGACTGTTCTACGTTGTTTCCATAAGTCCTATATAGGAACTACAGAGAAGTGTAGCTTGTGATTCTACACTGTTTCCGTAACACCTATCAATTTTTATGGTAGTTATGAAAAACATAGTATATCTGTGCAGCGGTTTCCAAAAATCCTTACCCAGTGGTCATCAGGGCGCCTGTCTGGCTGGGATGGAAGTTTCCCCATAAGATGTACAGAATACCCCTACAGTACATATAAGGTACCTATTCAGATGAGTTAACCGATGGATATATAGTACTATTACCGATCCCACAAGCTACGTCATTGCTTTCACATTTGTAATGTGAAACAGGAGAAAAAAGTAGCAATGATCTTAAAACAACTTTTTTTCTTCCACGCAATCATATACATACACAGACAACACCAGTAACCACAGGGGGATCGCTTCTCCCCTTGAAATACTGCAAATAAAGATGCCAGCTATTGAGTATATTTGTGGCGACTCCAGCAGCTGCTGTTAAATACCAGCTGGTGCGGCTGATTAAAATTACCTCCGAGTTGGTATTATAAAGACGCCTGGGCAGCGTCGCTGTATTAATGGATTATTGAGTGAGCGATGAAAACCTTGGCCAGCTGATGCGTTTTATTACAGATAGGCTTTATGATGTGTAATCACTGTAATATTTTACTACAGGAGGAAACTGGGAACAGGGGAGAGAAACTTGAATAATAACACCCTTCTGTTTAGCCCGTAAAGAGGTAGTGGGGGCCATGATGAGACCACTTTGCTTCTAGAACTCTCAATCAAATAATCTTTTATTGCTTTGTTATTAGGATTATTGCGCTACAAAAAGTGCTTCAAAGTTTAGACATGGTGTTATGAGCCATGGTGATGTTGGCACGGCACACAACAATACAGATGGGGCATTAATATCTGGATTTTAGCTTTTGGAAACTTGTACATTGATATACATGTACAGTTGTTACTTCTTTAAAGGGAAAGGAGAGCATTTCTAATTGACAAACATATTTAGTTTTGTGAGAATAAGGCTAGGTTGGTAAAAAAAACAAAAAAACCATGCACATGCTACAGACACAACCCTGTGTAATGAATGTTTCTCTTGTCCTAATATACCGCAATAAAATACATCTTTATCATATTATGTCCAAAAGTCCAAACAGTGAAGTCATAATATAAATGGGCACTAAACCTAGAAAACAATGTTGCACTAAACAAAAAAATATATATAAAATTGTCCTCACTATATGTATGTCTGTAGCTTTTTTTTGCATGAGCCTTGTGCAACCTTGCAGAAATCCGAAACGTTCCATCTTTGGGTGGAAACCAACTTAGCAGCTTTACCAATTGCTTTGTCCTACTGCACGGAGGCTCACATGACCGTCAGAACGTAGGGGAGCCCTGCTACGCTCCTGCTACATATACACAGTATTTCTTTCTGTGGTTCTAAATCTTAACCATAATATAAGACAATTAAGGTCCAAGGGAAAGAAGGACATAACGGTAGGAAACACTGCGATTTTGTTATTTTTTGTGTTACTTTCAGTACAGTCTTAATTAGAGATGGGCGAAGTTATTTACAACGAACTATATTCAACCCAAATATTCTAAATTGTTCTGTGCTTAACAAAACCAAACAATTTAGAATTCATCTTGGACTAAACAAAATGGTCACCATGACGCTCCTCATGCTCATGTCACCGCTGAGGTCCAAGCACAGGCCTTAGCGGTGATCCCGGGTGCATGACATTATAGAAGGTCACCAGATGCTGTGAGGAGGAAGACACAGACGGATGCCATGAGGAGACCCAAAAGAGGTAACAAAAGGAGAGTATAAAATGTGAGCCTCCAGAGTATAATAATTCCCTTTCCGGTTCTATCCAAGTTCGGAGTGAACAGGGGGTTCACTTTGAACACAGGACAAAACAAATCTTAGAGGCTCAGTCATCTTTAGGGTAAGTTCACATGGGTTTTTTGGGTCTAGTCCGGAGGAGGGTGTGTTTCCAGGCCGAATAGCGAGGTGACTCGGCCTGAATAATGAGCATCTCACTTCTTTTTTCCGGGAGCCGGAAGAAAAAGGACCTGAGTGGTTCCCATTGATTTCAATGGGAGATGTCTTTTTGGTCAGGGTTTTGAGGTGGATACGGCCTGAATAATGAGCATCTCACTTCTTTTTTCCGGGAGCCGGAAGAAAAAGGACCTGAGTGGTTCCCATTGATTTCAATGGGAGATGTCTTTTTGGTCAGGGTTTTGAGGTGGATATGGCCTCAAAACCCTGGCCAAAAAACTCTGTGTGAACTTAATCTCAATGGATATGATTAAGCATGTAAGAAAACTGGATTTATGGTCCTTTAAAGTGCATTCGCAAGGACCCCTCATATCGTAAGGAGCAGATTGCCCTTACATACACTTACGCACTCTAATATACTCTCAGATGTGTCAGTACAAGTTCAAACAAATTTTCAGTCTTTGGATGTAAACAGAAATGTATGCAATGACTGACAGCTGTCAGAGAAGCTGAAAATTACAGACATTTAAATGGAATGTACATTCATGAATGTTAAACCAGGAAAACCTTAAATGTTTTGGCCATTTAAAAAAAAAAAAAAAAATATATATATATATATATATATATATATATATATATATATATATATATATATATATATATTATTACGTGCATATATTTTGAGCTAAAATAAATTCTGCATCAAGCATTTATTATAAGAGTTGCACCATTTGACTTCTACAACTTGCATTTATTGCAATGCATTGCAAGCTGCAGAACAGCGATCACTGGCAAATTTGTCAAAGTCTCCGATGGGTCACCTCTCTTCTCTGTTTTCTAGAATATCTCCTAAATTGATTTAAGATAATTTATCAAGATTAAACTTGACTATGGTCAGGAAAGAGGGAAACTGGAGACTGAGCTCTCAGAAATGTAATAGTGACATTCTGCAGCTTGCTATGTAGTATGTATACGGTACATGCCAGGTGTAAAACCAATTGATTAAAAAACAATTACAAAAACACTTTTAGCCTGCAATACGTGCAAAACATTATCTAAAGGTGTCCATAGCCTTTAAAGAGTAACTTTCACCAACTCCCACTTTTTACATCCTTTAATCAATGTTGCTCCATTGATTTTGTCACAAATAGATTTTTTTTTTGTATAGCCCTCACTATTCCCAAGCAATCATCTTTGTTTCAGCACAAATATAATGTTGGCTGTCAAGTGGATGGTCCGTGTCGGTCTTCACCAGACCAGGACCTCCCACCTGACAGTAGAGGACCTAACTAACTATATTATATTGATTGCTTGGGAATGGTGGTGACTAGAGAAAAAATTCTGACTACATCAAAATCAGTGGAGCAGCACCTATTGAAGGAAGCAAAAGGGTGTCGTTGGTCAAGATGGTTAAAGGTCCTCGGGTTCTAGTTCTTTTTTTCATTACAAAGGAGAGAAGTACCATTTTTCTTTTTCTTGCACCAAATTGTCTTGTCTTACACCAAATTCAACCTGAATGAAGCCAGTCTGAATGCGGGCAGGACTGGTGGAAGTCGGTGCTACCATTCATTTCATTGGGAGTGCTGGAGATAACCGAATGCTGTACTTCAGCCATCTCCCAATGAAGTGAATGGGAGTGCTGACCACCACCAATCCCATCCACATTCAGCCTGGCTGCACTCAGGTTGAATGTGGAGAAGGACAAAGGTCCTAGAGACTTAACTTCGTGAGACAAACCCTTTAACCTGTAAGACTACATGAGAGCCCCAAAAAAGCATTGAACAAGGTATCGAAAGAAAGGGAAGCATGCAAAATCTAGACTGAAGCCATCTATTTTAAGGTCAGTTTTCCTTTGAGAACAATGCCAGCACTGAAACAGTCAATCATACTTTTACCGGGGCTGATACATCATTATTACATTTGAGGTCAATCGTTTTTAGGCCACAGTCCAAAGAATATATTCAAACACATTACGATTATTTGCTGTCTAGCAATTCAGACTGGAGGTCGCCTGGTCACAGGAAGCATTATTCTTCAGAAGAGAGCTCATTAATAAAATCAGATGATCAATGGAATATTTTTAAGTAGGTAATTGCACTTTTTAAAACTTAAATAGTTATAGGCTGCCATGAAGGAAAATATCAGGATCCACAGAGCACAGCGGAGAATTCAGAGGCTGGAGAACGTCTCTGCAATAAGCTGATACACATAATGGCTAAATAAGTAGTGAAATAACCTACATCATTAAATCCAAGAAATGCATTAAGAATCCCTCATATAGCTGGTTGTCTGAGGACATTCAAAAATTATACATTATGGCTTCTATAAGTATTTTCAGCAGGGTCTCATCAGTAATGTATTGCTGCCTAGCATTGTAATACATTAGGACAACCTTATCATGGACGGTCTCTTTCGATTAGAGCATACTTACAAGTAACTGCAAGTTGTAAAAGAGCCTTTGGTAGGAGAAAAACATTGAGTTGGTGTATAAATGGGTTTTAGAAGCAAGGAAGGGGTTAAGATAACGTGATATTTATTTGCCCAGTGTCCACTTCGGCCTCCAATTCTGTGGATTCAGTGGTCACATCCTGTAGTCAAACACATCATCATTACAGAGCTCCAGAACAGGAGGTAAGTGTGACTGCTTTTTATTGTATTTTAACCCCTTCGCAAAGCTATAATGGCAGCCGCATTCATGGAGAGATTAAAAGGAATCCGTGATGTCTATTTACGACTGGCATTTCTTATACCAGCCTAGGAAGAAAGATGTGACCTGAGCTAAATGTATAGCACTGTCTAAAACTCAGAAAATTAAATCCATACCCATATCAGCAATCGTAGAGGGGCGACAAAATATGCACCATTACATTTTATTTAATAAATCAGTTTCAAATTTGGAGACCATGATCTAGTACAGGGGTAGGGAACGTACAGCTCTCCAGCTGTGGCAAAACTACAACTCCCAGCATGCATACTTGCTCTGCTGTTCTTGGAACTCCCATGGAAGTGAATGGAGCATGTTGGGAGTTGTAGTTTCACAGCAGCTGGAGGACGGAAGGTTCTCTACCCCTGATCTAGTGGATATACCATAAATGTCTGTCATGAGAAAACCCCTTTAAGTCAACAGAGTCTATTATTTGAGAGGGACATCCTCATCACCCACCTTCCCCCTTAGTTGAATCCATCTCATACACTTTTCATGAGTTCATCTATCTGCCTATTAGTGTTAATGTAATATAATATTACTGTACTGTAGGCAGAGGCATAACGTGAAGCTCCTGGGCCTCTATAACGGGGCCACTACTTAACTTGTGCCATTTAGAATAGTGGTATATTTTATGTGGCCAAGAGACCCTCCAGGGTCTGAAGCCTGGTAGTATCTACTACCTGTACACCCCTATAGCTACACCCCTGACTGTAGGCTATAAGATGAGATGTTTTACGCTTATCCAGTCTGCACTGTAGTCTATTTGGCCACTAGATGTCAGCATATGTGAAACCTTTTTACATGGCCATACATAGCAAAATATATAAAAAAAAAAAATTAACTGCCAAAAAAAATGTACATTTTTTTCCTAATTTTTTACCAGACATATGCAATTTCTGATGATAGTGTCCAGTATAAAAGCAGAGGTTAAATTGATTATAATTCATATCATAATGAATTAATTTAAGGGCTAAACGGTGATAAATGTATTAAAAAGATCATACTGTTTTATAGCTACAGTTGCATAACAATGAGTATTGGTAGGATCTAATATATTACATAATTAATATAAAAAAGTAAAATAAAGGGAGCAAAATATACAATATTAAATAAATAAATAAAATGTAACTAAATTGAAAATGATTATTTAAAAAAAATAAAAAATACGAGTCTGTAAAACATCTGCGCACATGTGGACACAGCAAACTGAATACAATCTGTAATTTACAAGATGGAATTAGGTGTTCTCTCTAATAACTCATTCTATATTCCAGGCATACAGCGGAGTCATATAACAAGAGATGGTAAACTATCGCTGATTCCAATCAAATTCAAGATTGGCTATTAATTTGATTGGAGCATTAAATCAGGAGTAGTCTGTAAAATACACAAATTAGTGCAGAATTATATACTATTCTTTGGGGATAATTACATGTATTTTTTGTAAGTTCATATTTTGTAAATTATTTAAATTGTAGAGTGCACTCTGCCTGGAGCAAAGAGATGAGAATTAAACAGAGCTTTATTTGCATGTCACAGGGAAAACGCGTCAATTCCATACATATTGTACACGCAGGTAACCAATGTTTATATCATTATAAAGGACCTTACATGCTTTAATGGGCATCTTAAAGGGGCAGCAACCACACTAATATAAGTCGAAACAAATTCGAGCTGCTTCTTTATTTGTGCCGATTATTTCAGTATTTCCGTACATATATTTAAATGTGTAAGTAACATTTTTTTATTATTTATTTTAATACGTTTTTAAAAGAAAAACATGGTTTTATAGAACAGAACAGGACCCTACCCTGTAGGAGGGGAATAGAGATACAATAAACATATAGATACACTATATAGATGCAGCGTTATTTCAGCAACATTGGCAACCTGTAAAATTTTGAAAGCTGTAAATCGACTATAGACTATTTACCACATAAAGGGCGCTCCACCTCTATGTGCATAATGAAAATATATGGAAGAAGGATTTACTATCCTGCTTACATCAGAAAACTAGCAGAGCTTTAGTACATGGCCCATATTTACATCAAATTATGCACCAATATGATGGTTTTCCCCTTTCCCATGTATGAGTCCGTGATACCACTGGGCAGTATAGTCAGTGACCGACTGCTTCAGTATGAGAAAGAGCGCTATTGAAGATCCTTCGTCCCCGCTGTACAACCAACACAGAGCTAAGCGTAGGTCATACAGAGAACTGAAAGATCCTTAAGTTGTGATATCCTTCCTACTATCTTCTTTACCCTTATCTTTTTATCTGTCCCTACTGTCACTGTAATGTCTCTACTATGGAGCTTTTGTATTTGGTATTATTACGGCATTATCCATGCTGCTGTAACACACTGAATTTCCCCCATGATGGGACTATGAAAAGATTATCTTATCCTATCTTATCTTATTCTTTAAGACACTGGGCAAAGCAAGAACACCTAAGTCTTTCACATTCACTATAACTCACATCAGAAAACTGGCATGAGTTATACCTGAAATCTACAGTAGCCAGTGGCCAATACGTTCCTAAACATTGCAGCCTATTAAATTTTTGATTACAACTGCTAACAGTTTTGCACATCATATGTCATATACCTGGAACACCTGAAGAGACAAGGGCTTATGTTCAGGGCAGAATCGCACCTGCGCCCAGTCTCCGCTTTGCAGATTTCCGTCTTTTGCCCAGACAGGAGACAGAAACTGGCAGTTAGATTCCAAACCTATTCAGTTGAATGGGTTTACAAAGTGTCCGCCTGTGAGCGTCTTCTGCTCTTCGCGGCGAAACCGTTTTTCTAACCAGATACAAAGTCGGACATGCAGGACTTTGTGTCCAGTTAAAAAAGAAATAAACACGGTTTCACGATGGATACCAGAAGACACTCACAGGCGGACACTGACTGCCGTGTTTCTGTCTCCTGTCCAGTTTCTTGGGCACAAGACGGAAACCCACAAAGCGGAGACCGGGTGCAAATGTCAAACCGCCCTCACTCACTAAATGTAACAAAAAAAATGCTACACCAATAAACTACAGTGCTAGTCTCTAGAGATGAGCGAACACTGTTCGGATCAGCCGATCCGAACCACACGCTCCCATAGAAATGAATGGAAGCACCTGGCACGCAGACTTTGCCGGCAGCCGGCCGCTTCCATTCATTTCTATGGGAGCGTGCTGTGAGCGTGCTGTTCGGAACGGCTGTTCCGAACAGTGTTCGCTCATCTCTACTAGTCTCATAAACAGCTTTTAGCTGCGAAACCTTACTAGTTATTAATGGAGCTTTTGGGTCTGACATATGAGATTCAATAATAACTAGGGTCTACACCATTAAGCAGACTTCAATATACAGACGTGTCCGCCCTTACCTGTCTCCTGGTTGAGATTTCCAGTTAGGTGTAAAAACATATGTTATAGTAACAACACAATCTCCTGAAAAGTTGACAGGAAGGAATACGACAAGTATCTTATTTGTGTGTATGTCGGGGGTGTTAGGTGTGAATTGCAGCCTTTCAAGGCTTTTGAATTAGTTTAATGAGAAATTGCATTAGTAACTAAACTGGAGATCAGTTACGTCTGGTCATTCCTAGTAATGTTTAACTTGACTTTCCACAGGGATAGAAGGTGCTTCAGCAAATCTTATCAAAGAAGACAACATAAACCATCGAGAAGCCTTTGATAAAGTCTAGTAATTTCTGTGTTAACACATTAAGTGTCAAGTTAGACTTTGCTGTATCTGTATAATAAATTGACACCCGTGACTGCTACATATGGCTAGGGTTACATGTTACGTTTGTGATGACATATGCAAAGCTTGATACTGAGAGGTCTTCTGCTAGACCTTAGGGTGGTATTATGGTGTCAGAGCATAAATCTACTGAAGGACCTTCTGACACTCAAGTGTGCCATTCTAACTCTGTCCCTGCAATTCACACCAGGGGATAAAATATATTCGGGGCTTGCTTGTAAGTTTGTCATTTTACTTAGCTCTGTTCAATGCATTTGTATTGCTCATTGACAACAGAATTAGCACCATCTGTGCATTGTAGGTCACTGGGTTCTGTCAAAATATATTCCATGATGTATCCATCTTATCTAATGCAGTAATACAGAAAACTATGACAGTTGTGTGAATAGTGGCTAAAAGCATAGAACCCCTTTAAATGTAAAAGACACCTTAATTTAGGTACAGTATTCTAGTACGAATGATACAAGCCGAAATTACATGTATAGTGTGCAACTCTTATTTCCTAGGAGGCTTATCAGCATTGTGCATGAACAGGATTACACTTTGCCCACCTAGATCATTAAAGAGGATGTAAACTTCCCTAAGGCCAATGTAACGGAGATGTCGACTACCTACAGTCTCCTTACAATAAGTTCACTCTATTAATAGCAGACTTATTTTTCATCAATAATATCCATTAAGGAGCACTGAAGACCTGGTAATAAATCATGCTGGCATATAACCTAACAGCTCAGGTTATTTTACACGCTGAATTCCCATGCCCATTAGAAGATGCCAATTCCTTCCTGTTTTGCTTTATATATTGCAGCACTATTAGAAACCCTATGGTAAGATATAAGAACTTGTCATGCTTTAAATAAGCTCTATACATAAAAGTGCATCAAATGTACAGAAAGTTAAAGGAATTGGTTAATTTACAGAAAACATGAAAAAATAATTTAAGTATAGTGTCTTTTAATCTAGGATTTGATAATCCAGAAAGGTTCATAATCTACCACTTGTTTCCAAGTAATATGGAACAGGGCGAGAAGCAGAAGGCTAAACAGAGAGTACTAAATGGTTACTGGATTTTAACTTAAAATTTTACAAATCTACATAGCATAACATTACTGAATGATCACAGCAGAATCTGTATGAGCGCAGTGGGTAGAGGCTTATACCAGGGGGGGTAGGGAAACCAAAGGGCACAAGGTTCTCCACCCTAGACCACCAAGGATGAAGCGATTATTCAGTCCATTACCCTAAACCACAGGAAAGTGAACATAAATCACTCCATTAATGAGATGAATAGAAAAGCAGACATATATAGTAGCATTATTTTAGACAATGAAGGAGGGTGGCATTAACACTTCTATTATATTATCAACCAGATAACTAGAACACAATAACCGACTTGCTAATAAACAAGGCCAAGATCTAGATCACCAAGGAACAAATATTGGTTTCCTAATGTTCATAGTTCAGTCCATGTCAAGGTCTTGAAAAATACAATAAATGTTCTATTTGTAAATTATAGTAACATTGTATTACTAACTACTATACATGGCTGTGAAGCTTGTAGTACACATATAAGTGAGACAGAAGCCCAATGGCTAATAAAATGGCAGTGAAAATGCTAGAAAACAGAACAAAGCCATTTTAAAACCTTAAGCTAGCCATACACGGTTAACATTTTTTGGCCAAAATGGCTGATTTCGATAATTTTGGTCAACGATCAGGCATGAAAATATTGCAATAGCTAAAGGCAGACTTTAGCGCATCAAAAGTAGCTTAGCTGTATTGGCTATTTTCTGACGGTAGTCACATATGCCATTAGCCAATTTGTGTAGACTCAGTCGAGTGATCGGCCAGTTCAGTTGTTAATGTTTATGGTGGGATCGTTTGTCCAAATGCCAATCCCACCATCGATTGAACGGCTGAATCACAGGAGTCAAAAAATAATCCCATGTGGTCAGCTTTACTGCCCAAAAAATACTAAAAAGTTTATTCTTTCAGATTTATGGAGCTTTATTTGCAATGACAAATTAACTTACCTAAATGAAGACCCGCTGTTCTGTCTTATACTGAGATCATAAAGCACCTGGGAGTTTACATAGCAAATTCTTCCTCTGTCATCTACCAGTGACCCATGTGGTCACTGAAACAGGCAGTGGTTAACAACTCGGAGAATCAGAAGACAAATTGGGAGGATAGGAAGGGAACGTGAATTGCAACTGGATGTGACCTATTTTATTGTTACTAGGTCACAGAAACATGAAGGTTAGGGTTAAGCCTATAGTTTAGTTTGCAGCTTTCAAATGGTTAAAATTAAATATTATTCAGTGAACAGTATATGGATTACATTCAGATCAGCATAAAATATAGCAAGTATACAATAGTACGACTGAACAGAAAAAGAAAATTTAAATTGCTAAAGTTTTCTTTGCATGTTAACCAGACCAAGCTAAGTAAGCTCAGTCAGGTATCACAAACTCTAACATAAGACAATAAAAAGGGCAAACATTTGCTTCAATATCTGCAATATTGCACAACATATAAAGATTAAAACTCTCAGCCATGTTCTTATACTTACAATCCGTAGATCTGAGGAGCGATTTCCAGCCTGTTGAGATGCATGTAGAGCTCAATGTCGTGTTTCTTCAGTAACTGGTCTTGGATGTGATTCACCTTTGTCACAATGGCAATGGAAGGCCCTATATCTTGAGGTCTGGCAAATGGCATGGCGGAGATCATTGCATCCTTCTCCTGCAGCGAGAAAGAACGAGCTGATTACCTTGAACTGCAGGCTCTGTGAAACACTGAACTTGTGACAGCTGCCTAATTGTCTATCTGTATATGTTAGGTACACGGCTCCATTAATTCTTTACTAGGAAAATGTTAGCGAAGCCTCTTAATGCCCTGCACTATGAAGGAAGCTAGAGGAATTGAACAATGTGGTCCAGAGCTTTTAGATCGACTCATGTCGAATATTACATTTTATTTCATGTATTTATTTGCTATTTCTTGTATATCTTTTCCATGGCTGGTAAAAGTAGCCAGCACTGGCCTGATCCCGCAAACCATTCACTTCCCCTGAAATGACCAGGATCTAGAGCTGTGCTTCACCGGGAGACAATACACCAGAGTCTGGATCCTTATTACAGTGAAGTCTCTGCCCTCTGAGTAGCTCAGTGCCAATGGTAGAACAAGATCCTGGTGTGGGAAAGGGAGCAGGAAAGGTCATCTATGGTTAGCCACAGTCTCTTAAAATTAGATTTAGGAATCAAACACTTTAGTATATACACAGGTCTAGTACAAAAGCTTTCTTTTGTTGGGTAAACTATGGTGATACTACAAGTGTTTGTCAATGAAGCTAATGTGACATCACAAGTGGGTTTACATACGTTGTGACTAAAACCCAGGGCTTTGCTCAGATAAGTTGTTGTGACATCACAAGTAGGTTTAAGTCACTGTTATGACATCACAAGGGAGTGTCAGTCAAAGAAGCTGTTGTGTCAACATAAGTGGTTTTAGGTCAGATAAATTATTGTGACATCACAAGTGGGTTTCAGTCACATAAATTGTTGTGACATCACAAGTGGGTTTCAGTCACATGAACTGTTGTGACATCACAAATGAGTTTCAGTGAGATGAGCTGTTGTGACATCACAAGTGAATGTCAGTGACATAAGCTCTTGTAACATCCCAAGAGGGTTTAACTCAGATAGAATGCTGTGACATTACAAGTAGGTTTCAGTTACATAAGTTGTGATGTCACAAGTGGGTTTCAGTCAGACAAGTTGTTGTGACATCACAAGTGGGTTTCAGTCAATTAAGTTCAGTTTCTCTATGCAGATCTAGGAGTGTCTCAATGTGAATCTTATAAAAACTTCTTAGAAAAACTGACTTATGATCCACACAACAGAGACTTTATGAATATATGAAGGTAGAGCGTTGATCAAATGACACAAGCGGGCATCAAACAGAGGCCGTACTGCAGAAAAGCCGCAGTAACTAAGCACAGCATTAGAAGCACACTACTAATAGGCACCAACAGAAGAGAAATGTGTGAGAGAGGTTCTTAGTCAGCATCACAAGTGGCACTGTATAACAACATTGTGCTGTTGGCATAGGGGAGACCAGCATGTGGTGTACTGCAAAATCATCCACATGAGCCCACAAGTCACTTTTGTGAGCCCATGTCCCATTTCTGTCATGCTCCTTTTTTGACATACATAAACCCATTTGTTGGCCACACCACTTTTTTGGCATGAGTACAGATAAATGCCTGTGTCTAAAGGTAAAATTATAAAGAGCTTGAGAGGTTTTTCCCATTCGTCTGGGGCACTGGTTGGTCACCTTCTTGTAGGGGTATCCATAACACGCTTGGAGAGTTGGCAAGTGTGCTGTAAATATGTTATAGTCTGTGCAGACAGATGAGAAATCACAACCAAAGTCTCAGCAGCTTAAGATCTCTGCTAGATTTATGTCACTTTAGCTCTACATTGGCCCTTCTACAGTTACTTGGCCAAGACATTATGGAAACAGACAGAAATAACAGATAGTCAGTCTGATCTGCAGGAGGCTCTTTTCTCGGCACTGTCTTTGGTTAGCCACAGTGAGGGAACCCTTCTTATTCTAGGTTTTAAGGCACACATCTCTATAGACATAGGGTTACATGGCAGCCAGGACTAGTTTAGAGGTCATAGCCAGTTTAAAGGGGCTCTATCATTGGGAAAACTCATTTTTAACTAATCACATACTTGCATAGCCTTTAGAAAGGCTATTCCACACCTAACTGTTTTATGTAAATTGCCTCAGTGGTTTTTGAATAAGTCCGTTTTTATTCATATGCTAATTAGCCTTCTCCGTGCACCCCAGAAATCTCATCGCACAGGCTGCTGCTGACTCCTCCTCCCTGCTCTCACACACAGCAGCCTGTGCTGTATACATAGCAAGGAGAGAAGTGCTGGTGAGAACTTCCTGTGCATGGAGGAGTCTAATTAGCATGTGAATAAAAATGGACTTATTAAAAAACCACTGAGGCAATCTATATACTAAAGGTAGGTGTGAAATAGCCTTTCTAAAGGTCATGCAAGGATGTGCTTATCTAAAAATGATTTTTCCCAATGATAGAGCCCCTTTAAAGGAAGTCACCAGTATCCAGCATATCAACAAAGCCACCACTAATAGAAAGGTTACAGTCTGCTGAATCAGTCTTTTTCCCTTGGGAATCAGTAAATCTGTGGCTCAGATATTGCTGCTTTTGTCAGTATGCAAATTAGCTCTTTGGAGGAACGAATCTTGCAACACCCTCATTGCTCTAAAGAGTAGATTTGCATATTGACAAAAACGGTGGCATCAAAAGAGGAATCAAGGAGAAAAGACTGGCTGATTTAGGTGACCCTAACCTATCTATCTGCAGGGCTGGGATGATATACTGGATTCTGGCAACAGATTCACTTTATTTCCAAGGGCATAATAGGTCTATATATCTATATAGCAGAGTTAACCCAAACTTCTGCAATTGGTTACATCGTTTCAGCATGATATCTTATTACAGAAAACAACAAAAAATAATGAAAACTCGATGTATTGCACACTGAGGCTCATCAGATCCTGGATTGAAGTCTCCTTGTGGCTCAGGAAAAAAAAGTAAAAAAAAAAACAAACAAACCTTTAAAAGGTTACAAATAAAGTATTAAATACAAACCAAAATACAAATAATAAAAAGTAAAAATAAATAAATATCATTGATTTAAAAAAACAATGTAAACAAAAAAAAAAACAGTGAGGTTGGTATCCCCATGTGCGTAGACGTCCGTACTATCGAAATATAGCATTATTTATCACATATGGGGTTAAAAAAAACTATCAAAATGCACAAATTAATTTTTGGTGACCTTGCTCCCCCCAAAAAAAATAGCAATAAAAAAAATTACTAAACGTGGTAAAACATATTAAAACCAATATGAATAATGTTATTGCTGTAATTGTAATGACCTGCCGGAAAAAGTTACCTTGTCATTTATAATGCAGAGAGAACTTTGTGACATTGATATAATGTTTACAATAATGAACTATAGCTATACGTCTCTTTACCAAAAAGAAAAAACAGCTTGTTTATAAAGATCTCAAGATGATAATGGTTCTTTATTAATTTTTGCTTGTGGCTTACCACTAGATTGAGCTGCAAGAAAATGATGGTTTGGGCTTAAGCAGTTAGACAAAAAATCAATGCGAGTAAAAGAAATGTCTTACAAAAAAAAAATACAGGAATACAAATACGACCTTCCAGTGTGCTGGAGCTTGTATCTTACCTTGCGGGAATCATGCTCGAATGTGGAAAACCAAGGCTCAGCACTTCCCATAAGGTTTGAAAACAAGGCACTAGAAGAAACAACAATATTGGTATTATTACTGGTAACACGTGAAGTTGAGTAAGTGCTTTAATTTGCTGATAAACCGACAATCAAGAGAATTCTTGAAAAAGAAAACATACGTTGTATAACCCGTACACTAGGCCAAGTATGAAATGAGATTTAAGAAAAATGTTATTACGCAGTAGATCGTTCTCAGGTTAATTCTTAGATTAGAATTTGTGTTAAACCCCTTTAAAGGCCAAAGTCCCAAAAATGTCCCATACTTAGCAACCCACAACTTTTATTTTATGGTCAGAGTATTTACTTAAATTATGTTTTATCCTAAATGCAAGATCTTTAAAGAAGACCTGCCATGTAAAATATTCCAGAGTATTACGGCACTATTCTGTAGCTGGCACAGTATCCCACCCCCAGTGTACCAACTGCCTCATATCTAAATACCTGTCCAAGATAGAGTAACTGGATGGTTTTCCTCCAGCACACAGGGCTCAAAACCCAGTAACTGAAGTCTGACCCCTCCTGTCCCAATATGGGGTTTCCAACTCTCCATGTTTGGCTTATACAGTCTCATGTGTCCCACTATAGAAACATTTTCTGATAATCTTTGATTATTATTCATCGGGAAAGGAAAAGGGAGGTCTGCTTATGGTACACAACCAGAATACAGACCGAGTAAAAGGTCTGCTAGATCATTGGCCCCAATCTATTATAATGATAATCACTTGTTTCCAGGCGAGTTGCAGCTTCTAAAGAAAATCTAAACCCTCATTCACATCTGCGTTTGGTAATCCGTTCGGGGAGTCCACATTGGGAACATCTCCCCCTCGAATGGAATACCAAACACATTGGCAAGCGGTGTGCAGTGAAAGCTCATGGACCCCATAGACTATAATGGGGTCCGTGTGCTCTCCATGCGGTGCCTACATGAAATATGCGAACATGAAAGTAGATCACAAAGTACTTTTATGTCCACATGTTCCATGCGGACACCACGCGGTGAGCACACGGACCCCATTATAGTCTATGGGGTCCGCGTGCTTTCACTGCTCACAACTTGCCAATGCGTTTGGTATTCCGTTCAGGGGGTGGTCCCCATGCGGAGTCCCCGAACGGATTACCAAACGCAAATGTGAATGAGGGGTAAAGGAAGCACTTATACCTCTACCTACTGCTCAATCCACTCCTGGGCTTTGGCTAAAAAAAACCTGCAGCTTAATCTGCAATAAAAAAGGCACATTTCTGCAACATGGAGCCTTAGTCTAAGGGTTTCCTCAACTCTCCTGTCTCCTCCTCCACTTCCTGCTTTCAGTTGCAAGCTGATACAACTCCAACCAGCCGCATGATCCGAGTGTGCTTGATCTAAACTGCTATTTGGATTTACATTCTGAGATAAAGACAATGATGGATTGATGTCACTAGTCTGATCAGTGCTGCTAGATAAGGCCGGGTTCACATCTGTGCCCCGGCCTCCGTTATGCAGGTTTCCGTTTCCTGCCCAAACCTGGACAGGAGATGGAAACCTGCAGTCAGTTTTCAAACCCATTCATTTGGAAAGTGTCCAGCCGTGAGCGGCGGTGAGCGTTTTGTGCTCTCCGCGGTGAAACCGTTTTTTTTTTTAACCAGACACAAAGTTGGATATTCAGTACTTTGTATCCGAGTAAAAAAAAAAACCAAAAAACGGTTTTGTCGCAGAGAGCACAAAACGCTCACCGGCGCTCACGGCCGGACACTGTCTGTCTGCAGAAGCCAAAAACCCGATAGATGGAGATTGGGCACAGATGTGAATGAGCCCTAAAATATATAATCTAAAGCCTAGAAAAAGAGCTGTCAACACTGAGGACGTATATACAGTTGTATCTGACAAACAGAGCAAGATAGATGAAGTAGTAATCTTAAAACTACAACTTTATCGATATGATCCTGGAGATGGGAATACCCCTTTAAGTAAGGGCGGGTTCACACCTGCACCTGGTCTCCACTTTCGGGTTTCCATCCTCTGCCAAGAGAAACTGGACAGGGAACGGAAACCTGGCGATGAGTTTTCAAACTCATTCACTTCAATGGGTTTGCAAAGTGACCGCCCCTGAGTGTCTTCTGCCTCTCCTCAGCGAAACCGTTTTTTTTAACCGGACACAAAGTCGGACATGCAGGACTTAGTGTCTGGTTAAAAAATAAACCAAAAGACGCTCATGGGCTGTCACTTTTCAAACTCATTCAAGTGCACGGGTTTGAAAACTGACCGCCGGGTTTCCATCTCCTGTCCAGTTCCTCTCGGCAGAAGGTGGAAACCGAAAATCAGAGACCGGCACATGTGTGAACTTGCCCTTAGAAGGGTTTCAGTAGATTATGGCTCCAGTTCTGTGAAACTGATTTAGCTGTGAACAAGCATAGGGGGAGTCTATGACTAGGCCTAATGTTTGTATAACTGGTCAAAGCTTCCCCTAAGTAAACAGTAATAGTAATAGCGTCACCCCAAATAGGTTACCTAACACAGCGCACCTTCCTTCACACAGCCAGAGAGAGTTATTGTTTCTAGGTATAACCTGGTTAAGCTTTACCAAAGTTTCCAACTTACTAGGCGTCATGTTCCAGGTATTCAGGATTTAACAGGACTTTCATTTCCTCACTAGAAAAAAAATATCTATTATTAATGTCTTTTATTCAGCACTCCATACTGTCGATACATTTCATGATTGAAAAAATATGTGTTTTGGAATAGTTTCTTTTAGAACATACAAAATAAAAATGTGTTTTTTCTTCTAAACACTTATGACAGTCATTAATCTTCAGGTTATTACCGAAGAACAAATGAGGTAACATTCATCAGTAGGTAGAGTCATTGGCATTTATTATTGCCAGCTAAGCAAGCAAGTAGCAGGAAGATTCTCAATCAGATGTATTGCTCCATCCCACTATATAAATTGTGTTTTTACAAAGTGCGGCGATGGAACAACAGGAAGAGTTTCATCTACTGGTTTTCAATGCAGTTAACTCCAATATCCTACTTCCTCTTTGTAAAATGTAACTCAGGGAAGCTTTGATCTATGGGGCTATTTGATGACTATTTTCACAGTGCAGGACTACTCTGAATTCCCTGTCCTACAATAAGTACTGCTTATTTTGCTTATTCCGTGGCCCTATACATTGCACACCCCTGCATATACGTGGAATAGCATCTCTTGTAAGTGCATGTGCACTGAACGTGTCCGTTAATGCTTAGTACTGGCATCCAAATGAATAGAGCCAGGGGGTAATGTCTTATTAGATGTTGACAAGTAGACTGACAGGCTTACAAAGAGGCAGATGAAGCCGTGCTACATGACAAGGACCTTTAAAAATTTTAGTGTTATACATGACACGTTTACTGCCATCTACAGGTTACATTGATATTATAATTGTTAACTTAAAAGGAATCTTTAAGGGTGATTAAGGACACTAAAAGACCCAAAGGTTCTAATGGACCTTGGGTTTAGTATCCCAAATAGATGTCTTATAATCCCATCTGAACCTGCAATTTACAATAGAAAAACATTTATACTTGACCCTGATTGTGTCCTGCGCCCTTTCCCATCTCCCCTCTCCCGGATTTTGTTTTTTTTTCTTCTCTCCTCCTGTCCATTTGTTTGTTATTTCCCTCTTGCTTCTCCTTTCCTACTTTTTCTTTTTTTCCTAGTTGTTCCCTCCTTTAATACTCTGCTCGGGGCTCCAGCGGTGACTGCTTGCTCCTCTTATACGCTGGCATGTTTCCGCTGGGGCTCTTACACTGGCCTCTGATCGGTACGCCTTGTTATGCGGCGATATCTCTCCTGCGGGTTTTATTTCTGAGATATGTGGCTCGCCTTGTATGACCGCAGTTCATGGTTCGCTGGCACTGGCCAGTCACCTTCTGTTGTTCATTTATTTTGTGTTCCCTACTTATTTCTGTACTTGAATTGTATTGAAAAGTCTCAAATTTAGATTATACAAAAAAAGAGTTATACTTACCTGGCTCCTGTACTCACTTCATCAGCGTTGTTCTTCAAGGAAGCCAGAGGAATATACCTTAGCTTAAGTGCACATATGCTGGACCTTAGTCCCATGCACAGTGAAGCTGGAAATACATCCCCATCTTCAATGAAGAACTGCGCAGGCCCCAAGAGCACCACAGAAGAGTCCAATGAATCATTTTTTGCATTTTAATGCAGATGCAGATGGCATTACTACAGGCCTACACTCACCGGCCACTTTATTAGGTACACCATGCTAGTAACGGGTTGGACCCCCTTTTGCCTTCAGAACTGCCTCAATTCTTCGTGGCATAAATTCAACAAGGTGCTGGAAGCATTCCTCAGAGATTTTGGTCCATATTGACATGATGGCATCACACAGTTGCCGCAGATTTGTCGGCTGCACATCCATGATGCGAATCTCCCGTTCCACCACATCCCAAAGATTGGATTGAGATCTGGTGACTGTGGAGGCCATTGGAGTACAGTGAACTCATTGTCATGTTCAAGAAACCAGTCTGAGATGATTCCAGCTTATGACATGGCATTGCATTATCCTGCTGAAAGTAGCCATCAGATATTGGGTACATTGTGGTCATAAAGGGATGGACATGGTCAGCAACAATACTCAGGTAGGCTTTGGCGTTGCAACGATGCTCAATTGGTACCAAGGGGCCCAAAGAGTGCCAAGAAAATATTCCCCACACCATGACACCACCACCACCAGCCTGAACTGTTGATACAAGGCAGGATGGATCCATGCTTTCATGTTGTAGACGCCAAATTCTGACCCTACCATCCGAATGTCGCAGCAGAAATCGAGACTCATCAGACCAGGTAACGTTTTTTCAATCTTCAATTGTCCAATTTCGATGAGCTTGTGCAAATTGTAGCCTCAGTTTCCTGTTCTTAGCTGAAAGGAGTGGCAACCGGTGTGGTCTTCTTCATTTCCGCCCACAGAACTGCCACTCACTGGATGTTTTTTCTTTTTCGGACCATTCTCTGTAAACCCTAGAGATGGTTGTGCGTGAAAATCCCAGTAGATCAGCAGTTTCTGAAATACTCAGACCAGCCCTTCTGGCACCAACAACCATGCCACGTTCAAAGGCACTCAAATCACCTTTCTTCCCCATACTGATGCTCGGTTTGAACTGCAGGAGATTGTCTTGACCATGTCTACATGCCTAAATGCACTGAGTTGCCGCCATGTGATTGGCTGATTAGAAATTAAGTGTTAACGAGCAGTTGGACAGGTGTACCTAATAAAGTGGCCGGTGAGTGTATATGGGACACTAAACTGCCAGCCTATAAAGAATTGTGGGTTGTTTAGTATCCCATACAGGTTCCCTTTAAGTTAAGTTTTATGTGTCTCTATAAAGTTATTACACTACACAACTTCAGGAAATATGGTGAAAGAAGTGGGATGGATTTTAGTCATTTAGCTACTTAAGTCCTAATATGACAGAGAAAATCAAAAATATAATTGACTCTTTGATCATTAAGACACAACACAGGACAGAAAATGGCTGCCAATAACTTTCCTGTTCTGTTTCTTATGAACTGTTGTATTATACACCAGAGATCTGGTGGCAGTGCTGCAGTCAGTGCCTGCACTGATTATGGGCATTAAACTCCCTGACACCTTGGTCAAAGCTGATGAAGCGCCACCTTGGCGTAGATCGGCTGACCCAGAACAAGATCCAGGTCCTTGATCCATTGCCAATGCAATGCGTTGTATTAGTGATCAGACCCCCTGTGGTCCAAGACCCCAAGTAGGGCTAAAAAGTACAATAAACACACGTGACCACTGAGGACAACCAGTGGTCTCAGAGGTGGCTAGAAAGGAACCGATGATCTATCACCGGGTCCCCCCATGTGGCCGCTGAGGCCATTTTTATCCTCAATGGCCACATGCAGTGCAAGACTTCCGGTGGAAAAGGTACTGCATGCTGAATGGGCAGATACAGGAGACAGCAGAGCATCAGGGACAGGAGAGTATGATTTTTTGTTTTAGGTTTCACCTTCACCATCCCAATTCCAGGATAATCCCTTTAAGCCCCACCCCAGGTAGTCTACACCCAGGGATGGAGCACACCAGCAAGAGATCAACCCCCTACTAGCTGTAAATGTGTAGGTACTAACCTTGGTTGTGCAGCTTCACTTGCATGCATAAACGCTTGGTGATCACAATGCAGTATGAATAATAGAGGCGCCAATAGTTCATGCATTCCCTGAAAAATACAGAGGGAATGAGAAGTGCAGTCCTGCTACGAATTCTAATAACAAGTCACCCCTAAAACACAGAATCAAAGTATCAGTTTAGAAACAGCAATGATAATGACATTTTACTATTAACAACTGTTATAGCTCTTCTCTGAATTAATACATGGAGTAACCATGGAAGACAGTGGTCCCTCTTTGCAGCTATAACATCCTAATCTATTCTGGGAAGCTTTTCTACAATACTTTGACATGTCTGGTGTGGAAATTTTTGCACATTCATAAAAAAAGAGAATTTCTTAGGTTAAACGAGTTATCCTGGCATTAGACTTGGTGGGATATGCTTAGTATGGGCCATCAATTTTAGATCTGTGAGGGTCCAACACCCAGGACACCCGCAGATCAGCTTTACTGCAACAGCGCAGTAATGTTTAAAGGCAGACTGTGCGCAGAAGATACTTCACACCCATCCATGTCCCGTGTTTGTACAGAAGGGACACAGTCATGCAGAGACCGGAAAACGTTTAAAAGAATACAATCGTACAAAATATCTTCATAATATGTAAAATAACCCTTTACCAAATAATAGGCCTGGCCCAAACTGAGAAGCAGCCCCCACCCTGTACCAAATAATATTTGTGTGTCATGGCCCAGGGGTTGAATTAAAATGATCAATAGCAGGTTCTACGAGTGCGGGTGATGCAGAGCATGGCATGTATGGATTGCACAATGTTCACTGATGCATCCCAGCTCTTTTGGTGATGCGTTCTTTAGGAGGGGACACCTCTTCCATGTTTTCTGGGGCTGCTCCAAACAAACTGTTCTGGAGAGAAACACAGGAGATAATCCATAAAATATCCGACTGGTCTCTGTATGACAGATACACAAGCTCTATGTTCAGACATTTTCCGCTGGAGATCCCGTGAGCTGCCATCAGTCTGCCAATGGCCGGAGCGGGTAAAATAGGTGCACAAATGCAATATCCTTCATGTTGCACCTGACTAGCTTAAAAAAAATATGGTTCAAGTTCTCTGTGACAAGGATAAACTTGGAATTTCTTGTCACAGAATCCTCAATGACCCTGGATGGGTAGGATCAGGGACAGAGCAAGCCGCACCTTGTTCCCTGCTACTTCATCCCCATTAAATACGTAGTCTCATTCGCTGTCAGTTGTCTTGAGTCTCTAAATTTGTCCTCTTACCCCCCTTTTTTCCTTCTTCTACTCCCAGCTCCCCACAATCAGGCCACCCACACCCCTCTTAGTCTGTTCCCCAAATTTACATAGGTTGGAGCATGTTCTATTCCAACCACAACTAGTTATTTCTGAAACTCTCAACGACCTTCTTTAGGCACAATAGGTGCAAAATGGAGCTTGTGGTGGTAGCTTTAGTCTTTTATTTTGGATTTCTGTATAGAAAGAACTTGGGTAACCTTTGTCTCTTGTCTGCATAAGGGTAGCCACTTCTTCACCACAAACAGAGAATTTGACACTAAAAGTGTTCCCCTTGCCTTTCTTCTTGGCTGGTCATATAGACACACATTGGATGACTAACTTTTCAATACAACATGGTTTTGTGATATCCGGTAATGAGGTTTTATAATTATCTATGCCCAGCAACCCAGTGGCCGTGTTGTGATTTGCAGCCTGTCAAGGGTTTTGCAATCATGTTGCAATACTGTACTGAAATGGTTTAATAAAAAAAAATAAAATAAATTAAAGCTCTTAACTAAATGCAAGCTAATATTAGGGTGGGCACGTGTATACAGGGAAGGAGGGGGGCATAATGGGGTAGGTTGAATACAATTGACTTATCCCCTACATTTAATAGTATATTTAGAAGAGATGAACCTCATAACTGACAGAATCACATAAGAATGTAGTCAGTGACCCGCAACCATATGACATATCATCCTTGGTAATGATGGTAAATTGCAGTTTAGTGCACGTATTTAGGAGAACTTTCCGCATTGCACTCTCTACAAGTGAACAACTCTGCAAACGCAATCCGAAAAGAAGAAAAAGAAATCTGAGGTAAAGTTTTAGTTTTGTGTTTGTCAACAGCCTGTAGGCTCGCAAAATTGAACCTGTTCTTTATATGCCTGTGTTCATTTAGCCCACCAAGCAGTCTTTATTAAAGCTGGAGCATCAGGCAGTCAAAGTTCATTAATACCATTTATGTAATCTATGCAGTTTCAATTAACTCAGCAAGACATTCTACTACATGATAACAGTCTCATTAATTCAATAAAACCCCATAACTATTAACAATATGGTCTATGTTAAACGGGGTGTCACCTACTACAAAGTAATGGCTTTAACAGCTTGTGAGGAGACTTAAGTTTTTCTCTTCTTTTAAATGTTATCAAGTTAAATATTCATTCCTTATGCAGAAAGGTGTTATTTCTCTGTAAGGCATCTTCAAGATATCAAACCCAAGCAGGGGGTAATTAAGCTGTTTTAATTCTTACCCGGTAATAATATTACTTTCTAGTTCAGTAAATGACAGACTTTGTTGAAAATTATACACGGTTTCCCACTTCAATGCTTGACGTGCCTGGGGTGTATTCACTTAACGCTGTTGGAATGGACACCGTTGAATAATTACGACCAAGCAAATTTATAAGGAGAAAAAAAAAAATGAGGAAAAAATTGCTCGCCATTAATTTTTATTTGGCTTGACGATTCGTTTTCACATTGCAGTTAACATAGCTGGGAAATATGCATTTCCTAACTTGTTTATTGCTTAGTTAACGTAATTTGATTTTACAAAGTTCTTTAGTGTCTTTTCCCAATGTTCTCTGTCGAAAACTAATACAAAAACGGCATTAACGTGAAAATGAGTCTCTGCTAGCAGGCCCCCTATGTTTCTCCAAAACTCTGATAGCTGTTAAATATAAAAAGGTTTCGCGCAGCCTCTTCTTATCCTGGCTTAGGATATCACAATTCTCCTTATGCTTTAGAAGATCGTGTGAAGCTTTAAGATGGAACAAATCACATTACCTATGCAGAATTTCCATAAAACATAACACATTTTTGGCTTTACATTCCAAATTTACTTAAAATAACGCTGCACTATGCCTTCAAACCAAAGAAGGTCTACAACCAGATAGTAACAACACAGACATATCAAAGCTAGAATATTTGGTATCGGCGCCCAAGACCTTAAAGAGGTATTCCCTTCTCAGTTGTGTATATGAAAAGTTGAAATGAGAATATCCTTTGAATGGTCACTAACTTTTCAGGTAACTTAGTCTCATTTAATAGAGCATGTGATTTTGGACCAAAATCTGATGCACCTTGTTTAAAAATGTTGGTGTTTTCTGCCTTGAAAGCCTCTCTAAAATCCCAGCCACTAGATGTCTGCCTAATTTGCTGTTCACTCCCTGTTACTAGGGAAAGTCTGTCTTTAGAAACCAAAAGGCTCAAGACAGAACACAGGAAGTGGAGATGCTCTTCACAGCCTCTCCATGTTTACATGCAGCTTTGATGCCCTGTACATTGCTCATAGAGGAATCTGCAGTTTCTCTCAGCTCATAGTGAGTTTTAGGATAGTCTATATACTACTGAATAGTTGTATCGTACCCTGGATTTGTATGTTCACCTGTCCCAAGCTATTTGTTTGCCGTTTTATAGTTATTTCTGGCACAATTACATGTAAAGAAACATCAGTAATAATGAAAGGAGAGAGGCAGATTGTTCTTAGATGAAAATGCAAAGTGTGCTGCAGCCATTTAGTGGGTATTAGCAGCAGAAATAAAAACAGATAGAACACCATGAATGAAGGTTTATACAGCTAGAGAATAGATTTCCCTTCAATGCTCTGCAGAAATTTCTACTTTTGATGAAAACCCAGTTTACGTTTAAGTGCCAAAGGCCCAGATACACTCTTGGTCTGCCCTGGCTCACGCTAATCTCCCTAGTATACATCAACAACATGTTTATATAGGATTATTGGTTTAATAAAAAAAATGGGCTTTGACACTTATTTACAGTTGCCTATATGGTCATACCTCAGAATTGGAGGGTTAGCAAACCAACCTCTGTACTAAAATGGCTCAAGGAAAGAGCTATCCATGGAGGATTTTGGTATCTCATCCAAAGTTAACCATACACGTTATGAAAGTTGGCCATGATGCTTCCGATTAATCAATGGTTGGACAGTTTGTGTGAACAATCCCACCATACATATATCTAACTAAACTGTCTGTTCAGGGGCAGAAAGAGAATTTAAATTAAAAAAACAAAACGCTAAGTCTGCATAAATGCCATACACTTGCCATTCACTTATATTTTTGATGGACCGTGACTAAGATTCTCCATCAGGATGGATATTTTTTTTTTTTTTTTTGGCAGTCTTCAGAAACATCCAAGGTCATTTATTTTTAACTACAAATTGACCATTTTGTACACATTTTCACCTGTATGGCCAGCTTATGATACCTGGTCTGGAATGAATGATTTTCAGGCCTCTTTTGATTTCGATTCCCATCTGTCATAGGGTCCATCATGTGAGACATAGGTGTACAGTTTCAATACCTGCTCTGCTTACTAAATCCCCTCTCTTCCTTTTTTTTGTTTTATTTGTACATGTTTCTTTATGTTGTATTTGTCCAAGATGCAGTCACTCTTACTGGGGACAGCAAGCCCCACTCTCACTTATGGGTTAGAGCCTAGGTGCAGATACTGGTGTAACCACATGACTGTCTGATTGATAATATCCTGTGTGTTGAGAGGGTTCCTGTAAAATTTTGGAATGGGAACAGCGGGAGTTGTGTGAAGTGAGTATGACTTTTTTTTGTTACCGTTGACATCCTTTTAACAAATATTTCAATCAACTGGACAACCCCTATATATTAATGAAAATAAACTACCGGTACATGTTGTCCACTTAAAAAAAAATAAATAAAATAAAAGACGAAGACAAAAAAAAACAAAAAAACATTTACAACAGTAAGTGATCATTTATCACTTTTATCTGCAACGACTGCAGGAGAGGAACAAAGTGTTTCATATTTCAGATAATGTACATCAATAATCAATAGGACAATGCATCGTACAGGTATATCACTTATCTGACCTGCTTATAAAGCAAATGCTCGTTCTCTCTGGCATAGCAGAAGAGCACATCAGTGAGGATCCCTCTCACATCCTCTCCCTGGAAGAACTGCATTTCAGGAAATCTGGAAGAGATATTTCAGTTGTGAATGATTAGCAATGTTCAATTTAATCAGAGAAGTTGTGAAAGTGCTGGGAAGCAAATGGAAATTTTAATTTCTCACATAAAAATATTCTGTAGGAGTGATATTACTATAGTATTATCTTTAATGAAAAAATCTCAAAGAAAAATCCCAGGTTTCTTCTTATATTGTACCTCTGGCAGTTGACAATTTACTGTAATATTTTACAATGTCCCTTTACTTTTGTGCCATAAGTTCCTATAATGGGGCATTATAGAGTGTGGGGCCACTGAGGTGACATTATAGAGTGGGAAGGACACTAGGGGGCATTATATTGTGCTACTTATAGGACATTACACTGTGAAGGGAGACACTAAGGTGGCAATATAGTGTGTGTGTCCCACAAGGAAATACACTTTTACTGTGGGGGCATAAAGGGACTGGATGAGGCCACAGTGGACATGGGTAAGGTAGGGGACTATGAATAAATTGCTAATCAATAAAATATGGGGTGAGCAGCAGTCCTGTGTAAAATATGGCAGTGTGCAGCATAAGGAATCTGGCATTTCACTGACCACAATAGCACAGCATGCTGTAATATTTTCTCCAAAATATTTGACCTGTATAGATGAGTGACAGTATTCAAACGGGGGCATGGCCTGGAAAAAAATTCAGCCTGCTATGTGCACCATTGACCCAATTGGCAAGTATGTATTATATATAAACATATTAAGTTCTGCTGCTGACTCAAAGCCCGTGTTAGCTCATATTTATATGTTTGACCCTGATGACAGACTCCCTTTAAGTTACAGCATACCTGTGATTTCATATAAATATGAGCTAACAACACAAGCTGGTGACAAACTTTTGTTTTTATATTAAAAAGGTAAATTGGCATATAAAAATAAAAGAAGCAAAGCGGATTTCAAGTATCCCCTGCTGTTCCTATACTAAAATATCTGTGGTCCCCCACAGGTATCTGCGGCCTGGTCCATCTGGAAACACAAGAAGCAGAGTTCAGCGGAGATGCAGGAATAGAAGCGGTAAGGATGTGAGTATCGCTACTTCTGTTTTTAGGACTTTTTTGTAATTGGACAAACCCTATAACTTTACATATCAGGCCAATAGCTTTCATCATGTACAACAGGGCTTCCCAATCTGTGACTCTATAGCTGCTGCAATAACCCTAACAAGCTGTAGTGTCCCATAAAGGTACTTCAGATCTGCAGGGAATATCAAGTGCTTACTCATCTGAGTGGTACGTGTAGATTTTGCTGTGGACTATGCTGCAGAATAATCAAAGACTTCCCCCCTATACATTAGAGGGGTAATATCCGCAGCACGCACAGAATCTTTCTACTGCATGTAAACAGCATTTTTAGAAACCGAGGTATATATATTGTCCGTACAGTGTAAATCCACCACATCTGAAGTTACCTAAAGTGGGAGAGCCATAGGCTGGGGATCACTGTTGTACATCATCTCTAACATTAGGTATTGCATTGATACCAGATTCCCAGAAGTTTGATTTGATGAATCTGGGCCCACAGTAAATACTAATAAAACAATCCAGAACACCAAGTAGATACATACGTTCTTTTAACATCCTGTTCAATCATCGCTCTGAGCTCCTTATCCTGAAAGAACTTATTCCAGAGACTCTGAAAAAATTAATATGGAAATTATCTCACCATTCTGGTACTGACAATAGCCGATACATACAGCTTGTAGTCGTCTTATAAGGTTACTCATACTCAGACAAGGGTTTACTGGTCCTATAAGACAACACTACAGTATTCTACACCCATATTTGATATTCGGGTTTACATTTTTTTATACTAATATACACTCACCGGCCACTTTATTAGGTACACCTGTCCAACTGCTCGTTAACACTTAATTTCTAATCAGCCAATCACATGGCGGCAACTCAGTGCATTTAGGCATGTAGACATGGTCAAGACAATCTCCTGCAGTTCAAACCGAGCATCAGTATGGGGAAGAAAGGTGATTTGAGTGCCTTTGAACGTGGCATGGTTGTTGGTGCCAGAAGGGCTGGTCTGAGTATTTCAGAAACTGCTGATCTACTGGGATTTTCACGCACAACCATCTCTAGGGTTTACAGAGAATGGTCCGAAAAAGAAAAAACATCCAGTGAGCGGCAGTTCTGTGGGCGGAAATGCGTTGTTGATGCCAGAGGTCAGAGGAGAATGGCCAGACTGGTTCGAGCTGATAGAAAGGCAACAGTGACTCAAATAGCCACCCGTTACAACCAAGGTAGCCAGAAGAGCATCTCTGAACGCACAGTACGTCGAACTTTGAGGCAGATGGGCTACAGCAGCAGAAGACCACACCGGGTGCCACTCCTTTCTGCTAAGAACAGGAAACTGAGGCTACAATTTGCACAAGCTCATCGAAATTGGACAATTGAAGATTGGAAAAACGTTGCCTGGTCTGATGAGTCTCGATTTCTGCTGCGACATTCGGGTGGTAGGGTCAGAATTTGGCGTCAACAACATGAAAGCATGGATCCATCCTGCCTTGTATCAACGGTTCAGGCTGGTGGTGGTGGTGTCATGGTGTGGGGAATATTTTCTTGGCACTCTTTTGGCCCCTTGGTACCAATTGAGCATCGTTGCAACGCCAAAGCCTACCTGAGTATTGTTGCTGACCATGTCCATCCCTTTATGACCACAATGTACCCAACATCTGATGGCTACTTTCAGCAGGATAATGCAATGCCATGTCATAAAGCTGGAATCATCTCAGACTGGTTTCTTGAACATGACAATGAGTTCACTGTACTCCAATGGCCTCCACAGTCACCAGATCTCAATCCAATAGAGCATCTTTGGGATGTGGTGGAACGGGAGATTCGCATCATGGATGTGCAGCCGACAAATCTGCGGCAACTGTGTGATGCCATCATGTCAATATGGACCAAAATCTCTGAGGAATGCTTCCAGCACCTTGTTGAATCTATGCCACGAAGAATTGAGGCAGTTCTGAAGGCAAAAGGGGGTCCAACCCGTTACTAGCATGGTGTACCTAATAAAGTGGCCGGTGAGTGTATATGTCTTAGGGATAGTTCACAAAGGGGCAATGAGGCAGAATTTGACAGCAGATTTCTTCTCAAAATCTGCCTTCATACAATGGTGGTCTATGAAGACCGCTAGCTTTTTTTTTTTCTGCTAGCAGAGAAAAGAAGCGACATGACCTTTCTTCAGGCGGATTTCACCTGAGGAAAGTAATAGAAGTGAATGGGAGGCGAAAAACGGCTAGCGGTTTTTTTGTTTGTTTGTTTGTTTTTTTACAAAAAAACGCGACCGAAAACGCCTAGATTTTTTTTTTTTTTACAGTCCATTCACTTTAGGGGAGGGCAGAACCACCTGGCATTTTCTGAAGCAGTTTTTACCAAAAACTGCTCCAGAAAACGTCTCAAGGTCAAAAAACCGCTTCCTGATTAGGAAGCTTTTTTTTTTTTTCAGGACCAAAATAGGCCAGGTGGTTTTTACGTGTGAACTAGCCAAGCTGGTCAAGAATTAATCTGCTTCTAAAGAGGATCTGTTGCCTCTCCTAACATGTCTGTTCTAGGAAATAATTGTATTTGTCACAATATAACAATTCTGAGGCACCTTCTATAGTTTTGCTGTTTTTTTTCTTATTCTTAGTGTAAATTTATACATATGTATAAAATATAATGTCCCATCAGTGTTGTCAGCATCAGCCTGTGTACAGACACACTACTCTTACAAGGGGAATGGTAACCCCAAGCTGTCAATTTATCAATAGTGGTCTAAAAGGAATAATAGAGGAATAGCACACACAACTCAGATGTGAGAAACAATACTGCAGAATTATTTCATACAGAATACAAGTATTTAATACACCAGACATAATAGAAGTGATCTTCTACATTAGACAATATCAGCTTGTTAGAATGATCCTCCTATTATAGACTGCCTCCTCTGTTAGGACCCCTTGTGACCTGTGAAGAAGCCTGCCAGTAACCATTTATTTTCTCGTGACTGCCAACACAGGAGAAATCAAGCATTACACAATTCCAATTCAAATCAATGGGATGTTTATGTAGGGCAGGACAGGACGATAACTCCAGTGTAAGAGCCACTCTATATAACTGCACTCTTTTCTGTCCCACAGATCAGAGTCTCCTTTAGGCTAAGGCCCCATGGGAAAAAACGTGGTGGCAACGCATCTCGGTTCTTCCCGCAGCGCTTTGAACAGAAAGATCGTGGAGTTTTCCTCCACGGACTTTCGGTTTCAATTATATCTATGGAAAAGCCACTGGCCTTTCTGTAGATATAATGACATGCTGTGATTTCCAAAACCACGCAAAGTGGGCATGGGATTCACAGGAATCTCATCCACTTTGCAGTTACTGTAAAATGCTGCGATTTTTCCTGCGGCATTTCTGGCCCAGCCTTAAAGGGGCTCTATCACTAGGAAAAGTCATTTTAACTAATCACACCTTTGCATAGCCTTTAGAAAGTCTATTTCACACCTACCTATAGTATGTAGATTGCCTCAGTGGTTTCTGAATAAGTCCGTTTTTATTCATATGCTAATTAGACTGGTGCACGACAGATCGTGCACACCTCTCCTATTGTTTTCTATGGGAGACGGCTCCTGCTGCTGCTGATGATGACTCAGCTTCCTGTTTGCTTCCTCACACATAGAAGATAATAGGAGAGAGGAGGCTGCTGGGAACTTCCTGAGCTGGCTGGAGGCTCATTAGCATATGAATAAAAACGGACTTATTCAGAGACCACTGAGGTAATTTACATACTATAGGTAGGTGTGGAATAGACTTTCTAAAGCCTATGCAAGCATGTGATTAGTTAAAAATGACTTTTCCCAGTGATAGAGCCCCTTTAAGCGTGTTATGACACCCTTTTCTATCCAATGTATAGCTGAGTGAGTCAAAGAATGAATCATATAATTCCACCTCAAAATGAGGTCTAAACTCCAGCTTGCATTTACCTCCTAGTATATACAAAGAGAGGTAGAGATCAAAGCAAAATGCTGAAAAAATAAGTAACCTACTAGATCTGGCCAAGGATTCCACAGCTGAGTAGACCAATTCATCTGAGCCTATATAGTAAGTGAATGCCACGGAAGAAAGCTGGAGGTCCGCCTCAATTCCTCTTAAAATCGGGTGAATTGAGAGTGCAAAGTAAGCATATCAAAGTAGGGGTTATGCAGTTTTGGAATGAGATGGCTTGGGGGGGGGGGGGTCCTCATAATTTAAAAACATATGACAGCACAGAAATCTTTCCAATGATGTCTTTACACCTAGGCCTGTAACTATGACAAGGGGGCATCCTCTACATTTAGAGGAAAACAGGTATCACCATTGCCATAGGATTCTGTGATGCACAGTTCAAGAGGCAACCTGGATACCTTTCATGAAAGTACAAATGTTACAAGTTATTCAAACTAGACTTTTTTTTATGAGACATTGATTGATAG
Source organism: Leptodactylus fuscus (assembly GCF_031893055.1). NCBI lineage: Eukaryota > Metazoa > Chordata > Amphibia > Anura > Leptodactylidae > Leptodactylus > Leptodactylus fuscus. The sequence continues at coordinate 174,132,083 of NC_134268.1, read as the reverse complement.
ATTTATTGGGACCGCCATATTTAGATTCAGAAAGGTGAATCAAACTGGTGGAATACAGGCTAAACTTAATAAAATTCTGCCTTACGCTAGGTTCACACCTGCGTTCACGGTCTCCGTTCTATGGTTTCTGTCTTCTGCATGCCAGAAGACGGAAACCACAGACCGGGTCCGGCGGTGCGCGGCGGTGAGCGTTTTAGGCTCTCCGCCGCGAAACCGGATTTTTTATCTGGACACAGAGTACTGCATGTCCGACTCTGTGTCCGGATTATAAAACCCGGTTTCGAGGCGGAGAGCGCAAAACGCTCACGGCCGGACATCTCTCTCACCCATTCAAATGAATGGGTGAGAGAGACTCCTGCAGGTTTCCGTCTCCTGCCTCTGTTTTAGGCAGGAAACGGAAACCTCAAGTACGGACACCTGGGCGCAGATGTGAACGAGCCCTTATTGATGTAAAAAACCTAGCATTGGGTTCCCTATAACTCAGCAGTACTGACAGTGATGTCTACTTACCCCCTCGTCCTGTGACAATGGATTATTTATCATTAAGTCCTGCTGTCCAGCAGCTTTCCTGGGATTTGTAATATGCTAAAATAAGACAAACACAACAACATTACAATTCTCTCAATTAAACACTGTTTCAAAGTGGTGCAGGATAATAGTGAAAATATCACTTACTATTTCCTTAATCTTTTGATACCACGTTCTTAACTCTGCCGTTTTACTTATCCATTGGCTTCTGTCTTGGGGTAAAACATTTAGAAACAGCTGCCAATAAAAAATGGAAATGTGTTACAAGCAAGCTTAGGAAAGGACATTGATTATCAAGGGAAAAATGTAATACATTGAGAATAAAATTACAGCAACGTGGAAAAAGCAAACATAAGGAGTACAGATAATAAGTTTGATAGGTGGCACTCCAGGACGGCTCTCTAAAACTTCATGAAAAATGGAGGATACCACATAATGGACAGCTTATAGAGAGGACACATCTACCAAATGTACTGTTATAGGAGGTCATGAGGATGGGTCATGTCGAAAACAATGGCCAACATTTGTTGTCTTTTGAGGAGAAAACATTGTGCACTTGCAACAATTAAGATCTATTCTGTCTATACCACAGGTGCATAGACTACACCCCGGACGCTATATTCTGTGGCTTTAACCATTGGCACAGTATAGAAATACATGGTTGACAAAAGACAGATTTAGCCCTCTGATGCATAGAGCATAGTGTCATCGTTAGTCGAGAGCTGTGTTCTTTGTTTTGTGGCTGGCACAGTCAAAGTGGGGCACTGTGTGGTTGCCACTGTGATGGGTGGCACTCTGTGGCTGGTGCTTTTAAGTCTCAGGGTTACTTTTATCTGTGTTATAATAGAGTGCATGAGTAACACCCATAATAGGGTACTTATGACCCAACATTATCATCTTTGTTGGCTAACTACTATGGATTATTTTAAGGGTACAACAGCAATATATGATGGGAGATGGGGGGTCCACTAGTGTCTGGTACTTCAGTTCAACCCAAGGCCATTACCAGATACAACTATATAACAATATGCATATAAATGACATTGTGTTATTCAATCCTGCAAAGAAAGGGCCACGGGAATCAGATAATTTCACTCCCAACTCTATTGCTGTTCATTCACTGATGCATTATAATATTATATATATATATATATATATATATATATATATATATATATATATATATATACACACACACACACACACACAGTGGGGCAAAAAAGTATTTAGTCAGTCACCAATAGTGCAAGTTTCACCACTTAAAAAGATGAGAGGCGTCTGTAATTTACATCATAGGTAGACCTCAACTATGAGAGACAAAATGAGAAAACAAATCCAGAAAATCACATTGTCTGATTTTGTAAGAATTTATTTGCAAATTATGGTGGAAAATAAGTATTTGGTCACTTACAAACAATCAAGATTTCTGGCTCTCACAGACCTGTAACTTCTTCTTTAAGAGTCTTCTCTTTCCTCCACTCATTACCTGTAGTAATGGCACCTGTTTAAACTTGTTATCAGTATAAAAAGACAACTGTGCACACCCTCAAACAGTCAGACTCCAAACTCCACTATGGTGAAGACCAAAGAGCTGTCAAAGGACACCAGAAACAAAATTGTAGCCCTGCACCAGGCTGGGAAGACTGAATCTGCAATAGGCAACCAGCTTGGATTGAAGAAATCAACTGTGGGAGCAATAATTAGAAAATGGAAGACATACAAGACCACTGATAATCTCCCTCGATCTGGGGCTCCATGCAAAATCTCACCCCGTGGGGTCAAAATGATCACAAGAACAGTGAGCAAAAATCCCAGAACCACGCGGGGGGACCTAGTGAATGAACTGCAGAGAGCTGGGACCAATGTAACAAAGCCTACCATCAGTAACACACTACACCGCCAGGGACTCAGATCCTGCAGTGCCAGACGTGTCCCACTGCTTATGCCAGTACATGTCTGGGCCCGTCTGAAGTTTGCTAGAGAGCATTTGGATGATCCAGAAGAGTATTGGGAGAATTTCCTATGGTCTGATGAAACCAAACTGGAACTGTTTGGTAGAAACACAACTTTTTGTGTTTGGAGGAAAAAGAATACTGAGTTGCATCCATCAAACACCATACCTACTGTAAAGCATGGGGGTGGAAACATCATGCTTTGGGGCTGTCTCTCTGCAAAGGGGCCAGGACGACTGATCCGGGTACATGAAAGAATGAATGGGGCCATGTATCGTGAGATTTTGAGTGCAAACCTCCTTCCATCAGCAAGGGCATTGAAGATGAAACGTGGCTGGGTCTTTCAACATGACAATGATCCAAAGCACACCGCCAGGGCAACAAAGGAGTGGCTTTGTAAGAAGCATTTCAAGGTCCTGGAGTGGCCTAGCCAGTCTCCAGATCTCAACCCTATAGAAAACCTTTGGAGGGAGTTGAAAGTCCGTGTTGCCAAGCGACAACCCCAAAACATCACTGCTCTAGAGGAGATCTGCATGGAGGAATGGGCCAACATAACAACAACAGTGTGTGCCAACCTTGTGAAGACTTACAGAAAACGTTTGACCTCTGTCATTGCCAACAAAGGATATATAACAAAGTATTGAGATGAAATTTTGTTACTGACCAAATACTTATTTTCCACCATAATTTGCAAATAAATTCTTACAAAATCAGACAATGTGATTTTCTGGATTTGCTTTCTCATTTTGTCTCTCATAGTTGAGGTCTACCTATGATGTAAATTACAGGCGCCTCATCTTTTTAAGTGGTGGAACTTGCACTTTTGGTGACTGACTAAATACTTTTTTGCCCCACTGTGTGTGTGTGTATATGTATATGTATATATATATATATATATATATATATATATATATATATATATATATATATATAATATTATATTCTCTTGAGTTGCACCAATTCTCTGGAATGCTCTATCATACTACTACTCAACTTCCAAATTTTCAAACGTTCCCTGAAACCCAACTTGTTGGGCAGGTTTATTATATTCCCTAATCTAACTCTTATACACTTGTTCTATCTAAATAATCCCTTCTGCTTACTGCACTCCATTACATTATTCCACTGACCTGAACTGCTTATCTATCAGCAACTCTGACCATCAAAACACTTTGTGTTTGTACATATACAGATCCCGGGTGTTGTTAGGCTTATGCAGCTTTATTTGTGTCACCCAGATGGCTGGACCATTGTACAGGCACTTTAACACTTATATCCTCCTTCTTCATCAGGCTGTAAACTCTTACATGCACATGACATAGTCCTGTTGTTAGAATTCATGACTCTATATTGTCTAATTTTTTTTTTATTGTACACGTGCCCTCTGTTGCAGAATTTGTTAGCACTACATGAATAAAAGTTTCTTATTAATGTGCCTATAATAATAATATCCTGACAGTGAATTTATAGGCATCTCCTCTATTATATGAAATCATTGGTCTAACTATGTAACTTATTCCCAGTAGATAAATGGGCTGCAGTGTTTCAATGACTGATCCGACTGTGTGAGTTATAGGAGTATTTTAACAGTTAGCATGTCAATGCACATGTTCAGGCTCTGCATGACTGCGGTGTTCGCCGCGTGCTGTATTCTGCGTGATCTTACCAGTAAGTAATCCTCCCCTCTGATAACTCCCAGCTAGACATCTCCTATAATCACTTACAACACTCAGGATGTTTTACTGCCCTCTCATCACATGTTCTGCAGGGATAGGTGTTTTTGGAATAATAAATTCAGATCTTAGAAATATTAGTGTTCAGAGAATTGGGAGATTAATCAGACTTAATTCATTTAAAAGATTGTTTCTGCTATAATTTATGATCTTTGCTGAAATACAGTGTTGTGCCTGCTTTTTAACTCATTCGCCTAAAGGAACCTCGTGTCTCACCGCTCAATATCTAATCGTTCATTGAGAAATCAAAAGAGTTATGGCGTCCTTTAAAAAACAATTTACAAAGACAATATTTAGATGTGGATGGATGGGAACTAAGTGGAAAGAAAGCAGGACAGGAACAGCAATGATATGTTGGAATATCAGCATCATCTTTAATTCTGAGATTCAGAGGACTGAGAAATTAGGAGATACACTGTCCTGTATACATTCTCCACAGACGGTTCATAGTTCACAATGCTGACATCCATGTCAAAGATACCAGATCCTTTAGGACAGGGGTAGGCACTCTTTTTTTGGTACGGCATGCAGATACAAATAAAAAATAAAATAAATTAATTTAAAAAAAAAATAAAAAGATTAAATACTTGCAGTTCCGCGCAATAATTGTCTGCCAACCCCTATGTAAAGTCATATATCAAACCATAACATAGAAGTGCTGCCACAAGATGCTTCTGGACACATGCGCTTACTGCTATTTCACAGCAAACGCATGTAGTTTACCATTAGAAGCAATGAAAGTCCATGTTCAGTCCTCAATTAGTGGTAAATGTATGCGTCAGGAACACCATATGGCTGCACACATAGGGTGGTGACATACTATGTATCTGGGTGCACCTATAGCTGCTACCAGTATATAGCCATGCACTTATAGCTGCATCCAGACCTAGGCCACTGTTTTTTTTTTTGTTTTTTTTTTCACCTCGATGTAAAGTTGTGTTCACGTGGTGCACTTGTGCACAAAAATGTATGCGTTTTTACTGGGAAAATTACTTTTTTTTTTTTGTGTAAACACACACAGTCATACAGACTGGCCCTTCCACAGTATAATGATCCTTAGTGGCCCATTCACACAGTATAATGTCCCATAGTAGCCCCACCACATAATAAAATGTCCTATAGTGTCCCCACCACGTAATAAAATGTCCCAAAGTAGCCCCACCGCATGATTTAATGTCCCACAATGGTCCCTCCACACAGTACAGTATCCCAATGAATTTTCCAAAAATTTCAGGTTCGCTAGGCATGAGTTATTAGGGCTAGTTCACAAAGTTTTTTGACAGCGGATTTAGAAGCGGAATCCGCCTCAAAATCCACTGCCCAAAACAGCTCCCATTGACTTCAATGGGAACTGCTCGCTTCTTTTTTTCTGCTAGCTAGTAGCGGAAAAAAGAAGCAACATGCCCCTTCTTCCTGCGGATTCTGCGGAGGACTCCGCTCTCTTCCGATTAGGCCCATTCATTTGGGCCTAATCCGGAGAGGAATGCCGCGATGGGATGTCGGTGCACATAGAACATTAACAATACACTAAATGATATCCCACTCTAGGCAGAAGCAGTCATGTCACAATACCGGTATGATTCAAAATACTGAAATAAATAACAGTTATCAGGATAATGTGAACGGTGAGTCCACAAATAACGCCAGTCACCAGCAGGGCCAATACACATGGTGATGTCACAGCTAAAGGCTAAGAACTACAGTGATGTCACACCATGGACGTAATAAACATAATATTGTAAAAATACCAGTGATGTGGCAAAATGGTCAATGGGTCTCTTAAAAGGGTTTTCACATCACAGCAACTTCTCTCCTATCCACAGCTCAGCTCTATATCTCCTCCAGTTCTCTCAATAAACAGCCAATGTTAGACAGACCATTAGCAGATTTGGCTTTCAGCAGATTGCATACCTCTTTCCATCAACCCCACTACTACAAAACACCAGTGCTAGTCTGACTTTAGTCTCTGACATCTTCCTTCTGTCTAAAACGTAAAGGAATTTTCTGGGGGGGAAAAAAACAAAAATCTTCTTCTTAAAAAAAATAAATAAAAAGTCTGTTGGTGCTATTAATAGGTTAATAAGTGCACCCAGGTACCTTTAGCAGCATTTTGAATGATTTCTGGGTTTCTCTGTGAGCTCCTGGCATCTTCTGCATTTGTTTATGTGGGCACCTGTTCTGTATTTTCCTACAACTACCATGATGCCTTGCGCTTCACTCACACTCCCTCCCCTTTCCTTTTTCATTCACTCCTGTTTCCCTAGCTAGCCTTCTCACTATAACCATTCCTAACTAACTCAACCCCCCACCACATTATTCTTACCTGTCTTCTGATCCGGATCTTCTGAGCACTTGACACCACTTCTTCTGAGCAACCGGCTACTGCGCATGCAAGCATTCCGGCACTATTGCGCAGGCCGGCAGACATCAAGAAGAGGTGATGTCTGTCCAGAAGGCAGGAAGACAGACACGTATGATGAGGTGGAGGGGGATGAGTTAGTAATATAACTGATAAAAGTATGGCCTCATGCCCACATCTGCAAAAACTGGAGAAGATTCTATACTCATTCAATGAAATGGATGGGTCAATGAAAACCACGATGGTGTGCATGAAGCCTACTTATCAGTCTTCCACTTACTGAACTCACTACAATCTATCCTGAATGAGCAGTCAGACTTCTCTTTCATTCCAAATACTACACCGATTCCTCTGGTCTGTGCCAGTCACTGCAATGGCTTCCAATCCATTAGAGAATACAATTTACACTTCTCACTCTCATCGACTCTTCATTGCGCTTTACCCCAGGCCATTTCTAGACACAATTGTTGCATTCATTCAATAACATCTGTCCATAGGATGTGTGTGGTATTGCACCTTACTCCCATTCACCTTATGGAACAATAGGAAAAACAAGACACAACCACAGGACGGGCACCGCACTATTTCTTGAAGAAAGAAACAGTTTGGTACTTCTCCTTTCATTACTTCTGACAGTCCGCCTGTGAACCTGCTCCAGTATAGCTATGTCCATCAGACTGTGCAAATCCCCATTTTATGCATCTCACAGGATGAATACCATTTTAGGCCTTCTCAGCAATCCACCAACATCCCCAAAGCACTTTAGGTGTCACTTTTAATAAGCATTTCCCATTTAGTACCTTATCATAAAATGAAGGCATAATCTTACATTTATCTATGTTTTTTGTGTTGACTGAAAATAGTCATTAATGTATATGTTGGAGAGAACAGGACATAGATGCCTGCATTGACTTCTACTTACCATCACCTACACTGAGAACTGAAGGTAGTAATGTACCGTCATTCGGCTCGAATATAGAGGTGCTCAGAAAAAGTTTCCTGACCTTATCACACGGCTTCCACTCAATGCCTGATTACCTCCTTTACATCGGATAAACTGATGAAGGTCCGTGCCGGGACCGAAATGTTTTGGTGGATGCTATTTTGTGGATGCAATACATTTGGAAGTCAATTTTGAGTGCCAGAAATTTCTTGTCTACTAAACGGAGAACTGATGTTCTATTAAAGGGAATCTGTCATGGTGATTTAGGACACTAAACCACCCTCTTTTGGACTAGGGAATTAATTTCCTAAATCACCCTGTAATAAAGCCACCCATGCCTGCAATAAGAATAAAAACATTTATACTCACCCTGCCACTGTACTACTCGGCCCGTGCAGTGCTCTATTGAAGCCAGATGAATACTCCTCTGCATGTAGTGAACCTCCGGTACTTACACAGTGAAGTCGGGGTGTTCAGCCTTAGCTTTACTGAAGAACTGCACCGATAAGACGGGTGAGACTCATCAGACACACCTCTAGGTAACAGGTCAATTTGGGACACTAAACCCCAAGTCTATAAAGACCTGTGGGTGGTTTAGTGTCCCAAATCGACCTGACTGGCTGCCTTTAAAGGAGTTGTCTAGGTAATATACAAATGAGACCTATTTGGGGGAAAAGAAGTTGCTCTAGCTCCACCTTTTGGAAGGTAACTCCCAATAGATTAAGGCATGGATAAAGAGACAAAATGCTTATAACAAATTTGAAAAAAAAAGTAATTCCTCATTGATCAATCAAGTGATTCCAACACTTCTTCGGACCCCAGTCCTGTTCCTCATGACACATAAATGTGACTGCCGCAGTGCTGACTGCAGCTGGTATTCTAGCCGGAGCCATGACCTGCTACGGCTGGTGACTGTTGGAATAGTCATAAAGTACAAAACCAGCAAGGACCTAGAAAGTGATATAAAAGGAGTGGCAGGAATTGAGGAGGCATTACAATTTTTTTCCATTTTTGATACCATTTTGAGCATTTTTTTAACAAAACATTTTTACTGGCCAAGGAACTCCCTATAAAAATTAAAAATCAGAGGTCTGTTTAGCATAGTATACGATCACGTAGGCGGCGCTGGAAAGGTTCCCTGACCCCTGGGCATTTCATCTGACAAAATATTGAGGTTTTTTTTTTTTTTTAAAGAACCATGATATATTTTTCTAAAATTTAAGATGAGTTTATTCCTTCGCTTAAAAAGTTATCTCGCCTCTAGTTCTGTTTCCAGCACTAAGACCATCTAAATATAAGGAAAAGATGGATTCACACTTATTGGTGGCCTGGTATAGAGGTCTGGTCACCATGATGGCTTGGGAAACACAGTCACATAAGGGATTCACAGTTCCTGAGTTATTACCATAAATATGATAAATATGTATATATGTAGATGAATATGTATATCTGTTCCCGTTTCACATATTATTACTATTAATTCCCTTAATATAATATATTCTCAGGGTACAGCTTGTCTCTTCCTTGCCCTGTTGGCAAGGTAAGGAAAGATGTTTTCTGAATAAGGCAGATTTCAAGATGTTTTCTGAACATCGCAGGTTGATACCATTGGATGAAAGTGAAACATAACTTGGAAGAAATATTGGAAGTGAAGTCTATAATTATTCCAATAGACAATTTTTTTTCTGGACAAAACAATGCCTGTATAGAATTACTGTATGAACCAACTGTTTGGTATACCTATAGTCCTATCGGTATAAATAAACTTATTGACAAAAAATCATAACGTACCAAGAGACAGTAGTTGGAATGGAATGAAACTTTACATGTGTGAACATAATAATGATACATGTAACTAGTTACAATATTATGATGAAGGATAGGTTTAAGCACCTAGAAATGGTCTGGGAAGAGACAGGAGTGAGCAATGAAGGTGCCATCTATTTGTTGGACATCAAACAAGAAGTGGGAGTTGCTCACACTTGTCAGCAGATCACGCAATCCACTCTACTTGTGGTCTCTCTGGGCCTTCTAGAGGCTGTTCGCTGTGTGACCATGCCATTATGTAACCGCTGCTCCCGATATCTCCTAACAGCTATTTCAGGATGGGCAAATCAACAAAATGATCATCCTGCTTCACTCAGTCCAATGATGCAACCCCTCTCAAAGTCTGTGAACTGGGCAAGAACTCAGTTAATTATAGAGACATGTCTTGCATTCAACGATCTCTCACGAAGAGGCACACTACCCAAAAGTAGCCTCTGAGAGCCTTTTTCTAGGGCAGCAGGAGAAGCAGTTTAATGCCTATGGCAAGACCCAGTGTCTAATCAGACCGCACATCATTTCTATTTGGGCGTGCTATTTTATTTTAGGCTTCCATTGTGATATTCTTAAAGAGAATCTGTCAGCTGATCTGTGTGTACATACCAGCATTCTCTAAAATACAAAATTTTGTGGCAGCTTTTTCTAGAACTCGGCACGGTGCCTTTCCTCTTACTCTAGAAAACGTATTAATAAATTGACAACTATGTCTGGCCACTCCCCTTGTCAATGGGACATATCCCTACACAAACTGATACTTATTATTATTTATTTATTACGCTGACTTATATTCCGCCATCATATTCCACAGCGCTTTACAGATATTGTCAGTCACTGTCCCATATAGGGCTCACAATCTAAATTCCCTATCAGTATGTTTTTGGTGTGTGGGAGGAAACCGGAGTACCCGGAGGAAACCCACGCAAACACGGGGAGAACATACAAACTCCTTGCAGATGCTGCCCTTGGCAGGATTTGAACTTAGGACTCCAGTGCTACAAGGCTGCAGTGCTAACCACTGAGCCACCGTGTTGCCAGTAATGGCAGCGTGTCAGACTATGTAGGGATACATCCTGTTAATAAGGAAAATGGGAACACCCAGCTTAGTTTACTCTTACATTTCCCAGTGGAGTAACAGAGACAGGGGCGTAACTTGAGGGGGGACAGAGGGTGCAGTCTCATGGGCCCAGGAGTATTAGTGACCCCATTGAGATTGCCGCTTTCATCTGGCCCATAACACAAGGAGACCCACAGATTACCCTAACCTAAGGCTGATTAAACTCATTCGCACCTGTAACAATCATCATCAAGAATTCGCGGTAGGGATGAAGTAGGGGGGCTCAGACAAAAGATTGCATTGGTGCTGACAAGACTTTAGTTACGCCACTGAACAGAGAAATGATGTAATGCCCACAGATATGCTTTTTAGGGTCCTTTTTGAAGCTTATAATTCCTACAAATGTCTTTTGCAATCCTATAATTGCAATATTTTAGAAATCAATATTTGTATTTGTCCATACTTCTATTTCTGAGTGGCTAAACATTGAATAAACTTTTAAGCCCATTTCAAAACAATTTGAAAAATTGCTTAAAAAAAATTGTCAAGGTGAGAAGATTTAATACAGTGGTCCATGCGCCATGTGGAAAGCGATGGGTCCGGCAGTAATTGTATATTATCAGCAGCGTTTATTTAAGAGGATGAGCATAATGAAAAGTCAGAATTTGCCCCTCGTCAGCATGTCTGAGATACAGGATAACAGGATACACAAAGTGTTATTAAGTATGACAGAAAGTGGCAGGGCTTGGATGGTTTGTGGTGTGCCCTTGTCTAAACAATGGTTGAACCTCCCACCACAATACAACAGGGATATACAAGGATATCATAAAATGTAACCAGTTGTGTCGCCACTGAATAAACATCCAAAGAAATACAATGTTTATTCTTCTTTTCCTCTAAAATCATTACAAAAAGCAGCTCTGTATATTCTCCCCCCCCCCCCCCCTAAAAAAAATCCTGCATATAATAATAAAGGATTCAGAAACAGTAGATGTAGTCGCCTGGAAAATCCTATGACTGCATCAGTAATCTTCAAGCGCATCAGGTAAAATGTTGATACATTGCAACCGCAAACTATAAATAAATATTTTCTACTTACCTTCCAGCAAACACTCCGGAACCTGCTGCTTCTCAGCTGCCCATTAATCCCTTTCAGACGGATCGCTGCCAAATAATTGCGGTTTACAAAAAGTTCTTCCCACTCTTTGCTATGGAGGTAAATAACACAGATGTATTATATTTAAGAAACATATCACTGGAACACGTTCGATTTTACAAACCGCTAGAATACAAATGACATTTGTGATACCTTTTTTTTTTTCTTCCTATTTTTGTATTTTTTCTTTTTTTTCTTTTTCACAATGATTTGATTCAAGCATAGTTTTAAAACGCATGGTTGTCTTTTTTGGACACATTTCTTCTCCGGATTTAATGAATATGTAGATCGCTATAATTATGCCAGCTACTGAAATTCATAATGCCTATGGAGGCCATTCCATTTTCTCTAAAATGTTGGTACTGCAGTTCAGTGAATAAACAAGAAAAATGAATATTAATACGGGCACAACCATATTTCCGTACACAGGCAGGAGAGAGAAAAAAAAAAAACACTGGCAGAATTATCCGAGAGGAAACCGGAGCTAATAACTATTAGCTCCTCGATAAAATATTTGGTTTTAAATTAAGTTTTTTTTTCTCCCTATCCTTAATGATAGACTGGGCTGTTAAACATAATAGAGGACTGCATTACTTAACCGGTAGCGCTATTACCACCGGAACGGCTTACACTTATTTCTACATGAACAGTTTTAAATTTTTAACAGGTGCAGGCATATTTAAATAAAAAAGCATCAAAAAAATGAAAAAAAAAAAAAAAGCCTGACTGTATAAACTGTTAGGGAAGGCAAGCTTGAGCACCTTGCAGTACCTATGGCTGACTAGATAAACAACCTAAATATGCCTCCCAGGCTTAGACACACAAGGGGCCTAACACCTGTGCCTCATTAATATACAAGGAAATCTGCTCTACTGGGAAACGATTGGAAATTAATTGTCCCAAACCATTTACAGAGTTTGAACAAAAGAATTTGACTTGGCTTCTCTTCCGTCTTTCTGTGAATCAAACGCCATGAATGACACGTCGGCGGCTCGAGAACAATACGCTGTGACCTGACGAGCTGATGCTTGTTACAATTAGCAGACGCAAACAAGGTCATTGTGAAAGAACACAATAATTAAAAGGCGGGGTGTAGATTTCTTACAGGATAAAATGTGCAAATGCAAAAAATAGAATAAAATAGACAATCAGATATTGAGTTTCATTGTCTGACTAGTGTCTAGTTAGAGCACCACTTTAGCTCAAAGGCTGGATCTGGTATTGCAGCCTTAGTACCTTCAGCTTGAATAGGGCTGAGCTGTAAGGATATAGTCAATGGACAAGAGGGGCGCTATTTATGACAAGACAAAACAAAAACACAATGTCTTTAAAGCTTTTTGTTGGCTTACTGATTAGAGATTGCTTATTTTAATATTACGATGGACCAATAGACTGAAGCATACGTCTTGCACCACAATAACTCATTTTATAGATACAGGGGGAAATTTAGGAATCCCTGTTTTCTGCTCTAGAGGGATGATATTGTGGTGCACAAGGCCCTTTTTTTTTTTTTTACGTGCCCTATTCAAATGTGGATGGGAGTTAGGCACAGTTCAGACGGAGTATTTTGGATTGGAATTGGATGCAGAGGCCACCTCAGGTTCCAGTCCAAAATACGGGGCAACTGCGCCTGGATGCCGGTGCAGTGAATGAATGGGCCTAGTCGGGAGTGTCTTCAGGCGGATTCGCGAGGCACAATCCGCCTGAAGAATGAGCATGTCCATTCTTTTTTACAGGAGCCGGAACAAAAGGCTACCATTGAAATCAATGGGAGCCATCCTTTTGTTCCAGATTTTGAGGTGGATACGGCCTTTTGAGGTGGAACTCCGCCTTAGGGGGGAGCTTTGCTGTTAGTTAGCAATAGTAAGATGCTGAATATGGATTCTACATTATCAGAATGATGCAGCCATTTTTCAATTTCGTTTTTTCATTTCTGCCTTCCAAAAGTCATAACTTTTTAATTTTTTCATTAACAAATTCACATAAGGACTTGTTTTCTGTGAGACAAGTTGTACTTCAAAATGGAATCTTTTAATATTATGAACAATGTAATGGCAAGCTGGAAGAAAATACAGAACAGGGTGGAACTGGAAAAAAAATGCAGTACCACCATGTTCTTATGGGTTTTGTTTTTACAGCCTCCAGTGTGCAATAAAAATGACATGTTAGCTTTATACAAGGTGATACCAGAGGGGTCCATGCCCTGTCGTTGTGATCCTACATCATAGGGCCCCTGCGGTTTTTTCAAGGTCCATACACTGTGCTGGAGGAAAAAACCCAAAAACTAAAAACGCCTCAAAAAATGCTCCAAAAAATGCCTCATGTTAAAAAAAAAAAAATCTTCAAAAAACCATTTCCTAGTTCCTGAAGCGGATTTTTTCCTCTCCAAAATCCTCTGTGTGAACCCAGCCTAAGGTTACAGCCCCATGTAGTGACCCCAGCCAAAAAATGCTGCAGAAAAGACCACGACAGAAATGCATTGCATACTTGTGCAGCGTTATTCACAGAAATACCTAAATGGAAAATGACAGCATTTCCATAGATATAATGGACATGCTGGGCTCATATTTTTGAAATCACAGTATTTTCACTGCAGATTTTTCTTCCTCAATATCTCGATGGGATTGGCCAGAATCCGATCCACTTTGCATGTACTATAAAGCCTCTTCCTTCTTTCTTCTGACACCATCAATGGGAGAAGAGTTGGGAAAGTCTTCATATACACACAAGATAGTTGGCCAATGCCCTCAAAATCCATGTTTTGAACAACTTTACATGACTTCCCTTTAGGTGAGTATTAATAAATCACCTCCATTGACTCAAACAACTAGAAACAACTTGGAAAAAAAAACAATACTGATAAGCTTGCTGCTATCACAACGACTGAGTACAACCTATTGACATCCATGCTTGCATTGTTTGGGTTAGGAATTCACTGGTAGGAGAGAATAGTAAAAGTTCATATTGGCTCTCCATATACAGCAACATGGAATTCTCTCTCTGAAACACAAACATGGCAGAGCTAAGGTCCAGTTTACATAAGTGTTTGGGCGATGCGCCTAAGTGCATGAAATATGTGGAGAGAAAAGCCCAGCAAGCAGCACTTTTCTCTCAGAGCAGAGAAACAGAAACCACGCAGACCCCATTATAGTCTATGGCAGAGATGGCGAACCTTTTAGAGACCAAGTGCCCAAACTGCAACCCAAAACCCACTAAATTATCACAAAGTGCCAACACGGGAATTTAACCTTAATAATGTGCGGATACACAATTGCCGACATTTACGGACCTGGAAAATACGGTAATGTAAATGGGGCTTTATAGAGCTTTCTGCTTCACAGTGACCACCACACAGTACAATCTGCTGCACAGTGACCCCCACACAGTACAATCAGCTCCACAGTGACCTCCACACAGTACAATCTGCTGCACAGTGGCCTCCACACAGTATAATCTGCTGCACAATGGCCCCCACATAGTATAATCTGCTGCACAATGGCCCCCACACAGTATAATCTGCTGCACAATGGCCCCCACACAGTATAATCTGCTGCACAATGGCCCCCACACAGTATAATCTGCTGCACAGTGGCCTTCACACAGTATAATCTGTTCCACAGATGGGTACCCAAAGAGAGGGCTTTGAGTGCCACCTCTGGCACCCATGCCATAGGTTCGCCATCACGGGTCTATGGGGTCCGCGGGTTTTCCTAGGTAGCCAATTTCAGTTCAGGGGGTCCCCAAGCAGACTCCCTGAACGGAAACCCGAATGCAGATGTGAACCGGGCCTGAGAATATTGTTATTAGCAACATTTCCAATTGTTTTTTTAAACACAAGCTACTCCCTATCTTTGTACTGGGGCTCGTGGTCAATTCTGAAACATCTGTAACTTGATATTCTGGTTGTCATCTTGTAACACGCACCACTTAGTTCTTATCATTAAAGGACATTATTTAGTTTCCACCTACATCCATACAATTCCACATTTTTATCAAGCAACATTTGTTTCCATTTCAATAACATTGTAGTGTATTTAATTTCTCTTATTAGAGTGAATGAGACGTGAGTCATCCTCCGCACGCCATGATCTCCATATCACAGAACAGTACAATTTCTAGCCATTTCACAAACAGCCAATTGAAATATACAGCTTAGAGTATTAGAACATTAAGTGCTCACAGTTTGCAGTGTTAAAGTGAAAAGTCCTATTTTACTTCAGCTTTGGAAGAACGCAAATGGCAAAACATACTAAATATCGCTAAGAGCAAACATGATAGAATTTACTGCTATAATATTTACAATCTAAGACTAAGCCCCACATTTCATTTTTTTTTTGCAGATTTTGCTGCGGTTTTTTGAGCCAGACAGGAGTGGATTGAACAGAAGCGAGAAATATAAAAGTGTTTCCTATATATTTCCCATTCTTTTTGTAGCCATTCTTGGCTTTGGCTCAAAAATACGCAGCAATATCTGCAACAACAAAAAAAATATATCGGAGTTTCCCCCGAGTGGGGCCTCAGCCCTAAAAATGACCAGGGGAATACCAACGACTTGTATTCCCCATAAATAATAATAACCCCATTCAACCTTATCAAATAGGGCGAGTCCTTGAACTTCCAGCACCGACTGGACAGTGTCTCAGTAGGTGAGAAGGCGCCCCCAACTGGTAACAACTAGTTGTTAATCTATTCATAAATTTCAAGAGGGGTTACAGAGTTCCATAAAAAGTTGCCCCAGAAGGAATGGTCATAGTCCTTAAAGGGAGGCAGTCAGCAGGAAAACAGGTATCAAACCAATAACAGTACCAAAGTTACCTTTCTTATTCCGCGTTGCCGCCCCATTTTCATGAAAATCAGTATTTTATTCTTATGTAAATTATCTGAATAGGGATTTAAGGCGAGGTCCATGTAGCTAAATGCTGCAATTTTTCCAAACATCATGGCAAAAAACGCAACATTTTACACTGCCTGCAAAGTGGATGGGACTCTGGCTATTCCCATCCACACATTGCAGAAAAATATTCGCAGTGGACATGTTGCAATTTCAAAAACGTGTTTTTTTGTAAATCGCAGCATGTCAATTATACTTACAGAAACGTTGGTGTTTTCCATAAAGGTATAGTTAACCAGAAAGTCCGAAGAGGAAAACTCTGTGGACTTGCTGTGAAAAGTGCAGTGGGAAGAACCACAATGTGTTTCCGACAGTTTTCCCGCAATGTTTTTTGGCTTCAGCTCGCTACGTGGGGCCTTAGTCTTAGGGGCGTTTCTTCTGCACCAATGCTTCCACTTTGTCACACATTGTCTGCAGTTAGAATAGACCATCAATATTAGATCTAGGGGAGTCCTACTCCTGGGACCTCATTGAAGTCTATGTGACAGCACTGCAGTATCTATACTCACTGCTACAGTTTGTATGGCCAGTGAGCAGTGCAGCTTATGTTATGTACATATTACTCAGAGCTGCGCCATCTCTCAATACAGATGATCCAAAGGATAGGTTAGCAATGCTAGAAACTGGATATCCCCTTTAAAGGGATTGTCCCATAACTAATAATATTTATAGTTAAAATTGGCCCATACTACTGAACTATTTTGCATTTACAGTTGCTAAAAAAAAATAGCTTACATCATCAGATAATCCAGAAATAATTTTATAATTGCGCCATCTGCTGTTGATGTGTTCTAGTATTTTTTGTGTCCACCTCAGTAAATGTTCAGCTATGAACGCACATGCTTAGTCTTGCATCACTCTCTGCTACACCAAGTATGCAGACAGACCTTTGATATGGCGATTCGGCTGCCTCTGCTTGTCAGAGGAAATGATGAGCATTTACAGTTACAGTAACGCTGTCTCACTCTCTTCACTTGTTCAGCGGCATCTCCTCTGCCAAGCAAACAAGATGCTAAAGCTGTAGAAAGAACTCTCTCCACACCAGAGATCAATATGCATGTTAAGGTGGGTTCAGACCTGTTTAGCCAATATGGTGGGTTTCTGTCTTCTGCCCCGAGAAACTGGACAGGGGACGGAGACCTGGCAGTCAGTTTTCAAACCCATTCACTTGAATGGGTTTGCAAAGTGACCACCCGTGAGCGTCCTGTGCCTCTCTGCGGCGAAACCATTTTTTTAAATCCGGACACAAAGTCCTGCATGTCCAACTGTGTCCGGTTAAAAAAAAAAATCAGTTTCACCGCAGAGAGGCAAAAGACGCACACGGGCGGTCACTTTGCAAACCCATTCAAGTGAATGGGTTTGAAAACAGACTGCTGCGTTTCCGTCCCTGTCCAGTTTCTTGGGGCAGAAGATGGAAACCCGGCGCAGGTGTGAACCCGCCTTTAGCTGAAGCAGAGAAAATAGCAAGACTGAGCATGTGCGTCCCCTTGACAAGTTTACTCATGTGGACACACTAAAGACTATTCAAAGAAACAGCAGGTGGTGCTATTCTAACAAAACTCTTCAGATATCTGGGGATATATTTTTTAAAAAAATGAATGTATGTATGAAAAATGTTTATGGATTTAACTATAAACTGAATTCTTCATGTGACAACCCCTTTAAATGTAATGTACTTTAATATATATCACATAGAAATTATTAGAATTTGTAAACTTGCAGAAAAAAAAGCTCCTAAGGACATGCAATCAAGTCTCTTTATCCCAAATAACTTTGATAAGCTTTGAAAACAAACTAACAAAAATCCTTGGGATCTGCAAGGTGGAGCAGCTCTACTTGGGGGCAGTATTTAAATAGTTTTCTATGCTGCGTGAGGATTTCTTCCTTCCCCAAACTGAATTCTACAGGTACCTCCAGGTCCAGCACCTTTTGCAGTCAGCTGTAACCGCTGGTCCTGTGTTTCCTAAACTAGCTTTGAAACTGTGGTGACCACATGCTGACATTCAAGGTGGGTCCTCAGTATTTTATAGGCTCCTCATTTCTCCCGCTAACCAGGATAAACCCGCTTGTTTGTCCCGCGGGGAGGCTGACCTTGAGAGATCGATTCCCCTTCAAGATTGGTACAAAGTTTTTACGTGGATATTGGGGAGTTTTCTGATCCAAATATACGTTAAAAACTGAGCCTCTCACTGAGAGTGCAAAGTACTGGGACTGCCTTCATCTCAGAGCTTTTTTAAGCAATGACCTAAGGAAAGGAACCGAGATGTCACTTACAAACGTCACTGTGACACTTCATGTCCCTTCCTTAGGCCGCTGATTGGCCTCAGTGATTATGTGAGGTGAACATTTCCACCGAAACAAGACCCGGGAGCAATAGGACTAGGCGACAGTGGGAGGCACTGGAGACAGGCGAGTATGGATTTGGGTTTATTTCACCTTCCCTGGCCTCCTTGCGAAAAACTGTATATCCTGGACAACCCCTTTAACTGAAAACATATAGAAAATGAAATTTGCTGGCGCCATGTTCAAGAGAAAAATGACCAGAGCATATATTACAAAAAGCGTCATTATAACATGTACTTCCTTTTTCTAAACCCTTGTTCTTTCTATGCATAGTAGTCATGTGAGAGGTCCAAATAATGAATGGACGCTTTAATGATTGATAGTCATTGATTAGACCTGCTCACTGGACTCCTACAGTGAGAATGAGCAGAGATTTCAATGGTCAGATGACAGGTTACACCAAACCTTCTCATAACACTATATCACAATCTGCTCAGCTCCTCGCCCGGTTCACATCTGCCTTCGGGCCATTCCGTTCCCCTCTCAATGAAAAATACGGAGACAAAAGTCCTGAAGCAGAAACTTTTCTCTTTGCATTTTTCGCGCGGAAAACACATGGACCTCATTAGAGTCTATGGGGTCTGGGGTTTCCTAAGGTAACCGCTATCATATGCGGATTAGGTTTCCGTTCCATGGGTTCCTAAGTGGACTACCCAAATGGAAACTCATGTGCAGATGTGAATCGGGCCTTAGTCCATCACATCTTGCCTTCAGACTACACTAAATTTACAATATAAATTTCACTTTAATATGCACACTATAACAAAAAGACATTGTTTAAAGAGGACTGTCACGGAGCAAAGGTATACGTCTTCCTCCGGAAGTTCTTTTGAATCAACACGGACGCAAGAGGTCGGGAGACAACAGCAATTTATTGTAATCCACAAAGTTAGTAGCCGGTGGCGGTCACATCAACCGTAATAACAATAAGTCCACAGAAGTCACAATCCAATGATAACTTTGGTTCCTTGGTCCTGTAACTAAGTCCTGGCTCTCTGCAGAGCTGTGCACAGGCCGGCTAACACATACTAACTGCTAGCTACATCTATATACTAAACTGTTACTTCCTATATCTGGGGGTGGGAAGGGCTGAGTCACAGATCCTTCCCCCCTCACCTATGCCAAGGAGAGCAGACTCCCTGTCTCTTTTGAACAATGCACAGTCCAACATCTTCTTGGAGACACGGATCAGATTATCTCCACCCATTGTCCTCACTAGTTAGAGGTATTTGCATACAATGTGCTAACACACTAGACCCGAATCAGCCAACTACACACTGATGTTTACAACAGGTTAGAGAATACATTCCACATGAAATATATATTACACATTGCCTATTGCCGGACTCTAACCATCCCGTGACAACCCCTCCCCCTCTCAAAACATGTGCATGACACAATTGGCCTACACAGGTAAATTGGGGAATGCACATCAGTCTCTATAGCTCATATTTCCTCCTGCAGGGATAACCCATCTGTGTTCTGGTGTTGGTTCCCTCGGCGGTGCTGAATGGTAAAGTTGTAGGGTTGAAGGGCTGGCATCTGTCAGAAAATCCGGTGGATCCATGTTGGCTTCTCCCTGAGCTTGGCTTCGGGTCACTGCTCCCACAAAGTGGCACTGTAGATTTCCAACATCGTTGCCTAACAGAACATCGGCCGGCAGCCCGCTCATCACACCAATTGTGCATCGTTTTGGTCCATAACCATAGTCGAGTTCCACGGTAGCTTTAGGAATACGTCTTTGAGTACCCCCTGCCAACTTGATAGAAATGCCAGGGCCCTCCTCTAGGGCCTCGGGTCGCACAACTCGGGGGTCCGCTACCGTTAGGAAAGCTCCCGAGTCCCGGAATCCAACAACTGTTCGGCCATCCAGTAGGACCTCCTGCAAGTGCTTCCTCTGAAGGTTTGCGGGATGTGTGGCGGAAGGCTGAATCCCATAGACCCCTGGAGGTGGAACAGATGGGTCATTCATGGAGTCATCTGGAAATGGGGCCAAACTTTCTGTCCTAGGGGTGGTTCCCAGGTAGTGAATAGGCCGGGATGCCACGGTGGCCCGTGCCCCCATGTTAGCAGGGCAACTAGCTTGCAAATGTCCAGGCCGCCCGCACCCAAAACATCTGCGCTCTAGCATTCTTCCAGTGGGTCGTTGTCTAGGGACAGGGTTGTTCATAGCTGGAGGCCGATGGGCTGGGGCAGGGGTAGAGGGGGAATTGTAATCCTGAGGCCGGACACGAAAGGTGGGTGGCTGGCTGAAGGGTGTCTGGCGGACTGTGGTAGTTTTCCGCTCCTCTGCAAACAACCTCTTCCACTGCGGCTTGATGGTCAGGCCCTCATCTGCAAGAGAAGCAGCTTGCTCAACTGTGGCTGGGTTCCGTTCCAGCACCCACTCACGGATCTCAGCGGGGCACTGGGAAAAGAACTGTTCCTTAAGTATGACTTGGAGGATCTTATCGACTGTGACAGCCTCCTCTCCTTCTAGCCAGCGCTTGCATGCTTGCTTCAACTTGTGGGCGAACATGTGGAAGGAGCTTCCCCCATTGTAAGACAAAGAGCGGAACTGAACTCGGTAGGACTCTGGAGTGACTGCATAATACTTCTGCACCGCTCTTTTAATGGCCTCATAGTCCCGCTGATCACTAGGGTCCATGGCTCTGAGAGCTTCCGCAGCCCCATCTCGTAGGTGCCCCACCAGATACCGGACCCAATCCTTCTCTGGGACTTCCATCAGGCGGCACTGGTGTTCGAAGTCCTGAAAATATCCATCAACATCCCCAGCCGCTTCATCAAAGGTCTTGAAGTGTTTATGGGAGACATATTGTGGTTCTCTCACTGTTGGGCTGGGGGTCGACGTTTGATTATAATTCCGCATAGTTATCTCAGCCATTCGCATTTCATGCGCCATTCTTTCCTTTTCATGCGCCATTCTCTGTTCCTCCTTCTCCGTTTCCTGAGCCCTCTGTAATGCTCTACTCCTTTGCTCTGCAGTTGCTTCTAGCCCCAGCACTGCCAATTCCTCCTCATACAAAACAACCCATCTGCTCTTTTGGGTCTGTACCTGCCACTCCCGTATCTCTACTGTCTCCTGGGGGCAGCCCTCCTCATGGTCGCTTTGCAGGGTCATCTCCTCCAGTGCCTCGATCAGTTGCTCTTTCGTTCTTCCCTGGTAACTCAGGTTTAGTTCCCGGGCCCTTAATTTTAGATTTGCCATAGTCCAGTTCCTGTATTCTGAGGTTGTGGTTCCATTAATCGCTGAGCTGTTGTGGTCCATCTCGCTGTCCGCTGTTGATCCCACCGCTGCCAACCAGTTGTCACGGAGCAAAGGTATACGTCTTCCTCCGGAAGGTCTTTTGAATCAACACGGACGCAAGAGGTCGGGAGACAACAGCAATTTATTGTAATCCACAAAGTTAGTAGCCGGTGGCGGTCACATCAACCGTAATAACAATAAGTCCACAGAAGTCACAATCCAATGATAACTTTGGTTCCTTGGTCCTGTAACTAAGTCCTGGCTCTCTGCAGAGCTGTGCACAGGCCGGCTAACACATACTAACTGCTAGCTACATCTATATACTAAACTGTTACTTCCTATATCTGGGGGTGGGAAGGGCTGAGTCACAGATCCTTCCCCCCTCACCTATGCCAAGGAGAGCAGACTCCCTGTCTCTTTTGAACAATGCACAGTCCAACATCTTCTTGGAGACACGGATCAGATTATCTCCACCCATTGTCCTCACTAGTTAGAGGTATTTGCATACAATGTGCTAACACACTAGACCCGAATCAGCCAACTACACACTGATGTTTACAACAGGTTAGAGAATACATTCCACATGAAATATATATTACACATTGCCTATTGCCGGACTCTAACCATCCCGTGACAAGGACCTTTCATCAGATTGGGCACAGGCAGTTCCATATACTGCTGGAAAGCTGACAGTGCACTCAATTCAGCGCACTATCGGCTTTCCCGATCTGTGCCCTGGGTAAAGCGCTAACGGTCCCGGTACCGTAGCGCTTTACAGTCAGAAGGGCGTTCCTGACACACTGTGTGTACCGGGACCGATAGCGCTTTACCCAGGGCACAGATCGGGAAAGCCAATAGTGCGCTGAATTCAGTGCACTGTCAGCTTTCCAGCAGTATATAGAACTGCCTGTGCCCAATCTGATGAAAGGTGCTCTTTAAAGCAGACAAGCCCTTTAACCATATATATGCTTTGATCTTTAGAATAAATAATGAACATTTATCATCACTTTTATACAAAATAATCATGTACAGAATTCCCCCAATACCTTATATTGTAGAATATCGTAGCTGTAAGTACTTCTTGATAGAGAAGTGCCCTTTACTTTACCCCAAACAATCCATGTGCAGCTCCTACATCCAGATCTTTAATGAGTAAAGGGCACTGTGCATAGAGAAGAGCCACAGGCTACACAGATCTCCAGCAGGGAATGACTGTTTATTAAGCAAAGAAGATTTGATCTGAGGAATTGCTAAGTGTTCTCCAGGCCTGATCTTTAATGCAATACAAGTCAGTCTAGAGCTATTAAGTTGTCTCTAAATACTGTACTTGAAGTGTAATGTCCTTTAGTATATATGTTAAGATGATGATAAATATGGGGGAACTGGTAACGGTTAAGAAACAGAATGAAGTGATTGTTGAAGTAATTTGCTAGAATATGATCAGCGGCAATACTGGAGCCTCCACTGATATCATGTAAATATGGACTACAGATTGCTATTTAAAGGAGAACTTGGCTACAATAAGCATCAGATATACATCAAAATGACAAATTTACAATAATGGAATTGTCTCTATAGCGGGCTCACACCCCTTTGGTACTGCACAGAGACTTCCACAACATTCTACGCACACTACAATTGAGCTGCATGGAATTTTGGTGCACAGCTCGTCACAGTCGCAACCCAGGCCATACAGCAGGGGTCCTCAAACTTTTTAAAAAGTGGGCCGGAGGCAGAGCAGGTCGCACATTGGGAGTGGTGCCCTCCAATAGGTAAAGTGAAGTGCGCTCCATGGCCTGGCCCGAGCCCCCCAGGAGCTTCATTATAAATGCACGCCTGCCGGCGTTGTCGGCGGGCCCAGACAGAAGTGCTTGGCGGGCCGCAGTTTGAGGACCCCTGCCATACAGTGACCCAGAGGCAGAGTGGGGAGGTGATAGTAGCGTGAGGAGCCCATACAGTGACCCAGTGACAGATTGTGGAGGCTGTAATAGCTGTATGAGGCCCTACAGTGACCCACAGGCATAAACGGGAGGCTGCAGTAGCATGAGGAGGCCATACAGTGACCCAGTGGT
Source organism: Leptodactylus fuscus (assembly GCF_031893055.1). Classification (NCBI taxonomy): domain Eukaryota; kingdom Metazoa; phylum Chordata; class Amphibia; order Anura; family Leptodactylidae; genus Leptodactylus; species Leptodactylus fuscus. Next base: position 174,107,981 of record NC_134268.1, on the reverse strand, counting down.
CGAGTGTGAAGGTTGTAATAGCCTTATGAGGCCATACAGTAACTCAGTGGCAGAGTGTGCAGGTTTCAGCAGCAATATGAGGCCATACAGTAACTCAGTGTCAGAGTGTGCAGGTCTCAGCAGCAATATGAGGTGTGCCCAAGTAAAAAAAGAATTTTGTAAAACTCATTGATAAACTGGTAAAAGTGTCCACATGGCACACTGCTATTACACACATGGACACCGCTGGTGTAACTACCAGGACAGTACACATAGCAGCTATGGGGTGCAACAACTCAGGGGGCTCATCTGTGCTCAGAAGATACATGAAGTGATGAATATGAATAATTAAATATCGTATTCTGCCTGATGGTAAGATTTACTATAGAAGCCCATGGTTATCAATTCCGTATTTATGATTGCTCCTCTGCACTGTTACTGTGTTGTGATATCGTGTTCATTATACAATACCTGTATCAAAAATCATTATACATTTCTTTTTGATGATTTCACCTTGTACACGTGTGTTATATGTGGGCAAATAAATTAAGAATTATGTCCCAGAACTGTGAGCACGCTTTACGCCACATCTTCAATATGTTTCAGACACTTGCTAACACTTGCTGTTTCAACAGTTTGTGCACCTAATACGACATATGGGTGGGGCTTGTTGAAAATGGGTGTGTGCTAAGCTGTAAGCCAGAGGTTGCACCACAATGTCAGTGCCAAATTTCTATTGTAAACTAAGCCAAATAATAAGTGGTATAAACCTAAAACTAGACAGTCTATAAGTGTGACAGTAAAGGATGTCACATTTTCAAACAGTATCAGACACTTTGGAAAATATGGAGTAGTTAAATATTGCCTAGTCTGAGACCTCCTGCAGGGTATGGGTCAGTAAAAAAGGCACGGATGACACATGGTTGGTTAGCTGTATGTCACGCACGCTTTTCACTGACCCATACATTGAACTGAATGGACAGCGTTGCAAGCACGGACAGGTATAGGACCTGCTCCATATTTTGTAGCTCTTCATAAAAGCTGGGACACAAAGCTGCAAAAACTATAGAAATTCACGTGGGTCCACAATTGCAGATTCAAAGTACGCTTGTGTGAAGGAGGCCTAACCTTACACAGTCTAAATGTCAGACAGTTTTAGTTCATCTTCCCCGTGACATTGCACTTAATCCCATAATTTTGAGGTTATGTCATGCTTTATTTTCGTACTATGACATCACTGTGCACTTCACACTTACATATGACAATGTTTTATCACACTTTTCTAGTATCACAGTACACCAAAATAATCAGATCTTCAGATTTAAAATTTCTTGCCAAATATGGTCATTGTGAATGTGGTCCCTTTCTAGGTTTTGCTATGGGAATGTTATGTCCTTGGTTGGCAATTTACCAATGTTGTGTCAGTTGTTCATTAAGAGCAATGTACAAGCAATGCCAATAAGGTTTAATCACTCTATAGAGCCAGTTTGTTCTTAAGATGGTAATAAGAAAACCATTAAGACTGGGTTCAGCAAATGAAGCTTAATCACAGTATAATGGGAAGTTATCACATTTCTGAAGAACTTCTAAGTATTCTAGATCTCTGCTGGCAGTCACTGAATGGAGATGATCATTGTTTACTTCTACAGAATAAAACCCAGTCCAGGCCACGTGGTGGACCTATAGCTACCACAAATCTCATGTACAAGGTAAGGCTTTGTCAGCCATTCTGCCAATGTGCTGTAGACCAGGTTACATGATCTGGACAGGTTATCATTCTCTGGAAATAGCAATACCTTGAAAACTGTGCCGAAATGATGCATTGAACTGAACAGGATTTCTCAAATAAACTGGACAGCCCCTTTAAGGTCAATAAAGTACTAATTATGGGACTATATTTTGGGCATGAAGAATCAGTGGGCGCTATTTTGCCATTTTACGTGCTGTCCAGCCAGTAAAGGGGTCAAAATAATATCAAAAACTTTACTTTGTTCACCTCACTGATCTCCTGATGTCTCTGTTCTGTTGCTCTTTGGGACCCCCATTGTTCTACTTCCTGACCCCTCTCAAAACACAGGAAATGACTGTACAGCCAACCACTAGCCGTAACTCTGACCCCCCTCATCAGTATTTTGGGGAGAGATAATTTCCAGTGTGCTGAGAAACCACAAAATACGAACAGCAGAAAATCAGGGAGGGTAATTTTATTTTTTTTTTGTTTTTGATGCAATTCTTCTCCTTCTCTAAAAATTCTTCTTTTTAATTTTTTTTTCTAACTTTGTAGTACATATTCAATATAATACATGTAGCACGGCTAAGATAGTCATCACATAACTTCCAACCATTGAAGTTATAGGGTAAATTATTAAAAAGGGATATTTTTATCTCTGCTTTTCATGGTTAAAATGAAAATATCCATGTCCCAAGCCAATGAAGGAAGTTGGCCATGATAACCTAGTTGTTCTACGCTCTTTTCCCATAGAGGTAAAAGAGGTTACAGAAACATAATTAGGCTGGGTTCACTTCAGTGTTGGAGTCTCCATTGGAGACTTTGTTGCAGAAATGGATGAAAATTGGCAGAGAGAAAAGTCCTGCATGGACTTCAAAACTGAAAGTGGTGGACACCCTGCGGACCCCATTATAGTCACAGTCTCCATGTGTAACGGAGCCAAACAACAGACCCAAACAATGGAGAGCCTAGTGCTAGTGTGAACCTAGGGTTAGGCCAATTTTACATATGCAATGTAGAAAAAAATCCCAAAAACTGGATGGCCAGACAGATACAAACAGATTATATTCCATTTGTGACCAAGTCTCATTGACTTCAATGTATTAACATAAAGACAATAAAAATAGAAACACATTGAGTGCTTCTAACAATGGTTCTGATTTTTTTGAACGAAGGAAAAAAGTTCTCCAGGCACGACATTATTCTGTCATGTGAACACGCTAACACAACGGCATTCCCAGCCTCGTGGAAGGGGCAACCACCTATTTCTATCTCATCCATGATGGGCTGACATGGGATTACCACCATTCAGCTCAGAGCATTTATGTATAGTATGTAAAAATATAGGACTTTTTTTTATGTAATGAAGTTATCGAATATGTACTCACTCCCTAACATGAAAAGAAACGGCTGCTTTAATCCAAAGCCCATAATGATTCTCCAAGAAAACGATGATCTCTCTCGTATTAAGTCAGAGGACAGTATAGTTTTAAACGAAGCATTAAACTTTAATCTCTAGCAAATTGCAATTGCCCTTCAGGAATTCAGCTCCTTTATGAGCCAAAATAAAATGTCAACTTCAATGGCTTTCTTTACAATAATAGTAGACAAGCCATTACGACGTATTTAGGAAAATAACATGCAAAACGGAAAGTTAAAAAATAACTCACCTTGATTTTTATTTGATAGGTCAACGTTATTTCATCTAATAAGATAATTAAAAACATGCAAGCAGCTGGTACAGCGGCTAAACAGATTAATGTAATAGTCTGTAGTCATATGTGCTGGCAAGGGGCTCCCCTTTTTGGCGATGGGAAGGTCAGCTGCCCTTGAGAAAAAGTGAAAGACAGACTCCACTCTTCTCAGTAGTCTGAGATGTCTTGCAACTAGCAAAGAAAGAAAGATACAGTATAATGTGTAAAGGAGTGCCAGCACGCAAGAATAAAGGTGATTATTTGTGGTTGGATTTGTTTCCTAATTTATAGGATATAAATGCATATAAAAAGTTAGAATCTTTCGCACACTTGTAAAAAGGGCTTGGACGTGAATAGAAAAACATGGCTACTTTCTTGCAGAGATGCAATACTACAGGCAATTGGGGAACTGGCTTTGGTTTTTTGGGGGGCACTGGCTTTGGGGCACTGTTTTTTTTTTTATTTTTTAGAACTGCTCAATTTTATCGTGAAGGCCATTAAGGTCTATGCAGGAGTATAGGTAGTAGCCAGCAATTTAGAAATGGTTGAAAAGATCCTTTGTATGTTCAGACTCCTATTTCCTTTAAGGGAACATAACAGCAGAATTTGGGACACTAAACAATCAGCACATCATTATGGTTTAGTGTCCAAAATGTACATATAGTATGAAAAGCTTGGACCTTAAGGGTCCATTCACACAGAGTTTTTTGGCAAGGATTTTGGGGAGAAAAAATCCGCTTCAGGAATTAGGAAATGTTTTTTTTTTTCCCTCCAGCACAGTGTATGGACCTTGAAAAAACCGCTAGCTGTTTTTCCATGCTGTTTCTGCCAATTCCGCCTTCCATTGCGGCTTTGCAAATCGCAGCATGTCAATTATATCTACGGAAACGCTGGCGGCTTTCCCATAGATATAATGTTAAGAGAAAGTCCGCAGAGGAAAACTCTGTGAACTTTCTCTTAAAAGCGCTGCAGAAAGAACCGCAGCGGTCTTCCCGAAGCACTTTAGGTCCGTGGGGCCTTAGCCTAAGGAAGCTTTTTTTTTCCACTAGCGGAACCCATAGAACTCTATGGGGAAGCATTTTCTCCATGTGGATTCTGACATGGATTCAGTGCCAAAATCCTCGCCAAAAAAATCGGTGTGAATGGACCCTAAAGTGTTGCAGAATCAATTAAAGTAGCTTTAAAAGTGCTCCTGACTTTACATGAAGCATTTTCTCTTTAAAAACATTTTTTTTTAAAGAGTATAGATGAATATATGTTACATGTACAAGTAACAATTTGCGTCCTGTTTCCTTAGTATAGGTTGGTGAATATCTGTCCAGCGAGGTTGTTAAGATGATGCACATGTGCAGTAAAACCATACCTGTAAAGTCTCATGGAACATCTGGGAGACTTGCAAAGAAGGGGGAGGGGGGGTGACCTCTAAAGTCCTAGAAGAAGGCGCCAACCTCCTGAGCTCTTTACAAGTGATGTGGTCATGTTATGTGCCGGACATGGAAGTGGCCTCTCCGTCGCCATTGTCAAATGTTAGCAAGCATGAATGAAACGCAGGACTTCCAGATTTATCCTTCTGCTTTCGGTGATTCTACCTCTGCTATCAGGCTTACATTCTATAAAAGAACTTCATATAACTTGGAGATTCTCTGGACACAGTAGTGTGCATGAGCTCTATGGTTTAATTTGGGAATACTTTACATTGTGTCCTGCTATTCATTTAAAATGAAACCTAAAATACTGCAGGACATAAGAGTAATGGAGAAAGTCAAAGCCTGGGTTAGTATTTTGTTTTTCTCAAAGGAACAGAAGAGTAAAAATGACAGCAGATAACATGTCAGACACCAATGGCACCCAATGGAATTCACTGACTACTGTGGGGTCTGTAAGATTTTTGAACATTTTTGCAGAAAAAGATGTAATATGTGACGCAGATAAAAACGAAGCCACAGATGTGATCCTGGCCATATACCATCTCAGTTTCTTTATGCACAATGTTCGCTAGTTCTTGAACAAGTTATAACTGGACCATTAATTCTAAACTTTTCCAGAGAGTAAAAGTAAATCTAAAGGTAAAGGGGTGCAATGAATGACAGAAACAAAAAAAAAAAGTTACAAGTCAGCCTTGTAGTAAAGGTGTCGCTTTTCCCCATGCCTTATCCTTTTCCTACAGACATTAAGCTAATCTTCCCCATAGCGTTAACAGGCATATTGCACTATCTTCTAATTATTTCAGAAAATCTTTTCTAATATTCCCTCAGCTGGGTGTAAAATAGCTGGGTGTTATTTTACAAATCAAATGAGCTCATATGTTTAGCAGACGTTGCAGTGTAATGTGCTCTCACACCATTTCATAGCCTTGATGTGCTGTCAGACATGTGCATATATTGGCCAACAGCTTGCAATTAATATATTCTCAATTGTGTGCGGTATTAAACCTGGAAAACACTCTAGAATTATGCAGAACAGTATGTGATTCATTTTACACTGTCTAGAGAAAGTTTTATATGGATAATAGAAACCCCTGGAGTCAAATGACCATATAAATCCATAAACTCGGATTTTCCGAGTTATACAAAAATTTCCAGCATTACATAATGTGATAAAATAACATAAGTAGTAATATTTACCGGCTTTCTCACCAATTACTTACAGCGTCGCCTGGTGCTGCAGCAAGGATGTCATCTTCTTGGCTATAATGGTGACGTGCAAATATACACCACATCACTATGCAGTCAGTCACTGGCCTCAGTGGTATACAGCATGTGCCTACTGGCTGCTGTGGTAACTACTGAGGTCAGTGACTGGCTGCTGCGGTGACTACTGAGGCCAGTGACTGGCTGCTGCGGTGACTACTGAGGCCAGTTACTGGCTGCTGCGGTGACTACTGAGGCCAGTTACTGGCTGCTGTGGTGACTACTGAGGCCAGCGACTGGCTGCTGCGGTGACTACTGAGGCCAGTGACTGGCTGCTGCAGTGACGGGGTGTATATAACCATGTGGATGCTATATCCATATAATCAAACACTGGTAAGGAGAACTGTAACAGCAGTGCTGGAGGAGTCAGGGACAAACCCTTTATGCCACAGATCAGATGTATTCGAACAAGGTAAAGATTTATGTCATGTTAGGCCACGTTCACATCTGCACATGAGTTTCCCTTCAGGGAGTCCGCTTGGGGACACCCTGGACAGAAACCTAATCTTCACAAAAAAGCCTTTACCTCAGGAAACCTGCGGACCCTATAGATTATAATAGAGTCCGTGTGGTTTCTGCGGAGAGAGAAGTGCTGCTTAGGAATGTATAGTAGTCCTCGACTTACGATGTTGATCTGTTTTTACGCGGCGTTGTAAACTGAATTTCGACTTAAGTCGGAAACATGTACCATACGACGCCACGTAGGAACGGATCAATGTGATTTAGTGTGCAGCAGCTCGGAACCAAGGAAGACTGTACCATATACAATACAGTACAGTCTTCCTCGGTTCCGAGCCGCTGCACACTAAATCATGTACTGTACAGGGAGAGCTGGCAGCTTGCAGCTGCCAGCTCTCCCAGCTAGCAAAGACAAGCCTGCAGCAAATCAACGCTGGTTCTGCAGCAGGCTCCTCCTTGCTAGTCGGAAGAGAGCTGGCAGCTTGCTGTTACGAGGGAGCTTACTTTTTCTCATAGGAATGCATTGACCAGCGTTGATTGGCCAGTGTACAGCATTCAGCCAATGAACGCTGGTTCTGCCGGAGGCTCGTCTGTGAGGAGGCGGAGTCTAAAATCGGACCACAATGGAGACTGCTGTGGTCCGATCTTAGACTCCACCTCCTCACAGACGAGTCTCTGGCAGAACCAGCGTTGATTGGCCGAATGCTGTACACTGGCCAATGCATTCATATGAGAAAAAGTCAGCTCCCGCATAAATGCAAGCTGCCAGCACTCCCGACTAGCAAGGACCTACTCGCTCATCTCTAGTCGTAACCCGAGGACTACCTGGTATACCATTTGAGTTCTATGTATAAGAATGCAGTAGGCTACTAGGCTCCCTCTAGTGGCAGCTGCAGAGAGAGAAGAGTTTATCTTTTGACTCAACGTCTATGCCAGGGGTGGGCAATTAATTTTCCCATGGGGCCGTATAAGAAATTGAAACTATGCTAAAGGCCCGTGCCACGACAAATTTAGCTCCACCCACTTCTACGTTGACTCCGCCCATCCCCAATCATCTTTCCATGTGCCCCCACACAGTATAATCCTCCTACAGTCACCTGTACATTATATGCCCCCACATTGTAATGTTCCCTTCCAACTGCCCCACAGTATTACGTCCTTCTCCTGGTGCCCCAGTATAAACTGGGGGAAACTAGAGGGGACACAAAACTGGAGCAGCTGGAGGGGGACATTAAACAGTGGGGGTAGTTGGAGGGGGGCAATAAATTGACAGCTGGAGCGGGACATGAAACTGGGGGCAACTAGAGGGGGACATTAAAATCGGGAAGCAGACATTAAACCGTAGGGGTAGCTGGAGTGTGACATTAAACTGGGGGCAACTAGAGGCAGACAGGTCCCCCTACAGCTTCCTCCACGGTTTAATGTCCCCCCAGTCTGTGCCCTCTTCATCTACCCCGTTTCATGTCCCCCCCACCTCCATTTCTCCCTCAGTTTCATATCCCCCTTTATTTTTCCCATTTCATGTCCCCCCCCCCTCCATCTCTCCCCCAGTTTCATGTCCCCCCCTCCATCTGCCATCTCTGCCCTAGTATAACATTCCCCTTCCATCTCTGCCCCTAGGTTACTGAGACACACACATACAGATAGACAGACACATATAGACAGACAGACACATATAGACAGACAGACACACATATAGACAGACATAGACAGACACATATATAGACACACACACATATATAGACAGACACACATATAGACACACACACACACACATATATAGACAGACACACATATAGACAGACACACATATAGACAGGCACACATATAGACACATATAGACAGACACACACACATATAGACACACACTCTCTCTCTCCCTCCCCCCTGCAGCTCACCTTACATCTCTCAGTACTTTATGACACGCTCCACATCTCCATCTTCGGCCGGCACTAAGACACGCCCCCTAGACACGCCTCCCTAGTCAAAGCTGTGTGGGCCGGACTGAATCAGTCAGAGGGCCGGATATGGCCCGGGGGCCGGACTTTGCCCAGGTCTGGTCTATGCAGTGGCCTGGAGCTCAGTATCACAAAACTGTCCTAAAACTACATAATGTTAAAATTTAGACATTCACTTTATAGGAGAATTTTACTTTGGTCAGTTCTCTTATAAATATACTGAACTGACTTTATGTAGGGCATGTCCCATTATCTAGGTAGGCAGCAAAATACTTTGGAAACCTTAATCACACTACACAGAGCTCCAAAGAAGAGCCATTGTGGATCTGTGAAGGTAGACCATGTCCATTCTTATTTTTATACATTCTTTATACTGCTTAAGAAATCATATTTTTCTTTGTGCAACGTTTATACATTAAGATGGCGCCTGTATCCAGTACCGCACCCAGATGCTGACGCACATGATCGTCATGTGGTTTACAAGAAAGACAGTATAATTTCTCGGGAAATCGAAATCTAAGAGATGTTGAAACTTAAGAGCCAATGACTGATCGCCAGTGTATTCGGATACAAGACGTATATGCTTACAGCCTGCCGTTATCTTATCTTTCTTGCATTCCTGTATAAAAACTGTAACTTCCTCAATAAACCTCAGTACTGTGTGAGCAGCCCAGTTGCATGGACTGAGATTGAAACTGCATCAACGTCAGTGTTTATCTTTGTCAGCGCGCACATGCATGATTGATTTGGAGCAGGTGACTGACCACTGGAAGTGACCCGTATTCTGGCGGAGGTCACTACCTCAACAGATCAATTCTCAGTGACTGTGTACCCTGGAAGGTGCAATTTGCCCATGGCATTTGGTTCCATGCAGGCAGAACAGTGGGAACCTTATTTTTGCTATTTATAATGTACTTAATAGACTCGAAGAAAAACACACAAAGCACAATTACCAAGCTCATGAAGTGCTGTGATATTTTTTGCTATGGTATGTTTTGTGCGGAAACCACAAGGACCCTATTATAGTCAATGGGGTCTGTGTGGCTTTGTAGCTAACCACTTTTTAATGTGTATAGGTTTCCGTTTGGGGGTCCAAAAACAGACTTCCCGAATACTGAACACAGGTGTGAACCGGGCCTAAGAGCAGAAATACAAGTACATACATGCCTTGGCATGTTATCAATGAAGTTACTAATATGCACTTGAACACGCAGGTCATCAAGACTGGCTGCTGGAGGTTCCCTAAGTAATTGCCGACCAATGACTTCCCAGAAGTGCTTGATGGGAATGGAGAGGACACAGGCACTGGTAGAATGTTTAGGCCATGCAGGCTGCTCATAGAAGCATGAATATACAGCCTGGCATTGCCCTGTTCAAAAACTGCTCCTGGGACAGTCTGGAGAGTTTCCACAACCAAATCAATGCAACACTGAGCTGTTCGTGTACCTGAAATGAAAACTAGAGTGGTTCAACTACTGTACATGGAGTCATCCCACACCAAAACGCCAGAAGTAGAATCCTGTGGGATGTTCCCTTGTGAAGGCCTCTGGCCTGAGGTCAATGGAATACCTTTAGCTGGACTTCTGACTCCTAACCCACTAACATAGGTTACCTGCCGGTACAGAATATGGCTTTATTACGTACATGTAGATCTTATTACACAATCTGATCCCGAGTTAGGAAATACCTTTTAACTCGCCGGCTCTGTGCACTTACTAATGAAGACATTAACATTGTCCTATCTACTTGAGAAAATCCCAAATTAGATATCAACAAACAATGTTTAATACTCTTTTGAATAACACTTTAATCTCTCCTTTGTTCGCGTTCCCTTGTGGGGATTGTAAATCTCTAACAATCATTATATAAAAAGGCTTTTTAGTGAGGCATTCACCAAGAATGTGTAGTAATAGCTCTATACATAAAAGTGATCTAAATGATTGCAACTTGTTTCATAGTAGAAAAAGGAGTCAAAAGTTTTGAATTATTAATGTGCGGCTCCGTCTTGATTAAAAAGGAGTAATCAAGGAAAAAATGAAGTACAATAATGCAGAAGAATGACGGGAACTCACACATATCTTGAGGAACGCTGCTATATTGTATCTATTGTCTTACCTCCAGTGTATATGTGATGCAAGTCAAGGCTCACTGCCCACACATACAGTACCGTATATAACTAATACATATATCATGGCTTTACAATATAAGGACTAGATATGCGTCTTATTCAGCTTCTTCCTCCGTGGCAGGATAATTGTTCTAGGATTTTGCTGTATGGCATAGAACATTTTGGCCATACAGTATATCCTAAAACATTTATACTGCCACAGAGGAAGAAGCTGAATAAAACGCATTTTCCTTATATATGGTATATCACCATGATTTAGTATTATCTGAGCAATAACAAGTTGTTGATGGAAAATAATTTGGTTTTAAAACATCAAGAGGCCACTTTGGACCTGTAGAAACACCCAAAAATGGACAAATATTAAGTCATCTATATGGTAATATACATCGCACTATTACAGAAAAAGCAGAGTGAGCTTGAATTCTTGCCGCAGTGTGAAGTCTTATCAAAGATAACAAAATTTGTAGAAAAGAATTGCATTATGTTGCTTACATGTTACGTGTGGTTGTAAAGTTTGCTACATCTGTATCTAGCAAAGCCATGGATCGCAGTGCACCAGCTCTGGTCCAATGGTGCATGCATATGCTGGTGTCTCTCTACATTTCTAAAATATGGAGAGCAGACCTTTAGCTAAAAAAACAACAGCAAAATCTGCAACAACAAAAAAAAAAGCTGCGTTTCCACAACATGGGGCCTCTGTCAAAGACAGGTTTCATGTAGCTATAAAGCCTGGACCCCCCCACAGTTCTACTGAATCAATTTAGGGATCTATGACTACAGGCTGACAACTTCTCCTCTACATCTGTGCATCATCATAACTAAATGCTAAGGCCAAAAGTCTACCAATTAAATATTCACGTCAATAGTCAACTCCTCCATACCAAGTATACTGGGTTCAGGTGAACATAAGCATGTACTTCCTTCCGTAATCATCCATGTTTGGACATCTTCATATATATGTGCCACAAGTTAAAGGGCGTTAAAGAGGCAAGTGACAACACTATCATTGCTCCAAAGAGATCATTTGTATATTGACAAACCTAATCTGTGTGGCTAAACTGAAATGCTCATTTCTAGTGACAGACACCCATTAGGCTAAGACCCCACGTTGCATTATAGTTAGAGATGAGCGAACACTAAAATGTTCAAGGTTCGAAATTCGATTCGAACAGCCGCTCACTGTTCGAGTGTTCGAACGGGTTTCGAACCCCATTATAGTCTATGGGGAACATATACTCGTTAAGGGGGAAACCCAAATCCGTGTCTGGAGGGTCACCAAGTCCACTATGACACCCCAGGAAATTATACCAACACCCTGGAATGACACTGGGACAGCAGGGGAAGCATGTCTGGGGGCATAAAAGTCACTTTATTTCATGGAAATCCCTGTCAGCTTGCGATTTTCGCAAGCTAACTTTTCCCCATAGGAATGCATTGGCCAGCGCTGATTGGCCAGAGTACGGAATTCGACCAATCAGCGCTGGCTCTGCTGGAGGAGGCGGAGTCTAAGATCGCTCCACACCAGTCTCCATTCAGGTCCGACCCTAGACTCTGCCTCCTCCGGCAGAGCCAGCGCTGATTGGCCGAAGGCTGGCCAATGCATTCCTATGGGAATGCAGAGACTTAGCAGTGCTGAGCCAGTTCTGCTCAACTACACTGTGTGCCGAGTGTGCATCAGATGTAGCAGAGCCGAGGGTGCACTAGAACCCTTATGCACACTCGGCTCTGCTATATCAGATGGGCTGACCGGCACACGGTGTAGTTGAGCAGCACTGGCTCAGCACTGCTAAGTCTCTGCAGTAGCAAGCTCTGCTACATCAGATGTAGCAGAGCCGAGTGTGCACACTCGGCTCTGCTATATCAGATGGGCTGACCGGCACATGGTGTAGTTCAGCAGAACTGGCTCAGCACTGCTAAGTCTCCGCATTCCCATAGGAATGCATTGGCCAGCGCTGATTGGCCAGAGTACGGAACTCGACCAATCAGCGCTGGCTCTGCTGGAGGAGGCGGAGTCTAAGATCGCTCCACACCAGTCTCCATTCAGGTCCGACCTTAGACACCGCCTCCTCCGGCAGAGCCAGCGCTGATAGGAATGCATTGGCCAGCCTTCGGCCAATCAGCGCTGGCTCTGCCGGAGGAGGCGGTGTCTAAGGTCGGACCTGAATGGAGACTGGTGTGGAGCGATCTTAGACTCCGCCTCCTCCAGCAGAGCCAGCGCTGATTGGTCGAATTCCGTACTCTGGTCAATCAGCGCTGTCCAATGCATTCCTATGGGAAAAAAGTTTATGTCACAAAAATCACAATTACACACCCGATAGAGCCCCAAAAAGTTATTTTTAATAACATTCCCCCCTAAATAAAGGTTATCCCTAGCTATCCCTGCCTGTACAGCTATCCCTGTCTCTTAGTCACAAAGTTCACATTCTCATATGACCCGGATTTGAAATCCACTATTCGTCTAAAATGGAGGTCACCTGATTTCGGCAGCCAATGACTTTTTCCGATTTTTTTTTATGCCTCCGGTGTCGTAGTTCCTGTCCCACCTCCCCTGCGCTGTTATTGGTGCAAAAAAAGCGCCAGGGAAGGTGGGAGGGGAATCAAATTTTTTTGCAGTTTGCCACGTGATGTTCGATTCGAATCGAACACATCGAACAGCCTGATATCCGATCGAACATGTGTTCGATAGAACACTGTTCGCTCATCTCTAATTATAGTCTATGTGGTCTGTGGGTTTCCGCGAGTAACTGCTTTTTAAATGGACAGTATCTTCGTTTTCAGGTCCCCAAGTGGACATGTATGACAGAGACCAGAACGTTTTATATTTTCCATTCCTTTTCAAGTCACTCCCGACTTAGGGATCCTTCACACGGAGTAAACGTGTGTGTATTTTTGCAAAATACACTTGTAAAAATAAGACTCCCATTGACTTCAATGACATTTTACAGGCATATTTTTACAGGCATATGTTTACACGTGTAAAAAATATCACTGAAGTCAATGGGAGACTTATTTTTACACGTGTATTTTGCAAAAATACACACACGTTTACTCCGTGTGAAGGCTCCCTTAAGTTCAAACAACTGCAGCAAAACCTGCAACTAAACATGCTGCATTTGGAAAAGTGGGGCTTTAAAAAAAAAAAAAAAAAAGAAAAAAAGAAAAAAAGACACCTGTTTCCAGAGCTCCAGTGTCCTCCCAGCATGGTCTGGTCCTAATGCTCTGGTGTCTTCTCAAGTGTTCTCTGGCTGTGATGCCCTGGATCCCTTCCGCTGAAGCTACTGACTGACCTCAGTGGTCAAGTGCGGTGGGGACCGAACCGCGCTGGCACCAGGGAAGAGGGAGTATGATTTTTTTTTTCCCACCAACCCTGGCTGGTTTAATAAATATTTTTATTTTTGCCTGGAAACCCCATTTAAGCAGTTTTTCTAAAAGCAATATGATCTTGTACTAAGTTATCACAAAGAGATATGCCATCTGCCCTATACATGTGGCTACCTGGGGGTGTGAGCTGCGGCATTAGGGCCTTTCAAAGCTTTTGTTAGCATGTCATGATATTGTGTTGAATTGATTTCATGAATCTGAATACATGGGAATGGAATACATGGAATAGTAGGTTTTGAAGGCTTCAAAGTAAAAGAGATGAGGTTCCAAATTCCTGTAAAAAGTATCGCTATGATTATTGTTTCCAGACTATGGGATTTCTCTTCAGTAGTCCCATGGTTTACCATAAAGGGTAAGCACATAACTTTAATATAATGTTTTTTTACTTATAAGAATAATCATATGGTCATTAATTTTTCAAAGTGTAATGCAAGAAGACGATTTATTATTCCAATTTAGTCTTGTACTGTGTTAAGTATTTAAGAGGAATCTTGGAGAGACCCTAGTGGTAAATAAAATCTGCTTTTAATATATAGCTCCTCTATGAATTACATCCTTTCATTTGGAAAAGAAAATAATATAGCACAGCAGAGCCTAGGACTACCTTGGGTGGTATTTAAGATGGGACCCCTCACCCACATTGCTTACACCTGCTGCTTACTGGTATAAATGTTTAATGATGGCGTGTCACAGAACTAGACTACTAGTTAACCTAGTATATCAGTAATACAAAGATCCAAGCCACAGGCTATCTGCTGCATGCAGCTTTACAACAGAAAGACAACCATGCCTGTTAGCTGTAGAGTTGGTACATCTTTACCAAAACCAGTTCATGTGAACATGAGGACCACCATGTGTGTCTATGCCACGAAAGTCTCAGGAAATTCGAGACTATGACAGAGAGGTAAACAAGGCGTGTGTATACATGTGTGTGTGTGTGGCAGCAGTACACGCTCTAAGGGCTCGTTCAAACGGGGCTAGTGACCGTGTATTTTGTTCCTAATTTTGACGTGTGAAGCAAGTCAGAATCAGGACCAAAATGCGACTGGCGAGGCTTCCGACAGTCGCGGCTTCCCGCTCCGGAGTAGGCCCAAATGAATGGGCCTAGTCCGGAGGGATTGTTTTGACGCGGACGCACCACAGCGATTTCTGCCGCAGCGTCCACCTCAAGAAAGTTTGTTCCATGAGCGGGAACAAACTGCTCGCAGAAAAAAGATCACTAGCGGTCTACATAGACCTCTATTGTGAGGGGGCGGATTTTTAGGTGGATTCCGCGCCAAAATTCGCCCCTCTTGCCCCGTGTGAACTAGCTGTAACTCTCAGGTTGTGTAATGTATAGGACACCTGTGCACACACTGCAAGTAGGGGCATATTTGAACTTAAACAACACTGCAATGTAAAGGGAAAACAGTAGAAATACCTTGGAACTGCCAAAAGTTCCAAGAAACAAGGCTGGGAATCGCGTTCCTCACAGACACACTGGGTACACCATAAGTAGGAGTACAAAGCAGCTTTATTCAAGATAAAGGGCACGTTTCTTGGCCTTGTTTCTTGGAGAACAATTCCCGGCCTTGTTTCTAGAAACTTTTGGCAGTTCCAAGGTATTTCTGCTGTATTCCTGCGGCTTTGGTTTCTTCTTGACCAGTTGGGCACTGGTTGAAATTGGCCCTCTATCTAGGAATCGTCCAGTCATCTCCAACACTTCCCGACCTATTGGTCAGAGTGTATACCTCCAACACTGAGGGAGTCGGGAATTATTATGGTGATTCGAAGTGAAAGCATTTCTTCCAGTAGCGCGGTCCTTCTGTATATTTTACCCTCAGAATTTTACCAAGGGAAAAGGGAGCTGAAGTGGAACTCATTCCCCCTAGGGCCAGATCCAACAACAGCACTCCTGATACTCTCTGGGCACCCTAACCTCTACCCTCCCTTTTCTCGGACCTCCCCACCTCTACATGACTCTCAACACCCACTCCCTGGTGTTTGCTTTCTTCTTCTTTCCTCTCTCTTCTTTTATCTTACATTACCTTGACGTTCCCGCACCCAACACGACCCTCAATACCCACCCCCATTGTTTTTTGATTTTTTTTTTTTCTTCTTCCTTTTCTCTTACCTTCCCATTACACACTTCTTCTCAAACTCGCTATCCTTCATCTTCCCTCTTGGTAGTAATCTACTCTTATCCCTTCTTTGTCTCTCTAGTTTTTAATTACGTTTCCTTTCTGAATTACCTGAGTTCAGCCTACTCATGGTTAACGTTGGACATGATTCTGAACCCTGTTGGTATTTTATGTTCATTACCTCGATTCCCTGGGGAATTCCAAATGTTATATCTGTATGTCTTGTACCTTAATTACCGTTAAAATGCAAAATAAAGAATTCCAATTAAAGTATACAGATATACTAAAACCTACAAGATCTGCCCTTACATTCAATAATATATGATCTGACTTGATGAGAAGAAATCGGAATATGTCATGACAATGATGCATTCGATGGACTGGAAAAGAGATTTTTTTTTTGCCATGTTTGAATGAATTAATGATGCTAATAAAACTCATAATTAACATCTGCTCAATATGTTTGTGTGTGAAACTGCACCTTAAATATTCTGAGTGGCATACATAAAATAGGCTGCTCAGATCAAAGGAAATGTGAGGAGTAAAAGAACAGGATATTTATGATGTGATAAATGGCACAACGTTGCCACACCAATATGGTTCAAAGACTACAGGAACACAAGTGACACCAAATGATAGACGTGTATCAGGTTGGATAATATCTGATCTATCTAGGTATAGAGGAAGTCCGTACCTGCCAAGGTAGAGTAAAGTAATAGTAAAATGAGATAGGTAAACTGTGAATCTATGAAGTTCCAGGATTTATCCCACCCCATTGAACTAAGGCTATGTTCACATCATGGTTAGGATGTCCATTTTGCTTTTTTGGTATAAGAATAGTAAAACTGAAATCCCCACAGGGACAGATCGGTCATAGGACAGACAAAACAAACCCAAAGGATCCCATTGAACATAAGGTTTCAATTAAACTACAGGACTTTATCAGCCATTCATTTTCTACGAAAAATGTGATGGAGACATCTAATGGAACCTTTGATATAAATATCAACACAGCCTTATGTTGACCTTTATAGGTTTTCTAGGCAGTGGCACCTTTATTATTTAATTGTGGGGCAACAGCGAAAGCTAAAAGGTACTTGTGTGGCTCCATTGGGTGCTAAATTTTCCGCCAGATATTACTGTAACTACAGTAGAGGTCCATGGCCGCACAGGAATCTCTGCAAAATTGAGGCACAATCCATGGTGGATACGATACACCATGTCTGGACGCAACATTGTATATACAGTAGAGGTCCATGGCCCCATAGGAATCTCTGCAAAATTGAGGCACAATCCATGGTGGATACGATACACCATGTCTGAACGTAACATTGTATATACAGTAGAGGTCCATGGCCCCATAGGAATCTCTGCAAAATTGAGGCACAATCCATGGTGGATACGATACACCATGTCTGAACGTAACATTGTATATACTGTACAGTAGAGGTCCATGGCCTCATAGGAATCTCTGCAAAACTGAGGCACAATCCATGGTAGAAATAGTACATGACATTTAGACTTACCCTTGTAAATCAGTTCCATAATATGCATGTGTAGCGACGGTTTTAGGTACCATAGATTTCACAGGGACACTACTGCAATACTTTACCTGTCCTCTACACATTGTATGATGAGCGAACAGCATGGCTCCTAGTATACAAGGGGTTCTGGCTTTCAGACTCCCAGAGATCTAATATTGATGGCCTATCCCAATGGTAGGCCATCAATATTAGAAGGATGGATAATAGAGATGAGCGAACAGTGTTCTATCGAACACATGTTCGATCGGATATCAGGGTGTTCGCCATGTTCGAATCGAATCGAACACCACGTGGTAAAGTGCGCCAAAATTCGATTCCCCTCCCACCTTCCCTGGCGCCTTTTTTGCACCAATAACAGCGCAGGGGAGGTGGGACAGGAACTACGACACCGGGGGCATTGAAAAAAATTGGAAAAAGTCATTGGCTGCCGAAAACAGGTGACCTCCATTTTAGACGAATAGTGGATTTCAAATCCGGGTCATATGAGAATGTGAACTTTGTGACTATGAGACAGGGATAGCTGTACAGGCAGGGATAGCTAGGGATAACCTTTATTTAGGGGGGAATGTTATTAAAAATAACTTTTTGGGGCTCTATCGGGTGTGTAATTGTGATTTTTGTGAGATAAACTTTTTCCCATAGGGATGCATTGGCCAGCGCTGATTGGCCGAATTCCGTACTCTGGCCAATCAGTGCTGGCCAATGCATTCTATTAGCTTGATGAAGCAGAGTGTGCACAAGGGTTCAAGCGCACCCTCGGCTCTGATGTAGCAGAGCCGAGGCTGCACAAGGGTTCAAGCGCACCCTCGGCTCTGATGTAGGAGAGCCGAGGGTGCACTTGAACCCTTGTGCACCCTCAGCTCTGCTACATCAGAGCCGAGGGTGCGCTTGAACCCTTGTGCACACTCTGCTTCATCAAGCTAATAGAATGCATTGGCCAGCGCTGATTGGCCAATGTATTCTATTAGCCTGATGAAGTAGAGCTGAATGTGTGTGCTAAGCACACACATTCAGCTCTACTTCATCGGGCTAATAGAATGCATTGGCCAGCGCTGATTGGCCAGAGTACGGAACTCGACCAATCAGCGCTGGCTCTGCTGGAGGAGGCGGAGTCTAAGATCGCTCCACACCAGTCTTCATTCAGGTCCGACCTTAGACTCCGCCTCCTCCGGCAGAGCCAGCGCTGATTGGCCGAAGGCTGGCCAATGCATTCCTATGCGAATGCAGAGACTTAGCAGTGCTGAGTCAGTTTTGCTCAACTACACATCTGATGCACACTCGGCACTGCTACATCAG
Organism: Leptodactylus fuscus; assembly: GCF_031893055.1. Taxonomy (NCBI): domain Eukaryota; kingdom Metazoa; phylum Chordata; class Amphibia; order Anura; family Leptodactylidae; genus Leptodactylus; species Leptodactylus fuscus. Next base: position 174,089,003 of record NC_134268.1, on the reverse strand, counting down.
ATGTAGCAATCTGATGTAGCAGAGCCGAGGGTGCACTAGAACCCCTGTGCAAACTCAGTTCACGCTAATAGAATGCATTGGCCAGCGCTGATTGGCCAATGCATTCTATTAGCCCGATGAAGTAGAGCTGAATGTGTGTGCTAAGCACACACATTCAGCACTGCTTCATCACGCCAATACAATGCATTAGCCAGTGCTGATTGGCCAGAGTACGGAATTCGGCCAATCAGCGCTGGCTCTGCTGGAGGAGGCGGAGTCTAAGGTCGGACCTGAATGGAGACTGGTGTGGAGCGATCTTAGACTCCGCCTCCTCCAGCAGAGCCAGCGCTGATTGGTCGAGTTCCGTACTCTGGCCAATCAGCGCTGGCCAATGCATTCTATTAGCCCGATGAAGTAGAGCTGAATGTGTGTGCTTAGCACACACATTCAGCTCTACTTCATCAGGCTAATAGAATACATTGGCCAATCAGCGCTGGCCAATGCATTCTATTAGCTTGATGAAGCAGAGTGTGCACAAGGGTTCAAGCGCACCCTCGGCTCTGATGTAGCAGAGCTGAGGGTGCACAAGGGTTCAAGTGCACCCTCGGCTCTCCTACATCAGAGCCGAGGGTGCGCTTGAACCCTTGTGCAGCCTCAGCTCTGCTACATCAGAGCCGAGGGTGCGCTTGAACCCTTGTGCACACTCTGCTTCATCAAGCTAATAGAATGCATTGGCCAGCACTGATTGGCCAGAGTACGGAATTCGGCCAATCAGCGCTGGCCAATGCATTCTATTAGCCCGATGAAGTAGAGCTGAATGTGTGTGCTAAGCACACACATTCAGCACTGCTTCATCACGCCAATACAATGCATTAGCCAGTGCTGATTGGCCAGAGTACGGAATTCGGCCAATCAGCGCTGGCTCTGCTGGAGGAGGCGGAGTCTAAGATCGCTCCACACCAGTCTCCATTCAGGTCCGACCTTAGACTCCGCCTCCTCCAGCAGAGCCAGCGCTGATTGGCCGAATTCCGTACTCTGGCCAATCAGCACTGGCTAATGCATTGTATTGGCGTGATGAAGCAGTGCTGAATGTGTGTGCTTAGCACACACATTCAGCTCTACTTCATCGGGCTAATAGAATGCATTGGCCAGCGCTGATTGGCCGAATTCCGTACTCTGGCCAATCAGCACTGGCTAATGCATTGTATTGGCGTGATGAAGCAGTGCTGAATGTGTGTGCTTAGCACACACATTCAGCTCTACTTCATCGGGCTAATAGAATGCATTGGCCAATCAGCGCTGGCCAATGCATTCTATTAGCGTGAACTGAGTTTGCACAGGGGTTCTAGTGCACCCTCGGCTCTGCTACATCAGATTGCTACATCTGATGTAGCAGTGCCGAGTGTGCATCAGATGTGTAGTTGAGCAAAACTGACTCAGCACTGCTAAGTCTGCATTCGCATAGGAATGCATTGGCCAGCCTTCGGCCAATCAGCGCTGGCTCTGCCGGAGGAGGCGGAGTCTAAGGTCGGACCTGAATGGAGACTGGTGTGGAGCTATCTTAGACTCCGCCTCCTCCAGCAGAGCCAGCGCTGATTGGCCGAATTCCGTACTCTGGCCAATCAGCACTGGCTAATGCATTGTATTGGCGTGATGAAGCAGTGCTGAATGTGTGTGCTTAGCACACACATTCAGCTCTACTTCATCGGGCTAATAGAATGCATTGGCCAGCACTGATTGGCCAGAGTACGGAATTCGGCCAATCAGCGCTGGCTCTGCTGGAGGAGGCGGAGTCTAAGATCGCTCCACACCAGTCTCCATTCAGGTCCGACCTTAGACTCCGCCTCCTCCAGCAGAGCCAGCGCTGATTGGCCGAATTCCGTACTCTGGCCAATCAGCACTGGCTAATGCATTGTATTGGCGTGATGAAGCAGTGCTGAATGTGTGTGCTTAGCACACACATTCAGCTCTACTTCATCGGGCTAATAGAATGCATTGGCCAATCAGCGCTGGCCAATGCATTCTATTAGCGTGAACTGAGTTTGCACAGGGGTTCTAGTGAACCCTCGGCTCTGCTACATCAGATTGCTACATCTGATGTAGCAGTGCCGAGTGTGCATCAGATGTGTAGTTGAGCAAAACTGACTCAGCACTGCTAAGTCTGCATTCGCATAGGAATGCATTGGCCAGCCTTCGGCCAATCAGCGCTGGCTCTGCCGGAGGAGGCGGAGTCTAAGGTCGGACCTGAATGGAGACTGGTGTGGAGCTATCTTAGACTCCGCCTCCTCCAGCAGAGCCAGCGCTGATTGGTCGAGTTCCGTACTCTGGCCAATCAGCACTGGCCAATGCATTTCTATGGGGAAAAGTTAGCTTGCGAAAATCGCAAACTGACAGGGATTTCCATGAAATAAAGTGACTTTTATGCCCCCAGACATGCTTCCCCTGCTGTCCCAGTGTCATTCCAGGGTGTTGGTATCATTTCCTGGGGTGTCATAGTGGACTTGGTGACCCTCCAGACACGAATTTGGGTTTCCCCCTTAACGAGTTTATGTTCCCCATAGAATATAATGGGGTTCGAAACCCATTCGAACACTCGAACAGTGAGCGGCTGTTCGAATCGAATTTCGAACCTCGAACATTTTAGTGTTCGCTCATCTCTAATGGATAATCCCTTTAACATATTTACATTGAGCTCTGAATGTTTGGAACCTGGTTCCATTACCAAGTGACATTATCAGCAGATGACTCCCTTAGTTTCCCAAGTAGGATTTACACATGTGGAGGCTGGAAGATTTACTTATTGTAATAGTGATGCTAGATCCCTTTTCTACCACTGCACAAAAAAGATGGTAGACTAGCTTTACTATTGCAACGGGTGAGCTTGCCATCTCCCACAACGTATGCCATGCAAAGTAACAGGGAGTCAGGGGCTAATCGCATGACCCAGAATGGAAAACGAAGATTCATAACATTCAGAATCTGATCTTTTAAGCATTTAAGTCCCTAGATAATAGAATAGGATACTTTATTGATGTGAAATTAGACAGTTTGATGGCTCCATATTGTGCACACTAGTTATAGGATACATAGCATTAAGAAGCAACAATACAACATGATACGTAGCAGTAGGTAGTAGTAGTACCACATTGTGGTAGCCATGTTGATAGCAATAGTCAGTAGCATACATCTTACTTATTAATATGATAGGTTAGTGGTACATGCAATCAGTATAAGGACAGAGAACCATACCTAACTGTTTAATGTGTTGCCAGAAAATGAGATCACAGAGGGAATAAATCACCTTCTAAGCCTTTCCTTTCCACAGCTCAGCTGTATGAACCGATCACTGAAAGAACTTTGCTAGGTTGTGAGTACAACAGAGTAGTAGGGAGTGCAAAGGATTGCCAATGATGGCTTTGGAAGGTCTTCTTTCACAGACTGACCTACCATCTGTCGAGCTAATGGCCAAACTACCAAGTAAGCACTTTTAATCAGTTTAGCAATATTTCTAGCATCTCTCGTTCTGACGTCCCCCCCCCCCCCTCAAAGACACCGCCCTGTGATAGGGTCCCTGCAAACACAGATTGATAAAAGGTTTCGAACAATCCTCACAGCCCTAAGAAGAATAACCTTCTGGCTCCCTTCTTGTACACCTTATCTGTGTTCAGTCTCTAACTTGTCTAAGTATAGACAAGTGCCTTTGCCACTTCCTGACCCACGATAACCACTGAAGTTACATCCGTTGCAGCCCTAGCAAATTCCATCAACTCTTCAGTATTTCCTAGATTTTTTATGGGGATAATGTCACTCCTTAAGGCGAGACCACCTATTAGGTGTGTGGAGTCTTACACAGCCATAGTCGCTGCACTGAAAGGGATCATGGGAGGAATATGCAAATCTGTCTCCCAAGATGTGAATAGGGAGACAGTGCCTCTGTTATGCTGCCCTCTATAGGAAGAACCCTGAACATTGTGCCCGACTTTCCCAGAAGCTTTACAGTGGAGCGACTATGGCTGTATAAGTCTCCACACACCTAATAGGTGGTCTCTCCTTAAGGAGTGACATTATCCCCATAATCTGGTCTCTCAGTCTCTCACTTCTACCAAGTCAGTTCTCTCTAAGCTGCGCTGACGAGGTCCAACCAGATCGAAACGGACGTCCATAGCTGAGAAACTGACTTGGTAAAAATCCCACATTATGCAGTAAAGGCTTCTGGGAAAGTCGGGGGCATGATGTTCAGGGTGTTTCCTATAGAGGGCAGCATAACAGAGGCACTGTCTCCCTATTTACAGCTTGGAAGACAGATTTGCATATTCCTCCCTAGATTTTTTAATAAAAAAAACATTTAATGAAATAAATACCTGTATGATATGAAGATGTGTTCTGAACTTGAAGTTGCTTGAGGCTTTTTATCATCTACAGACGCTCCTATAATAGAAAAAAGATACAATGAAGGGCTATTCATTAATAAAAATAACCACTTATACAGTATGCTTTTTAATGAATCCAAAACAATGGCACTAAGTCAAGCTAAACTTTTTGGAAAAAGTAGTTTCTGCATATATAGTAACCTAAAGTGACTTCATAACATTTCCATTCCAAATAAATGACTTTTGATATGTTTTACTAAATATTGTACTTGCATTGCTTATGATTCTACAGCAACTTTTCTTATGACTCTGCATTGTGATGTTCCTCTGTTATTCCTCCTATAATTGTGTGAGTAAATTGACAACTGGGTGTTTGCATCCTTTTTTTAAAACAAACAAACAAACAAAAAAAAAACCACAGACTCTCTACCAGCTGACCACACACACTTACCAATGTGACATACCCGGATAGTGTCAGGCTGTAAGAACACCCCCAACTGGTAAACCCACTTGTTAATTTATTCATAAATTTCTTGGAGGAATAGCAGAAGAACGATAAAACACAGAGTTCTAAAAAATTATTTACCAAAAAAAGACATATCAGGAAAGCTGTCAGGTCCCCTGTAAAAGAGAATGACTGTGAAAATTAAAAAATTGGCTACAAACTACTAAAATGGAAGTTACAACAGACAAATTTGGTAACACTGGCTTCTTTACGTACAAAGACATGAATATTCTTCTGATTGGATGTGGTGGCCATCTTTGTGTGACAACAGGTTTGGTGGGAGTGCCCAATTATTAGGACCCCCTGGGAGGATACTTTTGTTCTAATCTCAAACAATGTAAGTTCCCAAATCACTAATAAACCTAACTGCCTCTGTTTGTCCAATTCCACATGCCCACCATTATTCACTGGGACATATCATTCTAACTGCAAGGACAATGAATGCCTGTACTAATAAAACTATTTTATAATTGCAGAATACTGTCCAAATCTTGTGTGCCTTGGAAAGAATGTTTGCTGCTCAAATGAATGATCGGGCTAAAATTAATAACAACTGGTCGTGGACCCATTACTTCTTCTATTGCTCTGTGGACACCATCTCTCCTACCCTCTGGGGATGATCACAAACTGTACTAGTTTTTAAATTGGGCACCCCATATACTCTATCATTAGATACTTCTTTCTCACAGGCAGCAAAACTATTGATAAATGAGTAATTCAACTTTTTGTTATTGTATCATGTGTCCATTAGCATATAAAGTGATTCTGTTTTTCGCTGTTTTCATTTATTCTTTACTTTTATTTCCTTGATATAACACGTATCCTTACATGGCTTTACTAATTATTTTCTAATATGAAAACTTTATAGGGGCTCTATCATTGGTAAAACTCATTTTTAACTAAGCATATATTTGCATAGCCTTTAGCAAGGCTATTCCAGACATACCTTTTGTATGTTAATCCTCTCAACTGTTTTTGAATTAGCCCGCTTTTATTGATATGCTGATTAGCCAGCAAGGTGCACTCTGGAAGTTCACTGAGCACTGTGTGCTGTGTGTACACAGGGGGAGGTGAGAGCAGGGAGGTTAATGAGTCATCAGCAGCATACTCCCTGTGTATACACAGCAGACAGTGCTCAGTGACTGGAATATCCTTTCTAAAGGCTATGCAAATATATGCTTAGTTAACAATGAGTTTTACCAATACTAAAATTCCTTTAATACAAAATAAATAAATAAATTAAAAATGATCTCTCATTCTGTTAGCAGGCATTGTATGCCGTTACCAACAAGCAACTCAGAGAAGAACCAATGTGGCTGACAACATTTGCAAAAATGGCTACTAAAGAGAATAAGGGGGCATTCACACTACCGTTGGTGTCCACTCAGCAGTGTCCGTGGCTATTGTCTGTACAAGATTTTAGCAACGGACACTAGCTGGTCCGTTTGCAATTTCCATTCATTCAATGGGATTTTATCCTGGGTCCTTTAATGTCTGTTTACAACCATGTCTGTTTTTTCAAGTGGACAAAAAAATCCTACATACAGGACTTTTCTGTCCATTTGAAAAAACGGATAGTAATTGTTTTTTATTTTGTTTTTTTTAACATTGAGGTCTATTGGCAATGGAAATATAACAGAAAGTAACTGATAGCCATCAGTTACTGTCACAGTTTGTGTCTTATGATAGGTGTCTGGTTTTTTTTTTTTTTTGGTTTTTTTTAAATGGACACCTTCTCAACAGACAGCAATGGTAGTGTGAACCCTAGCTAGTAATCAATATCTCTGTATATAGAAGAAATATAATTACCAAACTTTGTATATCGCTTTAGCTTCTCACTTACCTACCGACATATGGCCATTTTTACATTTTGGGGTTAAGTTCTTTAAAAGAACAAGCATGGGGCATGAAGCAGTCAACAGACATAAAAATTAAAACTGAAAACGGAGACTAATAATGTTGACATAATAAATTCTAATATAGTTCCAACGTATTACCCAAACCCAAGAAAGAGTAATGAATCTTGTTACATCTGTGTATTAATAGCCTTATAGAACACGTAATTGTCTTAAAAATGTGTATTTTCTGTTATTTAGCTTATACCCCATGGCATTTCCAAGTGGGATGTGTGAAAGACAGGGAATTACGGCGAGATTAATGCCCTGCAATACTGACACAATCAGATTTCCGCATTATTTAATAGAAAACATTTTAGCCTATAACTAAAACGAGAGGTTGATTAAGTTTGACAACAGACTGGAGTAAGGATACAGCTGCGGGTTTGGTTTTTCTGAAAACAAATGCGTTCAATATGGAAAACATGGAAGCTATAAAACAAATGGCAAATTGTCTTCTAATATCTGAAAATAGGCTTTTATTGGGGGAATATGTGAATTTTATTGGAATGCGTGATTTGGTTGCTTCTAGATTTATGCCGGAGATTTATGTGAGGAATCATTTTGAAGCATTTGCACAACCTAATCCCATACATGCCGCAATATTCTCATTAGGAAACAAGATGTAATTTAATTTATGGGTAATATATAAATGGGCGACACTAAATCAATATAAAAGCCACATAAATGCTTTTTTCTTTGCTTAACTTAAATCACTTCTGCACCGGAGCAGTAGCCGAACATCTCCAAAATTAGCAGAGAGTATCTGGCTATATAGCTTTCCTAGCACCAATAGTAAAGAGTGTGCAGGATACCTTTCTTAAAGTGAAAGTCCAACTTTTAACACCTTGTCATTTTAGTTTCAACAATCTCTGCTGAATAATTTATTAAAATGTTATTAAATGTATTATAAATACAGTGTTCCAAATCTCCGGTATGGCTAAGGCCCCATGAAGCAGGCGGCAGCGAAAAAGAGTGCTGGAATCACATTGCGGTTTTACCAATGGTGCTTTTCACAGAAAGTTCACAAAGTTCTCTTCTGTGGACTAATAATTTAAATTATACAAACATGGACACTGCCGGCATTTCCGTACGTATAGCTGAAACGCTGTGATTTCCAAAAATGCAACGGTTTTGGAAATCTTATTTCAGCTGCAGGTATTTTTCTGCAATGTGTGTATGGCATCACTAGAATCCCATCCACCTTAAAGGGAATGAAAAACCGCAGCATTTACGCCTAAAAGGAGTTAAAGGGGTTGTCCGAGAATTTCATGACTCAGGGACGGGGCTGGGAAATTTGAAATGCTTAAAAAAAAAAGAAAAAAAAAGAAAATCCTGCTCACTTGTCTCCAATGCTATGATGTCTGCTGCCACTATAAGGTCCGCTGCACTATGCCTTAACTGGCGGAAATTCTGCACAGCACATGATCACTAAGGTCAATCAGTGGCACAAAAAAGGAACCGATGATGTCACATACGTCACTAATAAATAATGTTACATTTGTTCTGTAGGATTTACTTTTTAATGGATGAGCTCACATTTTCAATGGTACTATTTTGAAATATATGAGTTTTGATCACTTTTCAGTCAATTTCTGTTCATGAAACCCTCATGGTTTTTTTTTTTGCCTTCCTCTGGATCAACACTGTAGTAGGGGATTGTAGGGTTATAGGTTGGACTTGATGGACTAATGTCTTCATCCAACCCCATCTACTATGTAATTATGAACAGAAATGTATTTACTGTGTTCACTGCGCAGGTGAAATACAATAATTTTAGAGTTATGGATGTTACATATGCAGCAATAACAATTATAGAGTGTATATATATATATATATATATATATATATATATATAAAATTTTCTTACATAAGGCATTCTTTTTGTTTTTTAGTATTTTATAACATTTCTTACACTTCATTTTACATTTTACTCAGATTCCAATGAGCTTGATAGCATAATACAATGCAATAGTCCTGCCAGACAACCTATTACATATCTCTTACTGTTTCAGCCTTTATAATAGTCCAGAGTCCCATTTACAATCTTTGCTAGTCACCACTAAGCATAGTCACTGAGCATCTTTTATGGAATATCCTTAAAGGGGTTGCCCAAGATGTCTGAAAAAGGGTCTTTTTGTTCAGAAAGTGCCATTCTTGTCCATCAGCTGTATCTGTAATTGCAGTAACTAGAAAAAAAAAATACCCCAGATGGGCACCACACAAAATAACTCAATAGGAAAATCATCCGGGGGCGTCAAGTCATTTATATTATTCATACAAAAATGAAAAAAAGAAAAAGCACGTCTCATAAGATGCACACCAGAAAGAATTGGAGTAGCATTAAAGTTTATTGAAAAACCAGGGGGACACAAACTTAAAAAGAATGAAAATTTCAAGTGCAATAGAATTCACCATAAGATTGTGGAGGATTAAAACCTACTGTGTTACATAAGATATGTAAAAGCCACTGTGATAAACAACATATAAAAGCGCCCATGTTCCAATGACTAAGTAGCAAAATTAGAAAAAAGTCTCACATACTCAAGGATACAAAACATTTGAATACATACATTGTATCCTTGCCAGTGGCGTAACCAGGAATTGCGGGCCCCATAGCAAATTTTTGACATGGATCCCACCCCCTTCCCGACGCCTCCTCTCCCACTCCTGCACACTCTATTATGCCCCATAGTGGCTCCTGCACACAGTATTATGCCCCATAGTGGCCCCTGCACACATTATTACACCCCATAGTGGCCCCTGCACACAGTATTATGCTCCATAGTGGCTCCTGCACACAGTATTATGCGTCATAGTGGCTCCTGCACACAGTATTATGCCCCATAGTGGCCACTGCACACAGTATTATGCCCCATAGTGGCCACTGCACACAGTATTATGCCCCATAGTGGTCCCTGCACACAGTATTATGCCCCATAGAGGACCCTGCACACAGTATAATACCCAATAGTGGCCCCTGCACACAGTATTATGCCCCATAGTGGTCCCTGCACACAGTATTATGCCCCATAGAGGACCCTGCACACAGTATAATACCCAATAGTGGCCCCTGCACACCGTATTATGCCCCATAGTGGCCCCTGCACACAGTATTATGCCCCATAGTGGCTCCTGCACACAGTATTATGCCCCATAGTGGCCACTGCACACAGTATTATGCCCCATAGTGGTCCCTGCACACAGTATTATGCCCCATAGAGGACCCTGCACACAGTATTATGCCCCATAGTGGCCCCTGGACACAGTATTATGCCCCATAGAGGACCCTGCACACAGTATTATGCCCCATAGTGGCCCCTGGACACAGTATTATGCCCCATAGAGGACCCTGCACACAGTATTATGCCCCATAGTGGACACCCATGAACAATTATTATACTCTGGGGTCTTTTCAGACTTTCAGACTCTTTTCAGACTGAGGGGGGATACCAACATAAAAAACACTGTTACTTACCTATCCCTGACTCCGCTGCACTCCTTGGTGGTGTCAGCCATCTTTAATGACGTCCGGGACGTCACATGACCCAGGATGAAGGCCCTGTGTTTGTGGGGCCTGTGGCGTCACTTACGGACCCCTGCCAGGATCGGTAAGTAAATAGGGCCTGTTACCAGCTGTAGTAAGTGCAGCCGGTAATGGCCTATTAAGAAAAAAAAATCGGCAGCGGTAGCGGCTGTCGCTGGGCCCCTAATGTCCTGCTGCTACCCCGGTAGTTACGCCACTAATCCTTGCCCTACTTGTTGATATATTTTGCTCCTTAGGCCTGGTTCTCATCTGCGTTCGGTATTCCGTTCAGGAAGTCTACTTGAGGAGCCCCCCAAATGGAATACCAAACACATTAAAAAGCAGTGAGTAATGAAATGACACGGACCCCATTAGTCTATGGGGTCTGTGTGCTTTCATTGCTCACCGCTTTTTAATTTGTTCGGTATTCCATTCAGGGAGTCCCCAAGTGGACTCACCAAACAGACTACCGAACACAGATGTGAACCAGGCCTTAGTCACTTGGGACATGGGTGTTTTTGGTACATATGTTACGTATTTAAGTCTATGCCCCCATGGTTTTTCAATAAACTTTAATCCAGCGCTAATTCTTTCTGGCAAGACACGTTAATGAAGTGATAAGGAGTGGGTCCTGCAGATACAGCCATCTTCTCACTATGATATTAAAGGGTTAAAATAACAGGACAGGTTAGTTCTGGTGATTTTTAGGTTTTATGGCAGCTGTACGCCTCCCGGAGTGAAAATATGCTTGCGGCATGTTCTATATTGTAGGAGTGTTTTACACATAAATATTAGCTTGCTGCAAATTAAATGAATTGGCCTTAAATGCTGCTTTACCCACATACTGCACCAATATTTTGGTATATTCTTTATACTTTCCAGAGGTATACAAGGTAGTTCTAATTACAGAGCAAGTTAATTATAGAACTACAGTACAATAGGAGAAATTAATGACAATTATGGAAAGACTTGTGTGAGCTAATAACTGGTTCTCGGAAGCAGACTTTTTTTTTTTATCACAGATTATAGACTAGAAAAAGCCCAAGAGCTGGTTATGTAAAAATATACACTAAAAACATGTGTACTAGCACCTGCGAGACATACGAAAGAGGCTGACCCTCACATCTCCATTCAGTGCTATAGACAAGCCCATAACGTGCTTCAACCAAAAACAGCTTTTGTATGGGACCTGAGCGGCAGTAGTCACTGCCATTACACCCTGCTGTCAGCTCTGTACACTGTGTAGTGCTAGGAACATGGCTGATATCAGCTGTTCAGCCGGGGTGCTGAGAGTCAAATCCCCACCAATATGCTGCTGATGGCTTATCTGAAAAGGTCATTAAATACATTTGCCTTTATTTTCGAAACTAGTCTGCACCCTTAAAGGGAGTCTACACCAAGTATACTAAACTGTCACCGCTATGTTACAGAGCAGGTTACAGTGATAAACATCAAACTTTTATGTATGCCATTTTCATAGATTTGGACAAAATATCTTAGAAGTCTTATGCAAATGAGACAGCTGGTGCACAGAGGACGGGCCTTCAGCTTCCTGGAGCACTGCGCTTGCCGTTCAGACCCCTACCACTTCCTGCAACATGCATAACAAAGGTATATTATTTATCACTGTAATGCGATGATGGCAGCTGAATACATTCAGAGGAGGTGATAGACTCCCGTTCCAAGTTTTTTCATAAAAAAAAAAAATTGATAAAAGGATAAATTGCCGATTCTGAGAATGGGGGTACTATACCAGTGTTGTGAGCATAGTTATGGTGAAGGTGATAGAAACTCTTTGGAGCAGGAATAATGTGATATGAGGATGTTTTTCAGGGGTTGGTCTATGACTCTTAGGCCGGCCACACATTAAATATTCATTGGCTGAAATAGGCAGCTTTCTGACATTGTGACATGTACATGCTGCTAATGGTCGTTTTCGGCTAACCGATGGCAGATTGGTCATACTGGATACTTTGGCTGATTGTTGGCCTAAAATGACAGTGTATGGCATGATCGCCTGCTTATGGCATATCATCTCCAAGATTTTTTTTATTTTTTTTACTTTTTAACAACTAAACTGAGAAGGTAACTTATTTGTTAATGTTCATGGTGGGATCTTTTGTATGAACAATGACATCCTCACATTGGTCAGCCACTATATGGCCATCTGACTTTTTTTAACTGCAATTTTTTTAAAAAAAGCTTTAATAGAAAAACATCAAGAAGGTGCACAGTGAAAAATGAACACTAAGATAGTGATTAAAAAGAAGCGGAGGAAATAAACATTTATCCAAAAATAAAGAAAAAGTGGCAATCCTAGTATTTGCTGAAAGGCAATGGGAAATAAGGCAGGTAATGGAGTGCTGGAGGGTAAGCAAAACCTATCTTTAGGATCTTCAAATGTATACAGAAGCTCAGTCCTGTGGTCTGTAATTTCTGCAACTCTAAAGAGACCTGTTATAGTCCAGGGTCTGAAAGGTGTTACTGTCTGAAATATAATGGGTTTAAGCAGCCTTAGTTTTAGTGAAGGGAAATATTAGTGCTCCAGCCTACCAAGACACTTGGGACAACTTGCAACTTTATGAGGACAGTTTTGGGAATGCCCTTTTCTCTTCCAGCAAGACTGTACCCCAGTGCACAAAGCAAGGCCCCTAAAGGAATGATTGGGAAGTTTTGTTGTGGAAGAACTTCACTGGCTCTGCACAAAGGCCTGAACTTAACCCCAACGGACACCTTTGGAATGACCTAAAATGGAGATTGTAAGCCAGGTCCTCTTGGCCAACATCAGTAACTGACCTCACAAATGCTCTTCTGGATGACTGGGAAAGAAATTCCCCCAGACAAAGCAAAATCTTATATAAAGCCTTCCCATAAGACAGGAAGCTACTTTTGCAGCAAAGAGGAAACAAACCCTATGAATATATGAACTAATATTCTATTACAGAATAATTCTATTATGCTACATTCACTACATCAAGTCATAGTAAGGGACATGCTGATTCCTGTAGTTCACTAGCAGTCCCACAGGTTGCTCCGAATTCTCTGCGGTTGGTCTCTTCACAACCGCAAGTTCAAAGACTAAATAATTATCTTCTGGAATTTAAGCCCATAACTTCTAGTGATGCCGACAGCATCAAAGCCCCCATGCTACATAACACATAGCAGAAAAGAATGTGCACACACAAAAACATAAGATGTAAGTAAAACAGTGGTCGGTCATGGAATCGTGAAACAAGCCAAAAAAAATAGGAACGTTCTATTAAGCGTCGATTACAGATGGGTTTAGATGTGCGACAAATCACCCAAATGTGTAATGACCATATCAAGCCAAACTAAGAACAGAATCAATCCGTGACCCCAAAAACCGCCGCCTAAAAGGGGTGGGTATAAATAATAAACACGGTGTAGTGAACGCCGCAGAGACTTATCTTTTGTTTTACATTTCTGGATGTAATGCTTTATGCTGCGACTTTTATATATCTGTGTCTAAATGGTTTGTGCACCTATTAAGATTTTGTTTCTTGCAATGAAAACAAAATTGAATAGTAATTTTGTTTCATTAACAATATTAAAGTGAAGAATTCAGTTTGGTGTGTGGGGAAATAGCAATAAAGTTTTCAAGAGGAAAAAAATGGCTTTGTTCCTTCAATCCCTAGTTGAAATTAATTATAGCAAATGTTTATGAAAACATCTGTTCCATATAGTTATAAATTCTTAATTTTAGCATAGATGAGTCCGGGCTCTCTTTATTGTTTTGAAAGATAACAAACTCTGACAAATAAAAGGTATATAAGAAAAGGCATTGTGCATTTGCATTCGTACGGCACCCCGTTTGCACGCAGCCAATTTCAAGAAGAATGTGAGGTCTTGCCATTAAGTAACAAATGAATGAGGAATCTCGGAGGGAAGAGCGGCTTTGTGTTTTCTAATCAACAATACAGAGACATGGATAGGGTGCTCGTTTTAGGGAGGCTTATTTATTTGTATGGTAGGTTTTTAACATCTTCTATATATATAAAAAAAAAAAACACATAAAAAAAAAAACACACAAAAAAACCCCAAAAAAACAAAAACATTATTTGGCCACTGTTAAGGATGATCAGAATTAGAATAGAAAAGTATCCCCGTTATTATACTATACAGACAGTGCTTCCAAATACATAGATATACAATAGACCTCTAAATAGACCTTCTAATAATGTGATTGAGGTCGGGGCGCCACATGATATAAACGCCATGATTTGGATCTGGGGGGAAAAACACGGCATTTTACAAAGCGGATAGCAAACCCCATCCACACATTGCAAAAAATATATGTAGCAGAAGCGCTGCGAGTTCCAAAATTGCCATGGCTTTGGAAATCGTAACATGGCAATTATACCTTACAGAAACACCGGCAGTTTCCCTATAGGTATAATGGATTGGAAGCAGAAAGTCTGCAGAAGAAACCTCTGTGGACTTTCTATGAACAGTGCAGTGGGAAAAATCACAATACGTTGCCGCTGCAGTTTTTCCTGCACTTTTTTGCTGCGGCCGGCTACATGGGGCTTTAGCCTTAATCTTGCTATATCTGGAAGCCACTACATTGTTCCTCATATTTGTATCTTTGACAGAGAATTAATTGGTATTATTGTGTTATATGAATATATTCTATAAGACATCTAGCACATCATCCTCAAAGATTCACAAATGAGGTAACAGGTAAAATAAAATTATCAGAGTAATAAAATGCTTAATGTAACTTTAAAGAGGACCTTTCAACTCCTGGGGAGCATGCGGTGTAATATCGGCTTTCAGGTTCTGTGCCCCCAGTGAAGAGCTATCAGTGCCGGTACCGTAGCTCTTCACCGTCAGAAGGGCGTTTCTGACAGTCAGTCCCCCTTCCTCACAATAGCTTACCGCCCAGCCATGACACAGAGCGGTGAAGAACTATGGATGAATACTATTAGGAAGGGAAGGGGGGCTTTCCTCACCTCTTTCACAGTACAGCTCAATAGACGCTACTGTGAGGAACAACGTTCCTGACTGACTGTCAGAAACGCCCTTCTGACATTGAAGAGCCACAGTACCCGCACCGATAGCTCTTCACTGGGGGCACAGAACAAGAAAGCCGATCTGTCTGCTTTCTAGCAGTATATAAAACTGCATGTGCCCCAGGAGGTGAAAGGTCTTCTTTAAGCAGACCTTTCCTCACCTCTGCCAAGTCCAAGTTTTTACATCATTTAATAAGTGCTACTCTACAGCACAGTTGGTGGAGGAGGTGAAAGGTCCTCTTTAAGGGGTTTTCCACTGGAGAGAATGGGAGACTCTTTACCTCCCTCTATAGATGGCTTTGGGGTGCATGGAATCTAATACACATCTCATTCACAGACTTCAGACTACCATGAACTGCACAGTCTAGTGTCTCCTATTAGACCCCTCAGCAAAACTGGAGTATTTAAATGTGCTTCCTAACCATGGAAATCTCACAGTATTTTATACAAAGCTACCACTAGAAATTCCAATAAACATTTTACAGGTTTTTTTTTTTTTTTTTAAGCGATTACCTTAAAAGTATCAAATCCACTTATATGTTGAATCTATGACATGTTTCTCATCATTTTTATTACTTATCCTGTTTGTACAAGTGCCGTATAATTTCTTCCGTATACTGTAAAACTTAATAAAAAAAAATACAGTTGATAAAAAAAAGTTTTAAAAAATGTAAATCCATAAAGTTTTTTCTGGGACTATGAAATTTATGACCTGCCCTTAGGATAAGTCATCGATATTATATTGCCCTAAGGACAGGTCTATAGGTCATCAATATGAGAATGTTAGGAGTCCGATACCAGACACTCCTCCATTGCTGTTCTCAGACACAGTTCTGTGCTCTGTGTAGTGACCAGATAAAGTTAGTGCAGATCAGCTCTCAATCCCTTGAACAGGACCTAAGCTGCAGTTACTCATTTCCACCACTACACTGAGAACAGCGCTTTCTGCTTCCTGCTCTATTCTCTGTGTATCAGTTGCTAAGAACAAATGATTGATAGAGGGTGTTGACTGTAATACTCCCATAGATCTGATATTAGTTAACTATTTGTAGGATAGGTCATCGAAATGTTTAGCCTGGAAAACTCCTTTAGGTTAAGGCCCCACGTAGCAACCTGCAGCAAAAAAAGCGCTGCGGGAAAAACCGTAGCGGCAATGCATTGCAATTTTTCCACAGCAGTTGCAGAATTTGTAAAACACCACGACTGTGAGTTTCTGCCACAGCCAAACTGCAGCATTTATGTCTCGCCTTTAAACTTCTGGAGGACTAACACCCCTGACACTTTGTAAAAAGGCCATGGTGCTCTAAAATACCTCTTTTCCCACTTATCAGATCCTGCCTGCACTCCTCCTGTCCACTTAAGAGGGTTCTGTCATTACAGACACTTGCCCACCATCTTGAAAGCTTATAGAAAACTTCCAGCACTGCAATCTGCAGAAGCCCCATAGCAGTTAACGGAGCATTAGTGTGGCAAGTGAGACTTCAATAACATGGAGGATGCAGGGAGACTTTCAGGCCCTAGTTTTAATCGCTGGAGGTCCCAGCGATCTGACACTTATTCCCTATCATGTGGATAAGGGGAAAGTGTCTGTAATGACGAGACCCTTTTAACATTTCAATCCATTGGTCAAATTTGTCTTCAGGAAAGACAAACTGTAATTAAAGAAGTCTATGGAGAGGGGAAGGGAAAGGAGGGAAGTAAAGTTTCTTATATGTGCATGTTACTCATTTCTGAAAAATTTGAAATGATGGTTATGCAATAAATGTAGAACACTATATATCACAAAAACTACAGAAAAGTGTAAGATCTGGGCAGATCTAGCTCACCATTGAAAGTATCCTCATCCATTTAGGAATATAATGTATAATAATACACATACATTGTGTATTACTGATTTGGGATCTCTTAAATGTTTACTGTTGAAAGAATCATAATGAAAGCTTTGTGTAATATGACATCCTACTATATAACACAATTCCTAGGGGTCGGAGTTGAGAGTAACCTTTGCTTAACATGAGAACATGTATACTTTACCTGACCAATTCGCACTCCTATCCAGTTCTGTATTTAAAAAAATGTTTCATCCTTGTAAGATGCTTATAATATCTTATACAGATTTGTCTTTCTCATTGTGTGCAGCACAGACACATCAGATATAATATGCATTTCTGCTATACGGCTACCTTTACTGAGGCTGTAACATGTTCTTGTCCAAAGACCGGCTGCATTTACTCTTTTGAGCAAGAGAGGGTGCTAGAGAGTTTAGGATGACTTCCATAGCTGTGGCTCTGCTATAAGAGTACATGTACTGCTCTTTTGGAGTTCCTGAACGACACCCTTTCAACAGTGTTAAACTCAATTTACACCAAATACACTCTTAAAATGATTAAAAAGAGCAAGCTCCAGGCAGTGTTCAGAAGCTGAGAATAATGCCATCAGCAAAGAAATTAAGTGCACTACACTTCTGATATTTATAAAATAATTATTAGGACATAAAGTTGATGTGGCAGATTGAACTTCACTATTTTTTTTTTTTTTTTTAAGAAAATCAACTTTAAAGCAAGCGTATTCCAGATAAGAACAGCCGGCATTTATGGCACAACTTTAATTCATTTTCATGTGGTACCTCGGGGTTTATGGATCTACACAGCAGCGCTCGCCTAAATTCCATCAACAAGCAAAACTTGTTTATTGGGAAGACACATAAAGGGTTAAAACGGATTCTTAATATGCAAATCGTGCACTTAAATCAATAAGTTTGCGTTTTTTTTTTTAAGGAGAATGAATGACACTTTCAGGGGAGGTACAAACTATTATTAAAAATTAATAATACTAAGAATAATTATAACATATCACTTATTACACCATCAATTATTTTTGTTTATTTTCCAACTTATTTTTACCTTTATATGTATTATTTTATTTATGTAATCCTAATTATAGTACGGGAAACATTAATAGGCTAGAATGATTTATTCTTTTCACCGCTAAGGCTGAATTACACTTCATGGGAGTAAATGGGTGATAAAGGAAATTACCTGCAAATTTTAGGCTGATGTAATGTTACAGGGGGAAAAAAGATTAATGGTTAAAAAAAATTAAAAAAAATAATTAGAAAAATCAGTAAATAAGTAATACTGTATGGTTGCCAGACTAGAACAGTAGAACAGCAAGTTACTAAGAATGGAAGCCAAAGTTATATTGCAAAATACTAGTATGTAACAAAAATGATGTGATCCAACAATTCGAGGGACTGGATGGAGGGATTAGTCTACCCAATACTGTCATCACATAATGTAGGTGGTTAGGGCCCTTTACATGATAGATCACAAAGAGGATGCCATGCTGGGGGTTACACACCAGACATCATTCTCAGATTCTAAAGTGTATATAGGAATTATTTACATGTCGTTACACGACAATACATTGTAAGTATACCCAGGGACGCTACAGATATTCTGTACATTTCTTATAATCTTTACCATTTTACATGTAAATCTATAAGCTATGACTTTTGGTTATAGTTTAAAAAAAACAAACAAAAAAACACAACTTGTCACTTCTTAATAGTTGGGTTTTTTTTAGAATAAGAAAAATATACTGTATATACTCGAGTATAAGCCGATCCGAATATAAGCCGAGGCCCCTAATTTTACAACAAAAAACTGGGAAAACTTATTGACTCGAGTATAAACCAAGGGAGGGGGGGAATGCAGCAGGGGAGGGGAGGGGGTGTTTTGGTTGTCTGTCTGCCCCTTCCCTGAGCTTGAGGAATCCCCCCCACACACACTTGGAATTCATTCTGGCTGAATATAGGGTATCTGCAGTGCTCCTATTAACCCCTTCCCGATGGAACAGAAGCACTACAGATAACCTATATTCAGTAGACCGGGCACTTTCAGACACATGGATACCTAATGTGTTTGTGTTTCGCAGTCATTTTCTACTTTTGTATGTATTCTAGGGAAAGGAACTTTTTTTTTTTTTTTTTTATAAGCTTCTTTTTTCCCCCCACTATTTTATGGGAAATTCTATACATTGATATTGTGGCTGGTCATAGACCCCCCACCCCCTCCTAATAAAGGGGGGGGGGGGAAAGAAAAAAAAAAAACTTTTTTTTTTTTTTTTTTTTTTGCTGACTCAAGTATAAGCCGAGGGGGGCTTTTTCAGCACAAAAACTGTGCTGAAAAATTCGGCTTATACTCAAGTATATACGGTATGTTTGACTAAGCAGTACAATAAAAAATCAGCAGACTTACAAAAAAAAAAATATATATATATATATATATATATATATATATATATATATATATATATATATACATACACACACACATTTCACATATGCTAAATAACAAAATAATTTCTAATGATTTTATTTTTTTTATTTCATTACACCATTGCATATTGAATAAACTTTATGGTACAGGTATAGCAAAGTTTAATTTTACACTTATTGTGTTCCATGTATTGTTGCAACAAACCTTAAAAGGAAAAGGTCACTGATAAAGTTAAGATAACTTTTGCTTCAAAAGTTTAAGTGTCAAGTTCCACTTTGTATGATTATTTCAAAAGATTAAATTACTACACATAGTAAGAACCTGTCTAGATAATCCAGGTTTGACGCAGCTTCTAAAGCAGTCTAACGAAATCTTAAATCCAAATATTATTAAATGATATAAAGTGAATAAATACACTATATGAACCCAGCCCAAAAACCCATGTGCAATAGTGCATTACAGATGCTTTGTGCTCATATTGTACATCACTTTGCCTCCGATTTTATAAGGAATAACACCAACAATGTCCATCTAAACCTGTGAGAAAAATGTGTGCATTGAAACCTATGTTATATTCCAGGAGAGAAGGAAATAGCGCAAAAATAGCAGCACACAAAGTGTCTATGGCTTCCATGTGTTGCCTTATAATTTAGGGTCCAAACTGAAACAACTTATCACTTATGTTTACTGTATAATAAGTAGGGTCACTCGCAACTCCAAGATCAGACAAAGTTATAAGGTGGATGGATCATCTGAACATAGACTAGTCTTAAACGTAGAAATATATTACAGAAGTTACGATGAAAATAATGACACATTCCAAGGAGATATTAAGACTATAGAAGTCTTGTTCTGAACACTGCGAAGTAGCTCGCTGTAACGTCTCATTAATATTGTCTTCCCTGCAGAGCATCTGAGCAAATGGACAACACAGTCTAATAATTAGTCCCTATTAACTGCTTTAATAGCAATAGCAAATTAATTTCCATATAAGCAGCAAGGTGAAAACATGTGCAGATGTAATGGCTTTAACACTTCCGAAAGCGCGCATTATTCAGATCACATTGATTCTATTTACTGCGATAGCTTTAAGGCATTGTTAGCTTTGCACACAGGTAAATAGGGGAGGCGGAATAGTAGGCAGAACTACTGTGCTCAGGAATGAACGCAATATATTAGCACAGGGAACAAGTATATACTTGTAAAGAATTAGGGATAATTCACAAGGGGGCCGGTGGGGCGGATTTTGCCACCGGGAGTAACGCGGGGAGATCAAAAACCCGCCTGCCACGACAGTCACGGGTTCCCCCTCCAGAGTCAGCTGAAATGAACGGGCTGACACCGGAGGTTGCTTCCGCCTGAAGAAAGGGCAGCTCACTTCTTTTTTCCGGTATCGGCAACATGCCGATAACGGAAAAAAGAACACTAGTGGTCTCCATAGACCACCATTGTATGGAGGTGGATTTTGAGGTGAAATCCGCTGTCAAAATTTGCCTCCTTGCCCCCGTGTGAACTAGCCATAAAACTGAAAAAAAGTACAAAGTTCTCAAAGGCTGGGGCCAATGAAAACATGGGGGAGTCAAAGAGGTTGGCCTGTCGATTTAATTATTTTTTTAGTTAGGTTGGGGAGATGAATAAAATAAAATAAAAATAAATAAAAAAATAATACGCTTACCTGTTCCCGATGCTCAGGTGTCTCCTAGTGACCAGACCAGTCCTATTGCTCAGCTGTCCTTGCTGGCAGTGGCGTCCTGTGTCCCTTCAGCGGCCTCAGAAAAGGACCCGGGGACATCGCAGCCCTTTGCTGAGGCCGCTGATCGGTGGGGACTTCTGCCAGAAGAAACAGGAAGCTACAGGATCGGACTGCGCTTGGAGACACCGAAGCATCGGGGACAGGTGAGTATGTTTTTTTTTTTCCACCTCCTCCAGCCTAACAGCTGACCACTCAGATGAAGTGAACCGTCTTGCTGAGATCAGTTATTGTGGTTGGGTTACAGACATCTCTAATACTAGGCATCCAATCCTTCATGGGTTGTAGGTGTGTGAGTGGTTATTTAACAGTATTATGCAGCTGTACAACCTCCACCATATCTCTTTTTGAGCTGTATGATATATATTGATATCCTATTCAGTGATTTTTTTGTTTTTGTTAATTTTAAAAACCGAGACTCGCAAGACATGGGGACCCTTGAGACAAGTTGCTTGCATGTTTTAGCCAAATTATCAACTAAAATCGTATGGTTATTAACTCATTCTTTGCAAGATGCAGCCAGGCTGTTAGTGGTTGAAAGAATATTGGGTGCTGGTATTAGTGGGGTGCAGAGGTGTAACTTTTAGCTCTTGGGCACCGATGCAATGTAATGTGTACCCTGTTGTGCCATTTAGAATACTGTTATATTCTATATAGCAGGGGGACCTTTGGGAACTCCTCAGGTTCCAGGGCCTGTTAGCAACTGCTTGTGCTGTGACCTCTATAGCCAAGCCCTTGGACATCACTAATAGGCCATTACCTAGTACTACCTCATATAAGTCTCATCTGTGTGCACTTGGAATACTAGTCATAGATTGTAGGTGTGAGTGGATGTTGTAACAGTACCTTTCACTCTACCTTTTACAGACTCTACCAAATTCCACTTGAGCTTGCCTGCATCCTGCTGTAAACCATTGCTTCATATAACACCAGGTAAATGTGGCCTCATTTTACTTTCATTAGACCAGAAAACATGGCTAATACACGTACTGTGTTGCTGGTCCAAACAGTGCTGAAAAATCCCAGCCTGAGAAAGTCACATGGAAGATCAATCATAGCTCCATTCCTGTTTCTTTAGAAAGCCAAGTGAGTGGTGTAATGACTCGCTGAGGAGTGCAGATCAGAATTGAAGGGGCACAGTTCTCAGGTGAGTGCTTCTGCCCTTGTTTTTGGTGATCAGTCAGGGTCTCAACATCTGCACCCCCTACCAACTAAAATGTCTGATATGTTACTATGACAAGTCAGAAGTTTTATGGATGGATAGGAAGTTCTTAAATTTATGGCTTCATGTCATTATCACAGTCTCAGAAGCAGTAAGGCTGTAGTAATGCTGAGGTTTTGCCACAAATTATGTTAAAGGGGTTTTCCCATCTCTCTGTTTCACCAGCTTTGCCTGTTGTCTCTTCTTCCCACTTCCTGTATTCCTTATCAAATATTCAAAGCCGCCTCCCCCAGCTTGCTGAAGAGGACACTATGAAGTATCAAAATAGTTATTATGGTTACTACAGTAAAAATCTAATATAAATACGGATCAAATAATATCCACATGCTTCTAGAGATTGGACTCAGTGATATGTGTGTTTACATAGAGAGATAACAGACAGGGCTTTATCAGCAAACTGCAGTGAGATGAACAGCAGAGCTGTAAATAACAGTGAGAGCAGTGAGTGATGTCATCTGTCCTGTCTTATAACATAGGTCCAGCTCTGTGGAAACAATGGGAAGAATAATTTCACATAGCAGGAAAACAAAGCAGCATTGCCAAAGCAATACATTTAGGAAAACTCTTCAATTTATATAAGCTAGCAATACAGATAGGATTCTTGAGATGGGAACACCCTTCTAAGACATTTTTTATTCTTTTACACTAATTAGGTCGAAAATTCTGAGTAGATTTAATTTTATAGCAGTGATCTGTTAACGTGATAGAGCGCTCCAAATCTCAAGAATCAGAAATCACAACAGAGTTGGATAACAAACTTCTGACAACTTACAACTAGAGGGAGCTGATCACATACAAGTTGTATATAAAAATAGCCCCACTTAGTGGTTTATGTGGGGAGACAGAACTTTATTATTTGACTCCATGGAAGAAATTTGGAAAAACAGGGGTTTAAAAAAAAAATCAAAAAAAAAAAAATTACTTTATTCCACAATTTCAGACCAGGGATGGTCTGACTGCATACTAAGGATTACAGCCCCCGTGATCGCTACTAGATCTCACATACATCCAGTTCTAAGAACCTCCAGAGACATATTTAGTGTAATGTTTTCTAAATGCTTTGAGACCCACAAACTTTGAAGCTTTAAAGCACTTTTAACCTTTTGTAACCCTTAAAGCTATTTGAAGACTTGCAGAAAAAAATCAAATGCTCTTTAGTGTAAGTGAGAAAAATGAACACTTAAATTAATTTGTTTAGTTACAACCTTCAGGTTCAAAGCCTGCGTGAATATTACTACTGTATTCCAGTGACACACGTGTCTTGTAGCCTTGTAGTAGCTCCATTTTGAGGGTCACAAACACCATACAAATCAATGTTATGATATAATCCAGTAAAGTGCTGAACCCTGTCAATGGACCAATCAAAATTTAAATGGGTTTTCCAGAACTTAAAGGGGTATTCCCACCTCACATACTCATCAGTCTTTACTGCTGTAAAATTTTCTTTCTTCCTGGTTTCTTGCATCATTTGGTGGGCGGGGTTTCATATGCAACCTGCTGTTTAGCCCTGCCCCCAAATTCACATGTAGCTCCGCCCACCCATATTGGACTATGAAGTACAGGCAGCAGCAACTCCATTCTGTGTTACATACAGAGACTGCCTCTCTCTGCCATAATGAACACAATTGAATTAGCTAGCCTGATAACTGGGAGAACAGAAGAAATGAAAGCAGCTCCTCTCCCCTATCTGCTAACAGGAAGCTAGGTCACGTGGTGTAGACACAGGAATAGCTAGAAACACAGGCTGGCTCCCTGCACTTAGCACCTCCTTCCTCCCCCTGAGAGCAGCAGATACATCACTTGACTTTTGAGCAGATAAGTCAAGGCTGTGGCCACAAAGAATTGAATAAAGTAAGATAATGGACAAACAAAGCAGTTTTACTGAAGCAATGTATTTAGGAAAAGTCTTACATCTACATTAACAAGCAGTATAGATAGGATCCTTGCGATGGGACAACCCCTTTAAGAACCAATGGCCTATTTGTGATGGTTTCCACATCTTTGGGTCCCCGCTTATTCGTTGAATGAAGGGGCTCAGTATTTAGTTCAGTCTCATCTGCCCCTAGAGATGAGCTTCTATTTATACAATTAAGTAACCAAAAACTTGATTACTGTTGACTTATGTACATACCATGTAATGGATATCTAATGATAGGGGTAGTTTAAAAATGGTTGTCTTATTTAAATACCCTATTTGGTCATCCTGTGTTCATAAAGGGGAACCCCTCCTTTCAGACCTCCAACAAATAGCCAGTTTGTTGGTTACAAAAAACCCCAAACACTTTCTTCTGAGTTCCCTGCAGTTCCCTGTTATCGGCCTTTTTACCTTTAACCTTCTTGGTTTTACATTCAGCAATATCGATGGTTGGAGGGGCAATTATTCCCTTTTTATTTCCTAATTTTATTAGTCGTTTTCTTCTGTAGTAAAATGGAATACTTTAATACTAAATTCTTTTGGTATCCGTTTACATTCTCTATAAGTCATAAATCAGCCCCCAGTCAAGAACCCACATCAGCAAACCAAAAGATTGAAAGGAAGTTAAAAAGTTGCTTTCTAGGAAAACTTTTCAAGTAAGACAGGATAAGCACAGCAGACTAAACAGAACGGTTACAGTATCTACCACCTTGGAAGATATGTATAATAGCATTTGATTCTCTAGGTCACAGAGTTCTGTACTGGACTGACTTTTATGTGTATTTTCACTTTTAGTCCAGGAACTATGCTGGTTGTTATCCAAATCAACTGAATCTTAAGATTACCTTCTTCAAGGTAACCTTACTCCCATCTCAAAAACTTACAGTCCCTTGCGATAAAAGGAATTTCAGTCATTTCTTTACTTTTGGGCTTTGAAAACAAAGTTGTAACATTCTGGAGAGATTTCATTTAGTCTACACCATACAGTCCTATGAAAAAGTTTGGGCACCCCTATTAATCTTAATCAATTTTTAGTTCTAAA
Source organism: Leptodactylus fuscus (assembly GCF_031893055.1). Lineage (NCBI taxonomy): Eukaryota > Metazoa > Chordata > Amphibia > Anura > Leptodactylidae > Leptodactylus > Leptodactylus fuscus. Next base: position 174,063,486 of record NC_134268.1, on the reverse strand, counting down.
TATTTTGTTTATAACAGCCATTTCAGTTTGATATATCTAATAACTGATGGACACAGTAATATTTCAGGATTGAAATGAGGTTTATTGTACTAACAGAAAATGCGCAATATGCATTAAACCAAAATTTGACCGGTGCAAAAGTATGGGCACCTCAACAGAAAAGTGACATTAATATTTAGTAGATTCTCCTTTTGCAAAGATAACAGCCTCTAGTCGCTTCCTGTAGCTTTTAATCAGTTCCTGGATAAAGGTATTTTGGACAAACAATTCAAGTTCAGTTAAGTTAGATGGTCACCGAGCATGGACAGCCCGCTTCAGATCATCCCACAGATGTTCAATGATATTCAGGTCTGGGGACTGGGATGGCCATTCCAGAACATTGTAATTGTTCCTCTGCATGAATGCCTGTGGATTTGGAGCGGTGTTTTGGATCATTGTCTTGCTGAAATATCCATCCCCGGCGTAACTTCAACTTCGTCACTGATTCTTGAACATTATTCTCAAGAATCTGCTGATACTGAGTGGAATCCATGTGACCCTCAACTTTAACAAGATTCCCGATGGCGGCATTGGCCACACAGCCCCAAAGCATGATGGAACCTCCACCAAATTTTACAGTGGGTAGCATGTGTTTTTCTTGGAATGCTGTTTCTTTTTGGACGCCATGCATAACGCCTTTTTTTTATAACCAAACAACTCAATTTTTGTTTCGAAAATGAAGCTGCCTTGTCCAAATGTGCTTTTTCATACCTCAGGCAACTCTATTTGTGGCGTACGTGCAGAAACGGCTTCTTTCTCATCACTCTCCCATACAGCTTCTATTTGTGCAAAGTGCGCTGTATAGTTGACCGATGCACAGTGACACCATCTGCAGCAAGATGATGCTGCAGCTCTTTGGAGGTGGTCTGTGGATTGTCCTTGACTGTTCTCACCATTCTTCTTCTCTGCCTTTCTGATATTTTTCTTGGCCTGCCACTTCTGGGCTTAACAAGAACTGTCCCTGTGGTCTTCCATTTCCTTACTATGTTCCTCACAGTGGAAACTGACAGGTTAAATCTCTGAGACAACTTTTTGTATCCTTCCCCTGAACAACTATGTTGAACAATCTTTGTTTTCAGATCATTTGAGAGTTGTTTTGAGTAGCCCATGATGCCACTCTTCAGAGGAGATTCAAATAGGAGATCAACTTGCAATTGGCCACCTTAAATACCTTTTCTTATGATTGGATACATCTGGCTATGAAGTTCAAAGCTCACTGAGGTTACAAAACCAATTTTGTGCTTCAGTAAGTCAGTAAAAAGTAGTTAGGGGAATTCAAATCAATAAAATGATAAGGGTGCCCATACTTTTGCACCGGTCAAATTTTGGTTTAATGCATATTGCACATTTTCTGTTAGTACAATAAACCTCATTTCAATCCTGAAATATTACTGTGTCCATCAGTTATTAGATATATCAAACTGAAATGGCTGTTGCAAACACCAAAATATTTAGAACAAAAAATGATTAAGATTAATAGGGGTGTCCAAACTTTTTCATAGGACTGTATCTCGAATGGCGTCATTTTTTTCAGATCACCATACTTGCAATCCTTTTTTTTCATCTGTGTACACGACAGTATGAGAACTGCAGAACATCACCAAAAGTCCAGCACTCTGAGAGGATATTTATAATTATATCACTTTATTATGGATCATATGAATAAAGACGCACGACTCAGATGCTGACATGTCTCAAACCAAAAGTACTATTCCATTCTCAGGAAAGGCTCCTAGGTATGTACCACCCACTCGTTACATAAACTGTGGTAAATCACTTCAAAGACTTAGAATACTGCTATAAGTAACAAATACAAAACCAAGACGTAACCCAGCAAACCCATTACATCACCAAGTTCTTCAAGACAGCATGTCATATATAAATTCATCTACACGTCATGGACTACTTATGTCTTCCCAAAAATTGCCATATATCTATTAATAATGATATACTAAGTCTAATTGTGGCTCATACCTTTAGGGACCCAAATTTGTAGTGAATAACTCCAGTAGGCTCAGGAATCTTCTCCTGTGTCACCCCCTACGCTACCCCATCTATGCCAATCACAGTGGAAGAGGCAAGGTTCCCATTAGGACGTTGCAGAAAAATGGTTTTACACTGCTTTGGCTATGGTTAAGACCACTGCTATGGTAATGCAGCAGTGGCCAGACTTGGCTTAAAATACATACAGCTTGTTGGTAAAAAGCAAGAGGTGCCGTGGTGACATCACTTGAGCGTGTAATGTCCACAAATCATCATAAGCTGGTGAAGAAAGGAAAGCGAAGGGGGCCAACTTTACTAGTCATCCCCTTCAACACTTCCCCAACATGCAGAAGGGGAGGAAGCTCCCTGTTGGTGTTGGATTGGCAGAAGTTCCACAGCCAAGGCCATGGAAGCAGGCCTGAGTTTGGCAAAGTATATTAGTAAGTTCTAAGACTATACATTTACAAACCAATCAAAGACTGTTTGTATGGCCTGACAAGCTCTTCAGGTTTTCCATATTACACTTTCACTCAGATTTGAACCCGATTGCTTCACTATTTCAAAGCCAATAGGTGTCGATTGTGAGGAACAACTATGAGATGTCTCAGTCCCTTAAAGAGGACCTTTCACCATGTCCGGGCACAGGCAGTTCTATATACTGCCAGAAAGCTGACAGTGCGCTGAATTCAGCGCACTGTCTGCTTTCCCGTTCTGTGCCCGGTGTGAAGAGCTTACGGTCCGGTACCGTAGCTCTTCTATGGTCAGAAGGGCGTTTCTGACCATTAGCCAGAGACGTCCTTCTGCCTCGCGGCGCCAATCGCGCTGTACTGTGGAGCGGGGAGGAACGCCCCCTCCCTCTGCTCACACAGCTCGTCCGTAGACTAGCATTATCAGGGAGGGGAGGGGGCGTTCCTCCCCGCTCCACAGTACAGCGCGATTGGCGCCACGAGGCAGAAGGACGTCTCTGGCTAATGGTCAGAAACGCCCTTCTGACTGTAAAGCGCTACAGTACCGGGACCGATAGCGCTTTACACCGGGCACGGATCGGGAAAGCCGACAGTGCGCTGAATTCAGCGCACTGTCAGCTTTCTGGCAGTATATAGAACTGCCTGTGCCCGGATATGGTGAAAGGTCCTCTTTAACTAAAGTCCTATACGAGCTTCAGGTTCAGGAAAAGCAAATAAGATTTCACTTATGATGTTTTAAGAGGAAAAATGAAAACAAGGGTTACCAAATATAAAATATTTGCAGCATTCAAACGTTTTAACCTATAAATTGGGACGGTTACAAGTACGGGATAAACACATTTACCGGTGGATTTTTGTTGCCCACCCTCTTCTGGATTCTCAATTACAAAACAAAGCAGAACAAGAGACAAATCTTCACCCTTTTGTCAGGCAATGGCAGTAAAATTAGCTGCTGGTGTATTGTAAGGCTGGATGAAAATAGCTATTGTATATTCCTTTTATTTTGAGAATAGTGGAAAAATATTTAGCTATTTGAGAATTCAAGTGGTTAGATTTGGCACAGCTTTGCACAACATGCCGACCTAAGCCAGTGACAGAAGTAATTGTAGTAAATTCGCCTGATAATAAAGTGAATTATTTTGAGATTAGGTGGAATCGGGAACAGTGACTTAATACTGTCTTTAGTGGAGAAATACGGCAACATGAGCAGCTTTTAACATGTTACCTGCATTAGGACTGTGAAAAATATCCTGGATTTCCTACAAATTAGAGTTTCTTAAAGGAACAGTAAACCTAGAGTTGAATGATGTAAGAAATGAGGAGATAATCTTGTCCACTCTTTCTCAGTCTGCAGGATTTTCATTCAGTCCTGCATAAATCCTGCAAACAGCACAAGAATTAAAGGGGTTCTCCTGTTATGCACACTTATCCCCTATCCACAGGACAGGGGATAAGTGTCCAAACCGTGGTGGCCCAATTCTTGGGTCCACGTGTGATCGGGAGGATGGGGGACTGAAAGTTCCACTAAAGCTTCCTCGTGAATGGAGCGCCTTTGCGCTTACGTGGGCGCTGCCAGAGATTACAGTCCCAACAGCCCCATAGAAATGAATGGAGCGCTGGTCAGGCAACCACACTGCACCTCTATTCACAAGAAGGCCTTAAAGGGATTCTAGCATTAGAATCCCATTTTTAGCTAAACCCACATCAGAATAGCTTAAAGAAAGGCTACCGTATATACTCGAGTATAAGCTGACCCCCCTAATTTTACCACAAAAAACTGGGAAAACTTATTGACTCGAGTATAAGACTGGGAGGGAAATGTAGAAGCTGCTGGAAAATTTCAAAAAATTAAAATGTTTTTTGGGTGCAGTAGTTGCTGGGTGCTGGGAAAGGGGAGGGGGTGTTTTGGTTGTCTGTCTGCCCCTTCCCTGAGCTTAAGGACTGTTTTTTTTTCTCCCACGTGGAATTCAGCCTGGCTGAATATAGGGTATCTGCAGTGCTCCTATTAACCTCTTCGCGACAGAACAGGAGCACTGCAGATACCCTATATTCAGTAGACCAGGCACTTTCAGACACAGGGATACCTAATGTGTTTGTGTTTCACAGTAATTTGCTACTTTTATATGTATTCTAGGGAAAGGAGGGATTTACAACTTTTATTTACTTTATTTTCTAATTATATTTTTTTAAAGCTTTTTTTTTTCCCACTATTTTATGGGAGATTCAATACATTACTATTGCCGGTCATAGACCACTCCCACCCCCCCTCAAAGAAAAAATAAAAATTATTTTTTTTTTTTTTTGCTTGACTCTAGTATAAGCCGAGGGGGGCTTTTTCAGCACAAAAACTGTGCTTAAAAATTCGGCTTATACTCGAGTATATACGGTATTCTTCCCCTACCTTTAGAAGTCTTCTCAGTGCTACCTTTCGGTATATATTCCCGGTTTCTTCATTATAGTAATTAGTTTTCTCACAGTACTGTGGGCGGTCCTCAGAGGTCAAACACCACTGGGGGTGTCCCCAGTGCTGCAAGAAAACTCTCCAGTGCTGCCTTCTTTTTCTCCGCCTCTTCTCTCCTGTTTGACTACAGGAAAATGGCCGACCAGCATACGCAGTGGGCGCAGTCGGCCATTTTCCTGTGGCCTAACAGGTGAGAAGAGACGGAGGTTTTGGGGTTTTTGGGTTTTGGATTTTTAAAGCATTGTCCGTATGCAGCCTCTGCGCAGGGAGACCTTTTTTTTTTTTTTTTGCACGAACACAAAGTCCTGCATGTCCGACTGTGCCTGTGCAAAAGTATCGGTTTGTGATTTCAATTAGGGCTCGTTCACACGGAGTAAATGCGCCGCGCATTGTGGCGCGTTTACGGCGCGTGTACGCCGCGTTTTTTTACGGTGCGCGATTACGCCGCGTTAACGCGGCATTAACGCGGCGTAATCGCGCACCATAAAAAAACACGGCGTACACGCGCCGTAAACGCGCCACAATGCGCGGCGCGTTTACTCCATGTGAACGAGCCCTTACACCTACAGAAACGCCGGCGGCTTCCCTATAAGTATAACTGGAAACCTTTGCGGGCTTTCTATGAAAAGTGCTGTGAGAAAAACTGCAATGCATTTCTGCTGCATTTTTTCCAATATTGTTTTTTGGTTATGACTCACTATGTGGGGCCTCAGCCTTAAAGGGGTTTTCTTGCATTGTAAAAGCCTATCTTTAGTATAGGTCAACAATATCAGATAGGTGTGAGTTCCCACACTCAGTATCCCCCAAGACCAAAGCACGTGGGTGAGCACTGTGAAATCTTTGCTGAAAACCTAGCACAGCGCTGTACACTACATAGTGGCTCTACTTGGTATTACAGCTGATATCCATGAATATAAATGGACTAAACTACAAACAAGCCATGTAACAAATAAAAGTGAAGTGAAAGCTGCTTATATTGAACCGTCACCGATCAGATTTATCCTATGGAAAGATAACCGTGAAAAAAGGGGTCGGTCTGACTGTCTCAACAAATGCACAGTGAGAAAAACATCCCCTGCAAAACATATGCAGACCCTTTGAGATGACCACCTAAAATTGCAAACTTCTCTAAAGAGCCTGCCCAGGCCACACACTACTGAGTAGTTTTACAAAAACTTGGTCAAGTTGGTCAAGTTACAGTATGCAAAAAGATTTAAAAAACACACAGATAAATATAGATAATAGCAATAGTTTCTGTAAAAACAACTTACAAAGTTACGTTAAATATTATTCAGTCAAATCTATTCATCAAAAAATGGCTTCAATGTGGCACAAAACAAAAGATAAAAAAAATGTCATCAAGAAGTGAAAGAGTTGACAAAACTTATTAAGAAGTGAAAATCTTTTTTATTTTTATTATTTTATTTTTTTTTTAACTTCGCAGCACCAGAAAGAAGAATAAAGGGGTTTACATATGTTACAATTCTAAACCTATCAATCAAACCCATGTTATTCCCTTGGGAGCTTATTTACATGCATATTTATTAGGCTCACATGCTAATTCCCTGCTGTTTTATGCCTGCAAGGCATGTTTATGAGTCATAATTGTTGGTCTCATTTGATGTATTTCACTGAAGTAAGACATTATTCAGTTATGCGGTCTAATGTCAATGAGTTATGGTGACCTGATCTTCCACTGGTAACTAATTCTTTCATGTGTGTTGGAGCATCAATTATTAATCCTAAAAGAAAGCGAGAGAAAAAAAATGAAAATGATCAGTAACTCTGAACTAAGTGGAATAAAGGAAGACGGGAAGTCTAACACTTCTCCTTGTGTTGTTGGAGCCGAGCACTTGAGGAGAGGTCTAGGAGACGGCGGTGCTCATGTATGACAACACCTATGTGTAATTTGGAGGCTGAGGAGTAGATGTAAACAAGGTATGCGGGGAATGTAAATCAGGTGTAGAGCAAAGGTACAAAAAGTATTTGCAAACCAATGAGTTGTTTAATGATGCGCTGATCTGGAGAGAAAAAAATCGTGAAGACTGGGGGGGGGGGGGTCGGAGATGCTACATTAGCATGCAGTGATACCTTGCAGAAAAAGCTTATAGAGCAGCCAAATGTTTAGGCAGCTGCTAAGTGAGGTCCATTTCAATATTTAATTTCGGACATGATTACATCAACTCATCTTTAGGCGGCTTTCTTTGCTTTCTCTTTTTTTCTCTTCAAATCACAATCCGTGTAAATTGCAACAAATTCAAGAAATGCTGACACGCTGGAAAGCAGTCAAAGTGTTTTGTTGTTTTTTTTTTCTTCTTCTTCTCTCTCTGTCTAGGCATACGATCTGAGTTTTCTTATACTTTTTTTTACCCTTTACATACTTTGGAATATTTTTGCTCTATTATGGTATATATGTATATATTATGAGTGTCATGCCGATTTCTACAGTATACCTAATATCTCAAGGTAAAATATTGTATATTTAGGTAAAAAACATGGATGATAAAGGTAAAACATGAAAAATCTAAGTGATGTTTTAAATATAGGTACTGAAGTGGCCCATGGTTTTAATTTTATTATTCGAATATAGATTGATTTTTTTGGGGAGATGTAACAACTGTTTGATTTTTAGATTTTTTTTTATGCTAAATGGTCCATATTATAAGCACCTATTCAGTTCAATAAAATGTTAAAATAAACTGTAGATATTCAGAGATATTTATCTAATTATTTTTACATCCAATCTTTGAGTCCATTAGCATTGATGTCTGTCCCAGCAGTTGGACCACCATAAATGCTGCCGTAATTGGTACAGCACAGGTTGGCTGAAAGCAGAGCCTCTTGGCCAATGAAACAGCATAATTGGCATGCATGTGGGCTTTAGAGCACCATCCCAAAAAAACCACAAAAAAACCACAAAAAACCCAAGGGTGCAATCCTGCAAGAGCAATAGAACCCACTAAATGACATTAGAAAGTGCATCTCATAAATGCTTTTTATTACAGTCGATCTGTCGGGTTTTCTTACCATCCTGCTTTTCCCGCACACGCTGCTGGTTTATAGCATTACCTGTAAGAGTTTGTATATAGAGAGCGCTGTGTGTCAGAGACTGAAAGCAGGGCTCATTATCTATATGTCCTGGCAGAACTTACTGTATAGGGGAGTCTGTCACCAGAACTCAGCATATCAACCCTGGTCCCCCAAATAGATGGCTAGCATCACCTGAACCCTACAGTGATTACCCTTCATGAGTCATTGCTTCCACTGCCAAAATATCGCTGTTTCTATCAATAGTCAAATGACTTCTTTGGAGCAACAAGGTCATTGCAGTTGCACCAAAGAGCTAAATGGCATCACCCTAGATTGCTCCAAAAAACTCATTTGCATAATGACAGAGAGATTGAGACCTGAAAAGCCCAATGAGCAGTTTAGTGTTTAGTTTATCTAAATGTGTTAAATGGAACCGGTCAGTTGGTTTTTCCACCATGAACTGGCCCCATCATGCCTAGGGTGAAGTAATTCCCCTTCCATTGGTCCCATCTGTGATCTTTCTTTTGTGGCAAAGAAAAGTTATAGAAGCTTGAGACCATAAAAAGTCCTATTATTTCCCTAAGTAGTCCCAATGGGTGGGGAGCAGTGTCTGACTAGTCATGGTGTCCACTTGCTGAGGGGACTGTGAGGGAGATGACAAATCACACCAAGGGGGCGTTATTAGCGAGCGGACAGCTTGACTAGACTGAAGCCGCTTAGACTTGGTGACAGGCCCTCTAAACAGCTTTTTACTTCTACATAGTGAATCAAGTCATAGAAATCTGCACAGATGCAGCAAATGATAACCTGACACTTAACACATTAAATGCCAATTTAAAGTTTGCTGAAGCTGTCCAAGTTAGCATTCGCTAAAACTGTTTGCTCCTGAGCTCAGCTTTCACTGCTATCCTATACTGGTATCAGGCAATGTAGTATTGGGATCCTGCCAGTCTAGTTATGGATTACAGGGATTACAGGATACATCCTATAGGCTTGGAGATCACAATAATACAGCTCTTTAGTGCAATGTACTGCAAATACATGACCCGACTCAGAGACATCCCAGTGCCTTTCAAGATACGCACGCTCCGCCGTATACAGGAAGCTTCAGTCATGCCAATATATCAGTGTCAGGGATTTCTTAGTGCTTTTTCAGATCCAGGTGCTCTTGTGTATGCAGTGATGCTAATACTGGGAATTCCTGCTCTCCTGGGAGCCAAGATGCCAACACATCACCAAAAATATCACGTTCAGCGAGAAACTGAAGTAACAGTTGTGGGACTGGCAGGGACAGGGTTAATCCAAACGTCTATTGTATTTTTTTTTATGTAAATGGTTTAACAAATGAAATCGAAAAAGGAAAGAAACTTTAATGTTCTGAAACTTTGGCAAAACCAGCCAGCAAGGTGAGGGAATATTATAAGACAGTGTGGATCAACATTCCTAATTTTCTTTTCTGCTTATTAAGATAACATCTGTTCTGGCCACAAGTAAGCAAATCAAATTTGATGTAAATTTCCACTGACGGCACGGTAAAATGCCCACCAGGAAAGCAATTTTTGCAAATTTACATTTCTTTTAGAAAGAAATTGGCTTTTTACTTAATATTTACTTGAATTTTTATAAAGAGAGTGTAATAAACATTGACATTTTGTGGAATACCAATTGATGTTGGATATATGGGCAACATACGTATATGAATAGTGCTGTATAGCCAATGTCCCAATCTATCTCTATCTATCTATCTACACACACAGAGAATTTATTAATCTCCTTACGTCCCCGGATTAGCAAATTTACTATCATTTGTGCCAGGAGTTGATGTAAATTATAGCACAAATCTGCGCCAGATTCTAGTTGGTGTAGGAGGTCCAGAGATGCTCTTCATTTATTAACCAACATATGCTGCTTAAAAATAAGGCACATCTAACTCCAGGGCACAGGAGACCAAGACTTTATAGGGGGCTCCCATTGATATGCTAGTTGCTTTAACTTAACTTTTCATTCTGCATAGTAAAGACAATATTATAATGCTATCAGGAAACCATCAGCAAGGAGGCTTTCTCCTGTTGACATATTGTATAATCACGTTATGCTTACTTTTACTATGGCTTATTTGAAAGCACAAGAGTGTTTATATTTTTATCCCCAAAAACCTGTGTGTGTGCATATAAGCAGCTGAACTAACACTTGCCTTAGATTTTTGTTTTATTATGTCATGAAGTGTTAACCAGATCAACAGCCCATTCACACAGAGCACTATGCACTCATACCTCTCATACACAGAACATGCAACAGAAGATTTTTTTCCAAGTAGTGAAATAAGCAGAACAAAATAAGTGAAAATGAAAAAACAAATGCAAAACTATTTGACAACGATGATCCACTGTTACACATAGGTGGCGCTTCACTTATTAATAAACTTGAAATTCTGTTGTACACATTTTCTGTGCCATGCCTAACAAAACGTTGGGTATGGGGTTAGTGGTGGTGGCTTAGGACGAGTCAATAGCACAGGTTTACTATAAAGATAAGATAATCCTTTAATTGTCCCACCATGGGGAAATTCAGTGTGTTAAGGCTAGTTCACACAGGGACATGGAGGAGGATTTTGACAGCGGAATCCACTTCATAATCCTCCTCCATACAATGTTAGTCTATGTATACTGCTAGCTTTTTTTTTTCTGCTAGCAGATTTTTCTGAGAAAGAGCGGTGAAAAAGAAGCGACATGACCTTTCTTCAGGCGGAAAGCAATAGAAGTGAACGGGAAGCGTTTTTTACCGAGCAGTTTTTTCACAATAAACCACGTTGCGTTTTAAAAATAAGCCACACGTTATTTATGTGTGAACTGAGCCTTACAGCAGCATGGATAATACAGTAATATATTACAAGAAAGAACATATACAAGCTCAGAATAGCAGATAGAAAAGATAATAGGAGTCATAGCAACTAGGAAGAAAAGAGACTCAGGATCATTTAGTTCTCTGTGCGGAGTGATCTTTGCTTAGTTTGATGTAGATTATACAGCCTGACCGCGGTTGTAAGAAGGACCTCCGATAGAGCTCCTTTTCACACTTGGGGTAAAGCATTCAGTCGCTGACAGTACTGCCCAGTGCTATCACAGACTCATACATGGGATGGGAGTTGTTCTCCAGCATGGAGCTCACCTAAGCCAAATTAATAGTTGGTCTAAGGATGCACCAAAATCATTGTCCATCCACTACTCAGTTTTGTCTGGTGTGTTTTCACATTATATAACCTAAGGTTGCTGAGTCTTCCTATTAGACAGTATTAACATATCTGCACCATTGGGTATTTTCTTCACTTACTGTAGGACAATGTAAAATATGCCCAACCAGATATCACCATGTATTCTTGAGGGTTTTCATAAATGCTCTAACGTAAACTTTACTAATACGACATTGATACGAATAAATTGGTAGTTTCAGGAATTTGGCTTTCAGGAATTGTGCAATTGCTGGTTTTACCGTTTGCATTTATAGATAGATACAGGACACAGTAGGACATTTACTGATAGTATAAAGGTATAGTATGAAAATGAATTAGACCTCTCATGGTGTCTGATGCTTAAGAATAAACCTGGTGCTACTATCTAGCCTAAGGGTACGTTCACACAGAGTATTTTGGTCAGGATTTTGAGGCTATATCCGCCTCAAAATTCTGACCAAAACGTCAGCTCCCATTGAAATCAATGCGAGCCGCTCAGGTCTTTTTTCCAGGAGCCGGCTCCCGGAAAAAAGAATCGAGATGCTCATTCTTCAGGCCGTTTTTGCCTCGCGATTCAGCCTGAAGACAGTCACTCCTCCGGACTAGGCCTATTCATTGGGCCTAATCCGGAGCGGAGTGCGCGACTGGATGCCGCTGCAGTGCATTGGCTTTCAGTCACGGCTATCCGGTTTTTGGTCCGGAACCTGATGCGGCCTCCACCTCAGTTTCCGGACCAAAACACCCTGTTTGAACTTACCCTTAGGGCCCTATTACATGAGAAGATTTTCAGACAATTATTAGGAATGCTTGTTCCCAATACTCATTCTAACATCACAACCAATCACCTGATGAATAAGTGCTGTATTGGCTACCTCTGACCCTCCCAGAAAACGAATGGAGTGGCATGTTGCAAGTTCAGCCTTCCACTCTATCAAGGTGGGGGAACTGGACCCCTATTCTCTGGATCAATAGGGGTCTGAGTTGCTTGGTGCAACCCCTTTACTCGATTGTCTAAGCAGGGGGGTGGGGTGGTAATCCATATGCCTAATAAAGTATATGAACAGTGTCTTTCTTTAAGAGGGCACAACTGTGGAAAAGAAATGAGCTAACTTTTATGAGCTCCTCCCTGTAATGCTTTGTAACAATGTAAATCCAAGATTGCAAAAAAATCTATATAATTAGAACTGATTAGTAATAATAAGGAGCTGTAACAGGGAAGGTAAACACTGAAGACATTTCTTATTATGGTGAGGGAAAAGCAAAATTAAAATAACCTGGAACACTTGTGTGTGCAATTCATCATTAAGCAACATGAAAAAAGGAAAGGAACAAAGGCAAACGTTGGCTCGGTGGAGAACTTCTTTGTCATTGTTAATGTATGCTGCTTCTCGTAGCTGAATCACTATTAGATTGAAAAAGATTTTCATTAGAGGCAGAAAACTCCTTGGCGGCAGTGATGGCAAGTTAACTGGCCACTAGGCAAATGAGAAATATACGGACAGAATGGCTACGCCCTGGTAAGGTTTATACTATTACAAGAAGGCCAGGGGACAACATTACCTGGCAAGGACCTATACAAATCCAGAACCCTTGAGGAAGAAACTCCATTTGATGCACCGTGGCATTGGTAACTTATTCCATCACCACCAAATTGATACAAATGGCCCTCCTTCTGTTATGGGCTATCTGCTCGCCTGATCACCACATAGAATTGCCAATTTTAGGCAATACATCTACTCTAACAATGGAAACGTGTACTTGTAAGTGACTCAATCTGCCTTGTGTCCTGTGTGGATCCTGGCAGAAAGCTTCATGAAATGTGATGGGAGCGTCCTGCGTAAAAGCTGATTTTTCTTTGTTAGGAAGCCAGATTGTGCAGGAATAATCTCATTGCTGCTTGGGCTTGATGAGAGATCAAGGGCAGCCAGTAAGGAATATTTATGACAGTGTACATATGGGCTGATATATGCTGATGTTTTATTGTTATTCTTCACGTAGATGGGGGGGGGGGTATGGCCATAAATAAGGCTCTGAAATATATTAGTGCATGTCATGTCTGAGCTGCCACTTATGAGAATGTGAAGTAGTGATTAATTTATATGCAACCATCTAGATAGTGTTGTACTGCATATTGGAGATCTTTATGTTGTCACCAGGGAAGAGTTATACATTTACTTATCATACTCATTTGCTCCAATGATGTATGTGGTATAGCCTTTTATACTTTGGCCAGCAAGTCCCGGCTATAGAGGAGAGCTGAATCTATATCAATGATGGACTCACTCATCATCTTGTGAAACTCATGCGACTACTACCTACATTTTTTTCTTCTGACTATAGACTCACAACTTCTAGAGCTATGACAGAGGCAGGACAAGTAAGCGGTTGATATCCGTATATTCCTATATGTTACAATTAAGTGTCCTCTACAGCTTACTGGCCAAATGGGATCACATGGCAACTCCCAATGACCTGTTTTATTAGGATATCTAACAACTGTCCTTACTACTAGGGTCTGCAATGGTGACAGATTTCCTTTAAGAATGATAAAGTCGCTCACACTGTGATCAGTCGAGGTAACAAAGTATTTAGTATGTGTAAGTGTTTTGTGAATCAAGTCATCTTTAAAGGGAATACAGTAGTCACAACTCTTTGTTTATAGCTAGGATCTTTGAAATGCAAGATGTTCTTTGAGCAGTCATTGATGTTCTTGTTTTATACCATGTACGGGAATAAAATATTTATTTTATAGCAACAGTCTGAGCAGAATCACACAGTTGACATACAGTTTTATGTATCCTTATACGAGCTTAAAAGAAATATATAAGCTGCCTTCTGGAGAACAATCAGCTATCTGGAGATAAGAAACAGTGCAAGTATAACCTGTGTACAATCTAGAAATAACAAGGGTAATAACTATACACATAAGTAATCCTGGAGTCAGACAGATGGGCAAACAGATAGACAAGAGTCCAAAAGAGAACAGCACCAAAGGGTTAAATTATGCAAAAACAGGTGCAAATCCGTTAAGTAACTCCAAGAGGAAAGTTGGGGGCTAATACTTGGAGTGAGATAGAGGGAAGGAGCTATGGAGGGATGGCTAGATAGATGGATAGATAGATAGATAGATAGGATAGAGATAGGGATGTCTCATAACTATAACCCTGTTTATTCATTTATTTTTAGAAAGAAGCCATGGTTATAGGTTTTTTTCATTGGTCATACACTATACACAACTATTGATTTCAGAGTGTCCAGACAACTGGCCTCAATTGGTGTCCGTATTCTTCCACAGTTCATGTCCATTGCTGTCAGCTTATGATGCATGACAGCAACGGACATTAATAACAGTACTGTGAACCCACCATAAGGCAGAGTCTTAGAGCGCTCAATACTCTATAACTATTTAACAGTATATTGACAGGAGATCAACAGGGCAAGCAAAAGAGGTTTGTACAGCTCTAAATGTTTTGTGCAGAATTAAAAAAGAAAAAAAAAATACAGAGAATGCTATAAGTTAAAATGTAAGAAACGTATCTGTTTAATAGTTCACAGGACCACTGGCCCTGGTGGACCTATATTGATGCATCGGTCATGTTATATCCATTCATACAACCACTACAGCCAGTTACTGCCCCCAGTGACCTCATGCTATATGTTCAGGCACCACCTTCAATGACTGGCTGCAGTGGTCATATGCAGGGCAAGTCAAAAGACTGGCGGGGACTACTATAGTGGATGGGGATTAAACAGAAAAAAAATAAAAAATTCAGAGGGGTGTGTCACCAGAACCCAGCATAATATACATTACCCAGCCCTGCAGACAGGCATATTTTTTGTCAATGTATAAATGTAGAAAAGAACTGTAATTTACTTATGCAAAAATAAAATACAAAAATATATTACAGAAAATTAAATTCTGAAATTCACAGATTCTCAATGGGAATAACCTGAAATGCTCTAAAAAGCTCATTTGTAGATTGACAAAAAGAGCAATATCTCAGCAATAGAGACACCAATTCACAAAGGGAGAACAATATTTAATTCATGAGACCCTAACTTGTCTATCTGTGGGGGCTCGGTCGATAATTTGGGTTCTGGACAACCCCTAAAGGGTAAATGATCATATGTAGAAAAAAAAAATATAAGTCGTGTTATCTAACAAATATAATATATTACACGGATTCCCAGTGGGGAAACCCTCCATGACCAAAAGGGCATTTTTCTTTCATTATGCTTGAGCTAATGCCTTGTATTATATTCTAGAAGTGTGTACAAGCTCTAATAGACTGGGATGTAGGTAAAAGACTGGGAGCTGTCATTTGGTAAAGTAAGTAATACGTCAAGGCTGATATAATCTTCTTTCCCCTTCACTTCATTTGCACCTGGCATTTGATTGCCAATATCGCTCTACATCAGGGTGAAATCCTTTGGAGGGAATCTCTAGAAGAAATACAATGCTTTCAACTGTTAGTATTTGCAGTGGACTTAGTAAATCACACAGCACTAAGTTGCAGCATCTAGAGACTTGCACATCAACCAACCAACCAAGCGGCTGTATTAAATACCATCTGGCAACGACTACTGAAAGATAAAGATTTAAATTAGATACACATACTTTAAGAAAGAAAATAAACAACTTTTGGAAAAAAAAAAAAAATTGGAGTACCCAAGTTAATGTAGCACTCGACTACGAATATCAATAATGCTGAAAATTAATTCCAGTGATATCAAGCGATAATTATTAAATTACAGGAGTCCTTCACTCGTGATTATGTACGTGCAGCAAACAAGTTGTTCTGAATTTCTTGAACGCTGGCTCTGACAGGCACTGAAGGGGTTAACATAAAAACGATTTACGGAGACGAACTACGGGGTATCGCCCCAAATCTTTCCTTTATGCACGCAAGATCTGCTCACTGTGGCATCATGGCTTCCACTTAACAGACACCAAGACACTATGGCAGAATATAGCACTTGAAAGCTCCCATGACCCATACTTAGGGTGCTTAATGGGTTACATTGGAGGTTTCGCTGATGGAAATGTAGAGGGAACCCCTGGCACAAGAATGACAAAGAAAAATGACCCAAGGCAATCACCGACCGTTCACAGTCTTAATGGACATCAAGTCATCATGGTTAATGCAAAATACCGGATCTTCTGAGAACACTAGTGGGGGACGGACACAAAATTGCAAGTCTTGCTATATTACAAATACAGTCTGTACAATAGCGCCAATAGTTGGTGGACTACTCATATTACAGACCACGTACTATACAGCATGACCTAATTCTAGATACTAATAAAATGTGACCTTACTTAGCTGGAACTTATAGTAGCAACTCCTACAACTTTTTTTTTTATTCTCTAGTCTGTTAGAAAAGTGGAAGAGGTAATTGGCTCTATTAATAAGTTATCCACTCTCTTCTGGTCCTTAGATGTGTCATGTGACCAGCAGTCTGACTCTCCAAATGACAAAGGTCTTATGTATAAAGTGCGAGTTTCTCGGTTCATTCCTATGAGTGCCTTGATGTGAGTCTCATACGAATGAACAAAGAAACCGTCTTATGTGTGGACAAGAAGTCAGAGCGCTGTCACATGACACAGCTGAAGTATAAACTTCAGCCTCCATTAAACGTTTTACCTTCACTACAATTGAGTCCCTCTCTGAGCATCTCTGGACTACTAAGTGCCATGTCTTCTATATTTATGGTATCTGTGAGGTCATTGACTCTGCACTACTCCTGTATGTCCATAGAGTAAAGCACAGTTGGCACACAACGGTCTCTGAATGTCAGCAGTGCAGGCAGAGGAACGAGACTTCCAACCTCCCCCGCTGCACTCAGAGTTCCAGGAGAACCGATTATATATTAATAATAAAGTTTATAAAATGCGGGGAATATTAAGTCCTTAGCCCCACATAATCCCTTTAAATAGCTTGAATAACCACAACCTCCAAACTGGCCTTACAACTTTAGGATTTAAGAGCCAATATGAAAATACAGTAGGATCACATTGAAAGAGATAAGAAAATTCTTGATTTAAAAGATTTAATATCGGACGGCAAATTTTTCCAACTTGAGGAAAATGGTTTAAAATGAATATGGATATCAACCTGTATGGAAGAATCATGTTCACCATTCATAAAGCGGTTCTACGGACTACTTGTTGGTTTAACGCCTCTTTGGTTGATATTTATCCCTCGGACCACCAAAAACACACACATGGGGTCTCAGCTGTGGGACCATGTTCTCAATAGCAAGAGTCGAATAAGGCCCTTCCACCTCAGAAAACAGGGATTGGGCATTGAAACCATGGCTGGGTTGAGTCAGGAGACCTCTATACACATTCCTTATCCATATTTACACCATCTTCACATTTCTGGCATCTTTACAATTCTGTAAAATGTCACATGGACATTAACATGTTTAAGATCCAATACAAAGTCCCCGGTTCTCATATTATAGACACATTACATTTACAGTTGTGAAAGTCTGTGAATAGATTTACACATCAACTGGAATTACAATGAATAGGTCTCATTACGAGATGACTATAAAATTAAAGTAATTCATTCCATATGTCTTAGCGTTGCTATGATTCCCATAATATCAGCAGAAACAAATAATGCAAATATTCTTTATGGAACAAGCTGTTAAGTATGTTACATTTCTTTTGTTTTTTGATTGGCTTATTATTTCAGCATCCATCCTGTAAAATGGCAACTGGTTTCTTGTGCTGTACGCACCAGCTACTCAACGTATGACAGTAAGGGCACAAAAGTGCTAGATTTATCTGTACTCATTGCTATGCATTGCTTTTCTTATCTTTTTACCACTTCACGCACAGGAAGGGAAAAGCATATGATAGCAACAAGCATATAAATTCAGTTGGCTGTAGTGATCATATTGTGATGTCATAAATAAGGTAAATACCAACAGACTGCATTGGCATAGCTATTGTCAACCCAATGCAAACGGTTACTGTATGTTCACATGTATTTGTCATTCCCTTATTTCATTTATTGGGGGTGAAAAGGTGAAAGTAGTACAAAATAAAATAACACTGTATAAAGTGATATAAATAAAATATAATAAAGGGGACAATTACTAGTGAAAACTAGAGATGAGCGGATGACGTTCGATCAAATTGGTATTCGATCGAATATCAGGCTGTTCGAGGTATTCGATTACAATCAAATACCACGCAGCAAACACACTAAAAATTCGTATCCCCTCCCACCTTCCCTGGTGCTTTTTTGCACCAATAACTGTGCAGGGGAGGTGGGATAGTAAGTAGGAAAACCTAGGCATCGAAAAAAAAAAATTGGAAAAAGTAATTGGCTGCCTAAATCAGGTGACCTCCACTTTATACGAATAGTGGATTCAGATTCGGTGCATATGAGACTGTGAACTAGACAGGGATGGATGTACTGGCAGGGTTAGCTAGGAATTAGCTTTATTTAGGTAGGAATCTTACTCAAACAGCTCTTTGGGGCTCTATATAACTTCCTTGCCAGCCCGAGATACATGCAAGAGTACAGTCAATGCATTCCTATGGGAAAAAGTCAGCTCCCACATACCGCAAGCTGCCAGCGATCCCGGCTAGCATATGGTGTGCTGCCACGATGTGTTTGCATTGAACTTACTCTCGCATTTAGCTCTGGCTGGCAAGGTCTCATCACTTTCAAACTTCACCTGCAAGCACATCTTGTGGCAGCCCATTATATGCTAATTGGGATCCCTGTCAGCTTGCGTTATGCGGGAGCTACCTTTTTCTCATAGGAATGCATTAACCAGCGTTAATTGGCCGAATGACATACAGTGTACAGCATTGGCCAATCAACGCTGGTTCTGCCGGAGGCTTGTCTGTGAGGGGGAGGAGTCTAAGATCGGTCCACAGCAGTCTCCATTGTGGTCCGATCTCAGGTATAGCAGAGTTGAGCGCACAGCTCTACTACATCTCAGATGTAGCAGAGTTGAGTGCACAGCTTTGCTACATCTCAGGTATAGCAGAGTTGAGCGCACAGCTTTACTACATCTCAGGTGTAGCAGAACTGTGCGCTCAACTCTGCTATACCTCAGATGTAGCAAAGCTGTGCGCTCAACTTGGCTACACCTGAGAACGGACCAGAATGGAGACTGCTGTGGACAGATCTTATACTCCGCCTCCTCCAGCAGAACCAGCGTTGATTGGCCGAATGCTGTACAATGTATGGCATTCGGCCAATCAACACTGGTCAATGCATTCCTATGAGAAAAAGTCAGCTCCAGCTGTGCGCTCAACTCTGCTATACCTGAGATGTAACAAAGCTCTGCACTGAACTCTGCTACACCTGAGAATGGACCACAGTGGAGACTGCTGTGGACCAATCTTAGACTCTGCCTCCTCCGGCAGAACCAGCATTGATTGGCCGAATGCTGTACTCTGTATGGCATTCGGCCAATCAACGCTGGTCAATGCATTCCTATGGGAAAAAAAGTCAGCTCCCGCATTATTAGTAGCGTAATACACTGACTTGGGTGTGTTAGATGCCCCCAGACATGCTTCCCTTGCTGTCCCAGTTGCATTCCAGAGGTGTTGTCATCATTTCCTGGGGTATCATAGTGGACTTGGTGATCCTCCTGAGTCAAATAGTGGTTTCCCCTTAAACAAAGCTTTTTTCCCCATAGACTATAATGGGATTTGATATCAGTTCGAATAGTCGAATATTGAGGGGTTATTTGAAACTAATATTGAACATTTCACTGTTCGCTCATCTCTAGTGAAAACCTCTGCTCATATAGTACAATGTGCTGTAAAAACATCTGGGCAGGATATATTCAGATATAGCAACATCATTAGAATACAGCAACGTCGCAATATTGCTGACACTAGGTTCACACTAGTGTTTGGGTTCCTATTATTTGGGTCTGCATGAGGACCTGAAAGGTGGGCACCCGAAGGGTGAAGACCCTGTCTGCCTAAAAAAAACGGTTACATGCCGAAACCCACAAACGTCACAGCCTATAATGGGGGACTTTTCTCTCCGCTGATTTTAAGTGGATTCTGTGGCAGAGTCTCCTATGGAGACAAAACAAGTGTGAATCCAGCCTTATACATACAGACATGCAGATGTAGCAGTAACCTGAACCAATGCAACTGGTTAAACTGCTGCCTGCAGATTAGACTGTTTACATGGTGCAGGATTTGATACATGGAAACCAAGGTTAATAAAAGTAATGATATGCACCCACAGTAACTCCCCCAGGCCTTGCATTCCAGTGTACATTTTTCTTTTTAATGTAGATTGTGAACCCCATATAGGGAAATCCTCGCAAACACAGTGAGAACATACAAACTCCTTGCAGATGTTGTCCTTGGCAGGATTCGAATTCGAACACAGGACTCTAGCGCTGCCAGGCTGCAGTGCTAACCACTGAGCCACCATGCTGCACCTTCCAGTGTACATTTGGTGTACGGATTGGTGGGACTAGAATCACTGAGGTTTAAGTCAATCTCCGTCCTCAGCGGTCACATGTGGGGTACTGGTGACGTATCAGTAGTGATGTCAGGTGTATGACCACCTTAACTTCTATTTCTACATCCCCAATTTTAAGAAAATCCATGGCGAATAGAAAGATTGTGATGCTGAACACAGATCACCTTGCAAATTACAATGAAAGCTTCCTAGACTGTAAGCCTCTGCTTGTGGTTTATCCCAATGTAAATCACACTTAAGCACAATTTATAATTATAGATTCATGCTAAAGCATTCCAGGGCAGAGGAAATGTGTACATGTGAGATATTTATATGTGATTTTTATATATATCGTAATTTTTTTAATCAGTTGACAGCTGTTTTAGAGCATACAGCGATGCCAGGCTGAATGAGGGTCTTGATTACTTCAAGATTAGCTATCTTAAGTTTCTATTCATTTTAAGTGTTGTTAGTGTGAGGAGTCATTAGTCACTCCCTTGTCTCTTGGAACATCAGCATACATTTACATTGTTAATGAACATTTGGGGTAAATGAATTAATGGCACTCTTAAACATAAATTCAGACCTAATAACTTTCGGTTTCACTGGCGTGTTTAAATGTTATCGTAGCAAGATAGAGCCATGATCTGGTCCTCGCGACTGCTCAAAGGTGTCGTAAAAGGGAATAATAAAAAGAAATTAAACACAGATACACTAGCTATAAAAATATTCCAACTACGTACTGAAAGCCCAAGTCATAGAAGCTGAACGTACGGCGTCCTGAAAGGGCATAGGTATTTTTTGGCCATTTTTTCCCCAGGTCCCCTATGAATACACAGTGAACTTCAAATCAGTCCTACAAAAAGAGGGAATTCAATTTTTAAGATGAAATAATATTAATAAAAGTTCATTGCATCGATTTCTTACGCTACGCTAAGCTAACCTACTAACCAGAAGTCTGGTTATAGTCACTCCAAATGAGATTTTACCAAAAGATGAGGAATCAGGGTCAAAGTTGGTGCTGGGGGTCAGTTTTGGGTGGAGTTGCTTCAAAATAAAATTATTTAAATATTTGTAATTATATAATTATCAAAATTTAACAATAATTTACATTTGTTATTGAATTTGTTGCATATTTACGTTCTCTAGTTTTTTTTAATGACTTAGAGGAGCTTTACCGCTTCTGTCTGAAGGCGGGTTCAACACCTGCGCCTGGTCTCCGCTTTCGGGTTTCCGTCTTCTGCCGAGAGAAACTGGACAGGAGACGGAAACCCGGCAGACAGTTTTCAAACCCATTCATTTGAATGCATGTATTCCAGCATGTCCGACTTCGTGTCCAGTTAAAAAACCCAGTTTCGCCGTGGAGAGGCACAAGATGCTCACGGGCGGACACTTTGCAAACCCATTCAAATGAATGGGTTTGAAAACTGACCACCGGGTTTCCGTCTCCTGTCCAATTTCTCTCGGCAGAAGACAGAAACCCGAAAGCGGAGACCGGGTGCAGGTGTGAACCCGCCCTGATCATGGCTGTCAGCCATTTATGGAATCAGAGTCAGGCTTTGGAAAAATAAGAGTCAGTGGTTTGGCTTATGGACCCTACAGCACTGGTTATAATCATTGGTTCTTACATGACTACAATTATGAGTTAAAAAGTCAGTGCAAGTAGAGCTGCAATACCAGACCAAGCCCATGACAAGACTGGCGCTGTTTCTGGAAGACAGATGTTATGTTCTTGTAATCTCAAACTTCATTAAGGCTAAGGTCCCACATAGCGAAAAAAAAAAAAAATGTGTTTCTCTCTTCGGGCTTCATGCCCCTACTATATCTATAAATAAAGTGCCAGTCTTTCTGTAGGAATAATTGACTTTGTGAGTACTGTAAAATACAGTGTTTCCACCACAGCCAAAACATGCAAACATGGAACCCCAACTTAAAGAGGCCAGTACTTTTACACCCCTGAAATGTCGTAGAGTAGTCCCTTCTTTATTATACAGACGGGTCCTTCTTTACATTACCTCTTGGCTCAACATTTCGGTATAGTGTAAATAGCCAGTGTTGTAAGCAGACAATTGCTATACGAGATGCGTATACGATGTGCGGCCATTCACTGGTTGATATGAATTGCAGCCTTTCAGGGGTTTGGATGTTGTATTAAATATGTTTCATGAGATATTGAGTCCTTGACCAAATTTGGACACGTGTAATGTGTATAAATTTTACCATAAGGCCTGATTTAGTATTATACATTATATGGAAGAAAACACACCCTATATATGATGAAATCTTGAGGTTTGTCCTATCCTGCTACATGGGAGAGTCTGTGCATAGTACACCACAAAGGCAATGTGACAAAACACAGAGTCCATCAGCAAACTCTGCATCTTTCCTGTAATGGAGACGTTTTTGGACAAACGATATAGTTAGTAATACACATCTACTACAGTTTTTGAATAGTCATCATAAAAGATACATAAACACAAGTCTCCACTAAATACTCTACCTCCAATATCAGCTCGTAGCCCCTTTATAATTATCTTCATTACTGGCTTTTGTCTCAGACATGATTCCATCCCGCACAATGCCTGAGCAGCGAGCAGCACTGATGAATACGGAGTTTCTAATTAAGCGCCATGGTAAAGTTTTCACAATCGCGGTTAAAACAGAAAAAGCCTAATAACATGAAAAATGTGCAATACGTATAAAATGCTATAATGTCAGTCTATAGTGTGAAATTCCTCATTTGCTGCATAAGCACTTTATTTGCTCATTTCAGTGCATACCATTACATACAAATGCATTTGTGAGCATTTAAAACCTTCTACGTGAGATCAAATCTATTGTTCCTATTATAATCTGCAAACTCTATAGCACTGCGGTCTCCATCTGTTAAGTCAATTTCTGGTGTAGTTTGTTATTTTACATGTTTTATCAGTAACTATTAACCCGAGATATGACTGATATTACAGATAGTAATACAGGTAGTAGAAGTCATTGTTCTCCATATCATGGTCTACTTAGGTTGTTTGTAAATCACCTTATGAGAAGGACTCCATTGCTATAATATTGGGTTTCAAAGTCAGCTATGTTGGACCTTTATGGTCATGCTGTATTAAGGATCCATCATTATGTCAAGACCCACTAAAGAATCCCCAGTACTCCCAAGGAGAAGTTTAACCACTCACTAGTAGGGTTGAGCGATCGGGAAAGATAGGATCCCGATCGAGCAAATTTCACGATCGTGATTGGGATGAGGATCAGATGGAAAATGATAGAATATCGGATTTTGAAATCTCAAGATTGGCTCAACCCTACTGTATATATAATATGCAATTACGGTTGAGCGATCGGGAAAGATCAGATCCCGATCGAGCAAATTTCACGATCGAGATTGGCTAAAAAATGATTGGAAATCGCATGTTATAATCGATCCTGAAATCTCAAGATCGGCTCAAGTCTACTACTCACTAGTACTGGAATAGGATAAGGCTTAAATTAAAAATACAATAAAAAATAAATAAAAATTGCGTGCATGATGAGAATAGGAAATCATGGAATTTCTCTTTAAACCTGCTGTTCATGTTTTTGTTTTTTTTCTAAGCAGAAGATATTTCTCATTTTGATTTATAAGTCTGCACTTTACAATAAAACATAATAAAAATCAGTTCTTAAAAATTAAATGTGCAGATCTTACTACGGTGCTGAAAACTATCGGGCTGGGATTGTAAATAAAGCTTCAGGTCTTCACTGTGGGATTTAGAAGACCCCGACTCCTCTCCGCTTTGATTACTTGGCTGAGAATGTTGCAGATTTATTGACACAAGGGCCCCTCTTTCTCTGAGTGAATGTAGAATCTCTTACATACACTCTCTCTTCACTACTTGTTTTACTGTTTACACGTATTGTTCACTTTGGTTTTATTCAAAATCCAAGGGTAAATAGGAAATATTCAGGATCGGACTAGCTGCGCTGCAAAGACAGTAATAGAATATTTTCCATCTAGATCTTATTTTATCCCCTTAGGGCTGCAGCTCCTTTTGGTCTTGAGGACACATCACTTCTTGTTGCTTTGCCACACTGCATTATGAAAGCTACGGCGGAATACGAAGGCACTATATAAGTAAGCAACATAAAGAAATGAGTTTTGAGGCATTTTGTGTTGTATTTTTTTTTTTTGTAATTTTCAGTATACGGTATATCATTTAGTAGTTAAGTGATAATATTTTTTTAAAGTGTAGAGAGTCTTTAAAATAGTCTAAAAAGTCTGAGATTTTTTCCCCATAATTCTCAAACACTTATGGTATGTTTTATACTGTTTAAATCTCTAAGGGGATATAGAACGTATATATTACTTACCGTAATACTTTCTTTTAACAAAAAGTATTATTACTAATTTTATAATATGCTGGAATACATATACCATATACAGTCCTATGAAAAAGTTTGGACACCCCTATTAATCTTAATCATTTTTAGTTCTAAATATTTTGGTGTTTGCAACAGCCATTTCAGTTTGATATATCTAATAACTGATGGACACAGTAATATTTCAGGATTGAAATGAGGTTTATTGTACTAACAGAAAATGTGCAATATGCATTAAACCAAAATTTGACTGGTGCAAAAGTATGGGCACCCTTATCATTTTATTGATTTGAATACTCCTAACTACTTTTTACTGACTTACTGAAGCACAAAATTGGTTTTGTAACCTCACTGAGCTTTGAATTTCATAGCCAGGTGTATCCAATCATGAGAAAAGGTATTTAAGGTGGCCAATTGCAAGTTGTTCTCCTATTTGAATCTCCTCTGAAGAGTGGCATCATGGGCTACTCAAAACAACTCTCAAATGATCTGAAAACAAAGATTGTCCAACATAGTTGTTCAGAGGAAGGATACAAAAAGCTGTCTCAGAGATTTAACTTGTCAGTTTCCACTGTGAGGAACATAGTAAGGAAATGGAAGAGCACAGGGACAGTTCTTGTTAAACCCAGAAGTGGCAGGCCAAGAAAAATATCAGAAAGGCAGAGAAGAAGAATGGTGAGAACAGTCAAGGACAATCCACAGACCACCTCCAAAGAGCTGCAGCATCATCTTGCTGCAGATGGTGTCACTGTGCATCGGTCAACAATACAGTGCACTTTGCACAAGGAGAAGCAGTATGGGAGAGTAATGAGAAAGAAGCCGTTTCTGCAAGCACACCACAAATAGAGTCGCCTGAGGTATGCAGAAGCACATTTGGACAAGCCAGCTTCATTTTGGAAGAAGTTTCTGTGGACTGATGAAACAAAGATTGAGTTGTTTGGTCATACAAAAAGGCGTTATGCATGGCGTCCAAAAAAAACAGCATTCCAAGAAAAACACATGCTACCCACTGTAAAATTTGGTGGAGGTTCGATCATGCTTTGGGGCTGTGTGGCCAATGCCGGCACCGGGAATCTTGTTAAAGTTGAGGGTTGCATGGATTCCACTCAGTAACAGCAGATTCTTCAGAATAATGTTCAAGAATCAGTGACAAAGTTGAAGTTACGCCGGGGATGGATATTTCAGCAAGACAATGATCCAAAACACCGCTCCAAATCGACTCAGGAATTCATGCAGAGGAACAATTACAATGTTCTGGAATGGCCATCCCAGTCCCCAGACCTGAATATCATTGAACATCTGTGGGATGATCTGAAGCGGGCTGTCCATGCTCGGCGACCATCTAACTTAACTGAACTTGAATTGTTTTGTAAAGAGGAATGGTCCAAAATACCTTCATCCAGGAACTGATTAAAAGCTACAGGAAGTGACTAGAGGCTGTTATCTTTACAAAAGGAGGATCTACTAAATATTAATGTCACTTTTCTGTTGAGGTGCCCATACTTTTGCACCGGTCAAATTTTGGTTTAATGCATATTGCACATTTTCTGTTAGTACAATAAACCTCATTTCAATCCTGAAATATTACTGTGTCCATCAGTTATTAGATATATCAAACTGAAATGGCTGTTGCAAACACCAAAATATTTAGAACTAAAAATGATTAAGATTAATAGGGGTGCCCAAACTTTTTCATAGCACTATAAATAAATATATATATATATATATATATATATATATATATATATATATATATATATATATATATATATATTCTTTTTCTCCTTTTAGCATTCAGTTGCCAATCATACATCAGGCATCGAAGGCCAAGAAGCAGCACAATATAATTAAAACATTCACTATACACCCCATGACAGCTACACACAGGCTAACATATACTATATATCATCTCACACCATATTCTACACTAACATTCCTAAGTATGTATTTCAAAGACAGACAGCTGTGTTTGTTTTTTCTTAAGCACTGACTCTTTGTACCCAATTTACATTCACAATATACATTTGTTTTCTTAAATTAGGCCAAGGCAGGTGAAAACAATTATATATATATATATATATATATATATATACACACACACACACACTAGCCTCTGCCCACGACTTAGTCTGCAGGTTGTTGGAGTGGATGATCCGCCTATATTCAGGAAATTGCTGCCGTCGATGGTTTGCCTGCTCCAGCGTTTTAGCAGCTCTTAAGCTGTCCTGCTCCTGAACTTGTTCCTTGCGCCGTGCTTGTGATTGTTCCGGCATCTCAGCAACTCGCTGGGAAGCCATATAATGAGCGAGTTGTTGGTGTTGATGATCCGCATGCTCCAGCATTTCGGCAACTCTCAAGCTGGCCTGCCGCTGAACTCGTTCTCGCGTTGCACGCGTGATTGTTGCGGCATCTCATCAGCTTGCTGGAACGCCATATAATGAGCGTGCTGTTGGTGTTGATGGTCCACCTGCTCCTGCGTTTCCGCAGCTCTCAAATTGGCCTGGCACTGAAGTTGCTCTTCGCACTGTGCCTGTAATTGTTCCAGCATCTCACCAGCTCGCTGCGACGCCATAAAATGTATGTGTTGTCGGCATCGTTGATCCCCTTCAGCTCCGCTTGAGGAGAACTCTGTTGACTTCTGGCTACCTTCATAGCTCTCGTCGTTTGCAACAAATTAGATTTTCTCTTTCCAGGCATGTTTAAAATTGACAAACTGTCAATTTGGATTAAAGGTGTTTGCCCATGTCAGTTTGTCTGCACTGCCTAGAGCAGATCAGATAATATGCAAATGTGTGTACACAATGCACGTTAGTGTGTTTAGTGTGTGTTTACATAGAGAGATAACAGACTTGGGACCTGAGATAAGCTGCTGCAAGTGCAGTGTAATATAGTATGGGAACATAAATTCATAACAGTCATGAAGCCATGTCATTTACTGGGATAAAAAGTAGCCTATGTTTTAATCGAGGTTACAATCTATCCATGTTCCATATTTCATTCAAATCCATTCAGCCGTTTTTGCGTAATTGAGGAACAAACACACAAACATCCAAACTTTCACATTTATAACATTAGTAGGATATGTATTTACCCCTCATCTGTCCCCAGTACTTTGGGGTTCTCCCAGTGCAGTCTGATCCTGCTGCTTAGCTGTCTTCTTCTCTCGCTGTTCCTATTCCTTAGGCCGCAGCAATCACTTGCAGTCCCCAAGTGGAGTCCCTGAATGGAATTCGAACACAGGCCTATGCCTTCATATACATAGCAGAATTGTAGAGGCACTGACTTGTATTTAGCCCCTATAGACTTTTCAGGTAGGTATGCAGCTCCAGTTTAGGTCCATGGGGACTGAAACCAGATAAGTTCCCCTAGCAAAAGCAATAATCTGCAATGTATCAGTGAAAGGAAACATAGCCCCAATGTTTCATCCTACTAATATTATAAATGTGAAAGTTTGTGTTTGTGTGTTTGTTACTCTTTCACACAAAAACGGCTGAACCGATTTGGATGAAATTTGGCACATAGATAGTTTATAACCTTCATTAACACATCGGCTACTTTTTATTCTGGTAAATGACATGGTTTCACGACTGTTATGAATTTATGTTCACATACTATATTACACTGCTGTTGCCAGCAAGTCTCTCTCAGTTAATTGGAGACTGCAGAAAAAACTGCTCTGTTATCTCTCTATGTAATCACACAGCTAGCTAACTCTCAATCCATTGGGAACAAGTATTTGCATATTATCAGATCTGCTCCAGGCAGCCCTTTTAATCCAAATTGACACTTTGCCAATTTTAAACATGCTGGGGTAAAAAAAAAATAAAATCAAATTTGTTGCAAAAGTCTAAAATAACGAGAACTATGAAAGTAGCCAGAAGTCACAGACTTCTCCTCAAGCGGGACTGAGGAGGATTGAGCAAGCTAGGCGTCAAGCGGCTCTTAGAGCAGCCAAAACGCTGGAGCAGATGGATCATCGACGCCAACAATATGCTCATTATATGGCGTCCCAGCGAGCTGCTGAGATGCCGGAACAATCACAGGCACGGTACAAGGAACAAGTTCAGCGGCAGGCCAGCTTACGAACTGACGTAACACCGGAGCAGACATACCATTGACGGCAGCAATTTCCTGAATATAGGCGGATCATCAACAACAGACAAAGTGACGGGAAGAGGCTAGTCCAGGTATAATGAATTTCTGATTATTAAAATGATATGAAACAAGATTATTAAAGAAAAGGGGAACTATACCATGGAAGCTTGTAGCTGAAGGTAGACATTAAAATATTTTTTTCAGAAAAATAATGGATTTCTGTCATTTGTATAATGAGGAATTTACAGAACTGTACTTCTGATGACGCCACACCGTACAGACATTGTTGTACAGGCATCTCCTAGCTCTGAGCAGACGTAGCGACGCTGTGCATGGCATGTACAGCGTGAGACTTCAGCAGAATGCACAACACACTTATTTTAGATTTAAGATTACAAATAAATTTCACTTCCTTGGTTCCAGATGCACATGTTCAATGACTGGAAAATTAGTTTAGGTGTCATGGTGTATAACAGACTACTTGCAGAATGTTTTCGCGACAAGGATCACGTTTCAAGCAGCTTGTTAGGCTCATCACTTCCTCAAACTATGTTGTCACTGCTAGCGAGTGAGTGAAGAATCCAAGGCACAGTGACACACATAATCACAGACAGTTTTCTCTCCCCATGCAGCTCTCAGTAGGATTAAAGCTTATTATTACCCTAAATTGAAAGAACTGCAAACTTTAACTACAATTATTTTAATTTGATTTTATGCTTTCCGTAATGAAATGCGTGTCTTGTGTCAATCACGGTGAAATAAAACATGTATTTACTTAAGGATCACAAAACTATGTACAACAAAATCTATAGAAATCCATAATGTAAAACTACGCCGTATGTCCTGGAAGACTCGGTGCAAATTAAGACTCAATGTTTTCCATAAGGAGGTGACAGTGCATTAAACAAGCAGATATTATGCGCGCCTTTAAATGCGCAGTGACACATTTTTGGCTTAATGAAGGTTCAAGGATTTCGCATATCGTGTTATGTAGGCGTCATGAGATTATCACCATTTACACATCTGTATGGTAATGTAACATGGACTTGTGCATTTCTCCATAGCTTCTTACCTAGATCATGCTTGCCTAGTTCACTCTGTAACGGATCAAAGCCAACTTCTTCAGACTGCAAAGGATGGCTAGTTTGGGCCGCAGGTTCTTGCATTTTGCACTTCACATTAAATGGTTGCTCTAAAATAGAGAAGGGAAATTTGTGAATGACTCGGTAGGCTAAACATAAATGTTTAAAGGGAACATATCACATTTAATATATACTGAAATAGTGGGGTATAGAGCAGGAGGGGTTGATATATAGTTTGTGAGATACAAGTCAGTATATCTTGTCATTTATTCATTTCACTTTCTGCTGTTTGCATGGTTAGGTGATCCTATCAATGATCAATAGTCTTCCTGGTATGAGTGGGCATACAGAGACAAGTAGGACCGCCCACTGGACTCCCAAGTTTAGAGAGAGCAAGATTATTACAAGTCATACGGAATTTTTATTTTTTAATTTTTTTTATTACCCAACTATACATCTCTCTGCTCAACTCCTCCTGCTCTATAACATGCCGCTCACAGATAGAATTGGATAAAAAATTATTCAGGCATCATTATACGTCATATCATTGCTGAACATTCAAGAACATACAATTGTAACACTAATACAATTTTCATAAAGGTCCTTTCCAATTTTGAAGGAGTCTCCCTGGAGCAAACATTTATGACTGCCGGCAAACCCTTGACATGGTTTGTTACAACAGGAAGGAGTCGAACCTGTTCAACCACATCCAATCCCCTCCAACCGTCTGATCCCATAATCTAGCAGATGCTTATATCCCTCCCCTCACTGAAATAATTTTTACTATGCAGAAGTTAGGGATGAAGTTAGGATCCTGCTGACCAGTGGTTCGACCAGTCAGCAGAAGTTAGGGATGAAGTCAGGATCCTGCTGACCAGTGGGTCCTCCAGTCAGCAGAAGTTAGGGATGAAGTCATGATCCTGCTGACCAGTGGGTCCATTCAGCAGAAGTTAGGGATGAAGTCAGGATCCTTCTGACCAGTGGGTCCACCAGTCAGCAGAAGTTAGGGATGAAGTCAGGATCCTGCTGACCAGTGGGTCCACCAGTCAGCAGAAGTTAGGGATGAAGTCATGATCCTGCTGACCAGTGGGTCCACCAGTCAGCAGAAGTTAGTGATGAAGTCGGGATCCTGCTGACCAGTGGGTCCAACCGTCACTAGCATTATGGTCAACAAGTGACAGTGGCAACCAACTTCTGCCTGCAGTTCCCTGCATGTGTTGTATGTCAACACTGAAAGACCTGACAGCAATGAGAATCAGGAAGGGGTTGGGAACCAGATATATATATATATATATATATATATGATTTTTATTTTTTTCCCCCAAATAGTCCACTTTTGTCCAGCAGGCTTTAGCAATACGATACAGACTGCTATTTGAGACAAGCTGTACATTTTTCTAGAAACTGTAGATAGTTCAGAGTACATAGCTCGCCACCAGAAGGAAACGCCACATATAGGTAGTTACCCTGTAAGTCTGGATGTCCTGACTGCCCAATGGGTAGAAAATATGCAAATCTATTCTCCTGGATGGAATTAGGAGAACAGAGTGCACTCTGTACACCACCCTATAGAGGGCAGCATCCTTAACATCATGAACGAATCAGTATTTCTGTCCCAAAAGGAACAGATTCCCAGCTATGGACAGCGCAGGAATGAGCAGGAATGACTTGTAAGTCTCCGTACTGCCTATTTGGCACATGCTCTCCCTAATGTGGACGAGTGTCCCCCATACCCTGACTGCCCAAGTCATGTTTCACGTTTTTCAGACTTTGACGTGAAGTGCTGCCACCTATAGGTGGTACTGGGGAGACAGTTTTGCTCCTTTTACTATATTTTGTATACTAAGGGCTCGTGCACATCTGCGTTGTCCTCTCCGTAATGCAGGTTTCCGTTTCCTGCATAAAACAGAGCAGGAGACGGAAACCTGCAGGACTCTCTCACCCATTCATTTGAATGGGTGAGAAAGCTGTCCGGCCATGAGCGGCGGTGAGCGTTTTATGCTCTCCGCTGCGAATCCGGGTTTTTTAATCCAGACACAGAGTCGGACATGCAGTACTTCGCGGCGGAGAGTATAAAACGCTCACCGACGCTCATGGCCGGACCCGGTCTGTGCTTTCAGTCTTCTGGCATGCAGAAGACGTAAAGCACAGAACGGAGAGTAAAACGCAGGTGTGAACCTAGCGTCAAGGAGACCCATTAAAAGGGAAGACATTGCAGCACTTATTACAAGACAAGTGAACTTTGTCTGAATGCACCCTTAAGGCCTACAGGTTAATACCAGAAGACTTTTGCAGAATACTCAGGAGTTTCTCTATATGCAATCTGCTAGTATAATTTCTGAAGTGTCTTCCAATGTCATATATGGACCTCCCATGAAAGTGTATAAAAGATATTAGATTGCAAGCTTATTTGGTTAAGGTCTCATTTCCTGTTCAAAAACGTACTTAAAAATAGGGCTATATAATTGAAGGATAATAAATTCGATCAATGGTATGTTATTAAAGGAAAAATCGCCTCTGAGCAATGTGTCACTGAATGAAGGAGAACGCACTAGAATATAGAGGATGAGTTTTTAATGTCATATTTCAGTTCAATCAAGTAGTAAGTAAAGACTCTGGATTGCAGACAAGTAAGCCATGTGAGCTGATCTCACCATGCTTGACTTCTTGTTTCTGGACTATTAGACTGACTGCCCTCTTTCCTGTAATGATGAAAGTAAATTATTAATTTTCTGTGAGGCTGCTTACATAAAATTCTATCTGTATGCAATAAGCATAAAATAACCCAGGCATGTATAATTTGGTCATTAAACCTTTCCGTTATGTGCGCTCCCTGGTAAAGGGTTAACAGCCATCTTTCAGAAGACAGAAGCAGCAGATGGTTTCCCCGTGTTCATGATGATAAAGTTATGCGTGTATTGCAGGTTTTCTAGGTTGTGTACCTATTTTAGTGAATATGTTTAAATTCATGCAATGTGATAACTTATTCAGAACCATAAACAAGAACTTATCAGGAACACACTTTTTTTTTTGCTCCTTGCACCTGTCACCTTCCTAAACTACAGCCATTTTTGGAGAATACCAATATCACTAAATCGAAGAACAACTCCTGTAAAACTTTACTTTATCACCTAGATTTCATGTAATTTCTTTTTATAGATCATCTTTTAATATATCAAAAAACATGAGATCAATTGGGGGTCTAGGCAAGGACTTGTGTAACATAGAGGTCATCATATTACACCATTAGTGCCCCCCACTGTATAAGGCTCCGTAATGCCCCCACCGCATAATACTCCTTAGTACCCCCATGAACCGTATAATGCTCCTTAGTGTCCTCACCCACTGTATAATGATCATTAGTGCCCACACCCATAGTATAATGCTCCTTAGTGTCCCACCCACTGTATAATGCTCCTTAGTGTCCCCACCCACTGTATAATTCTCATTAATGCCCACACCCATAGTATAATGCTTCTTATTGCCCTACAGTATAAATGACCCTTCATGGTCCCCACACAGTATAATGCCACATTAGGAAGCATTTTTTACACATTTTTTTGTGTGTGTTTTAGGGCTAGTTCACATGTATTTGGGTGGTCGAGGAATTTGGTCAGGAAAAAAATCCATTTCAGGAATTAGGAAGATTTTTTTTTTCGTAGCGTTTTTTGACATGAGGCGGTTTTTTTGGAGCATTTTTTGAGACTTTTTTTTTTGTTTTTGAGGCATTTTTTTGCCAAAAAATGCACCAAAAAACGCTAGCGGTTTTTCCGCCTCCCATTGACTAGTATTGATTTCCTGATGCAGAATCCGCCTGAAGAAAGGTCATGTCGCTTCTTTTTTACGCTAGCGGAAAAAAAACCTAGTTGAAAAAAGAACGCTAGCAGTCTACATAGACGTCTATTGTGAGGGGGCGGATTTTGGGGTGGATTCCGCATCAAAATCCACCCCCTCTTGCCCCATGTGAACGAGCCCTTATAGTCAGATGTTTCTATTTATACAAACAATGCTGTAAATCTTGGATGTATTCTGCTGCTGTTCAGCTCTGACCTCAACTTCATGGCGCACCCCAGTCAATGGCTTTTACTAAAAGTAGTTGAGGCCCCTTGATATGGAGTATTATAGGGCAATTACTGACCTGCATTGATGTGCACAAAGAACTTCCAATGAGATAGAATCTTACTTTCCAGCTCCAGGATCCTCTGCCGGGGTCTCTTCACTCACTCAGCCCCTGCTCACAATAAGCTTCTATTCAGAGCCATAATATGCCACCTCTGTGAACTACAGTACGGTACCATCTTGCTAAAGCAAGATTTTAGCATGCATTTGAGTTTAGCAGGGAGGAGAAATGACACATCAAACAAGGGGAAAGAGCACAAATAGAAGTTTCATAATGATGACCTACCCAGAGGGTTCGTCATCAGTATGCAATGTCAGGGTTGGAAACATGCACCTCGAACAGATCATTTATAGTATCATATAGTAGCTCTGGTTGCCAGATACTGCTAGCAGATGGGCAGTGCATGCTGCTCCTATACAAGTAATAAGAGTGGGTCAGCAGCTCTGTCCACTGCATAACGGTGGTCCTGGTGAACTGCAACACCACTATTACTTGTATAGGAGAAGTGCTGCATACGCCGCCCCATCTGGCACCTGGAAGCTACTACAACCACATCAAATCATATTTGGGGCCAGGGAACCACTTTAATATATACAAAGTTTGATGAATTTCGTGACCATTTAAAGAACGATGAGTTGATGTTGCGTAATAGATTATTAATTTAAATTTAAGCTACATTTACACATACTAAATTTGGTGCGGTTTTCAATGTACTTTGTACTCGAGTATAAGCCGAATTTTTCAACACAGTTTTTGTGCTGAAAAAGCCCCCCTCGGCTTATAATCGAGTCAAGCAAAAAAGAAAAAAATTATTTTATTTTTTGGGGGAGGGGGGGTCTATGACCAGCCACAATAGTAATGTATATTATCTCCCATAAAATAGTGAAAAAAAAGAAGCTTTAAAAAAAATATATAATAAAAAAAATAATGTAAATAAAAGTTTTAAATCCCTCCTTTCCCTAGAATACATATAAAAGTAGAAAATGACTGTGAAACACAAACACATTAGGTATCCCTGTGTCTGAAAGTGCCCGGTCTACTGAATATAGGGTATCTGCAGTGCTCCTGTTCCGTCGGGAAGGGGTTAATAGGAGCACTACAGATACCCTATATTCAGCCAGGGTGAATTCCAAGTGGGGGAAAAAT
Source organism: Leptodactylus fuscus (assembly GCF_031893055.1). Taxonomy (NCBI): domain Eukaryota; kingdom Metazoa; phylum Chordata; class Amphibia; order Anura; family Leptodactylidae; genus Leptodactylus; species Leptodactylus fuscus. The sequence continues at coordinate 174,028,011 of NC_134268.1, read as the reverse complement.
AAACTCAGTCCTCAAGCTCAGGGATGGAGCAGACAGACCTCCAAAACACTCCCTCCCCTTCCCCAGCACCTGCTGCACCCAAAAACTCCGACCATTTTAATTTTTGAAATTTTCCAGTAGCTGCTGCATTTCCCCCCCTCGGCTTATACTCGAGTCAATAAGTTTTCCCAGTTTTTTTAGTAAAATTAGGGGCCTCTGCTTATATTCGGGTCAGCTTATACTCGAGTATATACGATTAAAAAAAAATAAAAATAAATAAAAATTTTCTTGCTATACTTACACGAAAATCTAATGTTGCCAAACAACAAATAAAAGTAGGCCACTTTTTTCCCTCCAATGCTGAATTTTCTGACCAAAGAAACCAGATACAATTTATTGCAGCAAAGCCCAACCTAAGTACAAAGCGCTTATGAATCTGCTGCAGTAAAATTAGCATAAACATTTTATATGAATAATAGGCAACTTTAATAATTCATAAGTTTTTCCTGTTGATATTAATTCAAGGTTCATCCTAAATTCCTAAGTTTAGACTCCCAAATAACGCTACATATGGTATAAAGTAAGTTGATTAAGAATTAAAAATCAATTGTCTGAAAACTTTAATATTTAATACAGTTAGATTGTACGATAAAGTGGTTTTATTATTTATTTACTCCAGTCCCAACCAGATTAGTCTCGATAACTGTGGGGGGCCTGCATGTTGCAAGACAAATCCATTTACCAGGCCAAATAAATTATATATATGCCAGCATTTGTCTTTACACGTGTCATTCAATATTTAATATCACCCATTGATGCTGCCTCGAAACCCTAATCAATTCTTAGCAGCCGCACTTTGTAATAGTCAAATGTTTTCTATTTAATCTCTCTCATGTGGTTTAACATAGATTCTCAACACAGCAGGACACAATTATCGGTACGACTGCAACAAACAAACCTGAGGATAATATACAATCCTATGGCACGCAAGTAATGAAATACGTATGAAATTCTATCAACAGTATCTATAGAATGTAAAGATGGTATACAAAAGGCTGTACAGTGTGCAATCTGAACCTAAATTACAGGACCCATCTGTACATTTTATTAGGCCTGTAATGACCAGGCCTAATAGGGTCTTTATATGGCTCATTGCTGAAATACCACCACCATAGCCAAAGCAGTGTCAAAGAGAGCCTATGCCCTGTCTAAGCTCTTTGGGGTTTTCGCTAATCCTGGCTAATACTGTGGCTGGTCAGGTGCTAGCTATAGATGGCTCCCGCCTGTGATGCCACAGGTATTTTGCACTATACACCTATCTACACAGTCCAGTCCTATTAATATGACCACCGCCTACTTTTGACATCGACGTTAAATTACCAATCGCAGAAGGCACGTGTCATCAGCCATCTGGGTGCACTCATCATTGTGGAAGGCACGATTGATCAACACAAGTCTGCATCTATCCTTGTGGACCATGTTCACCCCTACATGCGAAATGTCTTTCCTCAGGATGATGGCATCTACCAGCAGGACAATGTGATGTGTTATAAAGCTCGCAGTGTACGTGTGTGGTTTGAGGATCACCAGGATGAGTTTACCGTACTCCCTTGGCCAGCAAATTCCCCAGACTTGTACCCAATTGAGAATTTCTGGGATAACCTCGATCGGGTTGTTCGCGCCATGGATGCTCAACCGCGTAACCTAACGCAGCTGGCCACGGCACTGGAGTTGGCATGGCTCAACATCCCAGTGAACATCATCACAACATCCCCTCTCTTCCTGCACGTCTCGCAGTGGTCCGCTCTGCCAAAGGTGGTTATTCTGGATTTTGACAGGTGGTCACATTAATGTGAATGGACTGTGTATTTTGTTTCCCTATATACCTGTGACAAAATGAAGGGCGGGGTTAAAAACTACATAAAGAAAATTATTTGGAACCATTTCCATATTAACCAGGCACAGCCAATGCATACAACTGTATTACAGGTCTTGGTCATCTAGACCCATAAAATTGTTTCCATAGATAGTGATGGGCCATTATGAATCCATAAGGAAAAAATGTGGACTATTGCAGCCTGGAACAACTGATCTGTGTACAGTCAGATAACAGACCCCTGCCAATCTGATACTTTTACTATGATTGTGGATTTTTCAGTGCGGGCAGAGCTTTTGAATACATACATGGTGTTTAAAGGCAGGCATACAGATTTTTATTACAAAGATTATCTTTGTATGTGCGTCCAAGAAAAATATTTCCAGCAAACCAAAAATTATAAAACTTAACTTTTACTGAAACATATGGAGATTACATCACCATTTGAAGAACACGAACATGGTTGAATATCTGACGCGTTTCAGGACTAGTATCTTATCGTCCCTTACTCATAGCTTTGTATATACTATTTTGATCTGTGAAAAACTACAATTTTATGAATAGGTAGACTGTAAAGTGTCGACCAAACCAAAACAATAAAGGTCTGGGACATCACTTCTCGCTCAATCCACCAATGTCACCACAGTCTGTTCAGGAGTTGGCAGATGCTTTAGTCCAGGTCTGGGAGGAGATCCCTCAGGAGACCATCCACAACCTCATCAGGAGCATGCGCAGGCGTTGTAGGGAGGTCATACAGGCACGTGGAGGCCACACACACTACTGAGCCTCATTGTGACATGTTTTAAGGACATTACATCAAAATTGGATCAGCCTGTAGTGTGTTTTTCCACTTTGGGGGTGACTCCAAATCCAGGCCTCCATTGGTTAATAAACTTGATTTCCATTGATGATTTTTGTGTGATTTTGTTGTCATCACATTCAACTTTGTACAGAACAAAGTATTCAATGAGAATATTTCATTCATTCATTCAGCTCTAGGAGGTGTTATTTGAGTGTTCCCTTTATTTTTTTGAGCAGTGTACTATAGAATCATCTCAATGAGACAAGAGCCTTGCTGCTATGACGAAACACGTTACAAATGATGCAAATGTTCCATGTTTAATAATCTACAAGTATTCTCATGGTGCCGGAATCACATTTATTCCTAATTTACTCTGAATCTGACTTTGCAATGCTTACTTCTAGGAAAACACGAGCCGCACATTGTAGCGATCAGTGCTATGTCATCTTCTAATGTAGGAATCATACTGTTTTTCTTCTTAATTAATAATGGCTGAAGTCTTAATGAGCATTTAGAATGCCGATATCCTTCTTGCCCTAAAATTGTGAAGTTATAAAAGCTATTTGTAAAATTATACTAGCAATTAGAAAAAGACAATTCGGTTCCCGTATTCCCCTTGCAGAATTATTTCCTGTCTTCTTTTAAGTTCACTCGTGGGACATCGCAAATTGCTCCCTGTTGCTTACAGTGCTGTTTACGGAAGAGAGACTGAGCACAGCATGGCTAGAAAGATATCTTACCCATGATACCAGCTACAAACCGCTCATTTACACTTTCTGCAGCCCGGCAGAGGATGATGACTTCACCTGTTACTGGCACAACAAGTGTAGACTTGGTAGTGATGGGGTTAATATAATGTGAACTAATCCAAATATATATATCTACCTGGCCTTATCACTGTGTACTTATTCAGAAGCTCTGCACTCACTGGAACAACACTCAGGTGTACATATATTACTTTAGGGGATATACTGCTATCCCTTTTCAGTACAAATCTTCTAATCTTAAATTTTCACCAAAAAACAGCAGAAAAATAATCATGATGACCTAAAATAAAAAACAAAAAAAAAAAAGTATTAATCTTAACACGTGGCTGTGTTTTCTCACCTTTACTCATGTTAATAAACAGGAAGCGTGCCTAAGGATATTATCTCACTGTGCGCATTGTCCTTTCATGCTGTGACATCACTTAGACCCGATTCAAATCCGTGTTCAGGTCATTCCGTTCCCCTCTCCGCATGAAAAATGCAGACAGCACTTTTCTCTTTGCATTTTTAGTGCGGAAACCATATGAACCCCATTATAGGCTATGGGGTCCGCGGGTTTCCTTAGGTAATCACTTTTTTACGCGGATAGGTTTACGTTCAGGGGGTCGCCAAGCAAAGTTCCCCGAACGGAAACCTGAATGCAGATGTGATATTACAATAACCTTGTTCTAAGACATCACCTAGTACTATATCCCCTTTTGTATGACTTCACAGCGTAAAATCCCGATTCCAGTACCGTCACTTAATTTGAGTCATTGCCTGTGCACTGTAAAATCTGTGTATTATTTCTGAATTGTAATGTGACTACTTACTATAATGGATACAGACAGTTATATGACTGTGATCCTTACCCCTGCAACTATGTCATTGGATATCATATTTATCCATATATAACTTAAATAGTGAATATCAACCGGAAATTATCAATTATTTACATTCCATTTATAGATTATACAGATCTTTAAAACCTTTTTGTTGGTTTTTAATTTTCCATATCTAGCTAGATAGACCATGGGCCATAGACACAATGGAGCAGAACACACCCTAATGACTTCTATAGGAGAGATTTCTAGGCATGCTCTGTGACCTCTGCAGACAGGGGAGCAGATAAGGTGTGAGATCACCTATTGTGAGTGCTGGAATCTGCGGCCATTAGTGTTCTGATATATGAGGGAGCAGTTGCAATAAAGAAAAAAAAAAAGGAAGTCTCAGGATAATATTTGGCTTAGTGGTTTGATTCAGAACTGAAGGATTTTAAGGGATTTTTCTTAAAATATAGACAAAAACCTAGAAAAATTGAAAAAAAAAAATCACCAAAAATTATGTAAAATATGTTTAACATAAGATTTGATACATAATTTTCTGGTGACATATTCCCTTTAAAGGGTATACTGTATATGTATTTGGGACACAAATTGGTAGAACGGTGGTTACCAGTAGGAGGATACACTGAGTATTAGCATGCATGAACGATTGGGGGGCCCTGGGCCAGCACAAGTTTCAGTACCTTATTCCTGGATATATCTGTGCCGTAGCTCACATGTATTGACAATATTCTCTAATGCGTCTTACTTGACACATGAATGCAGTCAAAAGAAATGTGAGTAAAAGCTCAACTTCATTTTATGTTTCCGCCTAATTTTTTCAAGATAAAATTAACCTTCCGATCAGAAGTAAAGATATTCCAAATGAAATAAAAGAACGGGAAGATATTCTGCGACTGAGGCTGCCTTAGGTCACTGTGCATGAAAAGCATGGAAAGTGCGGGCAAGGTGTTGCTGGGATGCACAGCTGCACGGGGATGTAAATAAGCCTTTCTACATTGCTCATTCAGTGCTATGGAAGTAGAAAATGAGATGGTAAAGAGAGGACACGCAAGGCACAAAATCTAACTAGCACGGGAAAATATTTTGACAAGTTGTTGTTCAACATTTTTGCCCTGTAATCCCTGTTTATACTGAATGACATAACTTTTTGTAACATGTTTACAGGAGATTTCCTGACACATAAATAAGCATCTGAAGGGAAAATGTATCTGAATGTATGGAGAAGACGACTCCCAGTGACTCTTTATGGATCTAAGGCCTGGTTCACATCTGCATTTGGTATTCTGTTAGGGAAGTCCACTTGGGGACCCCCTGAACAGAATACCGAACGCATTGACAAGCAGTTAGCTAAGAAACCACACGGATCCCATAGACTATAATGGGGTCCATGTGGTTTCTGCATGAATCATGCAGAGAGAAAAGTGCTGCTTGCAGTATGTTTCTCTTCGCATGATTCGTGCGGACACAGAGTGGAAACCACAAGGACCCCATTATAGTCTATGGGGTCCGTGTGCTTTCTTAGCTAACCGCTCTTTAATACGTATAGGTTTCCGCTCAAGGACTCTCCAAGTGGACTCCTCAAATGCACATGGGAACCAGGCCTTACTGAAATCCTTCTGATCACAACAGGATGACGTTTAACGTGAGTCTATCACCTCCCCCAACTATACTGAAGTACTACCACTGTATTATAGAGCACATAATAATAATAATAATAATAATAATAATAATAATAATAATAATAATAATAATACATTTTATTTATATAGCGCCAACATATTCCGCAGCGCTCTACAATTTGTAGGGTTCAGATACAGACAGATACAAAACAAAGAACGTCATTTCACACAATGGGACTGAGGGCCCTGCTCACAAGAGCTTACAATCTATGAGGTAGAGAGGATGACACAAGAGGTAGCAGGGGCGGCATTGCTTATACAGTGTTCAGACAATTTTGTAATAGAGGTTGCAGCCATTACACAAACAAAGCTTTATGGGCCGTCACTAGTAGTGTCCTTTAACATGTGGATAGAGCATGGACAAATATGTTAGGCTGAAAAGGCATCAAGAAGGGTTTGCATTAGGAATTGTGATAGGCCTGTCTGAAAAAATGCGTCTTTAGTTTGCGTTTGAAACTGTAGAAATTGGGAGTTAATCTGATTGTCCGTGACTGGCCTGATGTAGTGACTGGCACAGACCAGAGGCATCGCTGTAGCATCTAGCCTGATAGATGAGCCTGGCCGCTGCATTCAGAATAGATTGTAGAGGGGAGAGTTTAGTGAGGGGAAGACCGATTAGTAAGGAGTTACAGTAGTCAAGGCGAGAATGAATCAGAGAGACAATAAGTGTCTTTAGTGTATCTCTGGTAAGGAAAGGACTTATTCTGGAGATATTTTTGAGGTGGAGGTGACATGAACGTGCGAGTGATTCAATATGAGGGGTGAAGGAAAGGTCTGCGTCAAACATGACCCCGAGGCAGCGGGCCTGCTGCCTAGGAGTTATAGTAAGGCCTGAGACTGCAATGGATATATCAGGGACAGATCTATTAGATGGTGGAAACAGTAGTAGTTCAGTCTTGGAGAGATTTAGTTTCAGATAGAGCGAGGACATGATATTAGAGACATTATGGTGATAAACAACCTATTGTTATGTATATTTGTAGATTTGGAGATAAAGAAGCTTGAATCCTTATGTAAATGAGGCAGTTCGTGCACTGGGGGGCACTGCTCTTGCTGCTCAGCTAGGATGGAAAATGTCATAGCAGTGGGTGGATCTACTGTTACTGAATAGAGATGAGTGAGTACTGTTCGGATCAGCCGATCCGAACAGCACGCTCCATAGAAATGAATGGATGCACCTGGTACTTCCGCTTTGACGGAGGCCGGCCGCTTAACCCCCCGCGTGCCGGCTACGTCCATTCATTTCTATGCGAGCGTGCTGTTCGGATCGGCTGATCCGAACAGTACTCACTCATCTCTAGTTAAGTATGCTCTGTTGGATATTAGGGTAGACCCCCTTTTAAGATAAACTAACTTCTGAATATAATGCTATTATCAGAATGGGTCCTTTTGCAAACTGGAAGAATCTAATATCACTAAGGGTAAATTCATACTACTACTATTTAGATCAGTTTTTGATGATTTTCTGCCTAAAAAACAGCTCCGAAAAGCAGCTTCACAAACGTCTGAAAATTCTCCCATTGATTTGAATGGGAGTCAGCGAGCTTCTTTTCTTAGCTAGCTGAAACGAGAGGCATCTGGCATCATGAATATTATTCTCAGAATTATTTCTATATCATCACACTAAAATATTGTATAATTTGTGGTTTGGATTGAAGGTATGCAGCTAAAACCTGAGAAAGGGAATAGTAAGGATAAGTATATTGCAGTCAATACAAATAATACCACACAGATAAGATAATATATGGTAACATAATATCAGAAGAACTAATATTAGTCTTAAAATTATTTTAAAAAATTTAAATAAGTGACTTTATCTGTGCTCACTTAGTGTACTTTGTATTACTCCTGAAACTCTTTCATTCACAAAAAGTAATTTAGCAACATATGAAAAAAAAAAAAAAAGAATAGAAAAGGAAAATTATAAAATTACTGCAGGGTATTAGGTTCAATTAAAGACAGAACTTATTATTAGGTGAAGATTTAATAAAAAGAAATGAGATTCAAGAAAAGGTTTACCAAGTACTGTATATACATTGGGGAGAGTATAGGCATTGGTCTTGAAGGTTATATACAGATTCACATTTTTTTTTACATTTTTTTTTTTTTATTGAAATGTATGCATTTTGTGCTTAAAAAATGTTCTAATTGGATTTAATAATAAAAAAAAATTGCTACGATTGCAGTATATACTACATAGCAAGCTGCAGAATGCCATTCAGTAGAAAACCCCTAACAATGACTTTCTAACGGCTTGATTTTCATTCCCTTTTTCTCCTATTCTGTAAAATTTTTTGAAGCGGATTTAAGGCCTGGTTCACATCTACGGCGGTAATCTGTTCGAGGGAGTTCGCATGGACTACTGAATGCATTGGCAAGTGGTGTGCAGTGAGAGAACATAGACCCTATATACTATAATGGGGTCCGTGTGCTTTACACGTGATCTCCGCAGGGAACACGCAGCCAGAAAAGTAGTTCACAATCTACTTTCCTGTCCGCATGACTCATGCAGACACTGCGCGGAAAGCACACGGACCCCATTATAGGCTATGGGGTCCGTGTGCTGTCACTGCACACCACTTGTCAATGCATTCGGTAGTCCATTTATGGGGTCCCCATGTGGACTCCCTGAATGGATTAACGACATAGATATGAACCAGGCCTAACTTGGACTTAGTCATAATTTTGCTCAAAATGTTTTTAGGAAAGGAGAAAGAAAGGCTAAAAACAGAGTGTGAAAGCTATATACATATGTTGTAGAAGTTAAACAAAACATCATTTTTAGAATTGTAGAATTCAGTAAATCCATAGAGCCAGCATAAATTTGGCATAAATGATACAAAAGCCAACCTGACCACACACTATAGTATACCATGTAGTGAGACATACAAATTAATAATTCCCTGATCTATATTTTACATTTGCCTTTATCAATGTTTTTATTCTCCAAACAAGAAGCATAATGTATATGGTCCATTAGTAGGACTGTGGTGATACCACACATCCATTTCCACCTGAATGGAGATCTGGTATGTTGTGGAGTCAAATTTCTATAGTTGTAAATACAACCATTGAAAATGCAGTCTAATCTGCCGGGAGCATGTTATAGAGCAGATTGATGTATACTGTGTGGGTCCTATCAGTGACTGTGTATGCACAGAGGCCTCATCCTTCACTACTCAATATAGAAAGAGCAGAAATGTAAATGTATAAATGGTAATTTATTGCACTCAGGGGCAAATTAAGGGTACCTAGGCCCTAGGCTGTTCAGAAAGCGTGCGTTTCCCCAACCCATTCATGCCAAAGATTTCTGTAAAAAATTTCTTTCACGCTGTATAATGTCTGATAGGAGCAGTATAATGTCCCACATTGGCTCCCACACAGTATATCATCACATTGTAGCTCCAGCATTTCCTCTTTTCTGTTGTGTAAGTTCCATTCTGAAAATCCAAGTGTTGCCTTCTCTTATTATACTGTCCCATAATGGCCCCATAAAGAATAATGCCCCACAACGGCCTCTCCACACAGTATAATGTCCCTTACTGGCCCCTTTGCTAAAAAAAACAAAACAAAACCACATTCCCGTATACAGGAATAAGAAATGTGTTACGAATTTCTCAAAAATGTCAGATTCAGTCAAACCCAAAATCTTTAGGGCTCACCACCCAAAACTACTACTATATTTGGGAGTCTCTTCAGACCCCAGATTATAATTGGAGGAGGCCAGGAGAAGCACTTGAGGATAAACAGTGTCCTTCACCTCCCCTAGGCTCCACCACAGTTCCCTATCATTTTTAGGCCTCGGACAGCCATCTGAATGTCAGCGATTGGCACTGGTCATGTGGGACATGCATTTGTCTGACAGTTCACGTGCATAGCCAGCCTTAGGTTCCTAGCTTTTAATGCTACACAGTAAATAGAAGCTGGTGGGTGCTTAGATTGATGAACTTGTTGCATTCAGAGAAAAATTGCACAGATTAGACAAAAACGGCAAAAACAAACATTCGCTGTGAAGTGGTGTCTTGAGGCGAAGCTTGAAGCTCCTGGGCCCCAGAGCAAAATCTGTAATGGCACCCCCCACTTACCATGTGCCGTCTATAAAACTTGTGTCACCTTATGTGTAGAAAGGCCTTTAGGCCCCCTCAGGCTCCAAGGCCTGGTATCAATTGCTACTTCTGCACCCTCTATAGCTATGCCTCTGAAGGCACTTATTGAAGTATGTTGAAGTTGTTGAAGGTAGTAAATGGTCCTATTTAAATGGTTAGTGGCATCCAAGTGTAGGGACTGGCTTTAATCCCTAACCCACATGTACTGCCGCCATCCCTGGAGAGGCTTATCACAAGCATTCACTGCAAAATAATGGTTAAAAAGAGAACAATTCTTACATGGAGCTGAAATTAATTCCGATAGTATACGCACATGTATTCTTTTGTGTCTGGAAGGAGATTTTTGTGTTTACAGCCCCTTTGGCAAGGTAGATATGCATTTCTTCCTAATACCCCTTTAAGCTGGTAACTGATCCAGCCTTGAATACAGCAGGACCGTCAGCAGCATTTGCAGATGACATACAACACGTACAGTATAATTTAAAGAGTATGTGGCCAAATTTCCAGACAACATGGAGAAAAAACATACACTTAGAAAAGAATTAAACACTGAAGATAATCTTCCAAGATTATCTTAATTATATTTACTGACACTTAATTATCACCTTATTGTTCCAGCATTTCCTCTTTTCTGCTGTGTAAGTTCCACTCTGAAAACCCAAGCGTTGCCTTCTCCCACCCTCGGCGTGCCCTCCACTCTGCACTCACTTCCTCACCATGATTGTCTCCCTTCTCTTCCCAGTGACCTGACTGCAAATGATGATAGCCACCTGTTTTCGGCAGAAAGCATTAAGCAGCTGGATATACTGACATAATATCTGTTAGTCATAAATAAATAAGAAAGGACGGCCAGCAATTAAAGCAAAACAAGTAATCCAAATGAATTATACAATAAATATGCCATTCAGCATTGTCAACTTAAAACTACTTGTCTCTGCATTTATTTCACAGGGATGTAATGGAGAACAGAAAAGAGAAAAAAAAAACAACTTACAGTATATGGAGGGAATGGGATGATTTAAAGGGAAAGTGCAGCTGTATGGTGGAGCAACGCCAAGTCTTATACATTAGATTGTAGACAAAGCAATGCTGTTAATGGGTCACTCTCTCATGGAGATAGTAGTCAGACCGGGTCTTCAACCCACTGTTTACCACCCATTCTCCCATAATGAGTGAATAATAATAGTCACAGGGGTCTCTCATCTGAAGGTGGATGTCAATTACGGGCTTGGGGGTGCTAACAGTTGTCAGGAATACAGGCAGTCATTGAATGAATGATCGTCTTCTGCCATGGCACAAAACTGGTGCAAAGGATAACTGCTACATCTGAAACTTGGGTATCTAGTTTTTTTTCTAGGTTCCATTCTGGTGATTTTAGGTTCTGAAATCAATGGGGCATGGAAGGCGCTCAGATCAGAGTCCATTGCACTATAAACTCAACACCCCTCAGCCTGAACACTTGTAGAGAAGAATGGGAGAGTACAGCTCATCCTATAGTACATTAAATAAGCCCCCCTCACATATTAGAGACAAACTGTATAAACCCAACATTATTAAACATAAACCCAACTATATTATGCCTCCTGATCCCAACAGCAGACATGGGAGCAAAGAAGGATCAGGCATGCTGATACGTCAGTGTCAGGGATACCTGGCAATACCTTTCTCTCCTCTACCCATTAAGAACACATGGACGCTCAATCAAAAAATAGCTGTGGCAAAAAGCAAGATATTATGGTGAATGGTCAATTTTATGTCTAATCTATTTTTACTGGGTACAAGTACAGTCAACATAATACAGACGATAAGTCAAGAAAAAGAAAAACTGACATAGGTCAAAGCCTTATGTATGACCTTGGAGACATGTACTGTAGTTACAACTCTATATATAGTAACTTGAATTGACTGCCAGGGATGTAACTCGAGGGGTGTAAGGAGTGCTATTGCAGCCAGGCCCAGGAGCCTTAGAGTTCCCAGAAGGTGTTCTCTTCCCAATAGAAGGAAACCAGTACAATAAATGATACATTAAAAATGGGGTCTGGAACAGATTTTCCATTGGGGCCCAGAAGCTCCATGTTACATTTCTGGTGACTGCCCACCGTGCAGATCTGTATAGGGTGGATTGTACTGGCAGTAAACAGGGACACTTGGGGGGGGGGGGGGGGGGTAGAGCATGGTGGCAGTCTAGGCGATACTGGTAGAAGTTTCCTTAGGACACATACATTTCTAAAACTACTTCAGTTTCAGCCACCAACCATACTATACTATACTAAACTACTATTTGGTTATCCTACAGTATTTTTTGATAATGCCTACACAGTTTCAACTCTATTCACACTAGAATGTTGGTTTCTGCTTAAAAGTCCGCTAATCTTGAAGCCTCCTGTTAGCAAATTTAATGAACCGATTATAAAGCATAGGGTTACAATATTTTGGAAGCTAAGAATAGCAGTATAGCTTGTACTGCTCTCCGACAGCTTCACTGAACTGGAAGGTGTTCTTGCACAGTTGAAGACCCCCATACCTGAACTATCGATGCTTTACAACCTACTCCTCTGGGCAGCAGCGCCGGGTAGCCTTCCTGGGTACACGGCCTACAAACGGGCTTTTCTCCTGCTGATTTGGATTAGACTTCCCTGTTCGCCCTGTTCAGGAAAAGGACTTTAAGATATTGACTCATTGGTACTGCTGTCCAGACCTTCACCACAGGTTTCATTCTGTTGTCTTGAACTGTTGGCACTGTGGTTCCGAGAAGGGCACTCTCCTGCATATCTGGTGGGAGTGTGGGGCGATAAAACCATTCTGGGACTCAGAGTTTGACTCAGAGTTTGTACACCAGGGTCAGTGGCCACTCGCTTACCCTTTCTTCCTAGTTGACTCCTCTCCGTATAATCCCTGGTAAAATCTCTGTGATGAAGAGGGACATCCTCCTACAAGCCACACTGGCACAGTGTGGCCACTCCCACTTTGCTGGAGTTGTTCCAGGAGCTTATCCACATATGGAGAGTGGAGACCCTGTTGGTGGAGAATGCCTCAATCCCTCCAAACTCGAGGAACTTTGGTGGCCGTGGGTATTGTTTAAGGAGTCTGCAGAGTTTTCTCACTTCCTCTTATGAGAATCCTTGGGTCTTCCCTCTTGAACTTCCCTGTAATGTCTTCTCCAATTGCTGCCTTGTCCTTGCTCCCCCTCTACCCTTCTGTTCCCCTCTTCTTTGTGCTGTTTTTTTAGTCTTCCTTCACTGTTCATCATTGCACTGTTGGATCGGCCATGGCCTTATTCCCCCGTTTCTCTCCCTAATGTTGCTGATGATAGCTTTTCCTCAGTTTGTGTTATTGTGGGTACTCACTGCCATAGTCTTGTTACAGGTTTCTAATTTGACAATGTACCTTGGTGCCTTTGGTTCTCTTGCCTGATCTGATGTATCAAGATTACGATAACTGTATAATATTCTTCCTCTATACCCTCACTTTGCCTCTCTTTGTTTTTTGTTTTTTATTTCTCACCAGCCTATGCTCTAAACAATGATTAAAGGGATTCTATCACTCACACACAATTTTTTCTAGGTACCACGCCAGAATAGCCTTAAGAAAGGCTATTCTTCTCCTACCTTTCGTTGTCAGGCTATTCTTCTCCTACCTTTCGTTGTCTTCTCCACGCCACTTGTACAGTATTGTAAGTGGCCATTTTCTCGTGGCCTGTGGGCAATCGCAGTCTGCTCTGCCCAAGGCCCGAGGCCTAGAAGTTACAAGCCACCGCCGGAAGAAGAGGATGAAGAGGACGCTGCTCATGAAGATGGAGGCGGCGCTGTAGAGAGTTCTCTCGCAGCACTGGGGATGCCCCCAGTGCTGTTTGAGTGCTGGGGCCTGCCCCCAGTGCTGCTAGAGCTAATTTGCATACCGAGAGAAACCGGGATTGTAGGCAAACGGCGGCGCGGAGAAGACGACGAAAGGTAGGAGATGATTAGCCTTTCTTAAGGCTATTCTGATGTGGTACCTAGAAAAAATTGTGTGTGAGTGATAAAATCAGTGGTTCTTTAAATCAGTGGTTCTTAACCAAGGATCGATCGAACCCTAGGCCCTATGTACGGTTCATTTTGTGTACCAGTAAAAAAAACATATACCTATGTATTGAATTTGGAAAAAAATCATGTTTGAGTTATCACTAAAGAAGGGTTTGGTGAATGTGCATATGAAACTGGTGGGCTCGGTACCTCAAACAAGGTTAAGAACCACTGCTTCAAATATAAGAATAGCAATATACAATGTGTTATTCTTGCACCCAAAAATTGTAGAACGTGTCACTGAAAGCGCACAATGGCTTTTTGACAGGAGACTTCCCCAACTAGGGCTACTTTTTTAATAAATGCTGTTCTGCTGCCATGACTATTTTGACAACTGGGTGTTACTATTCTTTTTATTACAAGGATGGTTGTATCCCAGCACAGTCTGATAGACAGTAACACACAGTTGTCAATGTATTTATACATTTCTAGGAAGAATAACAGAGAAATAGCACAAGTTATAAATTATAAGAAATTATTTTCCAGAATTGTCATTATTCAAGGGCTTGTCCAGCTTCATTAAATAAATGTTATATAATTTTCCAATATATTTTCTGTATCAATTCTTCTTGGTTTTCGAGATCTTCTCTTACTTCCAGTGGATAAAAATCAGTCCATGGTCAGGTGATGGACATACAGGTGCACGGCTCATTACCAGGCAGATGCCAGGCAGATGTTTGATTATTGTGCTGTGACTAACATGTGCATCACGTGATCATGGACTGTATAATCACATGACCATGGATTGTATAATCACATGACTATCGGCTGATTTTTATTCATTGTAAGTAAAAGGAGTTCTGGAAAACAGTGAGGAATTGCTACAGAAAGCATATTGGAATTTTGTATAGCTTTTCATACATTAACATTTATTTGATGAAACTGGACATCCCCTTTAAGAATTTCTTTAAAATAACTTATGAAGTAAGACATATGGTCTTCTTTAAAATACAACTATTACTTTATTCTCTGAAAATTCTGAAATGTTTAACAAGTTACCAAAAAAAAAAAAAAAAAAATCTTCAAAAAGGGGAACACATGTACCTAACCAAAAGGTGCATTTTATCGTTCCCTTACTATGCTGATGTAATTTGTGCACTAGATTTCTCTAGTGGTAAAAATTCTGACTCGCCAGCTGTCTCCATTTGCAAACACAATTGCCACAATTCAGTAAATCAGCAACAATCATTCTATGGCGGAGGAAGGTAAAAAGAAAAAAAAAAGTTTAAACTCTTTGCCTACTTCACAAATGTATCTACAGGCATCTCAAATGATAGGAGGCGACAGCTGCTAAAATATTGGAACCATCTTCGGTTTAACAATTTCAGTTTCAGAATAATATTCAGTTTTAAGTCACCCTGTATTTTCCCAAAAGGCATTCGTGTGCATGGAAGAGTTCTGCCGAAGTTTTCATCAAAACACTGTAATACTCTGCACAAATGCTTTATTTTATTCACTTTATAAATATTTTACTATGTATTTACCATTTTTATTTGTATCTTATTGACGGAGAAGGCAGCATAAGCCACACTCACAAAGGTACAAGAATTCGGTTTTCGGCTAGGGGGTCTACCGGACTTCTAAGGGAATAAATGGTGGGAATGTTTGAGGTAAATGAATTACTTGTGCAATAGGTCACAAGTGTTTTTTTCCTTGCCACTGGATCACAGACCCTCTAGTTCTCTGCAGAGAGACGACTGGCTTTTTGTCCACTTCCCCACATCTGCCAGGAGCTATACGGTATATGAATTAAGCTCAACAACAAAGAAGTGTGGATGAAAATTCATTCATTACAAGCCAGTGCCAATGATATCAGGCGCATGCGCAGTACACCAAACTTCACTGAGCATGATCAACTCGCAGGCACAACTGGCTTCTGACTATATATACTGTCAATAAAGCCAGGAGGTGGACCAACCAATGTGACTTCACAAAAGCAGCGCCACCTACATGACTCTTTACAGGTTATTTAGATATAGTGCAAGCTGTTTTCAGAGTCTCTAGGTTATGCTGCATCAACCAGAATATACAAGGAGATCATTGACCACCTATTACGTAACTAGGAGTCTAAATCCTAATGACAGGTTTTATGAATTCCAGAAAATCCACTACTCATTTCAATGGCCTTTACAATTTGTTAGGCTACTGTGGCACTCATATTACTATTTCTATCTAATAATAGAGGTTTACATAGTTACATAGTAGATGAGGTTGGATGAAGACATCAGTCCATCAAGTCCAACCTATAACCCTACAATCCACTACAGTGTTGATCCAGTGGATTATAGTGCATTTAATAGCTTTTCAAGAATACTTTTTGTATTTTCAAATGCTCTATCATTGTCAAGAAAAATATCCCTGTACAAAATCTCACACACGTGCTGATAGGTCCAAGGTGCACTGTCTCTACTTGAGAGCACCATTTACTATAGTATGGTGCATGCACTAGCTTTGAATCCACTGATACATGTACGAGATTTTAGAAAGGAAGCCATGACCCTGGATCCAGGTGGAAAGTTCAATTTCCATTTGGGGGCAGCACTGGTTGATGAAAAAAGTGCTCCAAGTGACCAAAGGGCACTTATATGGATCATCTTATATTCTACAACAGATGGAAACAAAAAGAGTCTCCTTGAAAAGCTTCTAAAGCGCCGTACACCCTATTAATGTGGGAGCTGGTAGACTCCTCCAAGAACAACTGAATGTGTAAACTAGAACTCTATCATGAATTAACTGTGACAATTTTAGTAAATTTGGTTCATCTGTATCCATTGTTGGTTCCATTTGTAAGATCATAGCTGGTACATTTATATAAGTAAAAATGCTAAATACCATACATTATCTGACTGCTGCCATGCTCCCGATCACCTTGGCTTTTTTTTTTTTTTTTTTTTTTAAAAAATTTGTCTCCCTATTCAAAAGATATGACCCCTGCGAACGCCCTATGATTTTCCAGGGAACCTACTGTATTTGTCATGGAAAAATAGGGTTACCGCCTACTTGGAGAATCCGCGGTAGTGCACAATAAACTTCCAGTACAATACATAAATGCAGAGGAGCACATGCATTTAACACTGTGTACTTGGCGACAAGTCCTCCTTAATAATCCAAAATATATCATACAATATTGGTATATTTGTATATCCACAGACCATTGTTCCAAAAGGAGAACATGGTGTACCTATCAATAAATACTAGAAAAACACAGCATTCATAGAAGAAGCCATTCATAATGTAACCAAGGTGAATATGACACAAGTACCAGAGGTGAGATGTCACTTCTATTTAAGTTCACATTTTCAGTTGCTTGGAAGGGTGACTCGCATAGTGAATGTGTAAATACCAAAAATTTAATATAGAACATCAGTCTCACATTAAGATAACTGACGCCTGAAGATCATTTCAGCCAATATTAGACTAAACAGGAATCTTAGTAGTAAAAATACTATTTATTGCAATTTAGTAGTTGGAAAGAAACTAGAAATAAAAATTCTATTCCAAAGGAAATATTTCGACTGCTACATTTTACAGTATCTACTATTACTAAGGTTTATTATTTATCTCTTTCTCTCTCAATTAAGAAAAAAAATATATATTTATCTTTAATTTTAAAGAGGACCTTTCATGGTTTGGGGCACAGGCAGTTCTATATACTGCTGGATAGCCGACAGTGCGCTGAATTCACTGTCTGCTTTCCCGAACTGTGCCCCGGGTAAAGAGATTTCGGTACCGAAGCTCTGTACAGTCAGTCAGGTACGTCCTTCTGCACAGCAGCGCCTATCGCGCTGTACAGTGTCAACTGCTCACAGTGCTCATCCATAGACAAGTATTATCAAGAGGGGAGGGGGCGTTGCTCGCCGCTCACACAGTACAGCGCGATAGACGCTGCTGTGCAGAAGGACGTTTCTGACTGAGGGAACACCCTTCTGACTGTAAAGAGCTACGGTATCAGGACCGAAAGCTCTTTACCTGGGGCACAGATTGGCAAAGCCGACAGAGCGCTGAATTCAACGCACTGTGGCCTTCCAGCAGTATATAGAGCTTCCTGTGCCCCAAACCATGAAAGGTCCTCTTTAAATATTTGGATATATATTGATCTGCAATGAACTGTCCCATGAAAGTACCACAGGGGGGCCCAGAGAGGTACATGAAATGCCCAATATAAGCAGCCCAATATGAGCCTGACATTAAAATGGACTCTTATCAATGACTTACCCTAGGAACAGGTAATCATTATTAGATTGGTGGCGATCCAACCTCTGGCACCTTCCCAATCAGCTGTTTGAAGGGGCTGCGACATTCGAATGAGCACTATGGCTTCTTCACTGCTTACTATGCACAGCGCCATACATTTTATAGAGGTTGTGCTTGGTACTGCAGCTAAACAAGATATCAGCAGTCTGTGAAGTGGGAGCAATACTTACCCAAGTGCAGTGACCACTCCAAACAGCTGGTTAGTAGGGGTGTCAGGTCAATTTCAATCAAGAACAGGTCATCAAATTTATGTTTTTTTCCAGCCCCAAATAGAGTTTTCATGCTGATGACATTCACAGTATAGGTCATCAGTAAGTGATCCGTGGAAGTTCAATACCTGAACCCCACATAGATCAGCTATCCGACAGCCTCCAGGCACTGGAAGCTGCTGTAGCGGATGGGGTGTGAGTGTAGACTTCTTCTATTACAAATAATAAGTGAGGCACTACAATTCCTCTGAACCATTGCTGTATAATTGGCGGGACTGCAGAGCCACTCCTATTACTTATAGATTAATAGGAGTATATACTTATAGATATTCAATACTCCATGATTTCTATAGATATATTTGCTGGAGCTACACACATACAGGTTGGTCAACTGACTTAATACATTTAACCCAGAGCAATGTAAAGTCATGCAAAGGCATATCGTATGTTTTTAAAGATTTTTGGGTTGCCCTAAATAAGATAATCTCACGCCAAGTCAATTTTGAAAGTTTTATTGCACCAGCATTAATGCATGCATATATTAATGAACCATGTCAATCCCTTGATGGCTGTGTGAAGCATCTACGCTCTTATTTCCCCTACTCTCTCTTCTGTAAGTAACATACATTGGCAACCTATAAATAGTTCATAGCACTAACCAAGAGCAGCGACATACAGGACTATACGCCCTGAATTCTTACTCGAGGAAGCCGTTGGGTTCTATTTTCAGGATTATTACAACACAGGTAGTTGCTGTGATGTTAGACGTAACAGTTATTTATCATATACTGTATAGAATAATGTCAGAATTACTGTATTATACTAAAAGTCAGCTCAGGAACCTATAGGCTGCACGGACCCCAATGGATTTTATTATGACGCAAACATGATGTGTTCCACAAGAATAAAAAAGCTGTAGTTTAACTAACAGTGGACTCAAAAGGACTACTCCAGATACAGATGACATAATATGCATTACCTGGTACACAGCCTGAAGTGACAAGCTGTAACGTCAGGCACACATGCCCATATGGAAGAGCCAATGAGCTGGTGTAAACACTCTGCTGACTACTGTGGGTCCCCTAAATCAGACCATCACCAATCTAACATGGATGACTTACCCATAGGCATAGCCTATCAGTGTTTAAAGAGCTTCATAAGGTTTAACCAATCATGAGAATGGGGTACCTGTGTCCCCCTGATTCACTTGCGGGCAGAGCTGACAGCGCATGCTCGTGGCCATTTTCTTGTGGACGCTTACCACAGCTTACTGTGTAAGCAGCCTCAAGAAAAAGGCCGCGTAAACCAGTTTACTGTGTAAGCGGCCACAGGAAAATTGCCGAGGCATGCGCAGTCGGCTCTGCCCGAGACCTGACGGCAGAGCCAACTGCACATGCCTAGAAGTTTGAAGCCGAAAGAAGACGCAGGGAGAGGCCGTTCCAGGTGAAGATAGAGGCGGCACTGGAGATTTCTCTCGCAGCATTGGGGACACCCCCAGTGCAGCGAGAGAACTGAAATGAGTACATACAAAAGAAAACCGGGATTAATACTCGAACGGCGGAGCGGAGAAGACATCTAAAGGTAGGAGAAGAATAGTCTTATTTAAGGCTATCCCTAAGTGTTAGGGACAAAAAATAGTTTTTTAATGATCGAATTCCTTTAAGTCATGGAACTTGGGCTAAGTTCGTATATGACAGATATTTTCTGTTGAAGATTTAGCTGCACATCCACAGCAAAATCTGCATTTGTTCCATTTTATGTATTTCAAAATACGCATTGCAAAAAGAGCAAGTCTGCATTAGGCCGGGTTCACACGGAGTATTCTGGCTCGTCATTTGGTACGTAGACGCAAAATCACGGCCGCAAAATAGTGCCTTGTGTACGGTACCGGCTCCCATGGGAAACAATGGGAGCGTATACGGCCCGCAAATCCTCCCGCGGCGTCTACGTACCAAATGACGAGCCAGAATACTCCGTGTGAACCCGGCCAAAGAATGAACACTTTGCTGATTCTTCAGGGTAACAGGACTCCCACTATTTCTGCTAGGAGTCCAGTCGTAATTACTCTGTGCACCTCAATACCTATATCTGAGTATATAAAATAATAATGATAATAAATATCTATAAAACCCTTACCTATCGTTAACAAGCAGGCTCTGGTTACGGTATCTTTGTCCAGAATTGGTTGCTTTGCTCTCAAAGAAAAATAATTGCAGCAGCACTAGCAAATCTGGGGATTATCCCACAAATTGCACGGCAGAAACCCCTCTCCAGGCAAAAGGGTTTGCAATAGAAAAAACAATCCGGTCTGTCAGCAACATGTATGGATGGACAATGTGCTTTTATTGGAAAAAGCAGTACACCACTTATCGGTCCACACTGGGACCTTTCTCAAGTGCTGGCAGACCGGATTGTGTTATATATGTGTATATATATATATATATATATATATATATATATATATATATATATATATATATATATATATTTGAAGCAAAACAACCAATTCTGACAAAGAGAAAGAGAACCAGCGCCTACCTGTTATCTATAGGTAAGGGCTTAAATGGTTTTCTAGGATTGATTGATTGTAATATTGATAAGCTATGTACAGGATAATCAAAATGAGATCAGTCTCTGTTTGAATAGACAGTAGTGTTCAGGTAATATTGTACATTGTATATACAATGCTTGGTATTGCACCTCAACCCCATTCACTTAAATGCTGCAGACTGCTGATGTGTGAACAGGATTGGCCTGAAGTAGAAGTGGCGCTCACCCAAGCACCTTTGCCACACTGAGTAGCTAATCTGTAGGGTTCTGGGTGTAGGACCCCCACTGATCAGATATTGATGACCTATCCTAAGGATAAGAACTCTCCCAACAATCATTTAATAAGCTGTTACAAATCAAGCCAAGTAGGGCTGGTGGAGTCAAAAGTTGGGTTGTGGGACAAAGTCCGCATGAAATATACCTGACTGCCTCACTGTGCCAACCAGATTAACTTTTTTTAAATTGTCTCATGAAGCAAAAATAAAAACTGTATTAAAATTAAGAATTGCTGAGATGTTATATTTAGGCAAAACCGCCCAGCCCTACTTACAAATATATTGGGATTCATCAAAAATACTGTAGGTATTATCATAGGGTATATACTTGTCAAAAAACAAGTAACTGGACAGATGTCTATGTTTTCTTTCCCATTGCCTCATATGCAAATATTAAAAATACATATTCCTAGCATGGGTTGTAAACACATGTATACGAGATAATGACAGGCCGGATGGAGATATGTTACACCCTAAACAAAAAAACACTCTTTGAACAAAGCGTAATTGAATTGCAGAACTTGAGAATCGGCTACGAAGCATATAAAGAACAAGCAAAGACTGAAATAATTGCAAGGACGCCACTAGAGGAAGAGTCTCTGAGGCATGACGGCTGCCATAGCCCATCTTCCACAATTCTCCCGGGCTGTCAGGGTTTATACTACAGGTTTTCGCTAAATGTTACGGGCACTTATTTATATTCTTAAGTCATTGTAAGTTATTTCCAAAAAGTTTCACAGTCCTAAATGCTCTCTTCATTTCTCTCACGTGTGCCAGTTGTGGTTGTGCTGCTGCGCGGTTTTTTTGTTGTTTTTTTTCTCTTTCCAACTTTTGCAGAATCTCTTAGCAAGTATCACACAAATTAAGAAATATCGCCCCATAAATAAATACTAACACCGAATGTGTCTTTGAATTTCTCCACACTATTCTCCAGGAAACAGCCTGTAAGATTAGTCTAGTTTTTTACGTGTAAACAATTTCCAAAATGGAATTGGTAAATAAGTGAATGAACGATTCTGAAATACAACAGCTTTTCTAAGACGGGACAATGCCGTAAATATAGAAACAATACAAGAGATATGCAAAGCTTTAGTGAAATGCATGCAGCAAAAAAAATAAGGTTCCCTGTGCCAAATGTGACAACTATACCTAAGCTCTAAAGGCGCTGTATAGGGTTAATTCTGCATTTTAATCCCCAAGATGCTCAAGAGGATGGTAAGAACCTCTGGTCCCCTAAGCAGTGTATCACTCACAGCGTCATGTTTTATTCTTTGCAGGATATTAGATACAAAACTCAAACACAGGAAAAGTCATAAAACATTCAAGGCTATAGAAGATGCAGAAGCAGGGGGTGCTAAATGACTAATGAGAGGGAAAGTAATATACAATAATCATATTTATACTGAAAGGAGACATGGCATTTTAAAGCCTGTGCATTCATTTTTTGGTATTTCGCTATAATATAAAGAAATCTGGAAATGAATAAATCAATAAAATGAATGGCTGCCTATCCCTAGATACAGGAGCTGCCTTCCCTGCAGTGTACTGTATGTGGCGAATGGCAAATTAAAGGGAGTCTATCAATCTGCTGCCGAGCACATTACACAAATAAACCTCATACCTCTATTATGTACGTCACTTTTGTAGATATGGATAAAAAGAACTATTGATGTCTTACGCTAGGCTTACACTTGCATTCAGGTTTCGGTTCTTTGGGTCCGCTTGGGGACATGAAAAACGGAAACTCACACTGCTTAAATAGTGGATACCTGCAGAAATTCACAGACACAACAGACTGTAAAGGGGGGTCCGCCAGCTTCTCGCCCAAAAAATGCATAGAGCAGGACTTTTCTGTCTGCATTGTTTCAAGTGAAATGGGGGACGGAATCCCTGAACAAGATGCAAGTGCAGATGTGAACCCAGCCTTAGGCAAATGAGGCAGATGGTGCACTGGAGGCGGGTCTTCAGATTCAACAGCACCAGTCTTGGTGCTGGAGTGGGATGAGTAACATCATAGCAGTGGGAGCAGGCTTGTTATGGCCCACAGGGCCACAAGTGAATCGTCCTGAGAGCCCCTGGGCCCCAAGACCCCTAATCCCCTAATGTGCAAGGCACAGTACACTCACTGCCCTACCTACAAATTAGCAAACAGCATCTCATGCAGCCTATGCTTTTATGTAATGAACCTGACTGAATATATAGCAACCTAAATGTATTAGGTGTCTAAGATGATACATCCGTCTTGACAAATCATCCACAGAGTACCTACCTGGGCACATGGATACGTGTATTCTTGCTCTCGAGGCTGACAAAGGGATATTCCAGATATTGGACAAACTCCAGAGGTGACCAAGGCAGGTGTAACATTGGGGGGAAAAAAAAAAAAAAGCCAAATCACCTGACTCCAGTCTACACTGCCCCAGTCCATTCTGTCTGGTCCCCAGAAGTGCTATGCCCCACACAATGAGGCCTAGGTGGTCACAAGAGAGGGACCAGTGACATCTCTGACATACCTCACCAATCATGTGGTGTGCAGGGCTTCTGGGTACCGATTCACCATCTTTGACCAAATGGACTGCAGTGGCGGACGACGGAGTGTCAAAAAGAGACAAGTATACTTTGTTTGATGCTACACCAACACGGACCCCTCTAAATCTGTTCAATTCCTGGACAACCCCATTAATGTGCAGTACTACAACAAGATGACTTGCTATCATAGCAGCAAAAACCATCACAATGAATTATAAGGTGCTTTGTTTATATGCTGCAGAATTTTATAGCCACAAATTCATTGTGTTACTTTAATCAGAAATGTAGTGTTGGTTAATAAGATCTTGTGGTGCCATATGACATACACTATGTGTTTAGAGGGATGTCACAAAATGCATCTTATATATTTGATAATAAAATTAAGAGCGTCATATCACTGCCCTGTTCACATTAACTCAGCTGCGTACAATACGACACCATTGTGAAATTTACAGAGAAAATAAAAGCCTGACGTCTTGTTAACTGGACACTAAAAGGCTCAGATCGCGAATGGGCAGGTGCAAATAACAGCGCCAGTCCCCGGTGTTTACTAATTAGATTATAAATGATGCCACATGGTACAACGCCGAATCTATGGAGCTCATTTTCAGGAAAGCCAAAGATCAGGAAATTGAAGATGCACAAGCATATGCTCACAAAAAATAAAAATAAAAAAAAAGACAGAGACAGGGATGACTTAATTATACACAGTTTGTCTGCAAAGCTTAATATAGAGGGTAAGGAGATCTGCAGAATGCCATATTCAGGGGGTACTGTAAGGGTTAGATAATAGTTGTACATATCTCATGCTGGGAGGGAGCTCTAGATGTTACGAATACATTTGTGGCGGTTTTCCATGTATACTATAGCTTTTCTTCAGTTTTTTTTGTAAATTAAAAAATATGTCCCATTGTACAAAGGTGCACATTTACAAAATAGAATGGTCTAGGGCGGGAGTCAGCAACTTTCGGCAAATACAACTCCCAACATGCTCCATTTACTTCCATGAGAGTTAAAACAACAGCAGAGCAGGTATGCATGCTGGGAATTGTAGTTTTACAATAGTTGGAGTGCTAGAGGTCGCCTACCCCTAGTCTAGCATAATGTGTCAATCTTGCTAAGTCTTCACTTTATGCTCACATATGAAAAGGAATTAGGCTAAGAATCTGCCTGAAGTTAAAGGGTTATCCTAGAGAAACAGGCGCCAAACTTACTAAAGTTAAACAGAGTTGCAGGGTCCCCACTGTATATGTATGAAGTGGTGGCAGGTTGAGGATTCAAAATCCTTGCTTAAAGGGTTTTTCCCATCTCAGTGTTTCAGCCAAGTTGCCTGCAATGTCTGTTTCTCACTTCCTGTATTCCTTTAACAGGACACATAATCATTCTACAGATCAGATAATATGCAGATGCTTGTACAGAATGGACTCAGTGTTATCTGTGTGTTTACATAGAGAGATAACAGACTCAACTTTATCAGCAAACTGCAAATAGCTGAATGGATTGTCCTGCCGGCACTGAGTAAATGACGTCACTTGTCCTATCTCCCGGGTCCATGGTAATGGCAACGCTATGTAAACAGTGGGAGGGATAAGGTCACATTGCAAGCAAAGAAAGCAGAACTTCTAAAGCAATATTTAGGAAAAGTCTTGAATTTACATAAGCTACCAGTATAGATAGGATCCTTGAGATGGGACAACCCATTTAATTCCTATTTGGACAACTGGGAATTCAGACCGGGAACTCGTATTAAAAGGAACCTCTCATGTTATAAAGGCAGTCTGTCTTGCATGTCATAGAGCAGGAGATATAAAGAAGATTGATGTATATGGTAGTTTTGGTGGAAAAGATTCAGGGTAACTTGTAATTTAAATGATGTAAATGTCTTCACTTTCAGGGCCTAGAAATCCAGTGAGACATCCTACTCAGACACTACTAGGACCGATAATCATTATATTACATGTTACTGTAAATCTTTCCCCTAACGAATGTACAGTATTTTTAATGAGACATAGTCCTGATAGCAGTAAGAGCTGCAGTGGAGTATGGAAGGCTTTACAGAACTTAAAGGGGTTATCTGGCATCTAACAATGATGGGCTATCTTGAGGATAGGCCATCAATATTAGATCTTCAGGGGTCCGACAGGGGTCATGCAACAGCACAGTTCTCGGTAAAGTTTGCATACCACAAGCCACTCAGCTCACTCACTGTACAAACTGTAGCAGTGAATGCAAGTACCGCAGCACTGTCCCTATGAAATGAATGGGCGAGTGAGCAGCGGGCTTGCGGTATCTAAACAATACTCAGACCTATGCCTTCCTGGGATTTAATATGGATGTCCTACACTAGGAACAAGCCTTCAATTCTATAAACCAGATAATCCCTTTAACTTTTTTACACAATTAACATTTCTACACTTTCCTAAATTCCAATAAAAGAAGAGATATCAGTGCCCCAGAAGGGAAAAAAAACAAAACAAATAAATGTGGGAGCCACTGGCTCCTACTATGAGGCATTTAGGACTAAGACAAATATTTAGTTGACATACTGAATAATGCGCTCATGTGGCCCAAAAACAAAACATTCTCCAGTGACCTACACACAGAATAATGTTCCCTAGTTCCCCCACCACCACAGAATAATTCCCAGAGACCCCACCTCACATAATATAATGCTTTCTCCAGTGACACACACAGTGTCTAATGCTTGACAATGCCACCACACACAGTATAATTGCTCATCCCTGTATTCTCGCACAGTATAATGCTCTTCCTCAGTGGCCACATCACAATATAATACCCCCTGTGTTACTTCATCCACACAGTATTATGCTCTCCCCCAGTGGCCTCCCACAAAGTATACTACTCTCTCTCACAGTCTAATGCTCTCTCCAAGTGTCCCCACACTGTAAAGAGCTTTTCACAGTGGCTCTCCACACACAGCTAAATGCTTCCCACTAGTGGCTCCACATAGCAGTTGTACTAATATATAGAACAGACCTGCTGCACTCATGTACAGACATCACGAGCAGCAGCCTGAAAATGGTGAAGCAGGAAGCAAAAGGCTTCCTGCTTCACCAAAGTATATAACCAATGTGCTTCCTTAGGACACAGAGCTGACTTATGCAGACATCATCTTCACACATCTGTCTGTGCTGAGTCTGCTTGTTTTTTTTCTAAAATAGACAATGCAGTGATGGTGCTAGTTGCAAATGGCGCCAAAATTTTCCTGGCACCTGTTGCAAAACCTTAGTAATACTGGCAACCATTTTGGCCAACAGAACCCTGAGATATGCAACAAAAATTCTGCATTTAACATATATATACACCCACACAATATCAATAATATACAATACTTAATATTTTTATTTTGAAGATTGTGTCAGTACAACTCACACTGACTCCATAGACCCGTTCAGCTTGGCATTGAACTGACAGAACAGCAAAGATGCAGCCGCCGGTGCAGACATGATAGGAAACACGTTGCAGTGAATGCATTTTACCGTAAAAAATGAAAAAGCGTAAAATATTAGGTAGGCCATTGCAGGAAATGTTGACGATAGGCTGTATGATGTAGAGGCGGAATGAAATCCAGCGTTTTTGCAGTTGTACGATGAAAAGATTCAGCTGTAATCACCCAACACACTATCTGCCTTTTAACAGTTCCAATCAGTGGCAGATCTAGGTGTAATCAACAGCAGCGGGGGGTCGCACAAAGCAAAACAAAACAAAAGCAGCGGGAATCTGCGCTAATATACATTAATTGGCAGGAGCCAACGTTATAGTGCATGAAAGCAGTCTCTCCACTTGCTCAGCACACTCTCTGTTAAAGTAACAGATTACTAAGAACTCCTTTACAGGGATAAATAGCAGGAACGAGCAGCACTCAATTCTGATCCCCCAGAGGAGACCGTGTGAACATAGACTATATAAATGCGGTGATACGTCACAGTCACTGGAGTGTTACAAATAGAAAGCCGTGCGCTTACGATTTCGCCATCAACAGAGATACAGGTGTCTTTCTAAAGAAAAGAGGTTACAGAGATAGTAAGAAACACGTGTTTGTTTGTTTTTTTTTCCTGTCTGGTTAAATGGAACTTGTCGCATTGAAAATGCAGACTGATCTGGCAGCAGCGTGGTATGGTGGAGGAGGAGCAGCAAAATGAAATATAGTTTTCAGCAAAAATATTTTGTGTTATTTAAAGGGGTAATTTATTAACAGTAAGTTATCCCTATCCAGAGGGGTAATGCTAGAGAGTCAAAGCATAATACTCATATCTCCTCCAGTCCCATTGAAAACAACGGAGTGATGAATGTTGTAGGCAGACCCAGGGGTCGAACCCCTACTGATCAGAAAGGTACCCCCTATTCTTGTTTTTACTGATCCTGATGTGTGCAGCCGCATTAGTATATGTTCACAAGACATAATTTGAAGCTGATTTTGAAGGGGATTCAGACTCAATATAAGCTCTAAATTTCAGCTAAAATTGACTTTCACTCTGTTTTCAATGGGAGGCAGCACTGAACACTTCTTTTATCTGGACGCTAAATAAGGAAGCAGCTTCTTGATCTTGCCATAGATTGTGTGGCCGATTCAACCGAAGAACCTGAGGCGTAAGAACCTCTACTGATTAGTGTAAAGCTGTGGTGGAAAGTCAAAGCTCTACCATGGGAACTAAAGATCCGGTAAGTGGAGATGAATCTGAGATGGAAATGTGCCTCAAATTTGTCTTCATTTCGGCCTTAGTCCTAGCAGAACGGTAAATTACAATGTAACCAAAAATGGTTGACTTTATTTCAGCAATAATGTTTGTGGGGTGAGTTTGTACAGAAGCTCAGGGTAAAGCATAGGCTATAAATACCTGCTCAGTGGGGGCCGGAGAAGAAAGCTCTGCCTCCTATGTGGCAGCTGACCGCCCAGCTCAGCTCCCACTTAATTCAATGAGCATCTTGCTGCAGTGAGAGTGCCTGACCCTATACAGTTCCAGGCACTTTTACCAACTGGTGGCGCCATGCCCTGGATGATCAATCTAGTCTCAGACATTCAGATACTCTATATGTGTAAAGTACAGACTGAAAAAAAAAACAGAAAGATGTGTTATTTTACTTACTGACCTAAATCTGTTTGCTGAACTCTACTTGCTGCTAAAAGCAAAGATGAACATGTTTGCACATAGCTTTTGCTCTGCCTTATTTAATAAGCCTCTAAGTCTCGTCTCAACAGAAATACTGAACTACTGTATTCTTTTTACAAGTATCAGTCAGTAATCTTTACGTGTCAGTTTTGGAATACCGTATCTAGATATGTACTGTAACCTATAACATCACCACCATCATCATCATCATCACATGGCTGCCGCCTCTATACTCAACATATTATTACTAAAACCACTTGTCCCAGTATGACATTGCTTATTCTGAGTCTTAAAATGATGACCATAACTCAAATTGACAATGTATATTGGCATATGTCCATGCTATAACTAGGAAAAAAAAATGGCTCTATCAATGTATATTTCCTAAATATTCTGTATGTAAATGAGGTATTTTACTTTATAGCATGGTAAAGGAGTTATAGAACTTAGGCCCGGTTCACGTCTGCGTTTGGGCCATTCTGTTCCCCTGTCCATATGAAAAATATGGATAGAAAAGTACTGCAAGCAACACTTTTCTCTATGCATTTTTTATGCGGAAACCACATGGACCCCATTATAGTCTATGGGGTCTGCAGGTTTCCTGAGGTATCCGCTTTTTTTTTTATGTGGACTAGGTTTCCATTTGGGGGGTCCCCAAGTGGACACCACCAATGGAAACCCATGCACAGATATAAACCGGGCCGAAGTCATCCATAAACTATAGCTGTTGGCCAAATCACTCTCGCCTAACACCGCCATATACATGTACATTTTGCTAAGCAGTATGTGTGCACTGAACTGGGGTTAGGGAAGAAATCTGCTACCAGACTCCTCTGGCACAACCACCAACTCTAAATCCTGTATTTTTTCATAGTCCAACTCCAACTCCTGCTCTGACCTTGACTCCTTGATAAACGGTCAGACAGAAGCCATAAAAATCCTGTAAGTCACAAAAAATCTATTGATTGAATTGCAAAAATTGTAAATATGTAACAAGCTATGTATCTAATTAATTATACAATATTGATAAAGGTGTTTTCCCACAACCATTATTATATTTAAATTTGAAGATTATTAAAAAGTAAAAAATGTTGCAAATATATGTAATTAAGAATTTTACAGAGTTTTAGAGATTTTCTGTAACCATCTTAATGGTGATTGTCTGTTTTCTGAATCGAGTGCCAACAGATACATCCATGGATGCCGGAGCTTTCAATGGCCGGGGAATTTTTAGAAACAGTCACAGTTTCGTTAAAGTGCTTGGGTTATCAGACAGGGACACCAAATGCATGAGAAAGTAATCCGGCCTTAATAAGGAAATCATGGCTCGGTTTCTGACCAGAGAATGTTCCTTCATAGTCGTATCCATTGGTAAATGATCAACACAACACACTGTCACCACTAAGGTGATTGGAGGAAATTTTTAAAACTCTGCAATATCTAAATATGGTTAGGTTCATGGGAAAACCTCATTTTACTTTAAAAAGGACCTTTCACCACCCCCAGTTCATTACTTCCTTCAATAGCTACTGCTCCACTGATTCTGGCACAGTTGAAATTTTCTCTCTAGCCCCCACCATTCCTGAGCAATCAATGCGTTTAGTTTTGGTGTCTGATATGCTATTCAGCCTCTGTACTATCAGGAGGGCAGTGTCAGGCAGGAGGAGCAGGTAAGGGGTGCGATTCTGAGCTCAGATACTGGCTGCCTCTGACTGGAGCTCTGAATCACACCCCCTGCCTGACACCACCCTTCTGACATTACAGAGCACCAAAACTAACTGTGCTTGTTACTCAGGAAAGGTGGGGGTAGAGAAAAAATTCCAACTGTGCTGGAACCGAGAGGAATGATGCCTATTAACAGAGCATAAGAACTAGAATGGTTCAAGGTGGTGAAAGGTCCTCTTTAAACCTGGATTTTTTTTCCAGCTCTGACTCCACACACCTGCGACAGAGGATCATCTCCAGGAAAATGAAAGGATCAGGTAGTTGAATGTCAATCCCGATTCTCATCTTCTCGACATCTGACACCATGGGAGAGTTGTGGGGCCCTCATACACATTGTATGGTTAGTCAAACCCATTGAAGTCGGCAAGATATAACTAACATATTGGGGCTGCTTAGTTCTCCAACAAACAATAGGACATTTAAGTCAATACACTGTTATGCCCAATGCACGGTAAAATTGGAATTTTCAGCCTGTACTATAAGTAACAGAGAATTACTTTATGTCCTGAGAGTGTCTCTGAAGGGAGAATCGTACAAAAGAAATATCACTTATCATGGTATAGGTGACAAGTGTCTGACTGCTGGGGGTCCCACCAATCATGATAGTGGGGGTCTTAAGCCTGAATGGAAGAACAAGGCATAACATCACTCCATGAAACCAATGGAGGATTCTTCGGACAATTTTTTTCAGTCCCATAGACTTCCATCATTGTTCAGTGTGTATGGTGAACATCTATCCATTCAAATGAAAGACACAGGACCCCTGTTCTCATTATTGGTGGTAGTCCTGGTGGGGACCCCCAGCATCAGACACTTGTCACCTTTCCTGTGGATGTTTCATTGGACTTTTAATTTGTCTTTGTCACTAACGTGTTAACATCTTCAAGCTGTTAATATTATACTGTAAACTGTGTATATAGTCTGTGGATTGTATACAATGTAACGATCCGAATGTTATTCTATTCCATACATAAATATGTAAATGTATACATATGTATACATTTATTAATTTACAGAATTTGAGTCCTTACAATACCAGCATTATACTACCAGCTAGAGTCTATGCCACTGATGCTATTGTAACATCATTGAACAATCTACATTGTCCTTGCCACATTTTCAGTTACACACATAAAGGTGTTACATAAATTATAAAATATTATATAATTTCACTTGTCTTATCAGTTTTATGCACAGTATAAAGCAAATCTTTAACTACTCTCAAATCTCTTGCACACTGACTGCACAGTATACAGTGTAAGGCTCTGCTAGTAATGTCATATACATGGAAAATAAGATCCTACAAAAATCCTGCTTCACTCAAAGCAACATACATTGTGCAAATACTGTATTTTAGGACTATGGAAAATGTTAATCAATAGGATTTATAATTTACCATCGTAAAGATACATAGATAAATAGACATGGATGAAACAGATGAGATAGATAGATGGTTGGATAGATAGATAGATAGATAGATAGATAGATAGATAGATAGATAGATAGATAGATAGATAGATAGATAGATAGATAGATAGAGATAGACAGTCAGACAAAGCTTCTTTGAACTGAACAGATTGATATTTATTATATGCGATAGAATACATTGTTTTACGAGATAAACAAAGCTTCTTTCCAGATATTTAATATAAATGATAGACTAAACAGCTGAGATAGATAAATAAATAATATTGATATATAGGATTCTGTAGATAATATAAAACAAATTAATTTTAGAAACACAAAATACAAAAAGAAAAGTATTTTGGGATCGAAACGTCGTATATGGAATAAACCCACAATAGTTACCACTTTTTCCTAAATATTGCAGTGCTGTCCTTTTTTTTTGTATTTTGTGGCTTTTTGGGATTCAGACCAGACCCTTATAGACTTGCACCGCAGCCCTGCAAGGGTTAATAGCTACAGTGATGCTCTAAAGTATTCTGTTTTTCAATTTTATAAACAGATAGAGAGAAATACGGATATATCTAGATATCAGAGAATATAGATACGATATATGGAATATGTTGGATAGATAGATAGATAGATAGATAGATAGATAGATAGATAGATAGATAGATAGATAGATAGATAGACAGACAGACAGACAGACAGACAGACAGACAGACAGACAGATAGATAGGCAGATAGACAAAATAGATAAAGATTAGATGAAAGAAGAAATATGATTGATTTAATAGATAAAATAGAGAAAATATAAGAAAAAGAGATAGGATAAGATTATTGGGTCTGATATTAAGATGCAGATAAATTAAATAGATAAAACAGATTAAATACGATTTATAAATGAGATAGATAGTATAATATTAAGATAGATAATTATATAGATTAGGTAAACAGAAAAGATAGATGGCTAGATAGCATAGACAGATAGCATAGGAAGATAGCATAGGTAGACAAATAGATCCATGGCAAAAAAAAATAAAATAAAATAGAAATCTTGGTTGAGAAATCAGGATAAATCCCGGTTAATATATAATAAAAAGCCCTCCACACACACATGCCTGAACACACATAATATATGGCCAATAGATTCCCCCTCGTGACTGTGCCATTGCTGCGCAGACAACAAGCTAATCTGCGTTCTTATCATGCATCCGATCGGTCATACAGCAATACAAAACACAAATAAGTAAAGACCATCTGCTTGTTAGCTCAAACCATAAAAGTACATCTTTTTAATAAACAATAAAATTACTTTGACAGGGCAGAGACCACCTGAATAGAAAATCAAATATTTCATGTTATTTAAGGTGTATGTCTGCTGGCTATTAAAATACTCCTCTTTAATTTATAACAGCAACACACACAATACTCATGTCATCCTCATTTTCTAAATCAATAATCAGCACAGCATGCTTCATTAACAGTGACCAATCAGGAAGGAGCTGGGGAGCTCATTTTACAACACGAGCATTCCTAAGACATAAACCATCTGCTACTTGTAGTAACAGAAAAATCAAATTAATCCATTCTTATCATGCATTCAGATTTTAAAGCAATTAAAGATGCTCTTAGTGTAATCGCAGCCACAGAAGTAGTTCTGTAATGAGAAAAGCAAAGTCTTCACTGAACTTTCTGTCATTCTCAATACATTTCCGAACTTTACAAGCTTTCCGCACTCCAGTGGCCCATTGTTCTTCCAACACAGATGTTGGAAACAACAGGCAATTTTTATTAAACATTTAATCTTTGCACATTTGAAAGAGTTTAAATACTGAACAGTGATGAAACCGTAAAGCATATAGGCTGCTGGAAACCAATTTTTTAATCGCCGCGATTTATACGGAGAAATGTACGTTCGCTGCCACCAAATATAAGGTAAACAAATCATATGGACCGTCTCTTGGGCCAGGAACATGTACGGCAGTTATTCCGATGCTGTGCCGAGCCACAATTTTAACATAGATTGTATTAATTGTTTACACGCCACAAGATGTTTTTGGGAAAAAAAATGTTCCGGTTGCAAGCAAAGGCATAATGAGCCGCATAAAGCAGCAACCACACTATGGACTGCAAGTGATATCGTAACAAAAGGCATCAAGACAACCCTAGACACAGATCTGGTGGCAGAAAGTAAGGGGCCTAACCCTAAAGACCCAAAGCAAAATATGGAATTGGACCCCTTTTGGCCAGAATTGCCTTCATCTGCAAGTTCAAAGCATTGAAAGCTTATGATTATATAGGTGTTAATGCTATGATGTCACAGTATGGGGATCATATGCACAGTGATGTCACAGTACAGTAATAATGCACATAATGATATCATAGTACAGGGATAATGTACACAGTGATGTCACAGTATAGGAATAAAGTACACACAGAAGGCAGTCTAAAGCTAATGTACACAATGATGTCATGGCATAGGGATAATGTACACAGTGATGTCATAGCATAGGGATAATGTACACAGTGATGTCATAGCATAGGGATATTGTACACAGTGATGTCATAGAATAGAGTTAATGTACACAGTGATGTCATAGCATAGGGATAATATGCACAGTGATGTCATAGCATAGAGATATTGTACACAGTGATGTCACAGCATAGGAATAAGGTACACAGTTAAGAAGTTGTTCAGTGTTCAGAGAAGTTGATACATTTTATATAGGCCGGGGCAGAGCTGAAAAAAAACAAACACCCCACCACCACCACCACCACCATACTCGCCTGTCCACGATGCTCCACTGTCCTCCCAGCACTGTCCCGTCCTGCTGATCTGGCCTCTTCTCACAGTGAAACTGCTTGCCGTCTATGACATCACAGATCCCTTCCGCTGAAGCTGCCGATTGGCCTCAGTGGACACATGACTACTAAGGCCACTCAGCAGCCTCAGGAAGAGACTTGTAATGTGACAAGTAGTGACAGCTCCGGCCCTTTGCTGAGGCTGCTGATTGTCCTCAGTGGTTATGTGTGGCTGGGACTTCTGCCACACGACAACACTGCACTGAGAAGACTGGGACCGCACTGGGAGGCACCGGAGCATTGGGGAAAGGAGAGTATACATTTTATTCACTGCCCCCGCCTATTTAAAGATTAAATTAAATATCCAGCTTTGCCTTGACAACCCCTTTAAGGCACAGTAAAGGGATAATACATACTATAATTTCAGAGTAAAGGAATAACAAGGAGAACTTATCAATCCCTCTGCCCCAGTTTTCTAGTGTAAAGGGGTGACTATGTCTTACATCTATGGCGGAAGCACTTCTAATGCACAAAAATATGTGACATATTCCCATTTCTGCGCTATGCCTGATACTTGATAAGTGAGCTGTGTCACGCAGGACGGAGCAGAAGTGTCTTGGCCCAACATGATTTGGGGTATAATAGTCTATGTGGTCTCATCTTCCCCTTAATTGGTGGCAGATGGACACATATTGGGCAGCGATCTCCACAATGGTCTCCTCTTCTCCCAGTAGGAGGTAGAGTTTCCTCTTCTCATGAAATCAGGGAGTGGTTGGTATGGCAGGAGGGGGAAGTTGGGTTGGAACGTGTGTGGGTGGGTGATTAGAGGGGGGCAGTAATGGGACGTCTGGGGGTGAACAGGTGATTAGAGGGGGTGGTGATGGGGTATAACAGTTTCCTCTTGGGAATATTCATCATTATCTGCAGTCTTGTCTATGACATTTATATTGCTTATGACGGTTACTAGAACCTTACAGTAAATCATCCATCAGAAATTTTTATTTGTTGCAGCTGCATTAAGGTGATGTCCATATTCTGGTTATTGACCACATGAAAGACCTTGTACTCTCTTTATTTCACGTAGTGCAAGCATCGATGGATTATACTGAAGACGCAAGCAGGTAAGTCATGTGAAAAGGCCCATTCTATACATCTTGCATGCTTTACTATAAGGCATTATGTACATAGGGTTCTGCACTCCCCAAAGAGGGAAATTTGGCAGACAGATCTACCACTACAGATGCATGCAGCCAAGGAGCAGCTGCCAATAGTTCAGAATATCTTTTTGTTAGGGTAGGCTCCCTTGTTCAGGAATCTGTCAGGATTTAGTCTGGAGTCAACACTTAAATCCTGACAGAATCCTGAACATGTGAGAATGAAAAAATAAATTCTTGGCAACATGTTCATAGGTTGCAATGGAGTCCTGTCTTAGTCAGCCATTTTCTGTGTAGTAAGATGGTAATCAGATAGTACATAGCAGTGACCCAGTAGAAGTCAGACAGGATAGGCGGGGGTGACAATCAATTTTTTGATTTTTTTCTTAAGAAAAAAAAAATGTCCCTTTTGAACAACTAATTTAAAGGCATTTTATAGACTACATAATTTATGACCTATCCTAAGATAGGACACCAAGTAAGGATCAGCAGGAGTTCTACATTCCTATAGCAGCTGTGTTTGGTAGCAAAGCTCAGCTTATTTACTTGAATGGGACTAAGCTGCAATCGGGTCACGTGACCGATGCAAGTATTGTCACATGGCCTGAGAAGAGACAGCAACACTCAGGCAGCATTGCTGCTGCTTCAACCATTTGCTGGTTTTGGGTGATGGATTTCCAAAGATCTTCAATTGATAGACTGAATGATGATATATTTAAAAGTCATCGAAAACCCCTTTAATCTTCCATCTCAAGACCACACAAAATCCGTAGTGGAAACCAGGCCACAGGTGGGTCTACTGCAGGATGAAACCCACAGTGGTCCTGCTACACGTGGCCTTAACGTTTTACTGTAAACAGGAAATACAAAGAAATATATATATATATATATATATATATATATATATATATATATACACACTACACACATACACATTACATATATACTACATACCGTATAAAAACTATATATATATATATATATATATATATATATATATATATATATATACACTGTATATACACACACACACAGTATATACATACACACACATATATGGAATATTTAAAAAGAAATAGGAATTTGATATACTATATCAAACTATAATACTATAATACTAGAGGAGCATTATTAGAGGACTTCATTGCGCATTCATTGATGTGATCTTCCCAGGGCTAAGACAATCTCATGAAACTTTATTTAATCCAAACCGAACTTTAAAGTAAAGTAGTCAGCTCATATTATGATCTCCCAATACTGGCCGGGCGTGCAGTAGCCCACATGTTTTTGACAAATCTAAATACATCATACGTCTGGCACGAGAAGGGTGAAGCAATCCTGAGTCAGTTTTCTAATCTGATCAAAAGCACAATAATTCAGTATCATTAACAATCATTAACCAAATATTGTCAGCAACATCCGCATAATAGGGCTCAAATTGAAATATTACAAAATAAACTATTATGACAGAACTTGCATTGTGAGTTTCAGTTGGCTAACAACTAGGAAACACTTTTACAGATTTCAATTATCACTGCATCTTTATTAGTTTTTAACATCACATCCAGGAAAACATTAGTTTATTGTGCAAAGGGAAAAAACAACCCTATGCAAGAAAAAAAGAAACAAAGTAACAGCTTCAGTGAATAATATGCATTATGTAAAACGTGTTTCTTTATCCAATAATATAAAGCCGTCTGATTCATTTAGTGATACTGCTAAGAGTAGATTTGGCACATTATTCAATGAATTAAGCAGATGAACACTTACTACAGGATCTGTGTGTTTACGCACAAATATCTTTTGCTATTCACTTGGGATTGGAACCATAAGTGCACAAACACAAAAAAAAAAAAAAGAAAGATCAACCAGAGAATTATACGCATCATGTTCTGTATGAATTTTATGAAAACTAAACCAAGGAAAGGCATACTCTGGAATATTTCTGTGCTATCTATTACAGTGTCATAGCAAAAGAACAGTCAATATGAACTTTGCAAAATGAGCTGGAAAGGGGAACGCTACGCCACAGTCTTCAAAAACCTCAAAAGTTAAAAAAAAAAATACAAGAAAAGGAAAACAAAAAAATGTTGCGGCATTTTATTTTGTGAAAGGACATAGGTTATAGGAAATCAACAGGCAGATGTTGGAATAAAGGGACAAACATTGAGTGATAAATGTACAATCGCTGGGGTTTCAAACAAGCGCACGCGCACACACGTCATGAGGTTTGGGGCCCTGTGTCCCCTGTTTGAATGCAGTGGTGGTTAAGAAGAGTATGTAACCTTTAGCTGATAGGATGTGGTTCTGTCATTGTGAATTATATGGTCGGTTGTAAGATATAGGTCATTATTTCATAGACTATAGTAAGGAAACCAATGAGCAAGCAATAGTCCCTCCTTATACATGGTGCAGTTGGTAGGATACAGCACAACATCATGGAATATAACTTATAAAATATGGCTTGTTCTTTCTAGGCTATATCTAGTAGAATGCAGCCCCTTCTTCATGGATTATTGGTAGTAGATCTAGCTTCTTCATGGACTATCGACAGATAGGTACCATAGCAGGATGCACTTACTTCATTGTGGACTATAGCTCGCATAATACTGCTCCTTCTCCACAAACTATTTCTTCCTGCACGATCTATAAGAAAACAATACTTGTATATGGAGTGACAGCTGGTAGGACACAGCCCAGGATCACAGAGTGACTGGCAGAATATAGTTTCTTCTTCATGGATTAGCTATAGTATGAGAAGGTGACAGGCAGAGTGTTGGAGCCCAGATTTATCAGCCCCAGGTTTCTTACATATGTGAGATCCAGGGCGGATCTGGAGTAGGCCTCAGCCCAGGTGTAGATCCTGGGCTCATTGCTGACCCATAAAAGGCTGCGGATCCTGCATTCCAGGGCAGTTCCATGAGGTGAAGGTGTATGGTTCTATCCTGTAACCCTGAGTCTGGTGAGACAATATTGCGCTTGTTTTGTTCGTGTGGCTGGAAGTAAGCCACATGTATAGTTAGGTTATCAGTTCAGTTTAGTTAGTTGCTCAGACAAGCAGGTTTTTTAAATTTGGTTTTTGCCTGAAGTTAAGGCTGTATTTTGCTTTGCTAATTTTGTGCCTGAAGTCATTTTCCTGTATTTTTCTAAATTAACCAGTTTGCTGCACTTTTTGTGTCCCTGTCTTGATGGTTTGGGTCCGCACCACTGCTTCTACCATGCTAACTTCCACACAATAGCTAGTAGAATACAACTCTTTGTCTCTAAATGATTGGATATAGAATATAGTTCCTATTTTGTGGCCTACAGCTCAAAGAGTACAGCTGTTCAGTCTTCATGGACTATAATCCATAAAATATAGTTTATTCTTCCGGACTATAGATAAGGAATGCTCCTCCATTAGCATGGGACTAAAGATAGGAGCATACTTATACATGACAGCATAGTTAGTAGGATACAGACCATTATGATGCAATAATGCTTGTAGAATATGGTTCCTTCTATATAGACTATAGCAAGTAGAGTATAGCTCCATTTTCATGGATTATTGGTGGTGGAGTATAGGTACTTCTTCATGCACTATGGTCAATTGAATACAACTCCTACGTCATGGACTCTAGCTGGCAGAATAGAGATCTTTCTCAACAATATAGATTATAGTCCCTGAATCTTAAACTATATTACACACAATACAGCTCATTCTTCATGAACTATGGCCAAGAATATACATTGCTTTCTACACTATACAGTAGCTGATAAACTATAACCCCTTCTTCAAGGAGGGGGCGTGGAAGAAAATAGCTGTTAGCAGACTTCATCTGGTTGTATGTAGCACCATGACAATAAACCCTAATTTGTAGATGTAGCTTCTTCTTCATAGAATAAGGGTGGTAGAACATACTGTAGTTCCTATAGAATACTCTAGCTGGTAGAACATAGCTCCTGACGTGAGATTATAGCTCAGAGAATACTTTCCAGTATCACAAAATATCGCTGTAGAATACACAGCAGTTTCTTCATGGACTATAGCTAGAAGACTAAAGTTCTAAGCACACACATATATTACCATGGATTTTTCTACAAAAAAGACCAATACTGTTCTTGAAGTGTACCTGGAAGATCATCAAACAATTGCTCTGTCCTACTAGTAACATTCTCAATAAACTGGAACAATTCTGTTCCAACATTAAAGAGATATTGCTGCTTCAGCGTATAAGGGTTACTGTGTGCGTAATGAAAATGTATGTGCTTCTGATAAAACAAGAGCGAGGACGGCGCTCCTCTAGAGTAATACCGTCAGGACTGTTGATATGACGCATATTATAGCCAATAAGAATAACGCTCACCTATTCGAGTTGTGCATGTGTAATAGTTGTATATGTAAGGCTACCGTTGAAGGAAACCATGGCTACAAGCTTCTGCAAATGACAGTGGGCATTGACCTGTTGGCGTTTTCTGATATCCCAATCCGGTATGACAAGGTCAGTAGAAATAAAATGGTCTGTCTAAAAACACAGCTAAAAAAAAAAGGTCTTGCATGCAAAAAATGAGCAAAAAAATAAAAACAAAAACATAATGGATATCCAATGGGCCTCATTATATATAGTCAATGGGGTCTACTGGTGTCCATCAGCAGGTGAATCCACCTTTACTGTCAAGAACATTCTTCTGTTCTTATGATGTAACAGAACAACAACCTAATAATGCCGACATGAACCTACCCATACAGATTAGATTTCAGATGGCCGCCTAACAGAGGATAGGATCCCTTGTATGAATGATCCCACCTCCAACATTAACAACTAAATGGTCCGAAAAATAAATTCACATTAAGTCAGTGAAAAGCAGATGATAATGCCAAATAATATTTTTTCGCCAACTGAAAATATCCAGCATGATATATCTGCTTTAGGTATACTAAAATCTGTCATCAGTTCACGGCATTAAAGGGGTTGTTCCATCACAAGGATCCTATCTATACCTCTTGTTAATGTGGATGTAAGACTTTTCCTAAATACACTGCTTCAGCAAAACTGCTTTGTTTGTCCACTATCTTACTTTATTCAATTCATTGTTGACACAGCCCTTGACTTATCTGGTCAAAAGTCAAGTGATGTATCTGCTGCTCTCAGGGGGGAGGGAGGAGGGGCTAAGTGCAGGGAGCCAGCCTGTGTATCTAGCTATTCCTGTGTCTACACTACATGTGACCTTCCTGCTATCAGATAGGGGAGAGGAGCTGCTTGCATTTCTGAACTCATCTTCTGTTCTCCCATTTATCAGGCTAGCTAATTCAATTGTGTTCATTATGGCAGAGACAGGCAGTATTGTGCATATAGTGTTGTTTGAGGACCTTTGATGACATTACAGGCCCTTCAGCCGCCCCATAGGATCACGCTATGCGGTGGGCAGAGCTACACACTAATGTGGGGGCGGAGCTAAACGGCAGGTTGCATGAAACCCCGCCCACCAAATGACGCAAGAAACCAGGAAGAAAGAAGATTTTACAGCAGTGAAGACTGGTGAGTATGTGACGTGGGAATACCCCTTTAACATATTCAAGCCCTGGCTTTATTGGACAAAATCAGCCATTTTAGGCTAGGTTCACATCTGCATTGGAGTCTCCGTAGGAGGCTTTTTTTCTCCACCGGTTTCAGTATAAAATTGGCCAATGTCCGCAGGTAAAATCTTTTGCAGTGGATAGGCTCTCCATCTTTCTGTTCCCCGTGCGGACGCGAACAACAGAGACCCGAACGCTATTGAGAACCTAGCATCCATTGTCAAATATCTAAAGTGTATGGCCAGTATAAGGCAAGCTGTGTGTCTATATACTGTACTACGTCTCAATATGCTAGATAAAGGCCTCAGCAGGAGGATGAAACACATAGTACCTCATGAATACAAAATCCACTTCTTCACAGTTCTTGTAGCCTGACTAGACATTTCTTCCCCCACAGACAGCAGCACTCCAAGTAAGAAGTTCTATTTTCCTATTGCCTTTGTCATGTTGAAATGTGCAATTTCCCTATGTGCTTTTTTTATCCGTTCCTCTTACTTTTCTCTGCTTCTATTCTTTCAACTAAAATCCTGAGATTATAATTTGGAGAGTGTCATTCCACAGAAAATGTCCCATATTTAATAAAATTAACAGTAACCCCTTAATAACCCCTCCCGTCAAGAAAATATTAACTCCAAAAACAACAGACACATATACACCAGATAACCTAAGCAGGAGCCAATAATAAATCTAATTCATTACAAGAAATAAAAAAAGTAATCTAATTATCAAAAAGAGCTTGGTGTACATGAAAGTTTTCAGCAGCCTGCCTGATTAAAGGAGACAAAAAAACTTGATAATGTATGTTGCCATTAATAGCATTAAAATACTGCTCCATACTGTTTTACACAGATGAGACAGAAAAACATCTTCTCGACTGTCAATCAGTTTCCAGGAATACAGTAATAAAGAACATTTCACTGACCCAATTGTGTCTATTTCTGCTCTTTATTTTCCAGAACTTGAGATATTACCTGTGATAAATTCAGCGGCAGCTGATTCTCTGCGTATTTATACATTTTATTAGCTGCGAGATCTTAGAAAAGCAATTAGTGGAATAATAAAGTGGTCCGGTAATTTACTGCTAATT
Source organism: Leptodactylus fuscus (assembly GCF_031893055.1). Classification (NCBI taxonomy): domain Eukaryota; kingdom Metazoa; phylum Chordata; class Amphibia; order Anura; family Leptodactylidae; genus Leptodactylus; species Leptodactylus fuscus. The sequence continues at coordinate 173,985,233 of NC_134268.1, read as the reverse complement.
TATAAACCAGTCAGAGGAACGAACGCCGCAACAATACTGCCTTCCGCATGCATCTGATTACATAGCACAACGAAAGGAACAATAAAGAAAAAAAGGGCTAAAATCGAACATGAAAATAATAATAAATAGGCCTTCGGACAAACTTCTACCTAAGCGAGGGCCTGGATACATGGATGGCTTTTATGAGCCTCTTTATTAAGAGATTACTCTCGTAATGGAGATCACTTGCTTTCAGCACATGGCGGAACGTGCTAAATCATTTTTTAATCGTTTTGCAATGCGATCGCTTTTAGTTGCACAATGCTGCAGTTTAATCACACATCACATGTAGAGTTTAATGTTAGAAGCAATTAATTGCTCGTTCCAAAGATTTTAGGCAAATCTAGGCATGAAGCACGGCGAAGTACGCAAAGTTTCGGCTTTTTTGAGTGATTCAAACCATTAAGTTTTAGAAATTAACTGCGAGAAGTGCTACAAATGGTAAAGACTATATTAAAAAAGTATTATAGTCACTTTAAGAGGACCTTTCACTTCCTGGGGCACATGCGGTTTAATACACCGCTAGAAAGCCGACAGTGCAATAACTTCAGCGCACTATTGGGTTTCCCGTTCTGTGCCCCCCATGAAGAGCTATCGGTGCCGGTACCATAGCTCTTCACTGTCAGAAGGGCGTTTCTGACAGTCAGTCAGGAACGCCCCTCACAGCAGTGTCTATTGCGCTCTACTTTTCCGAGCTGTGAGGAACGCACCCCTCCACTCCTGATAGTACTTGTCCATAGACAAGTACTCGTCCATAGACTATACTGCTTATAGTCATTGCTGGGCGGTAAGCAACGCCCCCTATCACAGTACAGAGCAATAGACATTGCTGTGAGGAAGGGGTGACCCATCCAGTGAACTATTACATCATTTGTAACCATAGCTAAGTATTAATCAATAACAATTGTCAAAGGAAGGAAGTGATTGACATGAACATGTCTGATGCTTTTAGTCTTTAGGACAGCTGTCAGACAGCTTTCTCCCATCTCCTTATTCAAAATATATGCATGCCCAACCAAGGTGAAGATACATGTGCAGTGTCCCCCAAAGACACTGCTAGTATTAGAGTGTTGTATACTATTGTTATACAATGACGTATTGATGTATAACAAGTTTTATTCCATTTATACTGGTTTTTGCACTTTTCCAACACTATTCTGGGTTAATCTCCTGTTCCCAGTTTTCTAGAACGTGAGAGGAATAAGCCGTTTCATGGCCAACTCAGCCTATAACCAGCATTGGCCTCTTTCAGAGAGCTTCTAGCTAGCTGCATTTGAGGACAGTAGTTTGTAATAGGACCTTCAGCTTAGTTAGTGGTAGATAGGCCACAACAGGCTGTCTCCAGCCAACTGACCCTATAGCTTGCAGAAAAGCTCTCTTTTAAAACTGAACATCTCCACTGATCTATCAGTGAGGTAATCTGGTATCCATGACTGAAACATGCCCAGCATTTCCCCAACATTGGCTGACAGAGAGGACTGAGTCCCAGGGGTTTCTCTAGAATAATTATGGTGGATAGGGACAGAGGACTTGAGAAGGGAGTGAAGAGTAGACCATTGTCCATGTTAATAGAGTGCCCATCAATGTAGATACTGCTCGCTGTAACTGAATTGTGCTTCTATATTCTCTGTGACTGGAGGAATCCTACTAAGACCTCGTTCACACGGGGCACAGGACCACGTATTTTGGTCCTATTCTGATGCGGGAAGCCGCGTCAGAATAGGACCAAAATGCCCCTCCGGAGTATGCCCAAATGAATGGGCCTAATCCGGAGGATGCTGTCACGAGGCGGTCGCCGGGGCTGACTCAGCCGCGGAATCCGCCAGAAGAAAGGGCAGCTCGCTTCTTTTTTCCGTGAGCCACTCCGCTTTTACCGCTCACGGAAAAAAGGAAGCTAGTAGTCTACATAGACCTCTATTGTGAGGGGGCGGATTGTGAGGTGGATTCGGCTTCAGAATCTGCCCCCCCTTGCCCCGTCTAAACGAGCCCTAAAACGTCAACTATGAAAAGTGCCGCTGTATCTCATTCCTACCCATTATCAAGGGCGCCCTGAAGCACCAACCAACAGGAGACCTATAGCAGGGCATGTCCCAGGACTGCGCCCTCATCACTATGCCATCCCAGGACCTGTAATAGAAATTACCACGAAAGTCAATGCGACACAACAGCGAGTAGCTGTCATCTTAGGGCCCACTTCTTCTGTCCCATTTCCACATTACTAGCCCTATTGCACATGTGTATGGGAGATCGGAAGAGACAGCTATCGGCTATGTATGGGCATCCTTATACCTCTAGTAAAAAGCACATATTATATAAGGATAATTGTAAACTATGGACACATTGAAGCATGCATAAACAAGAAGGTGAACACACATGCACATATAGTCTGTGCATATACAACATATTAATTCCCCAAGACACTTACATTTATTAGCGACACAAACACACAACATAGAGCAGTTAAACCCTACCGAAAGACACACAGCAGAAATTCTGCAAGAAATGACAGCTACTATACTAGAACATTAAATGCTTTATTATTGGGTTTTTCAGAGCAGAAACTATATATCTTAAGGAAATCAAATTATACGGCATGACAGCGGCGGAGTGTTACTTTTACCAGAGAGAAATGAAACTGCAATATTTTCTTTTCCAGTGAAAAATGATGCAAGGATGTTCATTCCACAAAGGAATAATCATATAAAAATTAGTAAAAATTTAGCTAAGTTCTTTTCCCAGAGAATTAACTAAAGCAGACCACTCACTAATAAAGTGCAACTTAATAAATCATGTGGAATCTTATTTTGTTCAAACCCTTACTAACTCCTAGCACCATCTGTTACCATCAAAACTATATGACAAGATATGATATATAATTAATAGGTAAACAACAATCTAATTAAAATGGACAAATACTCCATGTTCCTGCCATTTGGGAGCTCTAATTACAGACTAAATTTTAAGCTTGAATTAAATATTTAAGCTGGAAAATTAACTTTCCTTCTCGAGCCTTGAATACATTAATACAGATATGTGGAGCGACTTCCTGATGGGAACTTAAAAATGTAATTTAGTTTCATCAAAGCAGTTACTAATTGTTAAGCAGCAGTACCTTACCATATGTACACAATAGCTATTTAGAGCTAAAAAGGTGGTTTCAAAGCACCCCTTAGCAACGTTCCTCTACCCATAAATATAAAATGTATATATAGCATTGCCGTTTACACTGCGCAGAGCAAATAAATTAACAGCCAGTCTTTCAGGGATTTTAAGAACATGATCCATAAATATGTAAATGGGCAAATTTTTTAAACAATCAATCCCCAGCAAAAGTCAGAAGCAACTATGTAAAGCGAGTACAGGCTCGGAACGCTCGTGGCGTTCTGTATAGTAAAATGACTGTATGCGCATTGCGAACAGTTGTGCGTACCAGACCGTGTGGTGTGGTGTATGGAAACATTATTATTCTCCTACACAACCCAACAGTAGGTTTACACATAGCAGCGGGCAGAGAGTTAGACAGACAAACCCCATAGCTTGCACAGACATGTGTTTGGTGCTATCGCATAACTAAAAAGCACATTTGACCCAATGTGATTTTACAATGTGTAATTCACATTATAAGGAGATTTTTGGCAGCAGATTTTGACGAGGAATCCGCCTCAAAACCCGCCTGCCAAAACTGCTCCTATTGACTTCAATGGGAGCTGCTCGCTTCTTTTTTCTGCTAGCTAGTAGCGGAAAAAAGAAGTGAGACGCCCTATCTTGCCTCAGATTTGGTGGCTGAATCAGCCGCAGCGCGAGACTCCCTCTCGATTAGGCCCATTCATTCGGGCCTAATGTGGAGCGGAATGCTGCAATGGGATGATGGTGCACTGCATCGGCATTCCACCGCGGCTAGCTGTGCTGTATGTTCACATGCGGAATCCATTTTCATAAAACTAACTCATTTTCAAAACAAGAGGATTTTGTGATATTATATCACAGAGCAATATCCTACACCCTATAGTCTTTTATGATGTTTGCAGCTACCCAGTGGTTGTGTTGTGAACAGTATTATCTACGTAAGGCTTGTGTCACAGCACCTTCAACAAGCTCTTTACATCAATTAGTAGATGCTACTCTATTCTTTTTCAGTCCTTACTGTTTCCAAGCAAGCAATGCTGTAAGTTTTGGTGCCTGAAATAGTATTTAGACTCTGTACTGTCAGGAAGGAGGTGTCAGGTAGGAGCAGACAACTGGTGTGACTCTGAGCTCTGACACTGGCTGCCTCTTATTGGAGCTCTAAATCACACCCCCTGCCTGACCCCGCCCTTCTGACATTACAGAACTTAAAGGGATATTCCCAACTGGCTTGTTCACCAACCTGCAGGCTGTGTGCTCTGTTCACCTCTTGGTTTTCTCGGTACATTGGTGGGCGGGGTTTCTGCTATCACTCTTCATAGCAGTATGTTTGCAGTTAGTAATGAGGGATGGTTGTACATAAATTAGCACAGTATCACTGGAAGATGCACAATATGAAGCTGATGCAGCAGAGCTGGATTTGATAGGTGATGAGAATCCCAAATTTACATGCTGCAGGACCAAGAGTCAGCTTGCAATAAACTCTGTTTCCTGGGTAAGCTGACTTACTAATATGAAGAGTATACACTTAGCGATCTGACGCCCCCATTCTTAGGTTTGCAGTTTAGAGTGGGGTCAGTCACATGAACAAAAGGACGAGTGACAGTGGAGGAAGCAGGAAAACATAACTTTTGGCTCCCTGTTGAACTCTGCAAACCTAAGAATAGGGGTGAAGGGGGTCCGGCATGTAGTTTAGTAATTAGGCTTATTCAGTGAAGTGGATACACTTAAAAAACACTATTTCTCACATAACCTACTTCAATGTCTTTCACTAGATCAACTAGACTTTACATCTGCCAGACTGATGAAAAAAATATTTTTAGGCAAAATCACATGGACCTATTTCCACTTTAAAAATAAAATCAGCAATATACTAGTAAAGCAAATGTCATAACCAATGTCTAATAATTATAAATGTCATGAAAAATGCATTTTTTTGTCAGGGAATTATCCAACATGTTTCTGCTACTCTATCGGAGGGCCATATTGAGTATGCAGAGACTTAGACCCTGATTCCTGTGCTGTCACTTACGGTTTTCTTACTGTAGTTGTCATAAAATCACTGGTTTTAAGCTGTATAGGGTAGCCGAGTGCACAAGTCCTCATAGTCAATACTGATTTGGCAATTAAATCCACATCATGATTAAAAGACTTTATAACTGAGTCGTTCATGATGTTAAGGATGCTGCCCTCTATAGGGTGGTGTTCAGAGTGCACCCTGTTCTCCTAATTCCATCTAGGAGAATAGATTTGCATATTTTTTACCCATAATCCCTAGCGGAGCAGGAATGATTTGTAAGTCTCCGTACTGCCTATGTAGGCACACACTCTCCCTGATGTGGACGAGTGTCCCCTGACCCTGGTCTATAGTCTCTCACTCTGCCAGATCAGTATCCCTACGCTATGCTGAGGATGGCCCAATAGGCCAAAACAGTGCTGTCCATAGCTGGGAATCTGTTCCTTTTGGGACAGAAATACTGATTTGGCAATTAAATCCACATCATGATTAAAAGACTTTATAACTGAGTCGTTCATGATGTTAAGGATGCTGCCCTCTATAGGGTGGTGTACAGAGTGCACTCTGTTCTCCTAATTCCATCCAGGAGAATAGATTTGCATATTTTTTACCCAAGTCCTCATAGTCATGAGCTGCAGGCTCCAACCACCTACCTGCAGCTGATTGACCGTCCTCTCTCTACACTCAGTAGTGAGAAAGCTGTCAATCAGCAGCGGGTGAGTGTCTGTGTGTGTGTGTGTGGGGGGGGGGGGACATCAAATCATGAAGGTTGAGGACTCCATAGTATGCACCCCTCATTTATTGAGTAGACTGTACTGCTGGCATTAAAAACTGGATTTTTATTTATTTTACTGCCAGAAAAAGAATTTGATACAGCATTGTCGCTTATTTTTCAGGCTTTTTTTAAATGTGTATTTACCTCTTAAAAACTGAATTCTTGTAGAAGGGACATTTTCCATCCACAAGGCCAGAGAAGCATCCCTCTTGGATAATCTTTGCATCATAGGACAGTCTGTAGATTATCTGCAAGGTGGAAGTGGCTCTAACTTGAACTACTGCACTAATGTAGAGGCTTCTGTAAAGCTGTGTTGCAATTAGAGAAACGACTTAGTTAATTTTTCTTATGCCCAATAACAAAGACAACATACAATTTTTCTACTTCTCGCAAGAGCGTGCCGATGAGATGGGCATATCTCATCCTCGGCTACTATCTTCAGGCTTTTGTAGCCATGTACAATCAAGCTCTATGGTGATATTAGAAAGATGTAGAAGATACTCTAATCGTATAAACCCCAATGAACTCTCAGGTTATTAAGAGATTTTTGTATATAACAAGGTGCTAACTTAATATAACACCTGGCTCAGTTAACAGAGCACAAAACCTAGAAATGAACACTGAATATAAACATGAATTATAGTTGCTCTCACTTTTTGTTGTCTGCTGCATTTTTTGCATGATCTTGACACAGTCTTGTAGAAATCCTACAGGAGGTAAAGGAGATGCCGAGCTGCAGTACCGGCGCTGTCAATGGGAGCTGATCTGCAGTACAGAGCCGGTCCACTACTTCTGTCACTATGTTGTGCATACTTTGGGTATTGTAATCGACCGTGTATAGCTGATCGGTGTGGGGGCAAGTTGTCAGCCCCCCACCAATCAGATTATTATTTGAAGGATAGGCCATATTCTAAACTCTGGCCATCAATTTAAGATTGATGGGGGACTGATTGTCAGGATCCCCCAATCAGCTGCTTTAATGGGAGGTTGTGCTCAGCTCAGTGCCGCAGCCTCTTTGTTGTTCCTGTGCCGGGATCTACGTTACCCTGAATGCTGTATTTCTTGTAGCAGCTATTCACTTGAAAGGGACAACACTGTCAAACTCGGAACAGCGGCTATGAAAATATGACGTTCTAAGCAAACAACCCCTGGTATCTAATTCTATCTTCAGATAGAGGGGACGGAACTTGAAAAGAAGCCGTTCTTATTTTGCCCAGCCAGTTGTCTTTCAGCCCGTCACAGGACTGTGAGGAGGAAGGGGACAAGGCTGAGCCCCTAAGGCGACACAGAGCAATTTCTTAAACGTAATATGAGCCAAAAAAGTAGTACAAAGTAAACAGTCCCGAAGCTGAGGCAGCGCCACCTACTGGATGCATGATACACCTTATCTAAACCACTCCACAATCTTAGCCAGTGTTATCAGCTGCAGTTGGTACAGCTTCACACAGACCTTAGGTAAAACCATCCTGGCAGTGCTCTGGTACGTATATAGTATTATGTACATCGTAGTTCAATGAACACGAGATACTATTTCCTACATTTATCAGAACACACTGCCTTATTTGCACATTTATTATATTTTCAGGGGATATACATGTTTTAGAAGGAATACTGGGTTCCTGCAATCAATCATATATGCAGTGCCTTTACTAAATAGCAGCACTACTTGGGCATAAAGCCTACAAAAAAAACCAAAATAAACTTATGTATCAAAATTTCACGCCCTTTGGAAAATAAAAGACGATGCCCTGGACAGCGAGTCTATTTCTTCTCTTGCAGGCATGCTATAGATTTTAAAACCCGTAGAACTTTTATTGTGGGGATGATTTATAGTGAATTTTCAAGATGAGGGGGGAATTAAGGCTACAAGAAAATCCAAAAATGGCAGAACTTTCACGTGTAATGGGGCAACACGGTGGCTCAGTGGTTAGCACTGCAGCCTTGCAGCGCTGGGGTCCTGGGCTCGAATCCCGCCAGGAATAACATCTGCAAGGAGTTTGTATGTTCTCCGTGTGTGCGTGGATTTCCTCCCATTCTACAAAGACATACTGATAGGCAAAAATGTACATAAAAAAAAAAAAAAAAAAGAATTTTCACGTGGAAAATTCACTCCATTGATTTCAATGGGGATCTGTGTTTGTGTTAATAGGGCCACAGATTTTTTTTTCCCCTACATCAGTGACATACAAACCACTTATTGAGGATGGTTTTGTATAGAAACTACATTATGTTTCCACACCAGATTAGACCCATCTTACAAAAACACAGCAAAAAAAAAGAAAAAAAAAAAGTTGCATTTTACAGTACCAGCACAGTGGAAAACATAGCAAAGACGCAATGAAAAATGTTGCAGAAAAAAAAGCAATGCGTTTCCACACCATTTGTTCCCACTGCATTTTCTAGCTGTGTTCTGCAACAGGGCCTCAGCCTGAATGGGGCTAATTCACTTACAGATCTGCAGCACAATAATCTGCAAATCCACAAGTTTCTGGCAAGGAATCTTCTACAAAATATTCCACCAACTGTCTGAATACAGTCTAACACGAAGTTTTGTATGACTACATTCTTAAACCTTCACACACCTGCAAATTACATAGGGTTTTTTTGTTTGTTTTTTTTTATGGGGGGGAAGGGGTTACAGAGCATGGGCCAAAAAATATATTTTTTTTTTATTTCTCACTCATGCTGATGCATCACATAATGCCAAAATTGATGGCATCAGCGTGTCATCCATTTTTCACATATCCAGAGTCCTTGAAACGTACAGGATATATATAAAAAAAAAAAAAAAAAAAAAACTCGGTTTTTCATGTATGTCTAAAACAGATCTACCACAGACTGTGCATGAACCGCAAATAATGAGGGCAGAATGCAATTCATGATTATCACAGGCACCACACGACATGTGAATGAGGTCTTATTAAAAAAAGAAAAAAAAAATTAAACATATAGATAGATAGATAGATAGATAGATAGATAGATAGATAGATAGATATAGATTTTCAATGCAATACCTCCAGTCAATACACAGAGTATCGTAGGGTGAAAGCAGTTGTATAAAAAGATAATATATCAAGTCTGTTTTCTGTTCAACAACAGCGCCACTCCTGTCCATTTTGCCTGGTATTGCAGCACTGCTCCATTACAGTGAATGAAGCCAAGCTGAAATGCCATGCGTAACATAAATTACCCAAGTTGGTGGTGGTTTTGGGAAAAAAACTGCCTTTTTTTTTGTAAATCTGTAAAAACCCCTTTAAAAGACAAGAATCTGAAAAATGTTTAAGTGACGGAACTTTATATTTTTTACAAAACTTTCTACTGACCACAGCACTGGTCACCCCTTTAAAAGACAAGAATCTGAAAAATGTTTAAGTGACGGAACTTTATATTTTTTACAAAACTTTCTACTGACCACAGCACTGGTCATCACGTCACAGTGATGTCACCAGTGACTACGTTATATAACATGATAACAATCATCATAAATAACCAGTGATTAGGATGATGCCCTTTATTCTGAACTCGGACAGAAGTAGAAGCCGTCAGCAGCAGAAAGTCAATCTTAAGAGTCATTTCCAAGTGACTCTCCAGATGAGCCTGACCACTTGTTCGGAGCGTGATTGTACAGTATAAACCCCCTACAGCACTGTCTGCACAGATGTTTCCAGGGGAAGGAAAGCGAATGCGCCTGAAAACCCTTGTCTGAACTGCAAGCAATGTGCATAATTGTAATCAGTGAGACATAGATTTCAACCTCCGTTAATTTGTCTCTTTTCTAGGCAGGTTTTTTTCCCTCTCCCAATAGTATGCATTGATGAGCTAATCTTACTCCGACATACGTCACATTCATCTTCTATATACCAAACACAAATGAATACAAACATGCAGCAGAAAGGCCATGATGAAATTGGCCATAAGGACCGCTAGTGTGGCATTTTCAGAGCGTCAGCGTGCTCTTTAAAATTCACCATGTTTATGGATGGAGACTAATCCTGCTCATTTCAAGATACATAAATGTTAAGAACAGATTCGGAATAACAAATATCACCTGGATAATGAAACCCAAATATTAGTATCACTATGATAATACTCAGACAGGGCGAGTGAGTAGGTAGCAGGCAAATTGTGCAGGGAAGGGATGGGCAACTTTCATCACCAAGCTACGCCGAAGCACGGCACACCAGCAAGCAACACTACACGTCTCTGATCTTGTGAGTTAAAGTGATCCTATCATTGGATACCCTTTTTTTCTGACTAACATGTAGGAGAAAAGATAGATAGGCATCATAAAAGAAGATGGAGGCCTCGCTTGAGATTTCTCTCGCAGCATTGCGGATGCCCCCAGTGCTGCAAGATAACTCATTTGCATAGTGAAGAAAATCGGGATTTCTACCGAACAGCGGTGCAGAGAAGAGATCTAAAGGTAGGAGAAGAATAGCCTTTCTTAAGGCTATTCCTACGTGTTAGTCAGGAAAAAAAGGGTATCCAATGATAGGATCCCTTTAAACATATTGCAAAGTCTAGGACAGGAGTAGGAAACCTTCAGCACTCCAGCTATTGTAAAACTACAACTCCCAGCATGCATATTTGCGCTTCTGTTCTTGGAACTCCCCTGTAAGTGAATGGAGCTTTGTTGGGAGATGTAGTTTCAAAGCAGCTGGAGTGCTGAAGGATACTGATTCCCCTATTCTAGGTAGTGTCGGGATAAGGTGCCTAGGACCCCACAAATAATATTCATTAATGGGGGACACTGTGCATGTATATGAAAATAATACCCGACACCCAAGGTTGCGCTGACACATATTTCTGATCTGGGGGCCTTGTCAGTAACTTGCTGACTAGATCTTGCCAAGATAAAGATCATAGATCTGTCAGCCAGTGCAATATGATTGGTTACAGGGGGGCGGAGAGAGGGCTCCGCAGTAACATTTATAAGACGGGGTTTGGTGACGGCGATACTGTTCAACCTGCCTCTACGCCTAGATGTCAGGCAGCACTCGTGCAGTGTGGGACTGGGGTCTATCCTAGGCCTCCCCTGTGGGTCAGTTTATCTCTGAGCCTAGGACAATATATAGCAAAAAATGCAGCTAAGCACATATGAAAAACTGGTGAAATAAATTGTAACCTACGTGATAATAAGTGATGGTATACTAGACATTAGTCACTAACCACAAGAATCACATATCACGTATATACACTACTGTGCAAATCTTGACAGGATCTGTTAGTTCACCTGGCTTGTACATTTTAGTAAATACTAGCCATCCCCATAAAATATATACTCTGGAGCATCCTTTGTAATAAATCTGCTATTCCGCAGCAATTCCTCCTAGAAATTTATACATAAATTGACGTAAGCAAAGATGGTCAAAGAATGACTACAATCACACCAGAATATAATAAAATAAGTGTTTAATAAATAAAAAGATAATATTTTGCCGCTGCTGCTGATATAATAGCTCACTAGATGGGGAGCTCCATTATATACCATGCCCCGATATACAGTATACCCATCATTCGATGACTTCCAGAAGTGCTGGGCATCCCATGATTCCAGCTGAGACTCCCAAACAATAGCCCCTTACTGCTTTTATAGTACCCTTGGGGTGGGTGAGGGGCTGAGTTGTCAGCTTGTAACATGACCATTTATAGTACAGGAATTTGAAGAAATATTAATCTACTTATCTATATAGAGTGACCAGTATAGTATACAGAAATACAGACAAAGCTACAGTGACCCTCCTATAGATGTACAAGAAATACATATAGACTGATCAGTATAGACATTAACCCTGTTACAGCACAGCAATAAAACACTATGATTTTGTGGAATAAGCATGTCCTATCACAATTGACAAATGGGCATTAACATCGTCTTTGTCAAAGTCTTCAGTGCTTGGATAGTGTCAGAGTAGTCAGAGACTCCCCCATAACTGCTAACACACAGGGCTCAATGTATTCAGAAATATCAAGGTGGAGAAAGAGAAACAGTAAAAGGTAGAGTTATAAAAAAAAAAAAAGAAATGTTCCAAAAATTGCTATTTTCTGGGTGTTTGTACATCAAACAGACACCTCAGGGACGCTAACAGATCCCCAATTAGAATGGACCTTTCACCATCTTCAGTACAATGCTTTCCATCCTTCCATGGCTGCCACTGCTGCACTTATTCTGGTGCAGTTAGTTTTCACTCATTCTGGTGCAGTTAGTTTTCACTCTAGGTGTTTCAATATCCAATATGCGGATTGGTTGTCAGGTGGGCGGTCCCTGTCTTGGAGTAGATTGCCTAGGACCACCTACCTGACAGTAGAAAACCTAATTAGGCACACTGCAAGACTTCCCTGACCTAGTCTGCCAACAGAAGCTTCTGACATACTGTATGCCATTGTATGGGCATACATTGTAATTTGTTAACCATGCAGCAATAAAACGCATACTGCTTGGTGTGTGTGTGTGTGTGTGTGTATGTGTGTATGTATGTGTGTATGTATGTGTGTATGTATGTGTATATGTATGTGTATATATATATATATATATATATATATATATATATATATATATATATACACACATACTAGCTGGTACCCGCGACTTCGTCTGCGGTGATTGTAGAAGTGGGTATATACAGGCGCGGGTAAGGTTTTCGTAGTGTGTATAAGGTATGGGATATGAAATGTAACTTTGTATCTTGTTTTGGCTGTAATTCAGAGAATACGGAGGACTTTTGTGTTGAAGTTAATTTGTATTTGAGCTGCTATACGGTGTTGTGAGAAACTTTACATAGTGACTTTGGGACAGAAGTATTTGAAGTTAACCCTTTTCCGCCGATGGCATTTTTTGATTTTCGTTTTTGACTCCCCTCCTTCTAAACCCCAGAACATTTTTATTTCTCCGCTCTCAGAGCCATATGAGGTCTTAATTTTTCCTGGGACAAATTTTTCTTCATGATGCCACCATTATTTATTCTATATAATGTACTGGGAAGCAGGGAAAAAATTCAGAATGGGGTGGATTTCAAGAAAAAATGCATTTCTGCGACTTTCTTACGGGCTTTGGTTTTACGGCGTTCACTGTGCAATCAAAATGACATGTCCCCTGTATTCTGTGTTTCGTTATGATTCCGGGGATACCAAATTTATATGGTTTTATTTACATTTTGACCCCTTCAAAAAAATCCAAAACTGTGTTAAAAATTTTTTTTTTGAAAAGTCACCATATTCCGACAGCCGTAACTTTTTTATACATGCGTGTACGGGGATGTATAGGGCGTCTTTTTTTGCAGGACCGGGTGTACTTTGTAGTTCTACCATTTTTCGGAAATGTTATTGCTTTGATCACTTTTTATTCAAATTTTTATCAGAATCAAAACAGTGAAAAAATGGCGGTTTGGCACTTTTGACCATTTTTCCCGCTACGGCATTTACCGAACAGGAAAAATATTTGTATAGCTTTGTAGAGCGGGCAATTTCGGACGTGGGGATACCTAACATGTATGTGTTTCACAGTATTTAACTACTTTTATATGTGTTCTAGGGAAAGGGGGGGTGATTTGAATTTTTAATCCTTTTTATTTTTTTTTATATATTTTTTTTTTACTTTTTTTAAAACTTTTTTTTTGCATTTATTAGACCGCCTAGGGGTATTGACATGGGTGGGCGGTGTCGCGGATTGTCAGAGCGGTGGGGGTCGGCAAACATGGCTGCTCCGGAGCGTTAAAGAGAGCCTCCTGGAGTATCGTTAAGGTGAGGGGCAAAGTGGTAAAGTATATGTATATGAGATTGTGTGGGGTTAGGGGCGAGGCTGTAGAGGGCAATATGAATTTTGTGGCTTGCTATGGTCCAAAGTGTGTGAGATTGCAGAGATGGTGGTGTGAGTTTGGGTTTTGTGAGGGTCCTGGCACAAACGTATGTGCGGTATTGTGACAAAAAGTAGCCTATTATTTAATCGGGTGTATTAACTATGTTTGTGGAAAATTTCAGCCAAATCGGTCGAGCGGTTTTTCCGTGATTGAGGAACAAACATCCGAACATGCAAACATCCAAACACACAAACTTTCACATTTATAATATTAATAGGATGTATTTATTTTATTTTTTTATAGCATGCCTCTGCAAGAAATATTGTTATGAACTACATTATATGTATGAACACAGACCAGCCAGTGTATGCCAAGATTACACTTACTGCATGTGCCACGTCAATGTGATTAGAATATATACTGAATGTTGTAGAGAAGACAAGCATGGTAAAATGTAATATGAACTGGCTCTTAAAAATTTATATAAATTGGGGTATATAAAAAAATAAAATAAAAAAATAATCATGCAGATTTTTTGATTTCTAGATAAGTTATAGTATATAGAATGGTATAGGACTATGGCTGGATTGACACCTGTGCTTGTTGCCCATTCGCACACTCTGTCCATCATTCTGCTTGAAAAATGCAGTGAGAAAAGTCCTACAAGCATTTTTTGGTCAGAAATCCAGCAGATCCTATTACAGTCTATGGGGTGCACCAAGCGGACCCGAAGTACGGAAGCCAGAGCACAGATCTGAACCTAGCATGAGGCTCTATTCAGATCACATATTTTACACCCATTAAGCAGATCCATTTAACAGATGCAAAAGTGAAAGCAAATGGATACAATTAGATCAATAGAGATCAATGTTTTATTAAAAAAAAATTTTTTTTTGGTTTGTTTTTTCTTCATTCTTTAAACCCATATACGAGTCAGGTTGCTTTCTCTGGCACCTGAATCATCTGACTTGCCACCATATACTACCTTATATTGTCTGTGGATTAGGCTGGTAAAACAAGGAGCTTACTGGAGAAGGCAGGAGCTTAATATGTGATCAGCCAATGACCCTGGTATCCACATTTATAAAGGATTCAGCTCTCATGCAACAACCCTTACCCTATAATTATTAGGAATCTGACCAACTATGTGATTAAAGGTTATTCCTATCTCAGCTACCGAGTACCTGTGCGTTCTTCACTGAATCATGGACTGTATGTCGCTTTACCATGGACTGATTTTTATACACTGGGGGCAATCAAAGAATGACAGCAAGCAGAGATCTAGAAAACTGTGAGGAATTACCGTATTTTTCGGACTATAAGACGCACTTTTTTTCCCCCAAATTTGGGGGGAAAAGAAGGGTGCGTCTTATAGGCCGAATGTGGCGCCTGGCATCCGCTGTAATAGAGAGGCGGAAGCCGGCAAGTGATAGACGCCATTACAGGTGCCGGGACCTGAGACATCGCTGCGCTCCTCTGCCCTGCATGAAGCCAGCAGCGGGAGGAGTGATGCTATTCCGCTCCTCCGTCCCCCCGCCGCTGGCTTCATGCAGGGCAGGGCAGCGATGTCTCAGGCCCCGGCGTCTATCCCTCCCTGGCATCCGCCTCTCTAGTACAGCGGATGCCGGGTCAGTATCAGCGGCCCCTTCTCCCCCGGGGCCGGTCCCCACCGGCCCCGTACCTGTAAAGTTGCAGGCCGGCTCCTGCGCGGCGATATCGCAGGAGCCGACCTGTTCGGGTGACAGCCGGGAGCCTAATGAGGCTCCCAGGCCTGTCACTGCTATATTAGTATCGCGGCTGGGTCTATGACCAGCCGTAATACTAATATACAGAATGGCCCATAGACGGCAATACAGTTGTATTGCCGTCTATGGGACTTGCAATCAAGTGACCGCAGGTTTAAGCCCCGGGGGAAGAATAAAATAGTAAAAAAAAAAAAAAAAAGCTTTAAAAATATATAATAAAAATATGAAATAAATAAAAGTTCTAAATCACCTCCTGTCCCTAGAATATATATATAAAAGTAGAAAATCATATATCATAAACCACCGTTTTTTTTTTTCAATAAAAGGTGATCTAAGCAATAGATATTCCCCAAAATGGTATAACTAAAAAGTACTTCTGGACCCGCAAAAAAAAACACTCTATGCATCCCCGTACAGCTGCAGGGTCACCTGTCAATGTGGCCTTGCAGCTGTAGCAAAACTACAACTCCCATACATTAAATATTTTACCAGTTTTTGCTTCAAAATTTTTTTTCCATATTTTCCTCCTCTAAAACCTAGGTGCGTCTTATAGTCCAGTGTGTCTTATAGTCTGAAAAATACGGTAATACAGAAAGTATATTGGAAAATTGTACAACTTTTTATGATACAAACAATAACATCGGTCTCATAATATTAAAGGGATTCTACCACTAAAACACATTTTTTTCTAGTTAACACGTCGGAATAGCCTTTAGAAAGGCTATTTGTCTCCTACCTTTGGATGGGTTCTCCGCCGCGCCGTTCGTTCAAAATACCGGTTTGTACCGGTATGCTAATGAGTTCTCTCGCAGCGATGGGGGCGTCCCCCATCGCAGGAGCAGCGATGGGGGCGTCCCCATTGCAGCTCGAAAACCGACCGCAGCGCCGCCTTTATGGTCTTCTGTATCCTCCCCTTGCTTCTTCAGCGTCCTGTCGGAGGCCTGTGCAGTACGCTCTGTTCGGCGAAGATTGCCGAATGTACTGCTCATGCGCGAAATTGCGGTCCCAGCCATAGTGCGGGCACTGCAATTTCGCGCATGCGCAGTACGTTCGGCAATCTTCGCCAAACAGAGCGTACTGCGCAGGCCTCCGACAGGACGCTGAAGAAGCAAGGGGAGGATACAGAAGACCATAGAGGCGGCGCTGCGGTCGGTTTTCGAGCTGCAATGGGGACGCCCCCATCGCTGCGAGAAAACTCATTAGCATACCGGTACAAACCGGTATTTTGAACGAACGGCGTGGCGGAGAGCCCATCCAAAGGTAGGAGACGAATAGCCTTTCTAAAGGCTATTCCGACGTGTTAACTAGAAAAAAATGTGTTTTAGTGGTAGAATCCCTTTAAGTCTTTTTTATCGAGCCAGTACCAAGAATGGCTACAAAAGGAATGGGAAATATATAGGAAGTTCTTATACTTCTACCTTCTGCTTAATCCACTCCTGGCTTTGGCTCAAAAAAACGCAGCAAAATCTGCAACTAAAAAAGCTGCATTTCTGCAACGTGGGACTTCAGCCTAAGGCTAAGTCCCCATAAGACAATACATAGCGCTAAAGTCCTGCGGGAAAAACCACGGCAGAACGCATCACAGTTCTTCCTGCATTGCTTTGAATAGAAAATTCACAGAGTTTTCCTTTCTATCACAATTATATTTATGGGGAAGCCACCGCCGTTTCCGTAGCTATAATTGCCATGCTGCGATTTCCAAAACCGTGCCGGCTTTGGAGATCACAGTGTGTCTGTGCTGCGGTTGTAAAACGCAAAGTGGGCATGGTATTCGCATGAATCCCATCCGCTTTGCAGTTACTGTAAAACGCCGTGTTTTTTTCCTGCAGTGATTCTGGCCCATGGGGCCCCTGCCTAATAGAGTATTCCAACTAAAAAAGGCTACCTTGTGGATCAGTAGAGCTACTACCGCTCGCTGAACCCCACTGATCATGAGAAATGAGGAGTTTTGCTAAGACTAGAAATGTAAGTTAAATATAAAAGTAAGAGGTTTATTTTCTCCTTCCTTGTATATCCACATGTGGCTTTGGCTTAAAACTACATTAAAACTGAATCTGTGATTCCAACCTAAATAATAAACAAAAAATATATATATATATATATATATATATATATATATATATATATATATATATATATATATATATATATATATATATATATATATCTCGACAAGAACATGCACCACAATATACTAAACGGCTCTAGAATGGATCAGATGCCACTGCAACATTTCTCTACTGTATCCAAATCTGAAGATAACATTATGAATTAGGAATAACACTATGTCAGGGAATCCCTATATACGCCGTTCTATAGTATATAGCTGAACCCCATATTGTCACACACACCACCAAGGCTGAGATTTCCATGACCAGAATCCTATAATCTATATATTCACCAGATAGAGGCTTGTTGTGTGTGTACGTTGATCCGTGCTGCCAATTATAACACGCAGCCTTTGTAGCCGAGCTACTTAAAGTAGTCTGCTCATGAATCTGATAACATAATATGTTACAACTTTATTTTTGCAAGCAGGTGGACCATAAAAGTTAAGCTCAAAGTGTGCCATATACAAGGCATAAAAGAAATACTTTGAACATAAACCTTGGGCACTGGATGCCTTCAATCAAACCATTGCAATTAATATGAAATTCTAAATACAGAATACAATGCCACATAAATAGCAGAACAGCCAAGTCCTGTCTAAGAAGCCATATGTTTTTTCCCATTGTTCAAAAAAAGGAGATGACTTCCCGTCACTTATGTTTCTGATTAGCAAAATGATTTATGCCACAATCACTAAAAATGCCAGCAAGTGAATGAGAAAATGCATAGTGACTGCACCAGATGTGCACAATAAACAGCAATCCCATTGTAATCTCTGGTACTTAGTTTATATGAAGGTAATGTAAAAAACACTCTTGGATACGGAAAAGTCACCTTTTTTTTTTACATTTGACTATAAATGATATGAAATAAATAGTGTGTTTTATACTTTATGGCATGCATACATTGATAAATTAGGTACAGTTTTGTATCCTGACTTATCTACAAGACAAGCCTGGCTAAGATCATGGGGATTAATTGCTTCAGAGGTGTGAAATGCGGCTTCCCCATTCTTTTCTGCACACTCAGTGAAGAAACAATGATTAATCACTGTTTAACTATTCTCTGGAGGATCTACAAGATTGCCAAACAGGATTTATCCTCATAAATCCAAGAAACGCTGCTTTAGATTTGTCGCCTGCGACTGAAGGAACATGAATTTAAAGCCATACGTTATCAGATTAAAAAACAATGTCAATGCTTTAGTACCAATCCCGGAATACAATACTCTCTAATCTCCAATTTACAATAGGAATCTGCGCCACGTAATCCCTGGTGACCATTAGCGCGTACAAGAGGGAGCAAGTCTGTCCCAGGCTCAGGATGTACTGTATAGTGTGGATGGCTTCATGAGTTGCTATGAAGCTTGTGCATAGCAACGGAACGGCAAGCGAGAGGATAACGTTAGACAGAAAGAGGGAGAGGAGAAATATGGATGTACACTTGGAAGTAATCTTTAGGTTCAAGTCAATGTGCGTGACTATATATAGCCTATGTATTCTACAGTATACACAATACCTTGCGTTGTAGTATCCAGTCTGGCGACAGGTTCACTTTAACTTCTTGCTTTTTTAGAAAAACGGACTCAAAGACCCCTGCAATAAGATAGACAACAGGAATTGTCATATGGATATTTTATATTTTATGTACAAATGATCATCAAATATGGCTATGCATTTTATAATTTTTTTAAACCATTCCTTCAATTGGAATTGCTATAAATCAGAATCCACTAGAAGACTAAAACTTATTTCACATGACGGTTTATTTATTACTGAATTCAATGACAATTGCATAAATCCCTATCTAATATGCCCAGGTATAAGAAGCCTGAGAGAAAAATAAGAGACCTTAAGGGCTAGTGCACACAGGGGCAATGAGGCAGATTTTGACCGCAGATTTTGCCTCAAAATCTGCCTCCATACAATGGTGGTCTGTGGAGACCGCTAGCTTTTTTTTTTTTATTCTGCTAGCAGAAAAAAGCAACATAACCAAGAGAAGTGAATGGGAGGTGAAAAACACCTAGTGGTTTTTTTTGTTTTGTTTTTTACAGTCCATTCACTTTAGGGGAGGTGAAAACCGCCTGGCATTTTCTGAAGCAGTTTTTACCAAAAACTGCTCCAGAAAACGCTTCCCAATTAGGAGGCTTTTTTTTCAGGACCAAAATACGCCAGGTGATTTTTACGTGTGAACTAGCCCTAAGAGTATTCTCAATCTATGCAAATATAAGCATATAAAACTAAGATTTTCAACGATAAAGGGCTATCACATATTTGTGTTATTTACTTTGGCCGGAGAGCGTTACAGGAAATTCAAGGAAAAACATACCGTATATAATTTTTTTTTTTTTGGAAAGGAGGCTGGGGATTGGGAGAAAATAAATAAATAATCCACTGTCCCAGATACTCTGGTGTCTTCCAGTCCTGCTGTTCCCAGGGTTTTGTTCCTCCAAAAGTCCTTGACACATAAGACGTCTCAGGCCAAATCAGTGGTCTCAGTGACCTAAGGAAATGAAACAGGACGTCACAGGTGACATATGCGAGTGACGTCTTGGTTCCTTTCCTTACACCGCAGAACAAGACCTTGGGAGCAGCAGGAATGGACCATGGTGGGAGACACTGGAGCACTAGAGACAGGAGAGTAGGTTTTTTTGCTTTGTTTGTTTTTTTGTTTTTTTTAACTTCACCAACCTCTTTGCAAAAAACAGCTTACACTGGGTTCACACCAGCGCCCGGACTCAGTTGTCAGGTTTCCGTCTTCTGCACACAGAAGACGGAAACCTGTCATGCCGAGTCCGGCCGTAAGTGCTAGTGAGCGTTTTATGCGCTCTGTGGCAAAACCGTTTTTTTTTTTTTTTTTTTTTTTTTTTTTTTTTTTTTTTTTTAAAATACTAGACACAGAGTACTGCATGCCCAACTCTGTGTCCGGTTTAAAAAAAAAAAAAAAAAAAAAAAACAAAAACTTTCGCCACGGAGCGCATAAAACTCTCACCGGCGCACACGGCCGGAGACTTTTCAAGCCCATTCAAATGAATGGGGTTGAAACATGCCGGCAGGTTTCCGTCTCCTGCCCCTGTTTTGTGCAGGAAACAGAAACCTGCAGAACGGAGTACAGGCGCAGTTGTGAACGAGCCCTTATCGTGGATAACCCCTTTAGGGTTATTGCGAAATTTAGATAGTGTTCATAGGGTAAATACTCCTCTAAACTTCCCTATACACGTGTGGTTTTGAATAGGGAGAGACAACTAAGTTGTAGCTAGTCTATGGAGAGGGGAGGTGGAGGAAGAAGACAACCTGATAGAGGACAGTGATATAAGCAGATGAGGCTGTAGCTTCTGGTGACAATGTTTCTCTCAGCTGAAATATCAGGTGACATATTATCCATCTCTGTGAGCATAAAAGATGGCCTAGTTTGGAGCTTGGAGTCCTCTCCCTTCAGCTGTCAAAGAATTCAATGGGCGAGGTTCAAAGACAGTGGTCAGTGCAAATGAAGGATTGAGGAAAAAGTATCAGAAAGATCACTATTTTCACGTGCACTACTAATATCTAAGATTTCTAATGATAAAAAAAAAAAAAAAAAGTTTAGGTACGCTTTAATAGTTCACGATATAGGGGTATACAAGCACAGATGTCTGCAATGGTGACAATTATTTTCTGAGGTTAAATCATTACAAATAAAATGTTGTGTATTCCTGCAATAACTGGTTAAATAAAAAGCAGAGCCACAAAGAGTCCTAACCAATGGATCATTGGCTGAAACCAATCATTAGTAATGGATACATAATG
This sequence comes from Leptodactylus fuscus, assembly GCF_031893055.1. NCBI lineage: Eukaryota > Metazoa > Chordata > Amphibia > Anura > Leptodactylidae > Leptodactylus > Leptodactylus fuscus. The sequence continues at coordinate 173,963,844 of NC_134268.1, read as the reverse complement.
ATTATCTGCCCTGTGGCTAGTTAGATAATTCAGATGTTAATGATCAATTGAACTAAAAATATACAGGCAGCATCTATCGGAGAATTGCTAGTAGTTTACAGAAATCAATAGTCTAACTAGGATTTTTACCAGAGAAGCCAATACATGAGACAATTCAGAGTTTGCAGAGATTTTAGAGATTTTATATCCGTAGTGGCCACACAGTCAGACTGGATACACCTGGTAAATGAGTCTACACTATCATCATTTAAAACTGTATAAGGCTGAGGCTCCACGTTGCAGAAACGCAGCTTTTTTTGTTGTTGCAGATTCTGCCACTTTTTTTCAACCAAAGCCAAGAATGGCTACAAATGGAATGGGAAATATATAGGAAGTTCTTATACTTCTACCTTCTGCTCAATCTAGTCCTGGCTTTGGATCAAAAAACACAGCAAAATCTGCGACCAAAGAAGCTGCATTTCCGTAATGTGTGGACTTCCGGTCCACTTCCGGCAGCAGATTTTGACGAGGAATCCGCTGCCAAAACTGGCTCGCAATGACTTCAATGGGAGCCGCTCTCTTCTTTTTTTCCACTAGCTAGTAGCAGAAAAAAGCAGCGAGATGACCCTTCTTGCCGCGGTTTCTGTGGATGAATTTGCTGCGGCGCGAGGCTCCCTCCCAATTAGGCCCATTTATTTGAGCCTAATCTGAAGCAGAATGCTGCAATGGGAATGCCGCTGCACTGCACTGGCATCCTGTCGTGGGTAGCCGCATGTAATGTTCACACGGAATGCAAATGAACATAGTCTTAGCCTGAAACAGGAATTTAGATGTAGTATAAAAAAAAAAAAAAAAAAAAAAAAAAAAAGTCTCTGACTCCATTATAAAATGTTTAGTTATTTTTAGAGTTGATTCGAATACCTCGCTCCATAGGAAAGCATGTTAGCGGCCGGCACTTAGCCCCCTGCTGTACGGTCGCTCCCTTGCATTCCTATGGGAGCGAGGTATTCAAAACTAGTTTTGAATAGTATTCGCTCATCTCTAGTTATTTTTAATTATATTATACAAATATTGATACTGTATTATTAATTAGATTTATAGTTTGTTACAAATTTTATTTCATAAGAATTAGAGATGAGCGAGTACTGTTCGGATCAGCCGATCCGAACAGCACACTCGAATAGAAATGAATGGACGTAGCCGGCACGCGGAGGGTTAAGCGGCCGGCCTCCGTCAAAGCGGAAGTACCAGGTGCATCCATTCATTTCTATGGAGCGTGCTGTTCGGATCGGCTGATCTCTTATAAGAATAACTTTTTTAAAAAATGAACTAGAGGATCTTTACTGCTTCTGACTGACCATCACAGTCAGAAGCTTATGAAGGAGTCGAGCAGTGGAAAACGGAGTTGGTGGTTTGGCCACTGCAAGAAAAAAAAACAAAAAAAAACCCCCTGCATTATCAAAATCACTTGTGTTTTTGAAAATTGCAGCATGTCAATTATACCTGTGGAAATTATGCAAAATTCCAAAGACATGGGTTGCTCTACCTGTAGACCAGATAGATGAATATATAAATAGGAGCATGAAAAAATGGGCTGTGAAGGCGAAACTCTGAACTGCAGCACCGAGTTAGATAGACTTAATGTGAAAAGAGGCAATATTTCACCAGCATGCCATGGAAAATATAACGTTTAAGGGGCGTTCACACTACCGTCAGTGTCCGACAGGTAGTGTCCGCTCCTAGTGTCCGTTCAAAATCTGGCACGGACATTAGGAGCGGACACTAGCTGTGTCCGTGACATTTTTCATTCATTTAAATGGCGATCGGGTGCGTTCTTTTGCACTCCGTGCCCTTCCTTCACTGTCCGCATGTAAAGATGTCCGACTTTTCAAGCAGACAGAAAAACCAGACATGTCAGGTTCCTCTCTCAGCATGATGCTCAAACCAGTAAATCCAGCCAACACACAGTGGAATCTCAGTGATGTGAATGCGGGGTAAGTGAGTATGTTGAGGAAGGAATAATAATTGTGGCTGGAAATCATAAATAAGTTAGGTCAATGTCCATTTGGAGACTCTGTTGCAACATCCACCTAAAATTGTCAGATGAAAAAGTCCTGCACGACTTTTTTGTCCAGTTCAGTTAAAAAACTATTGACACTGACGCATGTGGGAATGTAGCGTAAAAGAAATGTTTGCTCATAATACCGCTGCCTAAAAATAGAAAACTGCAAGTAAAGTTTTTTAATTTTATTAGACAACTTTCTTTTTGTAACAGAACTATACGAAAGGTTACAGTACTTGCAGTCTAAGAGGCCAAAGCTATACTGGGGACACTAAGGGTAGGTTCACACAGTGCAACGGAACCTGCCAAGGAAATCTTCCTACCTTTGGCAGAAAGATTTTCTACTCCCATTCACTTTAATGCGAGATTTGGAATCCACTTGATGAAACAAATTCGCAAGCGGTAAAAGAACAGTCTTTCTCCTATTGAAATGATGAAGGTGGATTCCACTGCAAAAAGTCTGCCGTGTGAACTTACCGTAAGAGAAACCATAGAAATACACACGCCACGTGCTGTTACAATGTGTATATAAGCGTTTTATATAAGCTCCTCTATGTTCACCTGGCGTCACGGCAAAATGTGGCCAATTGTCTTGTTATATTACAAGGCATTGATGATGGCCTAACAACTGCTAAAAAGTCATCCAAAAAACCCCAATAAAAATAAGACAAAAAATACAAACAATATTTTGATATATTTCCCCGTACTATTAAAATATAGAAAAAAAAACAAAACCAACTTTGTTCCCTAAGTTTACAGGGCAGCAGAAATAAGTTATAGGTAGAGGAATGAAGCCATGCGTACTGATCACATCTTTCTCGGTGATTTACAGAAAGCAGCAGCTCGTTTTAATAAAAACATCCCAAAACATAAAATTGATTGAACCAACTGCTGTGCTGGGCATACACAACAGCTGATCAAAATCATTCAAGATTTTTATTCCCGTACTATTTCTTTCCTAGGAGCATATAAAGGGCTCGTGCTCTTCTGCTAGCCTAGCAGATTGATTCATAGTGCTTCAATTGTGATATATAAGAATTAATAACTCTATAATAATGGACATTACATTCCTTTTGTGGGCACAGATCTCAAGAATGATGCATAGGAGAGTCTTTTAAGCAGTGTCTAGGGCTCTGATAATATTGTTTAGCTCCTAATTCTGTACTTTTATGGTAGGTTTTTTTTTTTTACTCTCTCTCGCTCTTTTAAAAATCAACACATGCTCCCGTACACAGTAAAGCAATGAGCTGGAATGTAAGCTTTATTATAAAACAACATATGTCAGAAGGTTTCAATAGGGTAATGCGAGGCTTCTAATGATGGCGATGGCAATTTTATGTGCTACATGACACACATCGATAAAATACACAAAAAGATGAAATGATCATTCAATGCTACATTCCTATGACAATTCTCTTAAAGGGGAACGTCGCTTAAAACTCATTTGTACATAGCTCCAAAAATAAGAGAATAGCATGAATACGGTTATTTGTATTGCTTTTACAACATAGAGCGAAATTTACTAAGGTTGGTAGTCTTAAAGTGGAGTTTGTCGAAGGATAGAGAGTGCCAAATATATTAAGAGGAACAACTCTTAATAAATGTGGCACATAATAGAGAGTCATAAATACAGACAATGAAAGCTATGCTTGCTATGAACAGATATAAATTTGCAGTACAATTTGGGCCACTCTTGGTCTTAAATAATAACAAGTCTGTCGTAATAAATCTGGCCCCACCTTTTAACCCCATACTTTCTGTTCAAATGTGGAGAGAGGAAAAAAAAAAAGTCCCAAATCGGGGTGTACAGTATAGACCAAAAGTTTGGACACACCTTCTCATTCAAAGAGTTTTCTGTATTTTCATGACTATGAAAATTGTAGATTCACACTGAAGGCATCAAAACTATGAAGTAACACATGTGGAATTATATAGTTAACAAAAAAAGTGTGAAACAACTGAAATATGTCTTATATTCTTGGTTCTTCAAAGTAGCCACCTTTTGCTTTGATTCCTGCTTTGCACACTCTTGGCATTCTCTTGGATGAGCTTCAAGAGGTAGTCACCAAAAATGGTTTTCACTTCACAGGTGTGCCCTGTCAGAATTAATAAGTGGGATTTCTTGCCTTATAATTGGGGTTGGGACTATCAGTTGTGTTGTGCAGAAGTCAGTTGGATAGACAGCTGATAGTCCTACAGAATAGACTGTTAGAATTTGTATTATGGCAAGAAAAAAGCAGCTAAGTAAAGAAAAACGAGTGGCCGTCATTACTTTAAGAAATGAAGGCCAGTCAGTCTGAAAAATTGGGAAAACTTTGAAAGTGTCGCCAATTGCAGTTGCAAAAACCATCAAGCGCTACAAAGAAACTGGCTCACATGAGGACCGCCCCAGGAAAGGAAGACCAAGAGTTACTTCTGCTGCGGAGGATAAGTTCATCCAAGTCACCAGCCTCAGAAATCGCAGGTTAACAGCAGCTCAGATTAGAGACCAGGTCAATGCCACACAGGGTTTTAGCAGCAGACACATCTCTACAACAACTATTAGGAGGAGACTTTGTGCAGCAGGCCTTCATGGTAAAATAGCTACTAGAGAACCACTACTAAGGACAGGCAACAAGCAGAAGAGTCTTGTTTGGGATAAAGAACACAAGGAATGGACATTAGACTAGTGGAAATCTGTGCTTTGGTCTGAGGGGTCCAAATTTGAGCTCTTTGGTTCCAACCACCGTGTCTTTGTGCGACACAGAAAAGGTGAACGAATGGACTCTACTGTACATGCCTGGTTCCCACCGTGAAGCATGGAGGAGGAGGTGTGATGGTGTGGGGGTGCTTTGCTGGTGACACTGTTGGGGATTTATTCAAAATTGAAGGCATACTGAACCAGCATGGCTACCACAGCATCTTGCAGAGGCATGCTATTCCATCGTTTAGTTGGACCATCATTTATTTTTCAACAGGACAATGACCCCAAACACACCTCCAGGCTGTGTAAAGGCTATTTGACCAAGAAGAAGAAGAGTGATATGGTGCTACGCCAGATGACATGGCCTCAACAGTCACCAGACCTGAACCCAATCGAGATGGTTTGGGGTGAGCTGGACCACAAAAAGGCCAACAAGTGCTAAGCATCTCTGGAAACTCCTTCGAGACTGTTGGAAGACTATTTCAGGTGACTACCTCTTGAAGCTCATCAAGAGAATGCCAAGAGTGTGCAAAGCAGGAATCAAAGCAAAAGGTGGCTACTTTGAAGAATCTAGCATATAAGATATATCTTCAGTTGTTTCACACTTTTTTGTTAAGTACATAATTCCACATGTGTTAAAGGGGTTGTCCCATCACAAGGATCCTATCTATACTGTTTGCTAATGTGAATGTAAGACTTTTCCTAAATACAGGGCGGAGGAGCGGAATAACAGCATCGCTTCTGCCGCTGCTGGCTTCATGCAGGGCAGAAGCATAGCGATGTTGCTGGCATCTGTGCCGGCGTCTACACTCCCCGGCATCCGCCTCTCTATTACAGCGGATGCCGGGTCAGTATTCACATATGCCAAGCGGCGAGATGCCGCTGGCCCTGCGTGCGCGCTCATAGACCAGTGTAGCCTTCACAATGCGAATACAGACCTGGTATCCCGGGTATAAAGAGAGGCGGATGTCGGGTCTGTATTCGCATTGTGAAGGCTAGACTGGTCTATGAGCGCGCACGCAGGGCCAGCGGCATCTTGCCGCTTGGCTTTGCATATGTGACCCCACCCACCAATGACGCAACAAAGCCGGTAGCCAGAAGATTTTATACCAACGAAGACTGGTGAGTATGCGACGTGGGACAACCCCTTTAATTCATAGTTTTGATGCCTTCAGTGTGAATCTACAATTTTCATAGTCATGAAAATACAGAAAACTCTTTGAATGAGAAGATGTGTCCAAACTTTTGGACTGTACTGTATATTATATAGTACTAGCCTCTGCCCGCAACTTCGTCCGCGTGTTGTTGGCGGCGATGATCCGCCTATATTCAGCAAATTGCTGCCATTGATGTTTTGCCTCCTCCGGCATTTTGGTAGCTCTTAAACTGTTCTGCTGCTGAACTTGTTCCTCCAGCTGTGCCTGTGATTGTTCCGGCATCTCAGCAGCTTGCTGGTACACCATATAATGAGCATGTTGTTGGCGCCGTTAATCCCCATCAGCTCCGCTTGAGGAGAACTCTGTTGACTTCTGGCTACGTTCATGGCTGTCGTTTCAGAATTTTGCAACAAATTAGATTTTCTTTTTCCTGGCATGTTTAAAAGTAGCAAATTGACAATTTGGATTAAAGGTGTTTTCCCATCCAGTGTATCAGCATGTTGCCTGGAGGTGATCAGATAATATGGAAAATGCATGTACAGAATGGATTGAGGGTTAGCTGACTGTTTACACAAAGAGTTAACAGACCTGGCTTTATCAGAACCTGAGATAAGCTGCTGCAACAGCATTGTAATATAGTATGTGAACATAAATTCATAACAGTCGTGAAGCCATGTCATTTACCGGGATAAAAAGTAGCCTAAGTTTTAATCCAGGTTACAAACTATCTATGTGCCAAATTACATTTGCGTGATTGAGGAACGAACATCCAAACACACACATTTTCACATTTATAATATTACTAGGATAGGATTTTTTGTTGCCATTTGATAGACGGTCGGTGTTTGGAGGAGAAGGTTGTAGGAGAAAACAATCATACTGGAACTCCCATTCACATTACTTTGAGTCAAAGATTTTGCGACCTGTGGGTCCCTACAGTAGGTATGAAAAAGAAGGTATGAAAGAGTTTCAGGTCCATAACATATATTTGCGAGCCTGAAAATGACCTGGGATGTATGAAATGAATGGGCCTCAGTATGCAGAATGCTTCACATGAAGGCCAGCCACACAATTTAGAGTTCAGCAATTAAGTCACTGTCTGATTGACAATGGGATTGTAGGTACAAATAATTCCAGGATCAATATTAACAAGTACAATTCCCCATCACAGGTGCTGGTAAGTTATAAAAAAAAAAAAAGTTGGCCGATAATAGGCCAAAAGGGGTCAATCATGACAAACACTTGTATTACGGGCCGACAAACACTTGTATTATGGGCCAACAAACTTCTGGAAACATCCAGCATGACCGGACCATTTTTGGCAGGCAGCCAGCCAAATAGATGAAATAGGCCAATGAAAATCTAATGTATATGACCAGCTTAAATCCATTCCCTTCCTATAGAGTACAATGTTTTGCGTTCTATACAGTGACTCTTGACAGGGTAGGGCGAGTGTGACCGTCTTTTACTGGCTACAGGTGCATTCACACTGAGTATACGCTCAGCTTTCAATGTGATATGCGCATATCACATTGAAAGCAATGTGACCATAGTACCACATTACTTTGCAGATTACTGACAGTCAGTAGGCTCCAGACTACAGTCTTCACACTGCTGACAATTTTGCACAACAGTTGTGAGGAATCTCAAGTTCCTTGCAGTTTTTTCCTGTTATTATCAGACTTTCTCCTATTATCGAAGCGTTTCAACAATTTATTTTTTGGTGTGACAACATATTCTGGAATCTCTATACAGTGTTGTATCACTCGCAAAAAATAACACTATATCAGGGAATCTGCACTCCCCAAATCCTCCAACTGTCTGTGTAAAATATTAGCAATAGCATCCTATTCAGACATATTGCAGCTGAACACCGAGCAGGACAGCTATTGGAAGTTCACATGTCCCAAAGACCGGCCATTTCTATAACTGTCTAGCCTTCAGTCTCATCTAAGCGACTGTCGGCTACAAATTTCTGGCAGGATTCCATTTTCAGATTGCTTTGCCAATCGGTTAAAGTGGATCTATTCAGAATTGTAAATTGGGGAGCTGATATTTATGCAATTCCTTAATATTTTGTACAAAGGATCCACAAACTGGTCTAGTCTTTCCTTGGTCATTCTGTGCTAAAAGTTACAACACCATTCACGTGTTCAACTACAAGACTGATTCACAGAAGGGGGAGAATTGGAAGATTTTTCCAAGGAACCAGTCGTAAATTACAAATTATATACATACATACATACATACATACATATATCCTATTAATATTATAAATGTGAAAGTTTGTGAGTTTGGATGTTTGTGGGTTTGTGTGTTCGGATGTTTGTTAGTCAATCACGCAAAACCCGCTTGACCGATTTGGCTGAAATTTTCCACAAACATAGTTAATACACCCCATTGCGCAATAGGCTACTTTTCGTCACAATAGCGCACATACGTTTTTCCCAGGACTCCCACAAACCCCAAACTCACATCACTATCTCTGCAATCTCACACACTTTGGACCCCGATTTGGCTGAAATTTTCCACAAACATAGTCCCTACACTCGATTGCGCAATAGGCTACTTTTCGTCACAATAGCGCACATACGTTTTTCCCAGGACCCCCACAAAACCCAAACTCACATCACTATCTCTGCAATCTCACACACTTTGGACCATAGCAAGCCACAACATTCATATTACCCCCTACAGCAGAGGTCAGCAACCCCTGGCACACATGCCAAGAGTGGCACTCCTGCCATATTTCACTGGCATGCCAGCAGCACAGGACCTGCAAGAGTTAAATAAAGTCTCTGCTAGAGCTGAGGCATAAGGACACTCCCCTTTGAGAGGGGTGCAGGAAACCCAGGGGGTGGAGCTTAATCGCTCAGGTCTCTGCCTGCTATAGTGATAGCTCCTGCCGAAGCTGCTAGCAAACTGAAAGAAAGAAACACACAGCTCCCTTCCTTTACTTCCTATTCTCATTAATGTCAGGCATGTGGGGTTATTAGTTTAGTGTTAGTAACTCCATGTACCTCACATTAATAGGAATAAACCCCATCATGTCCCTCATATTAACCCCTGTGTGCCCCATATAAAGGTTACTAATATGTGAGACATATGGAGGTACTAATAAAAGACCTCAGTAAGATACTTAATTATTACCTCCAAGTCTCTCACATATCAGTAACTAGAGATGAGCGAGTACTGTTGGGATCAGCCGATCTGAACAGCACGCTCCATAGAAATGAATGGATGCACCTGGTACTTCCGCTTGGACGTAGCCAGCGCGCTTAACCCCCCGCGTGCCGGCTACGTCCATTCATTTCTATGCGAGCGTGCTGTTCGGATCGGCTGATCCCAACAGTACTCGCTCATCTCTATCAGTAACTCTTACACTGGGGTTAATGTGAGGGACATGATGGGGTTAATTACTATTAATAAGAGGCACATGGAGTTACTAAACTGTCATGCACAGGGCCAGACTTTATGTTGCTTACTCAAGAGTATCCTGTGCCCAAAACTTACATGTACTGGCGGAAAATAACAAATCATACAATGTCGTTTATCGAAGTATATTAACCTGAAATACCTCTGTCCCAAAGTCACTATGTACAGTTTATACCAACACCGTATAGCGGCTGAAATACAAATTACATTCAACACAAAAGTCTCATGTGCTCTCAGAATTATAGCAACAACAAGATACACAGTTACATTTTATATCCCATATAGAGATGAGCGAACACTAAAATGTTCGAGGTTCGAAATTCGATTCGAACAGCCGCTCACTGTTCGAGTGTTCGAATGGGTTTCGAACCCCATTATAGTCTATGGGGAACATAAACTCGTTAAGGGGGAAACCCAAATTCGTGTCTGGAGGGTCACCAAGTCCACTATGACACCCCAGGAAATGATACCAACACCCTGGAATGACACTGGGACAGCAGGGGAAGCATGTCTGGGGGCATAAAAGTCACTTTATTTCATGGAAATCCCTGTCAGTTTGCGATTTTCGCAAGCTAACTTTTCCCCATAGAAATGCATTGGCCAGTGCTGATTGGCCAGAGTACGGAACTCGACCAATCAGCGCTGGCTCTGCTGGAGGAGGCGGAGTCTAAGATAGCTCCACACCAGTCTCCATTCAGGTCCGACCTTAGACTCTGCCTCCTCCGGCAGAGCCAGCGCTGATTGGCCGAAGGCTGGCCAATGCATTCCTATGCGAATGCAGACTTAGCAGTGCTGAGTCAGTTTTGCTCAACTACACATCTGATGCACACTCGGCACTGCTACATCAGATGTAGCAATCTGATGTAGCAGAGCCGAGGGTGCACTAGAACCCCTGTGCAAACTCAGTTCACGCTAATAGAATGCATTGGCCAGCGCTGATTGGCCAATGCATTCTATTAGCCCGATGAAGTAGAGCTGAATGTGTGTGCTAAGCACACACATTCAGCACTGCTTCATCAAGCCAATACAATGCATTAGCCAGTGCTGATTGGCCAGAGTACGGAATTCGGCCAATCAGCGCTGGCCAATGCATTCTATTAGCCCGATGAAGTAGAGCTGAATGTGTGTGCTAAGCACACACATTCAGCACTGCTTCATCAAGCCAATACAATGCATTAGCCAGTGCTGATTGGCCAGAGTACGGAATTCGGCCAATCAGCGCTGGCTCTGCTGGAGGAGGCGGAGTCTAAGATCGCTCCACACCAGTCTCCATTCAGGTCCGACCTTAGACTCCGCCTCCTCCGGCAGAGCCAGCGCTGATTGGCCGAAGGCTGGCCAATGCATTCCTATGCGAATGCAGACTTAGCAGTGCTGAGTCAGTTTTGCTCAACTACACATCTGATGCACACTCGGCACTGCTACATCAGATGTAGCAATCTGATGTAGCAGAGCCGAGGGTGCACTAGAACCCCTGTGCAAACTCAGTTCACGCTAATAGAATGCATTGGCCAGCGCTGATTGGCCAATGCATTCTATTAGCCCGATGAAGTAGAGCTGAATGTGTGTGCTAAGCACACACATTCAGCACTGCTTCATCAAGCCAATACAATGCATTAGCCAGTGCTGATTGGCCAGAGTACGGAATTCGGCCAATCAGCGCTGGCCAATGCATTCTATTAGCCCGATGAAGTAGAGCTGAATGTGTGTGCTAAGCACACACATTCAGCACTGCTTCATCAAGCCAATACAATGCATTAGCCAGTGCTGATTGGCCAGAGTACGGAATTCGGCCAATCAGCGCTGGCTCTGCTGGAGGAGGTGGAGTCTAAGATCGCTCCACACCAGTCTCCATTCAGGTCCGACCTTAGACTCCGCCTCCTCCGGCAGAGCCAGCGCTGATTGGCCGAAGGCTGGCCAATGCATTCCTATGCGAATGCAGACTTAGCAGTGCTGAGTCAGTTTTGCTCAACTACACATCTGATGCACACTCGGCACTGCTACATCAGATGTAGCAATCTGATGTAGCAGAGCCGAGGGTGCACTAGAACCCCTGTGCAAACTCAGTTCACGCTAATAGAATGCATTGGCCAGCGCTGATTGGCCAATGCATTCTATTAGCCCGATGAAGTAGAGCTGAATGTGTGTGCTAAGCACACACATTCAGCACTGCTTCATCAAGCCAATACAATGCATTAGCCAGTGCTGATTGGCCAGAGTACGGAATTCGGCCAATCAGCGCTGGCTCTGCTGGAGGAGGCGGAGTCTAAGGTCGGACCTGAATGGAGACTGGTGTGGAGCGATCTTAGACTCCGCCTCCTCCAGCAGAGCCAGCGCTGATTGGCCGAATTCCGTACTCTGGCCAATCAGCACTGGCTAATGCATTGTATTGGCGTGATGAAGCAGTGCTGAATGTGTGTGCTTAGCACACACATTCAGCTCTACTTCATCGGGCTAATAGAATGCATTGGCCAATCAGCGCTGGCCAATGCATTCTATTAGCGTGAACTGAGTTTGCACAGGGGTTCTAGTGCACCCTCGGCTCTGCTACATCAGATTGCTACATCTGATGTAGCAGTGCCGAGTGTGCATCAGATGTGTAGTTGAGCAAAACTGACTCAGCACTGCTAAGTCTCTGCATTCGCATAGGAATGCATTGGCCAGCCTTCGGCCAATCAGCGCTGGCTCTGCCGGAGGAGGCGGAGTCTAAGGTCGGACCTGAATGGAGACTGGTGTGGAGCGATCTTAGACTCCGCCTCCTCCAGCAGAGCCAGCGCTGATTGGTCGAGTTCCGTACTCTGGCCAATCAGCGCTGGCCAATGCATTCTATTAGCCCGATGAAGTAGAGCTGAATGTGTGTGCTTAGCACACACATTCAGCTCTACTTCATCAGGCTAATAGAATACATTGGCCAATCAGCGCTGGCCAATGCATTCTATTAGCTTGATGAAGCAGAGTGTGCACAAGGGTTCAAGCGCACCCTCGGCTCTGATGTAGCAGAGCTGAGGGTGCACAAGGGTTCAAGTGCACCCTCGGCTCTCCTACATCAGAGCCGAGGGTGCGCTTGAACCCTTGTGCAGCCTCGGCTCTGCTACATCAGAGCCGAGGGTGCGCTTGAACCCTTGTGCACACTCTGCTTCATCAAGCTAATAGAATGCATTGGCCAGCACTGATTGGCCAGAGTACGGAATTCGGCCAATCAGCGCTGGCCAATGCATCCCTATGGGAAAAAGTTTATCTCACAAAAATCACAATTACACACCCGATAGAGCCCCAAAAAGTTATTTTTAATAACATTCCCCCCTAAATAAAGGTTATCCCTAGCTATCCCTGCCTGTACAGCTATCCCTGTCTCATAGTCACAAAGTTCACATTCTCATATGACCCGGATTTGAAATCCACTATTCGTCTAAAATGGAGGTCACCTGATTTCGGCAGCCAATGACTTTTTCCAATTTTTTTCAATGCCCCCAGTGTCGTAGTTCCTGTCCCACCTCCCCTGCGCTGTTATTGGTGCAAAAAAGGCGCCAGGGAAGGTGGGAGGGGAATCGAATTTTGGCGCACTTTACCACGTGGTGTTCGATTCGATTCGAACATGGCGAACACCCTGATATCCGATCGAACATGTGTTCGATAGAACACTGTTCGCTCATCTCTAATCCCATACCTTATACACAGTACGAAAACCTTACCCACGCCTGTATATACCCACTTCTACAATCACCGCAGACGAAGTCGCGGGTACCAGCTAGTGTGTATATATATGTATATATATATATATATATATATATATATATATATATATATATATATATATATACACACACACACACACACACACACACACACACTGTATATATTTATTTAATAAATTATATTTGTCACACACATTAAAATCTAAAAAAAACACAATACAAGTGTTTTTACAGCTCACACAATACCTTGTACGTTACTCAATTAAAAGTTTCTATTTTAGTACATATTGAAAAAGATTCCTCTTTAAAGAATAAGTGACAACCATTTCCAAAAACTTCAATCTTTCTTGATGATTTCATATTCATGGGCTGGCAAATAGCCAAGAAAATAATCTCTTTTCCCGAGCTTTAACTACTCATCTTCTGTATATTTCTTACAAATCTGTGGCTCTTCAGACTATCGGTGAGACAAACAAACAATTTTACCTTTTCCGAAAACTCCAGCACTGGGGGCTTTTGTCGTCGGATTTCTCGCCTTTTATTGCAGAAGCAATTTTATTTGTGTCACGGTGAAGGACAAAGATAAGCCAACTGTTTAGATTCTTCCCCTTTATGTTGCGGCTTTGATCACTAACAATGCTGCGTGAACAGTCAACAGAAGGCTGACATTTCATAAAATATGCAGTGATAAAAACTAATACTGCAGCATCTGGGAACAATATATAAAATGCAGAAACACACCTAATAACTGATCTTAAATTACAAGTTACGAAAATCCATAAAGCCAGATTACAACTTGTGGGGTTTTTGTTTTTTTGTCATATAACGACAAAGTTTTCCAGGAACGTAAGGACAAGGCATTACTTTTCATTTTTAAGAAACATCTCCTAATTAGAGAAGGTTTTGTTTTCTACGCCATTTACAAGTGTCTTGTTTTTGTTTTGTTTTTTTTTGTTTTTTTTTTACGGTACACTACTAATTTCCATTACAAAAACCAAACTAAAACCGAAGAAAATAATACGATTAAAGGACTAAGGCAGAAAACAAAATATAAGTGGAATTTTTTTGACGGATATCAAAAACCAGCAGCAGCTGCGTGTCTCGGAATGGAAGAACTAGCTGCCATCTTTTTGTAGATGGTATAAAGTGTGGCTTTAGATCAGCCAGAAGGCAGACACAGGTGTTCTTACGGGAGTTGAAGATATCAAGGAGTAGAAACCATAGAGAATGGATGATGGAATATTTGGAATGGATGTTAGCATTCATGATACAATAAAGCTGTCTGCTGTCCTTATGAACTAGTGGCTAAAGGTCCCAAATGTTCTTCCTTACTTACCTTTTGTTTTACCGCTTTGTTTTTCGTTTTTTTTTTTTTTTTTTTAATAAAAAAAACCCTTCAGCATATGCACCTTATTTCCAGTACACACACACTGAAACCAATGCCTACTGTCCTGCTACATTTTAGAACTGTACACTGGGAGCTTTGTTTGCACACTAAAACTTTTCTCTACCATAGCACGTCCTTATGCACTTAATAGGTTTCTGTTAAAGTGTATGTGCATTACGGTGAACGTTTTTTTTTAATGTGCCAGCACATAAAAAACAAAAACAACATAGTCATGATTGAAAAAAAATGTCCTACAATTTTATGCATTTAGCCCCCATATAAACCTGTGAACAATAACAGTTTGTGTAGCTGCTGCTTTAAGGTTATACAATAGGCTACAAACAAATCCAGTGTATAGTCCGATCTGGCCGTCATGTGATGCTCCCATGTTCCTAAACTACTCTTGATCATGGTAAAAAGGTAAACATTGGTGATAGCAATACATTCGATGTAGACTTGAGAGGCGTTGGTTTTTTAGTGGAGCTTATTATTTGTATCAATTCATCAAGTCACATCTGTCAACAAGAGGAAAGCCTTTCTCCAGTTGAAAGTGACGTGGACTGGGCAGTTATCATGCTATATTTCAGTAATTTGCACTGGGCATATTTGAGGGCAGGAGGCTTAAAGGGGTTGTCCCATCTCAAGGATCCTATCTATACTGCTAGCTTATGTGGATTTAAGACTTTTCCTAAATACATTGCTTAAGCAAAACTGCTTTCTTTGGCCACTATCTGAGATTATTCACATCATTGTTTACACTGCGTTTCCATAACCACAGACCTGGGATGATCTTATCTCTCCACCCAGGACAAGTGATATAGCTCCCTGCTCTCAGGGAGGGGAGGGGGGAGATGAGTGCTCGGTGCTTGTATTTCTGAGCCGTTTATCTCTGCTCTTCTAGTTATCATTCGGCTGATTGAATTTTACTGATAAGGGCTGAGACAGGGAGTCCATTAAGCACAGACCTAAAAGTGAGTATATTGCAAGCTGACTCGTGGTCCTGTAGCATGTAAGTTTGGAATTCTCATCACCTAACAAATCCAGCTCTGCTACGTCAGCTTCATATTGTGCATCTTCCAGTGATAATGTGCTAATTTATTTACAACCATCCCTCATTACTGACTACAAACATGTACTGCTATGAAGAGAGCTGGCAGAGCTGGCTTTGTCTGGGAGACAGAAAGTGAAACCCCGCCCACCAATTTACAGAGAAAACCAGGAAGTGAACAGAGCACACAGCCTGCAAAGTGGTGAACAGGCGAGTTGGGAATACCCCTTTGAGATTAAGGAGAAAAATGGGGGCCCGAAAATAGTAATGATTGACTGAAAAGTTGCTGGGTGAAACAATCCATTTTCAACTGTCATTTTCCATCCACATATCACTTTTTTTTAAATCTATTTCACGGCTGTCTGACAGTGTTTAACGTTCAATTGTCATCAGTTTTAAGGATGAGCTTCATTGGTCTTTTGTCTTTTCTTTTTTACTTGACCCACTGATGATCTTCTAATGGCCGTCATTCCGATGCAAATGTGTTCCAATGGACATTAAAAACTGACCCATTGACTAGTATTGGGTCCATCAGGCCATGATAACCGTTAAAAATAAGACCGGTCACTGTTTTCTAAAAAAGCAAACAAAAAAAATGGACATGTAAAAGTTTAAAATATAAAAATTCAAAACACATATATTCCTACCGAACAACAAACAAAAAAAAAAAAAACCACTATAAAAATTTGGTAAATGTCATACAAAGAAAAAGAAATTCCACCCCAGCCTGAATTTTGTATAATTTGTCCCACAAAACAGAACCTCCAAAAGAAAAAATTATGGCTTTAGAAATCTCAGAGAAAGCAGAAACAGGAAATCGCTTTGTCCTCAAGGGGTTAAGGCTAAAACTTATGGAGATAATATAAGCTTATAAGTAGTCAATTGTGTTGCTAAAAAGAGATGGGGCAATAAGAGAACGATATATGCAGTGCTATATATGATCACTTCCCCAGTAACTGGGGCCGCCCTATACTTTCAGAAGAATGGATATCAACTCATTGGACTGTGCAATCCTTAGGATTAGTATCCTAGAAGAAGGCATGCAGGTCAAAGAAACATAATATAATACATCTCTTAAAAACCCTATTTTTGTTCCTTGCACTTGACAGTGCTCTGTATGAATACATATGTACACACATAGTAGCACTATTGAAACAGGATCTGTTATTTGGCTCCCTGACAGGCGAGAACATCAACCTCCCGCACTCCTCACTTTCTATTACTTCCTTTTCCTCACGCGTGTGAGGCATAACACAGAAGAGTATCAAGTGTTAAAAGCCATATGTAGTGTTTGATGAACCCTGGAGAAGGAAGGAGCACAGAACAAGAGCGATGCATGTGGGAGGTAATTGTCCTCCTGCTTATAATTAGCATTAGAATTTTAGGGATTTTGCCGCCTAATACCCTCCCACTGCCTGTTATCCTTACCATGGTTACTGCCACTTATTAGACAGAAATATTGTATGAACACCATGTAATTGTTTCTTTGCACGGTCTTGTAATAAAATAAACATTAATAGGAACTCTGGCGTTTCCGTTTGGACAGGATCCACATTAAGTAACAAATCTGCGATGACGGTATAATTGCAATATTTATATCTAATAACAGACACGGATCTTCATCTGGAAATAAAGGCTCATTTTTATCTTTTCATACTTACTAGGGAAAGTTATTTTAAGGCACAGTAAAACAATTGGAGAAATCTAAAATTCAGACACCCCTTAACTACTGGAAGGCTTCATGTGTGCACTGAATCTGGAGCAAAAAGTGCACGCAGTCAAAATAAAAAGTAAGGGTCGGTTCACAACAGCGTTTGGATTCCGTCCAGAAGGATTCCGCCTGAGGACCCCCCCGGACGGAATACAATCGCAACTGCATGTGCTGAACAGTTAAAGCACACTGACCCCATAGACTATAATGGGGTCCGTGTGCTTGGAGGCAGTGCTCGGCAAGCATACGGACCCCATTATAGTCTATGGGGTCCGTGTGCTTAACTGCACAGCGCTTGCATGTGCGTTGGTATTCCGTTCAGGTGTGTGTGTGTGGGGGGGGGGGGGGGGGGGGGGGGGTCCTCATGCGGACTCCTTCCGAACAGAATACAAATGCTATTGAGAACCGGCCCTCTGGAGGTGGAAAGAAACCCATTAAAGGGCGTCTGTCATCTGAACCTAGCCCCACAGATAGGCTCTGAATCGGCAGCTCAGTTGCTGAAATATGAGTTTCTTGTCAATATGCAAATTAGCGCCTTGGCGCAACAAAGGCATTGTCATTCCTCTAAGCACCAACTCCCTCATTGTGCCAAAGAGCTCATTTGCATATGGACAAAATGGCAATATCTTGACCACAGAGGCAGCAATTCACAAGAGAAAAACACAGTTTGATTCAAGTGATCCTAACCTATCTGCAGAGATGGGGTGATATATTGGGTTCTGGTGACAGACTCTCTTTAAAGAAGACCTTTCACCACCTCCACCAGTTCTAGATATTAATAAAAATAGGTGCCACTCCACTGATTGTAGCACACTTGGAATATTTTCTCTAGCCCCCACCATTCCCAAGCAACAAGCACAGTTAGTTTTGGTGACTGATGTGCTATTAAGCTCTGTAATGTCAGAAGGGTTGTGTCAGGCAGGGGGCGTGATTCGGAGCTCCAGTCAGAGGCAGCCAGCGTCAGGGCACAGAATCACAATGGATTGATTGCTCAAGAACAGTGAGCACTAGAAAAAGAGGTGTTTGGGTGGAGGGAAAATGAATGATCTTTAAAGGGAGTCAGTCAGGAGGAAAAATCTGTATCAAACTAATGATAGTACCTTGTAGGACTGACTCTACTCTTTCCAAAGATGCCTTTCTTATTCTGCATTGCAGCTCCATTATCATGAAAACCAATAATTTATTCTTCTACAAATTAGCCGAAACAACTTTGGCGGAATTTCTTCTCCTGCCAGGACTCTGATCTCTGCTCTGGATAGTTGCCCTCTTATTGCCTCAGTGACATCTTCCACTTTGTCACATTTTGTCTACAGTTATCTAGAGTGAAGAGTGAAGCCCTTGCAAGAGAAGAAACACCCCTAAAGCTCTTTTCATCTAATTTGCAAAAGAATAAAATTCTGATTTTCATGAAAATGGAGCTGCAATGCACAATAGGAAAGACATCTTTGGAAAGTGTAGCAGCAGCTCTACAAGGTACTGGCATTAGTTTGATACCAATTTTTCAGCTGAAAGACTCCCTTTAAAGATCATTCATAGTCCCATCACCCAAACACCTTTAGGTCCTTGCAAAGGTTAGCAATCTCCAAAAGAGTTATGAATTAGCCTTCACTTTTTTTTTTATCTGTACAGATACTATTTAGTCTACTTGTAATGTTTGTATCAAAAATATTTGCGTTCTGTAATGGTGCCAATGATTGGAGGGGGATAAGACAATAACACTGTGTTGCAGCAATACACAAGGATGAAACACTGATACAAATTAATATTTTAATGTGTTTCCTTTTGCTTTTAGCAAGTGGTCTAGAGACGTAAAGGAGACATCTCCAATGTAAAACGAGGGTTTATGATGGAGGGGAGATGAGAGGCTTGAAGTCACACGTAGGCACACACATATACAGGGTTACATCAGTCAGACAACTCACTGTGCTACTCCCCGACTGTGAACGCTTGCAGGGCATGTATCCAGCAGAACTTTCTCTTGTATGTTTGGTCAGTAAAGGAATTGAGGTTAATGGTTAATATTTAATGTCACCTGCAGCCAGTGACTGCTTCTTCTAATGTAAGTGACAGATAAACAGAAAAACACTCCCTGGATGATACACAAAGCACCACACACCATAAGTGCATTTTTATTTTTAAACCAACTCAATTTCTCAAATGGATAACCAATGTTCCTACTAATTTACATTAGAAATTGAGTGAGGCATGAAAATCGTTCTGATGCACGGCAAAAACATCGCCGCTGCAGAAATCCTACAATGACGGGTTATGGCAAAACAACATTCAAAATCATATATTAATGTAACACATAGATCTCCCACTATGTAAATGACAATAGCGCTGGAGACAGACGCCTCCATTATAATGGTTCTGGGTGATAATAGTCAAGACGCAGAAAGGTTAAAGGGCTATTCTTATCTTAGGAATATATCCACAGTATATGCCATAAATATCTCACTTTTTCTCAGTGTTCACAGCCCTCTCCAGTGAAGTCTATGGAAGCTACTAGAAGAGTTGCTTATAGTGTATGGAGAGTGTGAGGGCACCACACTCTATTCTTACAATAGGAGGGGGCCACAGAGGTGCACAACAACAGGAATATATGGTAAACTACCCCATGAACTGCACCCCTTACTACAGAGATAGTTGTAACGGTGTTGAACTCAGGTAGTGCAATATCTAATCACAGAAAATAATCATTGGAAAAAAAAAATAATAATTCTATTACTTTTCATTGGTTTTTACATCTATATGTGTAAACTGGACTAGTGGGTAATCTATACTAATGCAACCAACTGGGACTAGTTCTATGGAAGTGAGGCTGTCTAATCAAAATCCTGTTAAAGCTAACATACTATTATTTATACTACTAATTATACAATGCCAATAATGATATGAAATTAAAAATAATTATTCATTTTACTTTCTAGCCAGAGTCAGTCAGTAACTTTCTTTTTTTCAAAACCCCCAATAACTGAACTAACTCTGACTCTACTCCTTGTGGGCGTCATGTGTCCTGTGAAGAAAGCATACACCCATCACAGGTTGGAGTGGCATATGTGCAGTGTAAGCCAAAAGATGTAGTCAGGTGCTTTGTTTAGAAACAATAGACAATCAACAAACCCCATTATAGTCGAAGAGGTCCATCAGGTTCCATATGTGTCCGCTATTTTAGCGGTCCACTGATGTATCAGAACAATGGACACCCCGGCACAGGTACAAACCTAGCAGAACTGGTCCAACATGAAGGGGGTACATGTGCCCATGGGTCTTGCAAGTGGGTGACATATATGCAGAAATAGGAAGAAAATAACATTACTTTTTGTAATTTTGTTGAAATTCAATAGAGGAGGGGGGTCTTGCACAGGATCTCCACACTGTGCTTTTGCTCCTGTTATTAGCTATCATTATACGATTTGAGAGAAATAATTTCACGATCAACGGTAGGATGATGGTACTGAAAAGGTTAACACATCCTAATTAGTAAAGCAATAAATGATGACTGTGCACATAATGTTAACAGCCAAAGCCATCAAAATATTAATAGAGAGCCAAGTGATGAGCTACAAAGTAACCTTAACACACAGAGCAAGTGACCACTCAATAAGAAAAGTGCAAGTTCCTCTCTGGAAGGAAAGGCTATCCAAATGGACTTTGATTAACCTATAAAATAGACACTTCTAAAGTCATAAAAATCCTCTGTATAAAATGTATGCAAAAAGGTGTCTGTGGGTCTATCCATCATCCCATCTATAATAAGACCACAATGTCACTGGGCTATTTAGAGGTCTACCCTCATAAAACAAACTTGGCATTGCAAAAATCACAAAATAATCAGTGCCCTTACAGGACCCCTATAGTCACCCACTAATAACACACACACACACATGTACCAAAGTATATTGGAACAGTCTAGAAACAGTTCAGTATTCTAACTGAAAAGATGCATAAATATATCCAGGCATTAGATTTTATATCAAATGCTGGCATAGGGCTCAGGTATTATGACCTAAATCACGATCGCTATTAATCAGGTATTTTATCTAAATTACGATTAATGGTTTAATGATTAAACAGATATTTACGGCATGCCCTGTTACAATATGAGTACGTGTCGGGTCAACAAACAGCCAAAACTATCTCTTCAGACCCCAGGATATAATATGCTGAGGCTTAGGGAAGGTGATCAGTCATAAACCATGATCAATAACAGTGTTACTCACCTCTCCTGGACTCAGTGATCTCTTCAACTCATGCAGTGTTGTGTCGCTTATGCGTCACAATACCACATGATCAACTGAGGCCCAATCACTGGCCTCATCGGTCCCTGACATTAGTTAGAAAAGCCGAACATAGCAGGGGATTGCACCAGAGCCCAGGAGAGGCGAGTAACACTGTTTTGTTTTTTTTGTTTGTTCACTTACCCAGGGCCTCAATTTATTTACTGTGGGGTCTGCAGGCAGTATCTTGAAAATACTATAAGTGAACTGAAATAACCAACATGAACAAAATTACGTTGGTTATCCAGGCTGATGTTTGTTTTTGGTTATTATTTTTTTTTTTTAAATTAAATTCAAAGACAATTCAAAGTCCCCTGTGCTTGTCAGTATATCCTTTAAAAGAATAATATTTTGCATAAGATAAAAATGCTTTCATCTCAATTCGACAGCTTCCCTCCTGCCTGATAATCTCCTCAATTCACTGCTCAGCAAAAGGTTTACTGAAAAAGGGCTGCATTTGATAGAAGTCTACAGAGAAAGATGTGGAAAGAAGAAAGAGGAGCCAAGTTAGACTAGGTTCACACTGCTGTCATTTAAGTCCACTTTTCTGATTTGTGAAAGGATCAGAGCAATAAACTGAAGTGCTGAAATAATTGATACATATGGAACACCTTCCATTTGTATTTGTCTCCATTTACTGCAATGTTAAAAGTAAGACAGAAGCCTTCTTTCGATTTATTTACTTTTCAGACAGAGGAAGGTTCTGCAGACATATCTTTATCTCCTGTCTGAAAAGTAAACAAACAAGACGGAATAAAGCTTCTGTAGTGTTTGTAACATTACAGTGAATGGAGACGGATACAGATGGAGGGTGTTCCACCTGCATCAGTTATTCTGTTGGCATTTTAGTTTCTTGCTCTGATCCCATGACAGATCAGAACAATGGAGGGAATTCATCATTTCCAGAGATTATATTAAGGCACACGACTTGTGCCAGGTGTGCACCAGAAGTTCTGATTCACGCATCGCCTGCCACATTTCGCAAGTGTGTCTACACAATGTTCTCCTCCTGAACAGCATCTCTGCTATTGTACATGTATGGACTGTATCGGACGAATCCGATTATTTTCCTGTAAAGGAGATTCACAAAGATGTGGTGACTGACCCATGACATTGTATATTATTATGTATTTATTATGAAGATTCTAATGAGTTTTGCACTTATCGGGTCTTTCATGGATGGGACCAGGTGCAACAGAAGGGAACACACAGCAGCATGAAACAGAAACAAGGTCAACCATTGCAATTACTAGGAGAGAGAGCACGACAATTGGTGCAGACTTATCTCCTACTCTCTCCTTAGACTTCTATGTAATCTGATCTGTCTAGAAGCTCTAGCCTGTCTTCAAAGAAAAGGGATCTGGGCAGTGAATTGTGCAGTTTAGCAGCCAGGGCCAAGGGCCGATTAGAAGATATAGAAGCATTTTTTTTTTTTATAAGCTACATTAAAAAATCCATATTAAAAAAATATGTATCTTCTCTAATGATTTCTGAAAAAGCAACAGGTACTTTAAATGAAAAGTGAGCGATAGCAATACAGAAGAAAAGTGAGCAATAGCAATACAAAATTATGTGAATCGCTTTTTATGCAATTTTATTTATCTTTATTGAGCCTCTCATATTATTCTTTAAGAAGAACCTAACTAATACTGCAGAAGACCAATGCTACAATGGCTACCATGGTGCCAAACCATCTTTACAGGGGTTTTCTGTGCAGCTTCCTGTGTAGCTGCTACACTAGTTCCCTCTCACTAAGCCCGCCCTCCTCTCTCACTCCGTTACAAAACCCTCCCTGTCTCACTAAGCCTAACCCCTCTCAGTGGCGTAACTAGGAATGGTGGGGCCCCGTGGCGAACTTTTGACATGCCCCCACCCCCACCGACGCCAAAGACCTTGACCAACCGACCCCTACCAACACCCCACACATTTCTGCAAACACTATAATGCCCCATAGTGGCCTCTGCACACAGTATTATACCCCATAGTGGTCCCTGCACACATTATTATGCCCCATAGTGGCCCCTGCACACAGTATTATGCCCCATAGTGGCCCCTGCACACAGTATTATGCCCTATAGTGGTCCGTACACACAGTATTATGCCCCATAGTGGCCCCTGCACACAGTATTATGCCCTATAGTGGTCCGTACACACAGTATTATGCCCCATAGTGGTCCCTGCACACAGTATTATGCCCCATAGTGGCCCCTGCACACAGTATTATGCCCCATAGAGGCCCCTGCACACAGTATTATGCCCCATAGTGGCCCCTGCACACAGTATTATGCCCTATAGTGGTCCGTACACACAGTATTATGCCCCATAGTGGTCCCTGCACACAGTATTATGACCCATAGTGGCCCCTGCACACAGTAGTATTCCCCATAGTGGACAACCATGAACAATTATTATACTCTGGGGTCTCTTCAGAATACACGGAGCGTAAACTCCGTGTGAAGGGGCCCTAAGACTAGTGACCCCACCCTTTACTAGCCCCTCCAACCCTCACCAGCTAACCTATTCTGCCCACTTGTAGAAGAAAGGAAGAGGGGAGGAGCCGTTCCCTGGACACAGGAAGGTTTGGTAAGTACTGATGGGGATAGGGGAGGGAGAAAAGTAATGTTGATGTTCCGTTTCAGAAGCGGTGAAACAGAACATCATCGGATTATCAAAAAAAAGTCCCTGAGGTGGTCAAATGACCGTTCCAGGGATATGGGTTATTATAGATTAAAAAAAAAATAAAAAAATTAAGTAAATTAGAAGTTAGGTGGGGGAGGGAGTTTACTTTAGGGGTTAATTCTCAGTTTATCCGGGACAACCCTTTTAAACTGATGGGGTGAGTCATGTTTGACACTCTAATGCTACGGTTACACTGTATACAACTGTATACCTATGCAAGCAATGTATAACTTGAATATAAGCCTCCATTACAAAACATTACAGCACACAATATGCCAATAATTAACCATTTGTTTGCATATGCCTTTGTATTGAATAGTGATTATTGCATACCTGTAAACTTTAAAACATACACAAACACATACCTTCCTAACATACCATAAGGCAAATAGATACTTTTTGTCAAATATCAAATCAGTGGGGGTCCTATAGATATGCGTGGTATATATCCTAGGAGTATTTCCAGGGCATATATAGAAACACTATGCAAGCACAAAAGCACAACCTTATTGCCATATAATCCACATCGGTGTAAAAAATGAGATAGAGAAGTTTTAAAAATATGAACATTTGCCTTGTTTTTGTAAAAATGACTAGTAATGAAGTTTTTATGATCACTTAATGTTTGCAGAGTTTTCAAGTTTTATTAGTATTTCTCACAGCCCAGAATTGATGGATAGGAGATTAATAGCATAGATAAATAATAGATTTTTTTGAAGCATGGTTTATCTATATCTCTAGTACTTTTCTTACACTATTACAGGAAACTTTCTGCATATGGCAAAGCTTTTATTCCCCAGAGCTACAGTGAAATAAGCGATATCTCACTTGAGGTACAATAATATCTCTTCAGGTTATGTTAGTCTATCATCATCAAAGCAAAATTTATTTTCAGTGTTTTGATGTATCAGATGCACAGAACCATGAGGTACCACCTGTTTTCCGACTAAAATCCATAGGCTGAAATTTCTTAACTGGGTATGCAACATATGTAACCTTAAAGGCAAAGTCTACAACAATTTACAACATTCTACAATAAAAAAAAATAAAATTACGTTAAAATTTTCAGTAACTTTTCAAATGTTTTGTTTTAATCCTAGAAATTTTGAGCTGCATTATGTCTCTTGAAATAGGCATCCAACGCTTAAGTCCAAATTCGGATGGTGTATATATTGTAAGCCAATGGCCGGCAAGATAATGGAGCGGGTTTACATCTCACCCAGACTACTAAGGTGGGTGAGATGAGAAAACTGCAGAAAGAATGATTCTCAGCAGATAACTATTGTCTGCTGAGGGTTATTTCAAAGTTCCGGTTACTGGGCTGGATTTTTAGTAATGGCAGATAGGTTGGTAGTGGGACCTGTCATTCCACCCCCCTCCAGTCCACACTTTGGGGATGTTCCAGCAGCGACTCTGCTGCAGAGAGTCTCCTCGTCAAGGAGGCTTAACAAGTTGCTCCAGCAGCAACACTTTGGCAGAGTTTGGCTGGAGAGCTGACAGAGAGGTCATATTTGTGGAGCTGTGTCCTGTTCTGTTATTCTAGGTGAGGTAACCTATTCTATGTTTAGTTACAGCCTAGCCGGGCAGGTATTTATTTTTTGTATTGTTTCCTTTTGTTGCTGCACTACCTTTTTGAGTAAAAATAAACTCTACCTTTGTTTTTGGACTAAAGAATCTGGACTTTTGAGTCTATGCCACCTCACCTAGCAACCCCAGCCCCTGACAATATATACAATACAATGTACATACACACACACCGTATAAGACAGCATTTTTAAAAACATTAGGGGGGGAGGGGATTTACTAACCTATCTATGCCAGTTTTTTGGTGTAGATAGGCACATCTTTGGTTATGGCTCTTTTTTGCACCAAAGCAAACACAATGTTGGTTCTGTGCTTCACTCACCACTTTCGTTAAAAGTGGGAAGAGCCAGGCGGTGTCTAAGGCATATTGAGACAGAGATGCCCCAGGCAGATAAATTTAGTACTCTGGTCAAAAAAACGGCATGAGTTATTCCTGAAATCAATGCAAGTTCTAGACTAACATAGATCTCAGCTCTGGAGCACAGGAGTGTGCCTGAATTATCGACAGGCTAGAGCCACCTAACATTTCAGTCAAAGTTGGCACTATCAGAAGAACGGTTAAAGACTGGCATACAGAACGTCAGTCTTAAATTTCCTGTAAATTGTCATAAATGTCTGATAGATGTAGGTTCATCCATGGAAACCTATACTTCTAACCAAAACATGAGTCCCTTGCTCTATCCTTCCTGATGAGGAGGAAAATAGAAATAAACAGCCAGGCACTTTGCACTTGCAGAGCAACCCCTTGTTTAAAGATTTTCTCATTTCCCTGTCTCAGAAGTTTTGCTTGCTATCCCTTCTTACTTACTGTATTCCTGCAAGCTGGTGGGAGGTTGCTTTAACTGATTAACAGGACAATATGAAGTATCACAATATAGAGATTATTTATTAGGATTACTAGAAATTTCATATAAATGCAGATCAAATAAAATGCACAGTAAATATAAATTACATTACACAAGTTTATTAGTTACACCTACTATGCTTCTATAGATAACGGACTCAGTGTTATCTTTGTGTGTACATAGAGAGAAAACAGACTGTCAGAACCTTTATCAGCAAACTGCAATTAGCTGAACTTATTGTCCTGCAGGCAGAGCTATACATAACAGTGAGAGCACTCCGCACCCCCAGAGAGCAGTGACTGACATCATTTGTCCTGTCTTATTAAACACGCCATGCTCCATTAAAATAATGTGTAAACAATGTAAGGAAACAAAGCTGCATTGCTAAAGCAATGTATTTAGGAAAACTTGAATTTACATAAGCTAGTAGTAGATATAGGATCCTAGAGATAGGAATAACCCTTTAATTCTCCGCTTGGATGAATGGGACAGCAGCCGCTCTACATTTGTTCTGAAGATAGGTGTGGGTCCAGAACCATATTCACATGAACTTATAATGTATAAGTAACAGTGAAAATACAAAAGGCCAGAGAAAGGATTAAGCAGCTCTAGATATGTCAAGTGGAAGAGGTGTTGGAGCACCGACTCTTCAGACTGCTAACTGAACCACTGCTGCATGTTTCTCTCTGCAGATAGGTTTCTATGCACCGTGAGCAACCTAAAGTTGGAGATCAGTTCTATACTTAAAGCCTAAACATTGCCGATAAATGAGTGAAGAAATACACCACTTTTTCACTTTATAATGGATTGCTGACTTTTTCCTTCTTTTGTATTACCCATCTACAATCAGGCTATTGAAATAAAAATAAAAAAATCAGACTATGACAGAGAATAAATATTTAACTTTTGTGTTATACCATTGCTAGCTAAAATGGACCTATGTAGATCTCTTAAAAATCTAGAAGATACAAGATTCTTGATAATGCTCCAACGCAACAACATTAATTACCCAAAATATTTCCATGCCTCTGAAATTCATTAAAGCCCTCTCCCTGAATTAGGGTCAAACAGTGTCAGCCAATTAATCCAAAAAGAAATGTCCTGTGCCGTACGGAGTTAAGAGAAGCGCAACATACATTGAATTAGTCTAATAGGCAAAGAAATGCTCTTTAAACAATCTACAATTCAACCAGAAAATGAATTCTAAAGGTTCTTATCGGCAATGATATTACTATTTCACTTAACAGCGACATTAAGCATGCTTTTCTGCAGCTTACTACACAGGAACATATCCTGGACATTCATTCAGTGATACAACAGCTGCCCATTGGCATTACAGCATAAATAAGCCACTTAATGACAAAAAATGGTTATAAGATCTAAATCAGGATTAAAGAACCTATGAACGATCTGCTAATCCCTTCTACAATGTTAAAGGATTCTATACTTTCATTAAGGGAAACTTGATTTTCCCATTGCCAGAATTGGCTCAGTCTCAGTCTTTCATCCTGATTGATTGTCAGACAAATCTGCCGACTTCGGTAAGACTGGCCCACTAATATGTATGGAGGCCTCCCAACTCTCTGCCTACCTAAGGATCAGGTAGTTAGATTCATTATGCCCAGTTTTTCCCCTTAGTTGGTAAATAACATGCCATCGGTCTATGGAGTCTGTAGGTTTCCTAAGGTAATCGTTTTTTTATGCGGATTAGGTTTCCGTTCGGGAGAGTCCCCAACCGGACCCCCCCAAATGGAAGCCCATACGCAGATGTGAATCAACCCGATCTTATGTGTATGGTCAGTATCAGGTCACAGGACACAGAATTAAACAGTGCTTGTGGGTCCATATGGTTTCTATTCTGTACACCAAATATGTTGTTTATATTCTTCTGCGCCCACTGGAAGACCAATCAGCTTTCTATCTATCACTAAAAGAGCAAAACGTACTAAGGGTGCGTTCACACAATGTAATGTGGAGCGCGATCTGGCACGTATACACGTGCCGGCAGATGACGCGCTCAAAATGCTCCCATTCATTTCAATGGGTGTTAGGAGCGTATACGCCGCGTTATTGTGCGCCCGTGATTTGGGGCATTTTGAGCGCGTCATCTGCCGGCACGTGTATATGTGCCAGATCGTGCTCCACGTTACATCGTGTGAACGCACCCTAATAAGTATACATTCAATTTCTTGTATATAGTGAGACCATTCCCTGAGTTTACACAAAAACAACTATAACATTTGGTAACTTCATTTATGAACTTATTAATCGCCAATGGTTTTAGTACAATGCAATGTGACAAATACTAGTCAACCAGGGTCGTTTAAACATATTGGTGGGCATAGCCTAAAGGATTCAGGAGTTATCCCTCCCCACATAAGTAGCCCTGACATAATGTCACCCCCATCCCTCAGTGCTCAATCAGAATATTACATACCAAAAATAAATAAAATTATATTGAAGGAGTAATTGAGTCCAGTAGGCGGTCCTAACACCGATTAACAGTCATCTCTGTTGGCATAATCACAGTCAGCACCGCCCACTTGACTACTAATTCTAAGCCTAGCAAGAACAGAGAAATATATGAACAAATGACAGGTTATACTGAATCTTTCCTCCTGCTCTGTAACATGCTGTCCGCAGATTACACAGCATTTTTTGTTGACATGGTCCCTTTAAAGAAAAGAAAAAATTGACTTTGGTACTTTTGTTGTTTATCAGGTATAAGTATATGCATTTCACACATCACACTAAACACATATAAAGGGATAAGAGAAATAATACGGTATGTGTAATAGCCTCCGGCAAGCATTTATCAATTAGCTGTTAGAAATGTGGTGCAAATTAGACACTAAAAATAAGTTTTACACACGCGATTATCTGTTGAACACAGAGATATAGCAGAAAACAGATCCCTATAATACAGGTCTTATGATCTGTACACTACAGTAAGCTTGGTATGATTTCAACTTTTAAATTGGCTTCTATATTTCCTACAGACATGATGTATCCTAAAGAATAAGACATGGCCTAGATGTCTACATCAGCCACATGATGATTCTTGGCAGCTGAGGTTTCCCAATGTAATAACAATTAGGAGCTGCTAGAAGTTGCAGTTGAGTATGTGACAATCACAGAATGCGAGAATATCTCATTATGAAACCTTCTTATAACACGCAATGTAGGGAAAGTATAGACATATAGCCTGGGCTTTGACTGGTAGCCAAGTAGGCTGTCAGAAGTGGCTGCTGCGTGCCGGACAATTTAATGTGAATGTTGGAGGGTGTTTTTTTGACTTGCATAAGAATCCAGCTGAAATTCTGAACAATATCATCATAAAATCACTTTGTATTGAGCAGTATAAAAGGATATCTTCTTACAAATGTATGCCGCTAGTGGAAAAAAAGAATCAACATGACCTTTCTTGAGACGGATTCCGCCTCAGGAGGTCAATAGAAGTGAATGGGAGGCGGAAACCGTGTCGTGGTATTTGCCAAAAACCGCAACCAAAAAAAACGCAACGTGGTTTTTTAAGGTTCATTCACTGACCGGGATGGGAAAACTGCCTGGCGTTTTCTGAAGCGGTTTTTACCAAAAACCGCTCCAAAAAATGTCTTAAGGTCCAAAAACCGCTTCCTAATTAGGAAGTGGGGTTTTTTTCCGGACCAGATTACACCACACATAATTCATGTCTGAACTTAGCCTAAGGGCTAGTTCACACGTAAAAACCTCCTGGCTTATTTTGGTCCTGAAAAAAAAACGCTTCCTAATTAGGAAGCTTTTTTTTGACATTGCCAAGCTTTTTTTGGAGCTTTTTTTTGTAAAAACCGCTTCCAAAAAAAGCCAGGCTGTTTTCCCCTCCTATATGAGTGAATGGGCTGAAAAAACCGCTAGCGTTTTTTTCCGCGCGTTTTTTTGCAAAAAACCGCGTCGCTTATTTTTGCAAAAAACGGCGCGGGAAAAAAAACGCGCGGTTTTTGCCACCCATTCACTTCTATTGCTTTCTTCAGGCGGAAAACGCCTGAAGAAAGGTCATGTCGCTTCTTTTTTCTGCTAGCTGAAAAATAACTAGCAGAAAAAAAAAGCTAGTGGAAAAAAAAAGCTAGCGGAAAAAAAAAGCTAGCTGTTCACATAGGGCTCCATTGTAAAGGGGCTGATTTTGAAGCGAAATCCGCTGTCAAAAAACTCCCCTTTGCCCACGTGTGAACTAGCCCTTAGGTTCACACAGAGTTTTTTGGTCAGGATTTTGATCACGAAATATCCGCTTCGAAAATTTGTGTGGCGGTTTTTGGGACTTTTTTGAATGTGGCCATGCAATATCTTCTTAAAAACGCCTCATGGTTATTGAGGCGGTTTTTGTCAATTCCGTGTCAAAGCAAGGTAGATTTTCCACCTCCCATTGACTTGCATTGATTTATTCAGGCAGAATCTACCTGAAGAATGGACATATGGCTTCTCTTTTCCGCTAGCAGAAAATACCACTAGCGGAAAAATATTACACGCAAATTACATAGGACTGAATGGTGAGGCGATTTTGAGGTGGATTCCGCCTCAAAATCCTGACCAAAAAACTCCATGTGAACTCAGACGTTGGGACCCTATTGTGGAAAATGTAGGTCAATTTATGCATGAAAAAAAAAAAAAGAAGGAAACTGAAGACCGGATCTGCGGTGTCTGTATCATGAACTTGATTCTCAAATACAAGTGACACGGGAGCAAGAAGGAAATAAGAAGTCTTCTGGGCAAGGTTTGGAAAAACATGAAGGGGGGAGAATTGACATTAAATTTACGTGACTCAAGTTTGTATTTTTAAATTTATTTATTTTTGTTACACAGCATACGGATAGGATTTAGATGCTATTTTTGCTAACATAGCAAATATTAGGCAATTACTTACTGTACCTTACTAATTCTCTATGTCTCTAGTAGTCAGACTGTTTTCGTAGGTTTACCAGCAGTAGTGATATGCCATCTATCCATGTGACATGAATGACTGGCCACAGCGGTGTTGTGCCATACTTGCCAGCATGAATGCTGTGGGTAGCCAGAACATCACTGCCACAGGAAAACCAACAAGCAGGCACTGCTGGTGTGCTAGGGAATAATAGGGAGAGTAAATGGCTCATTTTATTTGATAGGATCTTTAAGGTTAAGAAGATGATATGAAGTAATACTCACCTCCCCAATGTGCCTATACCAGTGTTTGTCGGGTCCCTGCTGATTTCTGTATAGCCAGCTCTAGCACTGATCAGTGAACACTGCACTGGTGATCTTAGTGGCATTGAGAAGTCACCACTACAGTCATTGAGTGGCCACAGTGGTTACATGTTGTGTCATGGCTGGAGTAAAAAGAAGAGACCAGCTGGGGACCAGGGAAGCGATAACACAGGAGCAGCAGGAGAATGGCAATATATTAATGCTTCTGCTATTTTACAGAATTGTAATAGGCGTCTAAACAAACCCTTCAAATGTGAACTGATCTACATAATACCTTTGATCTTCCCTATCAGAGTGACTGTAGTTTCGAGGCTCCTCTGAGAGCTCCATTTGCCTTCACATGTAATTACTAAGCCCTGAAAGCTCTGCTGACACCTGTGAGCCTCCACTTGTTACCCTGCTAGCATCTGAGCTCTATCCAGTGATTGTAAAAAGTCCCCACTTATTGCTCATCTTCTAACCCAGTTTACAATGATGATTGCTCCGCTAGAGGCTCTTAGATTTGCTAACTACTACAGTCTGCTTACCCAGGTAATTGTTCTCCTGGCTGCTCGGGGTCTCCATTGATTGCTCTGCTAGCACTCCACGTTCCCCCGTGCTTTCCCTCCTCGTAGCTGTGGGCCATCTTTGACTGCTAAGTTACCAGATCTAAGCCTCCTTTGATTCATTCCATATCCTCTGACTGCACTGATCATAGTGCTCTGGGTCTTCCAATTGTCAGTAAAACTATAGCTGTTGCAGAGTCCTTTTCTTTCCAGTTCCTCCTCTTCCTTTTGTATGAGAATAGTTGTTGAGGGACTACAATGAAGATATAAACTGTAGTACGAACCTCCTGTAGGAATTATTTTGTTGCAGTTTTTTCAGACGCCATGCTAGAACACTTTTCTGACACACCACTACCATTGACCTTAGCATGGGCCGGATGTTTCAGAAGAAAGTTTGCAAAAATTTATCACAAAAAACACCACAGACATACTAAAAGCTTGTGAAGCACACATGCTTCATTCTGGTCCCACTACTCGGACCCCCAGTGATCTACAATTAATCCCTTATCCAGTGTACAGGAGACAGGATTATAAAACTTGGCGAACACCTTTAATAATCAAATATCAATGAACAATCTGTCAACCAGTAAATTGACATTGCAAAACTAGTAATCAAATGGAACCGTTCCTATCAGGTATCTCTGCAGGGAGTCACTTTGTCGTCTGGCACCTTCTACACTAGCTGGTGTAGATCTTTGACTGATGGGGACTCATTCCTGCGGTAATGCACCCCTGAATTCCCCCCCTTAATTTCTTCTCCCCTTGCCTCCTTTTTCCTCCTTCTCCTTTCTCTCCTAAGGGCAGACTCACACCAGCGCCCGATCTCCGTTTTGCAGGTTTCCGTTTCCTGCCCAAGAAATTGAACAGGAGAGGGAAACCTGCAGTCACTTTCAAACCCATTCATCTGAATGGGTTTGAATAGCGTCCGGCCATGAGCACCTGTGAGCGTTTTGTGCGCTCCGCAGCGAAACGGTGTTGTTTTTGTTTTTTTTAACTGAACACAAAGTCGGACATGCAGGACTATGTTTTATTTGTTCACCACTGCCTTCTTTATGAAATATAAAATAGGTTTTATGCAAAAAAATTGCACTGACCTGCCCTCCAGCAGACGTTATATGGACCATAACCTTAAGAGGCACACATTTCCCCCAGGTTTCCACACTGCACAGCGCCGAGAGCGGATTTGGGAGAGATTAAGTAAAGACGGGAAATGCATTCTCAAGTTTCATTCAATTACAATTATTGATCAAAGTAATTTTTTATTTTTTTATGATTGACAGATTAAGTCTAATTTACCTTAAATTGATCACAATTCTAAAGGCAACTGTATAATATGCATGAGATATATAATGGCGTGGTATCTAACAGTGGAATAAAAGCTTTCTAAATTGCATATATTTTTACAATTCCCCTTTCCTAGAAAAATAAACAGAGCGAGGTGTGAACTTACAGCTTTACATTATTCTGAAAAGTACATAGAACATTCAATATTAATGGCAATCCACATACTCAATGAAGGGATAAAAGAAAAATTACTCAGACACCTTCAACTTGTGAACACATGTTCCTTTTTTCAGTCCATTTAAATTAGTTCTACAAATGTCAACTTCAGACCGTTACATAAAGTCACAAAAAAATAAGTTAGATAACATCCTAATTACTGTAAAAATATGTGCGATATGCATTGCCATTCCACACGCAACGCAACAGCCCTGCTTACCTTTACCGATGAGACAAATAGGCGATATTCTCAAAGCAAATAATACAACAAGAATCTCCTCTATCAACATGACAAATCAGGAAGAACTGAAAGTCTCAGGTCGTGGTGACACTGGAATGCTAGAGGTAAATAGGGACTGAATTATTCATCTATTATTTCTTATATAATAGGATCATGCAGTTTGCTGGCATTTAAAATGAGTGTCATATACTGTATGTATAAGCGAGAGAGTACTGTATGTAAAGTTTCTTCTTTCTGCCTAGTTCTTATTAGTCCTTTATACTGTACTTATTGTTCACTTTCTACATGCAGTACTTCAATGTGGTTTTCCCATAGACATATTTTCCTAGAATTGAATGTAAAAAACTGCAGTGAAAGATGTTTTGTCTACTATATAAATTTCTGCTTTATAATTTTTTTATTTTTTTTTTTAAAGAAAACTTGTTGCTACGCCTTGACATGTCCACTTTAAAGGGATATTGTCACTCCTTCGGGAGAGACCACCATATAGGTCTGTGGAGACTTATTAAGCCTTTAGCACTCCACTTTGCAAGGGACCATGGGAAGAATATGCTAATCTGTCTTCCATGATGTAATTAGGAAGTCAGGTACCTCAGTGTTGCAAACCAATAGAGGGCGCTCACTGGAATGTGCAAGCCTGTCTTCCCTGATGTAATTAGGAAGACAGAATCTCAGGGAAATAGCCCAATAATGGCTGCTCCCTTTAACATCATGCTCGACCTTCCAAGATGCCTTTGTTTTGCAATGATGCTGGGATTATTACCAGGTATAGTCTCTCAACCGAGGATGGCCGTTTCAATTTTATTGCATCTCGTCAGCCCGGTGTAGAGAAGACTAACCTGGTAGAGGTGAGAGGCTTAGACAGGGTTAGAAGGATATCGTCACTCCTTGGGGAGAGACCACCATATAGGTGTGTGGAGACTTGTTAAGCCTTTAGCACTCCACTTTGCAAGGGTGACGAGATGCAATAACATCGAAACGGCCGTTAACGGATGTTAAAGGGAGCAGCCTTTATTGGGCTATCTCACTGAGATTCTGTCTTCCTAATTATATCAGGGAACACAGGCTTGCACATTCCAGTGAGCGCCCTCTATTGGTTTGCAACACTGAGGCACCTGACTTCCTAATTACATCATGGAAGACAGATTTGCATATTCTTCCCATGTCCACTTTAGTCAACTTGTCCACTTCTTGTCCACTGTATTTTCTTTATATTCTGCCTCGTCTTTCCTTAAAACCCCTGTATTGTGCCATTCCTCCGTTTTATGAATAAATTGGCAATTGAGTATTAGCATGCACCTTTTTTATAAGGGATTGTCCCTATACACATTGACACTGGCGGCGCTGACTGGTCAGTATCAGGCTGGTCTTACACGACCGTAGTGGTTTTTGCGGTCCGCAAGTTGCTGATCAACAACACTAAATTTCACTCCAAAAAGTAATTCCGTCATGTCCATCGTCACTCGCCCATAGAGTTCTATGGGACAGGCTGTGCCGTGCCTTTACGGACCTGCGATATTTAGTGCAGAACCAGGTCATGGCACAACACACCACACCACGGATAAAATATCCGGTGGTGTAAGAGGCCACACTGAATACAATGTGTCCGCAATTGAGAACCCACAATTGCGGACCATTTGCGGACTAAACTTACTTTCGTGCAAGACCAGGCTCAGACATTGTAGTACTACACCTCCAACTGGTAACACCCATATGTTCATTAATCCATACAATGGATTGTTATTTCAGGGTAAATACAGGGATTTTCTAATATAGACATGCTAGGACAGAAGACGGCTATATTTTAATAACGCATTATTTACAGAACCTTGAAGAACGGACATCAGTCTATAGGTCTTTTCATTCTATGGCTCTAGGCCCATATCAATTATTTTCACTACCGTCACAAAAATTGACATATTCTATCTTTGTTCATTCGGACAAAAATGTTATAAGATATATTCACAGTCATGTAAATAAGTCTCTTCAAGGGGCTTCAATGGACAGATACGGCCTTTGTATACAGACGTCATGGAGTTGAAGGCAGAGCAAAGAGAAACTGACGATTAAACCCTGCTTAAAGGTGTAGCTTAAGCTAACTGAAGTGTTTTACCCCATGTGTTGCTTTATCTGTCTTGCTCCTTTTATTAATTTCTGCTGAATAAATCTCCTCCATGTTTACAAGTCATTGTCTTGGTTATAAACCACCTCTGTGGGCCGGGTCATGATTCAATCCCTGTTCCTGGCCACCTATAAGCTCTTCTTTTTCTCTGCAGTGTTCTCAATTGCTGAGCCCTGATATGGGCTAGAACAGTATTTGGTATTTAAATCTAGAGATAAATGTGTAGTTTGGAACAAACACATTTGGAGCATGCTGCTACAATACAGTATGCCACTAAAACGTGGTTAGTGTGGCTCTGACCGTATCCATTGACAAGAATGTAAGGTCCACCAGTAGTATACCTGTCTCAAACTTTTACCAGATGCACGGTCACTTTTCCAAGTCTCAAATCTGTTACTGCAGACAAGCTGTAGCTCAATCCTACCATCTAAAATGGGTCCAGATACTGGACAGGAATAAAGGTGGTTGTGTTGGGTAAAGGAAAGAAGACCCACAATGTAATACTACTCCTAATAGGTAATGTCACATGACTACAATAATCACTTTTTGATGCCAAATCCTAATAATGTGCTATCAAATCTATTAGCGTGGATAATAATATACAAAACATATCCACTGTATGTATGCGAAGTAGCAACATGCATCTAAATTGCAGCTAAAACAAAACAGGTTTTCTAACAAAAGCGTGTCACATAATATTAACTCTGCAGATCATCAAAGAAACAACACAGAATATGGAAGGAGAGCACTTAAAACAGTGGATCAAACTAAATATTATTATGCCTCCAGGCTAGAAACTTTTACCAAATGCCTAGTGTAGGCCTGTCACACTTTTCTTAAAGAAAGTTTAATTTTCTTCTAATAAAACTTGTAACATTCTTGTCTCGGGAAATAGCACAATCGGTTGTGCCACCTGATCTTACAAGCAGGAATTGAACTTAACAGCAGCCTAAGGCTACTGAAATTTCATAGTTGGCAGCCCTTGAGTCTTCCTGCCAAAGGAAGCATTTGTGTTAAATTCTTTGTTAACTAAAGCAGTGTGCTTGGCACTCGAACCTTATTATCCATATCAGGATATACAGCAAGACTGCAACGAAAAAAAAAAAAATCAATGCAAATTGTGTGATGCCATTTTAAGTCATTTATCAGCTGCTTAACCCATTCTTCAGCTTAATTATACTGATTATTGCAAATAATTTCAATAGTAATGTAATAAGCCACATTCATTATTTTACAATATCGCATAAGGAATTACCTGCTGTATTGACTGTTAAAGTTGCACCAACGCTGAGAAATTAAGCTAAAATTAAAAAAATATTTATTTGTCTATAGCAATGTATGCTTAACTCTTTTCCACCCTGCAATGGAAAGGTATAGAGCCGAGAGATCGGATTTAATACCTCATGCTGTAATTTTATATCAGATGTTGATCACAAAGGAGGGCGCTCACCTTTGCCCCTTGATCATCGACCCCGGCAATAGGTATTCCTCTGACAGTAACCTGCTACTTAAACACATAACAATTGTCTGTGCCAGACTTTACTTTTTCAATACCAAAAAAAAAAAAAAAAAATGAAAATTAATTATTAAAAATTCCTCCCAGAAAGTTATGGGTCAAAAATATACAGGCCAAAAACACCAAAGAAATCCAAGGGAACTGGACAGATGGTTGGGATTTTTTTGTTCGTTTTTTTGTTCCATAAAATGAACCCAATTTTTGCAAGATTATGTCACAAGCTCTCCTATGATGTCCTTCACTGACCTTTCTGTAACATAAAATGGAAGTTATAAGCTTCTAAAACCTTGTCTTGCAAATTAGGGCTATCTAGTAATGGGGAGTAGCTTTGCCTAGTCATAGGGGGTGGGGAGCAACAGCATCTAGTCTTGATGCCTGGCGCTAATTCACACACTGGGAGGCATGACTGACAGGTCGCGCTCTGTCTTTGTGAGTGCAGTATTCATTCTAACCCCACGTTCGCATCTGCATTCAGTAAAAGCACACAGACCCCATAGACTATAATGGGGTCCCTGTGATTCCCGCAGGGAACATACGGACAGGAAAGTAGTTCTCAATCCACTTTCATGTTCACATGATTCGTGCAGAGATCTCGCAGCAATCACACGGACCCCACTTTAGTCTATGGGGTCTGTGTGCTTTTACTGCACAGCACTTGCAAATGCGTTTGGTACTCTGTTCGGGGGGTTCCCATGCAGACTCCATGAATGGATTACCGAACGCAGATGTGAACCAACCCCTAGTATTTGGAGATAATGGTAATAGTATTTGGATGAATAGAGATATACCCTAAGTGACTTGCAGCTGTAATCGCAGCCAAAGGTGGCGCTACAAAGTATTAACGCAAGGAGGCTGAATAATTTTGAACGCTCAGTTTTTCAGTTTATTTGTTCAAGTTTAAAATATCCAATACATTTTGTTCCACTTCACAATTGTGTCCCACTTGTTGTTGAGTCTTCCCCCAGAAATTTAAATTTTATATCTTTATGTTTGAAGCCTGAAATGTGGCAAAAGGTTGAAAGTTCAAGGGGGCCAAATAGTTTTGCAAGGCACTGTATATGCGTCCACATGAGGCTCTCATAACACATGGATAAAACCTCAATAATCAACGTTCAGGCAAATCTGTCTATAGCAAATATCAAAGGAAAACTGCAAGAAAAAGGCTGGGCTTCCGGCAGACCGCTCCCCGGCTCATTTTTATTTTTCATGTAAAACAGGGACTGCATTTAATTTTACATATGTAGCTCTATATCCCATGTAATACACCATATACGATATTATCTAGAATTTTGTATTTGTTACTTTATGAATTTTTATATTTTATACATTTTGCAATTTATACAGGAGCGGTACAAACATTAAGTGTTGTTGTAATGACAAGGTGTATATTTTATAGTCGGGCCACCATTTATCAAATAAGTTTAAAAAAAAAAAATTAAAAAAACAGAATAAGTAATACACAAATTTGGGGAATATGAAGAGTCTTAGCATGAGATTAAATCCGAGGCTTTGAGTGAAACATTGAAGCCTTGGTGCGTGTAACAATTGCTGCACCTCCTTATAATTACTGATTAAGTGAACGTAATATCAAGAAGTGAGAAGAGAAGCTGGAGGTAAACTCAGTGGGGAGCCCTCATTTGTGAGTATGCTACACTATTATTAATGAGGGTTTCCGCAGTGCTGGTAGACACAGAACTGCAAAGTAGTACAGTACCTAGCACAACACACTGCGATTATTTCTCCATTAGAAAGGCTTTATCGAGAAGTTAGAAGTTTATACCTGTGTCTCCTCCATTTTGTTAAGATATGGAGTTTGTCCACGAAAGGAGGTTCTCTACAAAAACAGCAAACTATTTATCCACTATCTTAAGAGTAATATGGTGTGTGCTGCGGAGGAGTATTACCCGTTAGCTAAGGATGGTACGTCATGGTCACAGGATTACAATGGCCACCTGTCGCTAGTCATTTATAGAAGTGTCATTTTTTGCCTTTACTATTGACTCACCATATTCCATGATGTGTGACAGAAGATGACCAGCCTTACAAATCTACATCATTAAATGATACTCTGTCACAAGAGATCTATCCTATGTATTTCCATATGCAGCCACCAAGTGGTTGTGTTAAGAACAACAGCCTTTCAAGGGTTTTGCTGACGTCTAGACATTTTTGTATTGATTTGTTTGCAGCAGTCTCCTCCAGAAAGAATGGTTCTCAGCAGATACTTTAGTCCGCTGAGTGTTATTTCAAAGTTCTGTTTATTGGGCTGGAGTTTTAGGAATGGCAGGTAGATTAGTAGTGGGCCTGTCATTCCACCCCCCCTCCAATCCACACTTTGCGCTTGTTCCTGCAGCGACTCAGCTGTTGAGAGTCTCCTCATCAGGGAGGCTTAAGAAGCCAGCTCCAGCAGCAACACTGTGGGAAGAGCTTGGCTGGAGTGCCAAACAGAGAGGGCGGTTTTTGGAGCTGTGTCCTGAATGATTCTACTGGCTTTTGGATTTCTGTTTCTCTAGGTGAGGTAACCTATTCTGTGTTTAGTTAGAGCCTAGCCGGGCAGGTATTTATTTTTGTATTGTTTCCTTTTGTTGCTGCACTACCTTTTTGAGTGAAAATAAACTCTACCTTTGTTTTGGACTAAAGAATCTGGACTTGTGCGTTTATGCCTCCCCACCTGGCAACCCCAGACCCTGATACTACGTATAGATAAAATAGGGGCCACCATGATGACCATTACCCATTTACTCCACTTCTTAGTACAGGTCACATAGCATATCTAAAATACATTCAATGGACATCCCCAGACTACAGTGTCTATGGTTCTTGTAAAGGAAAAATCTAAACTCCATTAACAAGTATACAGAAAGGTGGACATATCTGTAGCCACTGTGCATTAAATACAAATATCAGGACTAGAACCTCCCTTCATTTGGTAAAGGTCACCTTCAACTCCAGTCCTCAACAACTTTCATTTAGTGTAACTAAGCTTTGCAGGAACAGTTTCAGTACAATCTAGGCCTATTTTTTATTGCAGTTTTTGCTGCCGTTTTTTTTTTTTTTTGAGCCAAAGCCATGAATGGCTACAAAAGGAATGGGGAATATATACGAGCCTCCATTCTGCTCAATCCACCGCTGGCTTTGACTCAAAAACTCAGCAAAACTTACAATAAAAAATAAATAAAAAAATCTGCATTTCCACAGTGTAGCTTTACTTATTCTCCACCACTCCCTTATGAGGCTCACAGAGTCCGCTACCAGAGTCTGTATACTATACATGTGGACATGGACATCTCACTGGTGCAGCCTCACACTGGTTATAGAGGCGATTAGAGATGAGCGAACACTGTTCGGATCAGCCGTTCCGAACAGCACTCTCCCATAGAATTGAATGGTGCTTCCATTCATTTCTATGGGAGCGTGCTGTTCGGAACGGCTGATCCGAACAGTGTTCGCTCATCTCTAGAGGTGATATACACCATCAACATCACCACTAGAGCTAGGGGATGTCTGCAGCAGTCACAAGTCTGTGTCAACATGTCATGTCAGGAAGCCAGTATAAAAGAACAGAGTCTTGTGATGATCTCAGTGGTGCTGTCACTAAGTCACTGCTAGTCAAGGACTGGCTGCGCTGGTCGTATGTCTGTGTTGGCACATCACTGCCGGAGTTATATACAGACTAGCGGAGGACCACAAAATTTAAGTAGTAAGCAGCGGGGAATTCAAAAAGTAAGTATCTCACTTCTTTATTTAGGTGGCTGAGAAATCCCTTTAAAGGGGCTCTATCAGCAAAATCATGCTAATAGAGTCCCACATATGTGTGAATAGCCTTTAAAAAGGCTATTCAGGCACCGTAAATCTTATATTAACCCCCGGTCCTGCTTTTAAATAAAAGGATAAAAACATATATGCAAAACTTACTTGAACGTGCACCCTGGGCGGGGGTGCACGGTGCGACGTCATCTTCACGCACCCCTGCCTCTTCTGTCTTCTTGGAGTACGCCCTCTTCTCAGTGTCTTCTTCCGGCTTTTTCTCGTGAAATCCCGCGCATGCATAGTAGCGCTTCCCTCCAAACCGCTACTGCGCAGGCTCACTTGCCATTTCACTTAATGGCAGTTCGCGATTGTACTGCGCATGCGCAGTACTGTAGCGTACGTCTACAGGGACTGAGCCTGTGCAGTAGCGATTCGGAGGGAAGCGCTATTACGCAGGCGCGGGATTTCACGAGAAGAATCCGGAAGAAATACACGGAGAAGATGGCGTTACTCCAAGAAGACAGAAGAGGCAGGCGTGCCCGAAGCTGACGTCGCACCGTGCACCCCCGCCCAGGGTGCACGTTCAAGTAAGTTTTGCATATATGTTTTTATCCTTTTATTTAAAAACGGGACCGGAGGTTAATATAAGATTTACGGTGCCTGAATAGCCTTTTTAAAAGCTATTCACGCATATGTGGGGCTCTATTAGCATGATTTTGCTGATATAGCCCCTTTAAAGGGATACTATCATTAGAATCTCTTTTTCTACAAAGACCATGTGGGAATAGCTTTAATAAATGCCATTCTTCTCATTTTCATTTAACTTCTGTATACAAATGAGTCTTCAGAAAGCATAGGGGGCGTCTCCTGTGCTCTCTGAAGACTCTCCAGCGACGCCTCTGTCTTCTCCCGACGCCTCTTCATCAGCCGACAGAGTAGACTGTTCATCTTAGTTCAGCCATTTTCCTGTGGCTGAATGGACACTCCTGAAAGAGGCCACAGGAAAATGGCAGAATGGACATGCACAAACAGCTCTGCCAGCTGATGAAGCGGCGAAGAGGTGTCGGGTGAAAATGACATAGGTGTCCCTGTAGAGTCTTTAAAGAGCAAAGGGGATGCC
Organism: Leptodactylus fuscus; assembly: GCF_031893055.1. Taxonomy (NCBI): domain Eukaryota; kingdom Metazoa; phylum Chordata; class Amphibia; order Anura; family Leptodactylidae; genus Leptodactylus; species Leptodactylus fuscus. The sequence goes on along the minus strand of NC_134268.1, from coordinate 173,921,291 downwards.
CGCTGTGCTTTCTGAGCAAAAGGATAACGGCCCCCTGTGCTTTCTAAAGACTCATTTGTACACGGCAGAAAAAAGAAAATTCACAGAAATGGCGTCATGGGTCAAAATAGTAAAGGTAGGAGATAAAGGCTATTCCGACGTGGTCTTTGTAGAACAAGGGATTCTAACGATAGAATGCCTTTAATGAGGATTAAAAAACTGGCAACTATAGCACATACAGTCATGTCAAAGTAATATTATGCTTAGAAACCCAATTTGTTTTACTGAATTAACTTTATCCTCTATGACTTATGCAGCGTGCACCATCCGACTGCTCTTAGAAGTTGCCTGGTGTGAGCGATGCTATTCCTCATGCCATTTACATGCATTAACAAGTGAGTATATGTAGTGGCAGATGCCGATTGCATGAGAAATGAGGGTCTAAGATATGCAAAGCATGAACTATTTATCACATATGGAACTTAATTTTAATTATGGAGTACGGCGACCAATTTTAAGGGCTAGAGAAGGTTCTAATATAGCGTTATACAAACTTATGCTACTAATGCGATAAATACAACAGTATCAAAAAGCTCTTTACGGCTGTTCGCAGAAACTTAGTTTTTATGTGTCCTCTTCAGATTTCTAGCCTCTGATGCTTAAAGAAGAAACTTTTACACCACTTGAAAAACATTCTTAAAAATTTGGGGATTTTTTTTTTTTCTTTGTGAGATTTGAATATACTGAATGTAGTCAATGAAGCAGAAAAGTGCACAATTTTTAAGTCGGAAACTATCAACACTTTTAATGAGACTTCTCTGGTTCACAACATACTGTACCGGTAATGAAGTGAAAGCACCACGTAACACCTTATCTGCTGCATGCCTGTAGGGCTACAGTTTTTGGGGAATTTAGTATTCACCATTCTGTATTGTAGTAACAGCAATGGCACACAATGAAACCAACTAAGGCTTCAAAGCTGTGCTGTTGAGGGAAGTCATGGTCACACACTGGAGAAGCCATATGTGATGTCTTCCATCTTCCAATGATGATCTTCATTTTACTTTTCATCACCTAAGAACTTGTGGTATATATGTAGATCGTACAGCGCAAAAAGTTTTAGCCAGGTGTGGAAAAGTGCTGCAAAGTAAGGGGGCGTTCACACGAACAGCGTCCGTAGCTACTCTTCGTTCAAGATTTTAGCAATGGACACTAGCTATGTCCGTTACAATTTCCATTCATTTCAATGTAATTTTATCTGTTGTTTTTTTTATTGTCCGTTTACAACCACGTCTATTTAAGCAGACAAAAAAAATCTTACACGCAGGACTTTTCTGTCCATTTGTAAAAACAGACAGAAAGTGTCCGTTTTTTTTTTTTTTTTTTTTTTTTTTTTACCATTGAGGTCTATGGGCAACGGACATATAACGGACAGTAACTGATAGCCAACAGTTACTGTTCATTTGTGTCCATTATAATAGGTTTTTGTTTTTTAACCCCTTCCCGCCGATGGCATTTTTTGATTTTCGTTTTTGACTCCCCTCCTTCTAAACCCCATAACTTTTTTATTTCTCCGCTCCCAGAGCCATATGAGGTCTTAATTTTTGCGGGACAATTTTTTCTTCATGATGCTACCATTAATTATTCTATATAATGTACTGGGAAGCAGGAAAAAAATTCAGAATGGGGTGGATTTGAAGAAAAAATGCATTTCTGCGACTTTCTTACAGGCTTTGGTTTTACGGCGTTCACTGTGCAGCCAAAATGACATGTCCCCTATATTCTGTGTTTCGGTACGGTTCCAGGGATACCAAATTTATATGGTTTTATTTACATTTTGACCCCTAAAAAAAAATTCCAAAACTGTGTTAAAAAAATTTTTTTCTAAAAGTCGCCATATTCCAACAGCCGTAACTTTTTTATACGTAAGTGTACGGGGACGCATAGGGCGTCTTTTTTTGCGGGGCCAGGTGTACTTTTTAGTTCTACCATTTTCGGGAAATGTTATTGCTTTGATCACTTTTTATTCAAATTTTTATCAGAATCAAAACAGTGAAAAAACGGCGGTTTGGCACTTTCGACTATTTTTCCCGCTACGGCGTTTACCGAACAGGAAAAATATTTTTATAGTTTTGTAGAGCGGGCGATTTCAGACGCGGGGATACTTAACATGTATATGTTTCACAGTTTTTAACTACTTTTATATGTGTTTTAGGGAAAGGGGGGTGATTTGAACTTTTAATTCTTTTTATATTTTTTTATATTTTTTTAAATTTTTTTTTTTGCATTTATTAGACCCCCTAGGGGTGTTGAACCCCAGGGGGTCTGATCACTAATGCAATGCATTACAATGCTAATGCATTGCAAAAAAGCAACCTTTCTTTTGCAGGCTGCATAGACCAGCCTGCAAAAGAGAGGATTTGCAGACAAGCCTGGGAGCCTGTACAAGGCTCCCGGCTGTCATGGCAACGGGACGTCAGCCCTGGAGCATGCTCCAGGAGCCGGTGATCCAGGCCAAAATGGCGGCGCCCATGCGCCGCCAGGAAAATGGCGCCTCCGGCGCTTTTGACCGCGGCGCCGGAGGGGTTAATGCCATGGGTTAATGGCGCCATAGTTACAGACCCGACATGCGCCGTACTATTACGGCGCATGTCGGGAAGGGGTTAAACGGACACCTTCTGTGCAGACACCAACAGTAGTGTGAACCCTACCTAAGAGGTTGTCAAAAATAAAACTATTAAGTGAATAACTAAAAAGAAAAATAAACAAATTTGAACAATATCTGGTGTGAATGCCCTTTGGAGGAGGAGCCCTGTAAGTGATGATATGACCACCACACAAGTCTGTGATTCCATGAAGAGACAGAAGGATCTGAACAAGCCTACACTCACAGAAGATCTGCGCTCAGTTCTCCAAGATGTTTGGAACAACCTTCCTGCCGAACTATTTCACACCTATGTGCAAGTGTACCAAGAAGAATTGATGCTGTTTCGAAGGAAAAGGAAAGTCATACCAAATATTGATGAGATTTCGATTTCTCTTTTCTTTATTCGCATTATTTTGTTTTTTTAATTGTCAAAAATAATTATTAAAGGGGTATTCCCATGTCCCTAACTCACCAGTCTTCACTGCTGTAAAATCATCTTTCTTCCTGGTCTCTTGCATAGTTTGGTGGGCGGGGTTTCACATGCAACCTGCCGTTTAGCTCCGCCCCCAAATTAGTGTGTAGTTCTGCCCACCACATAGCATGATCCTATGGGACGGCTGAAGGGCTTGTGATGTCATCAAAGGTCCTCAAACACTATATGCACAAATATTGGACTATGAAGTACAGGCAGGAGCAACTTCATTCTGTGTTACATACAGAGACTGCCTGTCTCTGCCATAAGGAACACAATTGAATTAGCTAGCCTGATAACTGGGAGAACAGAAGAAATGAAAGCAGCTCCTCTCCCCTATCTGAGAGCAGGAAGGTCACGTGGTGTAGACACAGGAATAGCTAGATACACAGGCTGGCTGCCATGCACTTAGCCCCTCCTCCCTCCCCCTTGAAAGCAGGCAGATACATCACTTGACTTTTGAGCAGATAAGTCAAGGGCTGGGTCAACAATGAATTGAATAAATTAAGATAGTGGACAAACAAAGCAGTTTTGCTGAAGCAGTGTATTTAGGAAAAGTCTTACACCCACATTAACAAGCAGTATAGATAGGATCCTTGTGATGGGACAACCCATTTAATAATATCAAAAATTCTATTTATTTCTATAGTATATGACATAAGAAATATGTACTAATAATACATAGTATAGTAATATAGCACCAGCTGCCATTTATTGTGTGTCAGAAGAGACCAAGAAGCATAAGCCGGCAGGTACCAGGTAAGTATAGGTATGGGAGTCGCAGGAACCAATAAGGTATAAACTTTTACTTTTGATACCTGGTTTGAATAAGTCTGCTTTAAAAAATACATAATCGGCTAAATAAAACCTTAAATCGGTGCCTGGGACATTGCCTAGTCAATGTAGTGTTTGGGCTGTGTATACCATTGTGTGATTTATATTATGGCCTCCTACTGCTGTCCCCACGTGCGATGTACTGCAATACTAGGTTTGTGCTTTTGTATCTTTGTACTTTTTTGTGCTTCTGGACATCCCCTTAAAAGAGGTTTTCCAGGATTATATTTTTATTTTTTTGATCTAGATGGAATGAGATTGGATAGGGGAGTGGGGACACCCAGTGTTTTCCACTTGTGCCTCAGTTGCTGAAAACACCTTTTCTGTCAATATGCAAATGAGCTCAGGCCTTTTTGGAGTAATGGCAAAGTCTGTGTTGCTATATAGTGCTCATTTGCATAGGATCAAAAATAATTCTCGCCAACATAGGCACCAAATCACAAAAGGGAAAGCACTTTTTGACTTAGGCACCCCTAAGCTATCCATCTGCGGTGCTGGGTTGACATGTTGGGTTCTAGTGACAGACTCTCTTTAAAGGGACTCTGTCGGGGGTTTAGTGTTCCAAATCACCCTCTAATAAAGCCATCAGTGTCCACAAGAAAAATAAAGAGTTTTATACTCAACCCGCTGCTGTACTCCTCATTCCTGCAGAGCTCTTTACTAAAGCATGAAGAGTACCCCTCAGTTTCAGTGTGCATGCCCCATACCTCTGGCACTTGCATAGTGAAGCCGGGGTGACAGAAGAACTGCGCAGCCATCAGGAACACTAAAGATGCGACTCCTCTCTAGGCAAGTATAAAGGGTTGCATTTTATTTTTAAGATATATATATATATATATATATATATATATATATATATATATATATATATATATATATTTATTATTATTATTTTTTTTTAATTGAGGGCCTGGATGGATTTAAAAACATGGCAATTTGGGACACTAAACCCCTAGTTATTAAGGACCTGTGGGTGGTTTAGTGTCCCCAATCGACAGGTTCCCTTTAACTTACCTACAATGCTAAAACGGATGATGCCCTCAACATGTTTGGAAAGCAGATTAGACCGATAAACATGATAAAAGGTAGCAAGTTCTAATGGAATCCAGAAGTTGCATATTCTCGGCATCAAACAGTCGGCAGTTACCTAGGATACAACATGCCAAGAATTCGGATTGACTTGACGATTTTCAGTAAGAGCAGACAGGGACCCTTCTATTTACACCAACAGGACTGAGCTCTATTATGTCAGGAGGCTTACAGGCGCACAACAAATAAAATCTAACTAAAAATGGAACAAGTCCACAAAAAATCTCAAGTAATTTTCTTTGCTGCTCAAGGAAAGTTTAGACAAACTTGCCTTTGATAATCAACTGAACAAGCTGCCCTGCAAGCATCAAGGGATAGCGTAGGGATATATAGCAGGTGCTGTAGTTTATCACAAAACCGTCTAAAATAATTGGAAGTGACAACCAGCACTACCACAAATGATTTATTAGTCTTTCACTCAGCTTTTCAGCTTCCTCAGGGCCAGAATAAATAATTTACCAACTCTGTATCTTCCAATCATTAATTCTTCCCTGTGCATCCAAACTGCATTTAACTCTGCTGGGTATTCAGCTGAATTAAAAATACAATATGAAGATTTTTTTTCTTGCTTCAAGTGTATTATTATTTAACTGTATTCAAATGTGAAAAAGCACACATAAAAAGGCAGCGGCGGACCACGGCAAGACATAGGTGCTGCCATGAGTTATAGCCAGGGTTTGTTCTGTAAAGGGGAATGCCTGCAGCAAAGAGCTGGCATCTTCAATTCAATGGACAAAATACTGTCTGCCATCACAATGCACAGCATGGCGCTGACAAGGAGAGTCCTTTATGGGGACACGGTGTTAAATACATTAGCCGTTGTTAGCTGGTATCAATCCAAGGCTGAATTCCCTAGGACAAAGTCAAGCTCTACCTTCAGAGATCTCTAAAGAAAAACTCAGGGCTGACTCCGACTCCTTCATAAATACCATCAGCCATAGTCAGACGCTATCTACGTCACTTACTTCCTATGCAACAAGCTATATATCTAAATGATTATTCAATATCTATATATATATATAGATATTGAATAGAGATAGATGTATTATGTAATAATAATACTCATATTATTGGGAAGATGGAGTCAGGATTTTTTTTTCTGACTGACTTTTCTTAACAGAACCCAAGACTCCCCTGGAAACACGCCAAGATGGGGGTTTTTTTGGACATCGAACATTTAGTAAATAGCAATTTGTTTCATCCCAGTTCGGTGGCATCAATTCATTATGAGCCCTTTCAATAAAGGAAATTTGGTCATGTGACCCAAAGCACGCTCTCCTATTTAGACAGGTGGTCAGTCATTCCTGTGGCTTCATGTCAGCTATAACATCCCTCTTGGCAGCTCACACACCTCTTCACCCCCCCTAAGATCTGCCCGCCGTATGCCTCAATGTATAGAAATCTACTATAGATATATTTTCTGCTTTACCTAAGAGGCCAGAAAAAGTTGATATAATAGAGATTACATAATGATTAAATGCAGAGATATAAATTTCCCTCCCCATATATTATCTGTGTGCACTGTGTGCAGAATCTCCAGTGTACTTCTACGAGATACATTTTCACAGTGTTCTTACTTGCCTCTTGCTTGTAAGAGATGACAGGGAGAAACCTATCATATTCAGGAGACATGGGTGATCAGATAAAACTTTACCACAAGATGGCTGACAGCCCATAAATGGCACATCAAAAGAGACTCTACATTATGATTTAAGAATAGCATAGGCAAATAAAAGTTGCTAAAGGGCTTCATTAACTGAATGGGTGCTGCACTATGCAAATGGAGATAGTCTGAAACAAACTTTTGGTAGTACAATATCAAAGTTCGTTTGGTGAAGGCTACATCTGTACATCTGTACATGTGAAATAAGCAACAGCAATTCCATCATCAAGCCATGACTGAAATTACTATATAACTTTATAATAATCTAATACACACTAGTAAATCAAGGGCGGCTGATGTCCTTATCAATCACATAAAAATATAAATATAAATATATATATATATATATATATCAGAATATTATTTGCAAATACAACGCTAAGTATGTAGATCTTATAGGAATATGAAATGGCACACATTTGCCTTACAGGTCAGCAGACTACAGGCTGTAAATGGTATAAAGCAGCCAGGGCCTGCTGTCAGAGCTGGGAGATGTAATGCTCTTGTAGCTTAAACCTTTCGCTATCAGAGGGTCTGGCCAATTTTAATATACAGTACACCAATAAAACCTGGAAATAAACATATTACATCTCTCTTTTACATATTTTATATGGCACAGTGAAAATACCTCATAGCACATTAAACTTATGGGCGTCTTCATGCAGTTTTGCATCAATGTGCAACATTTTATGAAAAATGTATAAAAATTCATGCTCGTGACTAAAACCCTCATTCGAGTAAAACTTGTGATGCACCAAGCCACCTAAAAATAAAGTGTGAAGGCATTTTTCCATGGAAAACTTTCCCCCTGATACTATTTGTGGATAGTATCTGACTAATTGGACCCCCAGCAATCATGAGTACCCCATGTGAAGAAAGCAGTGTGTGCACATGTGCCGCCACTGTTTCACTCACTTCTATGGGACTTCCGGGACAGCAATGTGTACATCACAGATTGAATCACACATGGCACTCTGGGGTACGTGAAATGACCACTGGGGGTCTCAGTGTTCATACACCCACTGATCAGACATTTATCACATATCCTATGAGGCTCAAAGAGGGTAGAAGGTCATCTCCCTTCCTTGCCGTGCCAGCTAGCACTTCTCATTTCTTGTATTCCCTTGTCCTCTCTAACTGGTAAGAGGAACAAAATAAGGTTCTGTATCAGTGCAAGCACAAGACTTCAGACAAGCATGTCAATCTTTCTGCTTGGGGGCAGCACTTGGGGTTTAAATAGTAAAATGGGTGAATTTTTTAGATCTGTTCACACGGTGCGGTGCTGCATGGTGTCTGCTGCTCCTGTGGCGCTGTACCCGTGGGGCGGCGCGGACCAGAGCCTGGGGGCTTGGTCTGGTGGCAGGGGTGTTGCCGGACCACTGGGTCGCTCGCCCTGCGGGTGCTGTGTTGCGGTTGCTGTGCAGCGCCGCGCCAAGTACAGTAGGGACCCACTATAAAGAGGTCGCCGTGAAGTGGCTAGTGGGCTTATGCACATTGATCAATATTTATACTAAGAACCTCATGTTTGGTATTGTAAAATTTGAGAAGCACTAGATCAATGTATAAGGTTGGGATGTGCGGGCCATGTTTATCTCTTTTTGTACACATATAGTAAAATGGGTGTTCCAGCAAGTGTTGCAACATCCCGGTGCACTACAAGATAAATTTGCACAAGATGATTTTCCACTCCTTCATAAGGCACTCTGAAGAAACAAAAGTAAATGTGGTATCTTATTAAATGGCTTATCTGATTCATTTCTTTATTATTTATAAGGCCATCTGAGGGGGCCATAAACATGAAAACTTTACTCACCTCTCTTTGGCCTTTGTTTCCAGCCACTGTTTGTGCCACGTGACCACTGTAGCCAATCACAGGCCTCACTGGTCACCTCTTCACAAATGGCACATCTCATCAGTCAAATGCCGATAGTGAAGAGATCACCTCTGAGGCCTATGATTGGCTGCAGTGGTCACCCAGCGCAAAATGGGATGTCACTGGCAATGTCAGTCGGGGGTTCCTGTGTAGAGAAGATTAGACCTACTGCTGCTGGAAATGCAGGATCAGGTAGGGATGTGTAAAGTTTTTTTTGTTTTGTTTTTACTATTAAGGTCCGATCAGTAGCTCTATTAAATAATAGAAAACGAGTCAGACAATAACATCACCATATATACCATATAGCAAGTACTATAGAAGTGATTTTGCAGCTGACGTACTCTTTTAGTAAAAACCTTCGGCGGGAGATTAAGCCATTAACATAAGCACAGCACATTTTTACACATCCCCTGACTTATCTGGTCATAAGTCAAGTGATGTATCTGCCTGCTCTGAGGGGGGAGCGAGCCTGGAGGGGGGTAGTTTACACTTGGGGGGGGGGGGGCACCAATACAGACCCGGCATCCGCTGTAATAGAGAGGCGGATGCCGGGGAGTGTAGATGCCGGCACAGGTGAAGCCAGCAGCGGCAGGAGTGATGCTGATATTCCGGGGAGGTGGGGGGGGGGGGGGCGGAGGAGCGGAATAGCAGCAACGGTCCTGCCGCTGCTGGCTTCACCTGTGCCGGCGTCTACACTAAAAGTCTCAGGAAAGTAGGCTGTTAATGAGGTCAATTTTCAGCTAGTTGGAGGGGCTCTATAAGTAAGCCCCTTCCCATAATACTCCCTGCCTGGGGAAGACAAGCTGTGGGAGCCAGAACTACGCGAGTTGGTGACAACCTCTGTGTTTGTGGAGATACTGAGTAGTAGGCCCGGTGTCTCATAGTGAGGGACCCTGAATGTGTAGTTAGTAGTCAGACAGCTGAGGATTTACCGTATGTTGTACTGTTATGTACATGCAGAATAAGAGTAAAGCTGGCTGAGGTCAATTTCGAATTAAATTCACAGAGATTAATGAGAACATATTGGAGGTTTCTGATGCGCCAATATCTATCTATACTGTATGAGGTTCTTATAGAAGGCACCAATTAAATTGAGAAAGCCAGGCAACCTCTTAGATGGAACCCTATACTACTGACTTCAGTAATGCAGGGAGTCAGATGGGCGGCTAAAACTAATCTACCCATTCCCTGAATTCATTTTTGAGAGGGGTGAGTCTTCATAGCATAGGGTCCCATCTAAAGAGCTTGCCTTGCCGCTGGTGGATGGGCTCTCGCACTGTGTATTATTTTCCATCATCACTCAAGTTCAGACATCAGGTTAATACAGGAGTTTGCATGAAGCTTGAAAAAAAAAATCAAAGGCAGGTAGAGTTGTACATGATGGCGTCTCGGTTTTTTTTTTTTTTTGGAGGTTACACAAGTCACATTAGCTGTGCACACTGTTGTAAACAACTCGAGTATATCTTAAATCCACAGCAGAACAAAAAAATAATACAACAATGCACTTTCCAGCCTGCTTGTACCATATTTCTATTAATTATGTAGAGGAAATATACCGAAACTAAAATCACATCCAAAATCCATTTTTGATGTAAGCGAGTCTTATCTCATTAAATCAGCATCTATGATTAAAACAGAGATCATTTTTGGTACATAATGTATTGCATTGTTAGAGCAGCATCTGTTTGTTGCAAAGCATAACACATTTTTCAGCTTTAAGAAACTCTAATCATATGGAAAGAACAATCCAAACTTTGATGATATTACAAGTATGCCTTTTGCTTCCAAATGTATATTTCTTGGGCATTTTTTTTTTCTTATAAACTGGAGAAAAACAGTAAGAAATGAATTAACCGTTTCTTCTCAGACCCTTGCAATATTTGGGATAAGCACATAAATGTAAAAGTATACCGCCATCAGTCATATGTGAGGCCGGTTAACAACTGGTATATGGAGTGGAATTAACAGATTTTCCTATTCCAGATGAATATGTTTATTTATGTGTTTGGCTCGCTCAATTTCTACCTAAAAACACTGTTCTTCAAATGACAAACTGGTTCATAGCTAAACAGATGTCCTATAGTTACAAGCAATGCTTTATTAAAGATGGGTGTGAGGGGAGTTTGCAGAGACTCACAAAAACGATTATTCTGCTCCTCTCGACGCACCGGCTTATTTTTGGAACTTCTCCCAACTAATTTCCCTGGAGGGTGTGCGAACCTGGAATGACAGTCATCACCCCAAGTCTGAAGATGCCCCTTCAAGTCTTTGAACAGGAGATATTCTTGGCAATGTCTTAAGAGTGACTTGGACAACTGGTTGGCACTTTAGGAATCACAGCACATTAAGTAAAGAAGTTGTCGAAAAAAAAAAAAAAAGTCCTGGCCATTTGCGTTAAAATGCGACATATCGCTACTTACTAATGTACAATTCTTACCATTTTTGTACGGTACATAATGTCCACTTTCGGCCACACTCACATAGTCCAGGAAGTTTCGATGTTTTCTCGAAAGCTGTGATGTCCCACCACAAGCCACAGTGGCATAGAGATTTCTCCCATTTCCTGTGTGTAAGTGACGTGTACGAAGGCAATGACTGGCTGGCTAGCTTCCTTAGCTAAGCAAGCCCCTTCCTCAGGTCACTGGGGTGGGTAAGAAGCTCCCTCACTCCTGAAGCCGGCGTTGGAACGTTACAGCTTCCAAAATAACCTAAAAAAGTCTATGACCACATGAGTATGGCCAAAATAGGGTAATACCTACAGTTTCCAAAATTAACAGTATGTTAGTACGTTGATTTATGTCACATTTTTGCACAGATGAGTGGGCCTTTTGCTCTTGGGACTCTTTAAACTTCTTTAATGCCAGGCAGTTAACAGAATGGCAAATTACAAGATAGTTGTTCACATTTACTTTCCATTGTTATCACTTACACAACATCATCAGGGGTCTGTGAATATATGTGATGTAAAAAGAACGTTTAGATGACAGCTTATTGGAGCACTTCCTGACATTTATCCATTGAAATCACTGCTCTATGCCAAGAAGTCAAGAGGGTGAAGTCAATCAACGATTAAACAAATCCTTAAAGGGGTTGTCCAGTATAAACTGATAATTAACTCCTAAATTAAACTCCCTCCCCAGACCCAACTTCTAATTTACTTCAATTAAAAAAAGATCTATAATTACCCATATCCCTGGAGCAGTCATGTGACCACCCCAGGGAGACTTTCTGATAATCTGGTGACGTTCCGTTTCACCGCTTCCTAAACGGAACGTCATCATTTCTCTCCCCAACAATACTTGCCAAGCCTTACTGCGTCTGGGGAATGGCCTCCTTGTCTTCTAGTAGTGGGTGGAATAGGTTAGCTAGGGAGACGGGGGAGGGGCTAATAATGGGCGGGATCACTAGTCTTATTGAGACAGGGAGCATGAGACAGGCTAGGTTTAGTGAGACAGGGAGGGTGGGAGTGTCTAGGTTTAGTGAAACAGGGAGGATGGGAGGAGCTAGGTTTAGAGAGACTCTAGGTTTAGTGAGACTGAGGGTTTGGTAATGGAGTGAGATAGGAGGGGGTGGCTGAGTGAGAGGGAGTTAGTGTAGCAGCTACACAGAAAGCTAACAACAATAAACAAAGGCAGAGAATGCCAGGAGCAACCATAGACACCTAGAAATTACTCCAAACACTGCTAAGGATATATGGGTGTACTTGATAACCCATTACTAGCAGTAACAGACCTTTCTATGCTGGACAGAGGAGGCCACAGGAAAATGGCCGACGGACATTCGCAGTCAGTGCTTTTGGATGAGGAGAAGAGGAGCGCGATAGAAGAGGTAGAAAAGAAGACAGAAGCCGTCGCTGGAGTTTTCAAGCAGCACTGGAGATGTCCCCAGTGCTGTTTGAGTGCAAGGGAACGCCTCCAGTGCTGAAAGAAAACTCATTTACATAAGGAAGAAAGAAAATATTGCTCAGTAACGGCAGCGCAGATCAGAATAGTAAAGGTAAGAAAAGAATAGCCTTTCTTAAGGCTATTCCTACGTGTATTTAGTTTAAAAAGAGATTCTAATGATAGAATCCCTTTAAGTTTCATACTAGATCCCACTATGTTGTGTGTTTCCTCTTCCATGTAGCAGTCTGTTCTAATCCTGCCATAATATAAAATATCAGAGTATCAATTCACTTGAAAGTTGTTTTTATTGCGACATTCCAGCTACAGATATATCCATCACAATCTTTTATGTCTTTAAGTAGCTTCACCAAAGAGCTGTACAAGCCTATTCTTTCACTGCACAAAACCCTCACAGCTTGATGATAGGGTAATATTACAAAAATATTCCACATTCTACAAAGCTTTTGACACTACTCATTATTATTCAGACTTGATAGGAAAACTGTTAGGTGTCAGTGTAAAATATTTGCAAATGAATATAACATTGTCATAAAAACCCACCGGAATATAATTAAACGGGACAGAAGAACTTCATTTTAGAAACAACAAGACTAAAACAAACCACTTTATTTTCTCAGCTACCAAAGTTATTATGCTCATCTCAATTTTTTAAAACATGACATGTCATGACATGACTTGTCTTACATTTAAGAATACAATGTATCACCTTTATATTAAAGGGGTCAGCTCACAATGACAACCCCAGTCCACAAGCCTTATAAACATATATTAAAGGGAGTGTGTCTTATAGATATTCCAATGCAATTCTACAGTCTACCACCTCACCTTAGTATATTCAACTGCTGCCATGGTGTTACAGAGCACATTACAGTGATGAACCCCACAGCCCCAGGAGCACTGCTCTCGCTGCTCAAGTAGGATGAGTGATGTCATAAGCAGTGGGAGGATCAACCCACAGCACATAGGTGGTGCAGGGGGCAGGGCAGAAAGAGCAGTGCTGAAGACCCGCCCCCAGTGCACCAACTGCCTTATCTGCATAACACTTCAAAGTTGTTTTTTTACATACATAAAAGGTATGATGTTGATCGGTGTAATGTGGTCTGGAATACAGTAAGGGCAGTAATATTATATCTTCATGCAAGAGATCTTCCATAGGGTGTACATATGTGGTTGTCCTCCTCTGAATTTTCTTTGGCGGACATCTATTTTATGAAAAAGTGCCCAAAACTGGACAATATATCCAATATTTTTTATTTTTTTTTCAGAAGACATGCATTTCCTAATACATGCCAATATCTTGCAGGCTGTAGATGCAGCAGACTGCCACTGCACACTATCTTTTTTTTTTTTTTTTTACCACCAATTACTCCCAAAACGGTCTCCATTGTAGCCTCACCCAGTAGTGTGATCAACATTATCAACACTGAACCTCATCTGCCATGTTGCAGCCAATTTAGCAAGATCACTCTGCAGGGATCGGACATTTTGTACTGTATTTGCAACACTACAGAGTTTAGAATCATCTTCAAATCCAGGAAAATCACTATTAAGTCCAATTTCTGCATCATTCATAAACAGGTTAAACAGCAATGGTCCCAATAAAGTCCCCTGGGCATCTCCACTTAATAGTCCAAGTTAAATCAAGGCTGTGGAGTCGCAATTGTGAGCAGTTTTAGATGGAGTCTGAAGAAAGTTACAGACTGACTTTATGGAGAAAAAAAAAAAAAAAAAAAAGATTAATAATTAACTTGTACAAGTATTAATATTGTATAATTAATTAAATGCAGAGCTCATTGAACATTTACTTACCGTATTTTCCGGACTATAAGGCGCACATAAAATACTTCGATTTCCTCAGAAATCGAAAGTGCGCCTTATAGTCCGGTGCGCCTTATATAAGGCTTGAGGCGGCGGCACGCGAGGAGTTAAGCGGCGGCCGCCGGCAAAGTCTCCATGCCGCTTCCATACATTGCAATGGGAGCGCGCTATTCAAATAGTATTCGTTCATCTCTAACTATTTGAATAGCGCGCTCTCATTGTAATGTATGGAAGCGGCATGCTGACTTTGCCGGCGGCCGCTGCTTAAAGAGATTCTACTAGAGATGAGAGAGTACTGTTCGGATCAGCCGATCCGAACAGTACTCGCTCAACTCTAGATTCTACCATTAAAAGAACCTCTTCCCCCTAACCACGTCGGAATAGCCTTAAAAGACTATTCGTCTCTTACCTTTCCCATAGCCAGCGCCGCCTTCTCCCTGAGCTGTGTTCGCGCCTTCCGTGTCGTCTTCTTTGGGCCTCATGGATGACGCATGCGCAGTCGGCTCTGGCTGCGAGAGCCTGTTAGAGCCGACTGCGCATGCGTCATCCATGAGGCCCAAAGAAGACAGAGACGGAGCTGCGGAAGAAGGCGGCGCTGGCTATGGTAAAAAGGTAAGGAGATTATTCCGACGTGATCAAGAAGGAAGTTCTTTTAAAGGTAGAATCCCTTTAACTCCTCGTGTGCCGAGCGCTTCCATTCATTTCAATGGAAGCGTGCCATTGAAATGAATAGAAGCGGCTGGCACGCGGGGGGTTAAGCGGCCGCCGGCAAAGTCTGCCGGCCGCCGCTTTCAATCATATAAGGCGCACCGGACAGCGCTGCGCCTTGTAGTCCGGTGCGCCTTATATATGGACCTAGGCAGGACTATAAGGCGCTCATGGGTAATGCGCCTTATAGTCCGGTGCGCCTTATAGTCCGCAAAATACGGTAATAGGAATTCAGGAAAGTTTACAAACATTCTCATATAAGTGTGCTCTGTTCTATTAATCTAAGACCTTCGGATACAAATCTAGAAGACCATTTCTTCTAGGAAATCTAAAAAAAACAAAAAACTTGCGAGTCTTCAGTAGGTGATACCTTTTTTAATGGCTAACTCATAATGATGACAGAATATAACTATGTTTTCCTACTGTCACTTTGTTCGAGTTATGTGAATAATCATTTTAAAGTGATGAATTAAAGTACAGAGTTTTCAAGGATTGGAGTGTTACGAACCATCTTTTTTCTACATCACCTACTGAAGACTCGCGAGTAGTTTTTTTTTTTTATATATATATATTTCCTACCCACTGGCTAACAGTACAAAAACAAACATTTTTCTTATACATTTCTTCTAGAGCGTTTTTCCTTTACATGGCCAGTCGCTACAGGTTCTCATAAGAAACATCTCTCTCTTCCTGCTCAGATTTTATCTGATGTCATCTGAAGGTCACAACTGTTCTTTTTCTCTGTTGCATTGTCATCACTGGCTATTTTGCCTGTTGCTGTCTGACAATGGCTCTTGCCAGTGTATTTCATCCTCTATTTCATAAAGTGTGCCCCCCCTCCCCCCCATTTGCATCAAACATGTGGCCGAAAAGTGTTTCAGTCATGCCTCCACCATTTGCATCACCCATGTGCACCCAAAAAATCTCCATCCGTGTCCCCAATAGAGGCATCCATGCACAAACAAGTGTCAGACATCCATGCCCCCCCCCCACTTTCTGCATCAATGGTGCCTCCAAAAGTAATGCATCTATACACCACCAAAAAATTCAGCCATCCAAGCTTGCTCAAATTGCTCTAGCCATACTTCCCCAACCTTCTGCATCAGTGTCCACCTCCAAAAGTGCTCCAACCGTTCCTCCCAATTGTTGCTTCCATGCGCCACTAATGGTCAACCATCCATGCTTGCTCAAATTGCTATAGCCATGCCAACTCAATTGGTCCATATATGAGCCCCCAAATCTGCTCCATCCAGGTCCCCCAAATCTATGATAGCCATGCACCTTATGGTAGGGAGACATATGCCTTAATGTATTTAAAATATTTTGGAGGTGACATGTAATGTTTGGGCATTGTTATGGTGACATATTGATCATTGTTGAAAGTGTGAAATCACAACCAGGGATAGCAGAGGAGTTGATGATAAAACATTACAATAAACTGCTTTTGCAATTGCAACTTACTCCTGTGACGGAAATGTACTGCCTACTTGTTTACATCAATCTACTTAGGTGTCTGTGCGGCATTACATCCTATCATAGCCATTAAGAAAGGGACATATGAGTGGACCCATACATCCGCAGTATTGATTAAATAGTACCCAGTAAGGAAACTTTGAGCACTGCACAACCAGCTAGGCAGACTTGATATAAACAATCATGTGGCGGTATTAAAAGCAGGGCATTAGCACAAATGCTTTCAATACATTATGCAAGCAAGTCATTTGATGTGCCGTTTGCTGCACATTCTGAAAAAGAGTAAAAGTGGACAACTCCTTTAAGCCCATGACAACTACAAGGCTGTGAGTTACAAAGACCTGGTACCAACTCGCATCTAATACAAATGAACACAGCCCTGCAGAATATTTCAGCCTACATAAAAGATAATAATCAAATGATAACATACACTTATTTTTTGCAATAGGAATACTTATGATTACACCATTTCCAGGTACTTGAGTTAAAACCTTCGCTATTGACCTGACATATGCATTTCCTTTTTCAAAATGATATGAAAGTATGCTATGAAGGATGAAGTGAAATAGAAGATCCCAGACTGATAAGATGCAGACGCTGACTTCTTTGACTACGTTGGAATGTAATGTTCTCGAAAGCTGTCGCTTCAGTACATGAGAAGACTTTGAAGTGAAAATAGTATCAAAGAAAACTACAAGTGGTTACCTGTAAAGACATCCTTTCTTTTGCTTTGTATTGCATGGACACTTCAAAACTATTTCCAAAGCAGATATGGAGATGTGGGTTTGATCTGAACAGGTAGAAATGTGTACACTGTTTCCTCCCCGCTTAAAGTGTAACTCCATTACAGCTACTGTACAAAAGATACTTTATATACTTGACATTTAAAATAGAAAATTTGGTTTGGATACATTGTTACATAAAATAGCAAGGATATGCATATATAACAATGTTTAATAAGGATGTCCTATTAGGGCATGAAGATGTCCACAGAGGGTTCCCATACTTGGCTGCTGCCTAAGGCAGTGGTTGCAGAGACAAGCTGTCCCCGTTCCCACATTACCCCACATGATATGATGTCATCTCAGGATAACTTTATCTGTCCAAGCTCCATCCACATGTTAAAGGACACGACTGTTGACGGCTCATAAAGTTTTAGGTTTGTGTAATGACAGTCACCTCTATTACAAAAGTGTCTGACTACTGTATAAGCAATGCCGCCCCTGCTCCCTCTTGTGTCACCCCCTCTACCTCATAGATTGTAAGCTCTTGCGAGCAGGGCCCTCAGTCCCATTGTGTGAAACGACTTTCTTTGTAATGCATCTTTCTGTCTGTAATTGAACCCTACAAATTGTGCAGCTCTGCAGAATATGTTGGCGCTATATAAATAAAAATTATTATTATTATTAGATTTATATTTACTATTTGTTTATCACCATGAATGTAGAAGCATAGTCTTAAAAAACAGAATTATAAGGCTGATATGGGGGTCCCACCACTGATCATAAAAATGGAGGTCCCATGTCAGTTGCATAACAGGAGAGGCAATCATACATGTTCAATGCCATTACATTTACTTTCTATGGGACTGCTGGAGATAACGTAGCCATGTAGCAGGCTATCTTCAACAACCCCCGAGATGAACGGACTAGCAGTAGTTATGAGGGCTATTAAAATATAGGTCTCAGGTTTAACTGTGGTATGAGACAAAATATGACAATAAAAAGGAGGAGATGAAGAAAGTGTACAATTTGCTTGCAGTACTTTTCTCTCCGCACATTTCGTGTGGACAGCAAGCTGGAAACTACATGGACCCCATTATAGTCTATGGGCTCCGCGGGTTTCCCAGGTAATCGCTTTTTAATGCGTATAGGTTTCCGTTTAGGTGGTCCCCAAGTGGACTCTCCAAACGGAAACCCAAATATTGATAAGAACCGGGCTTTGGTGTCCATTCAAACCATGGCTTTGTGTTCATGGTGCATTTGGCAGAACGGTGGTAAGGTTTTTCAATACGAATCGACTGGATTCCATATCGTGAAATTCTGCCTTCGTCTAAACCACATAACATGACTGACTGAGGAAAACTCCAATAATATTCTAAAATGGATTTTAAAAAAATGTGCCCAATGAGACATTTCTCTATAATAAACTTTCAAAATACAACTTAAAATTTGTCTTAGAAAAAAAAAAAAAAAACTCTCAAAAAATAACTTTTTTCTGTTATTTCTTGTGGATATTTTGATACATTAGTGATAAATATGCATATTATGAATACTCTAACAATGTGGAATGTTTAATCTTATGACATTCCCTCAGGGTAAATGGTACAGATGTTACCAAACACCCCGAAAAGTCTCCATTAGCCACAAATGATACTTTTACAGATGTATGGTAGTATTTTTATTTTATTTTCTATTTGTTTAGAAACATTACCTTGGCAGCTGCACGTCTCCCACTGGGCCCTGCTGATTCCAAAGCACAACCTGTCCACCTTCTCCCTAAGAAAGACACAAACATGTTTAGTTCTATACCAGTCATAATTAATCTGAAAGCGTCTCAGCGGAGCGGGGTGTGGAAGCCACTTCATCTACACTCTCAAGTCTTTCTTAATGTGCAAATTTACACCATGAAAAACTATTTCTAAGGAACAAATGAAACATGGTTTGAGTCGCAGTTAAAAAGTAAACTCAATATACATATATATAAAAAAAAAAAAAAAGGAATCGATGCGTGCCAGATAAACAGAAGGTCATTGAAAAGTATAGAAAATAATATGTAGAAGGCGGAAATTTAAAACGAAATGTGCCCCAGTGGCTGATCCTGGATGATAAGTTTAGTTCATCTTTCTACTGTCTAGTGGACACGTAATAGTCGTCTTACTTTTATATCGATGCCCAATAAAGGGGTTTTGCCATGAACATCATCATATTTTAACTTGTATGTCCTGGCACTTGTTAGAAACCCAGTCATGATGTCTTGTCCAGTAAAGACAAAACAGTATCAACACTCAATGGTTATAGAAAATGAATTCTGCAAAAGATATTATCTGATATACACCACTGGAAAGCTGACAGTGCTCTGAATTCAGCAAACTATCTGCTTTCCCGTTCTCTGCCCCCGGTGCCGGTACCGTAGCTCTTTACTGTCAGAAGGGTGTTTCTGACAGGACAGTCAGTCAGGAATGCCCTTCCACACAGTAGCGTCTATTACACTGTACTGTGAGATGGGGCGTTCCTTACCACCCAGCGGTGACACTGAGCAGTGAGGAACGGTTGGGTTCCCCCGTTCCCCAGTACTCGTCTATGGACAAGTACTATCGGGAGGGGAGGGAGGCGTTCCTCAGTGCTCTGGGGTGCTGGATGCGCCCTCATGCACCTCAGAAAGCATCCAAGGCACTATGGTTACCGGTCCCAAAGAAAGCGGCTCAGCTCTTGGCGTTCATCATACTGAAAGTGGGCATCATGAATAAATCGCAGATCATATATTTGAAAAATTGGATCCAGAAATGCAAGCTTTTTTGCTTAAAATGTAAATTTCTTGGAGGAGGAAAGATAGAACAACAGTAAAGACAAGAAAATTGGGTTCACACCAGCATCTGGTCTCCGTTCTGAGGTTTCAGTCTTCTGCAGACAGAAACCTGTCATGTCGAGTGTGGCCATGAGCG
This sequence comes from Leptodactylus fuscus, assembly GCF_031893055.1. NCBI lineage: Eukaryota > Metazoa > Chordata > Amphibia > Anura > Leptodactylidae > Leptodactylus > Leptodactylus fuscus. Next base: position 173,901,166 of record NC_134268.1, on the reverse strand, counting down.
CCGGTGAGCGTTTTATGCTCGCCGCAGCTAAACAGTTTTTTTTTTAAACCGGACACAGAGTACTGCATGTCCAACTCTGTGTCCGGTTAAATTAAAAAAAAAAAAAAAAAAAAAAAAAAAAACACGTTTTCGCCAAGAAGAGCATAAAACGCTCACCGGCGCTCACGGCCGGACACTTTTCAAACCCAAACAAATGAATGGGTTTGGAAAGATGCCGGCATGTTCCCGTCTCCTGCCCTGTTTTGTGCAGGAAACAGAAACCTGCAGTATGGAGTCCCGGGCGCAGATGTGAACGAGCCCTATTATTTGGTGAATCTGCTTCACTTTTAAAGGGCTTACTCATAGCCCGAAACGTGTTGTGCCGTACTGTTTATTGACCACTCCAATAAAAGTTGCACAACTGAACTGAACAACCTGTGTCTCAGCCACAGTGCCAGTGAGTGCAGATCTTCTGAAACGGACCTTTGGTCCTTGCTGTTGTCTACTGTGTTTCCCGGAGTATTCAGACTGAACCGCTGCCACTCTCACCAGGACAAGTTCAATATCTACATGAGATTTGGGGTGTTGTGAGCCACTCACAACCCCACAAGGTGAGAGGCCATGTGGCTTTGTTTCCATCACTCAATCTTTTCCATTTCAGTGCAGTGTAGTACTACACTTAGTACGCTTGGTGTCTGGTTTTCTCACTCTCATCCTAAGATGAATGACAGCAACGGACTGTATTAACCTGAGTAAACTCACCGAAAAACTTTACATTTTCAGATTCTTGCAGCACTTGGGGTGTTAATAAACTTATAATGCCATATATTTGCTGAATTTTGGCTTAGCCCCTTCTGCCTTCCCCATCTTAACCAACCTACCCTAGTACACCGCGCTTTTTTTCTTTTATTTTACATCCTAGTATTCTGTTGCTACCCTTCATCCCTTTACTTCTTATGCTCCAAGTTTGAGTTACATTGCCCTGTTAGATTTCCCCATGTGCCAGCTAATAGTTACACTTTTTGTACACATGTTTTTATGGGACATAAGCTGTTCTACGGAGTTGTGATATATTTGGCGATATGAAAATTTGAGAGTTACTATTTGTTCTGTTTAAAAATGTCAATAAAAATGTACTGTTATATAGGGATTGCAGTTCCGGCTGCTACACAACCAGAGATACCGCCAATGAAAGACACAGTCAGGAGTGGAAGTTGCATATACAATGGTACAGGGATGACAGCGCTAGATCCGGAGAGAGAGCCATTTAAAGCTGGAGCTATAGTACTACAGGAAGAGAGAGACAGACATCACACACTATAATGTACAACTCTGGGAACTGCCTAGGGGTAAGAATTGTGAGAAAAGGTGTAGCAAAAAGATGGAAGGAAAGAACTTTGTGAAATGAAAAAAATGGCTGATGGAGCGATATAATAGCGGTTATATATTGTTTGTGAGATTAAATTACTCTAAATCCTTCAGTTACAAAAAAAAACCTTTCCTGCAGGTAACAATTACAAACTGTTTAATATAGGTTAGCAATTTCGGGTGAGCCCAAGAACAGACTGCTGTCATACTGCCCCTAGTGGTAGAGCAGAAATTTCACTTTGCATCTCAGGACAGTCGTGAGATGCTGCTCCACAACCACCTGCACTATCTAGAGTAGACACACAATCACTGCTTTCCAGGTGTCAGGTGTTTATGTGGGGGGTTCAGGACAAGCATGAATGGTGTGCAAGAGGGGGGGTTAGGATATGCATGAATGGTGTGTGTGTGTGTGTTGGGGGGTGTTCAGGACATGTTTGAATGGTGTGTAAGGGGGGGAGGGATTCAGAACAAGCATGAATGGTGTGTAAGGCTGAGGCCCCACATAGCGGAAATGTAGCTTTTTTTTGTAGCAGATTTTGTTGCGGTTTTTGAGCCCAAGCTAAGAATGGCTACAGAAGGAATGGGAACTCCATAAAAAGTTCTTCTACTTCTCCCTTCTGTTCAATCCACTCCTGTCTTCGGCCCAAAAAACTGGAAAAAAAAAAAAAAAAAAAAAAAAAAAAAAAAAAGCTGTGTTTCCTCAATGTGGGGCCTCAGCTTAAGGGAGATTCAGGACATGTATGAATGATGTTGGGAGGGTGGGGGGAAGCTCAGTACATGCATGAGTAGCTGGAAGGGGGCTCAGTAGATGCAGCATTAGTAGATGTACTGAGCCCCCTCTCTACCATTTGTACATCTATTAACCCCTCTACACTGCAGACTTGGCAATTTAAAGGGGAACAGTGGGCAGAGGTCACTCAGTATATTGGCAGGTATGATCTACTGTATATGGCACTGCTCAAAGTTGTAGAACAGAAAGGGCACCGACATCACAGTGCTGTGGATGGAATCCCTTGCTACCTAATAGTATAAGGATTGTGGTCACTGAACAAGATCAAGGAAACAGACCATATTTAATGTAGTTTACCTAGAAAATACTGAGTCCTAGAGGTCTGACCAACACCTACGCTATCTTTAAAACGAACCCCGCAGGCTCAGTCACCCAGCTTTCCCTTACCCCATCCCTAAAGACATCCAATCCAGGCTGTGAGCAGTGGTCAGGTACAAATACTCTGTGGCTATAACTGCTTCTGTATCTGCTGTAGAAGTGAGTGGGAGTTCACGCAAACAGTGTAGCTTATGCTAGGTTCACACTAGCGTTCAACTTTCCGTTCTTCACCTCCACTTGGGAACCCGAAAAAAAACAGAAAGCTAAACTGCTTAAAAAGGGGTTACCCACAGAAACAAAACATTATAGACTATAATGGGTTCCGCCGGGTTTTCACCCCAAAAAAACAGACAGTTTTTTAAGCAGGTTCAGGGACGAAACCCCAAACGTAGATCACTTCTATGGGGGTTAAGGAAACAATGTTGCCTGTTTTTGTAAAATGTGACCACTGCTGACAGTCTGGATTTACCTATCAGCAAAGAAAGCTCAGCACCGAGCCCAGAAGGGGGGGGGGGGACTCAATTTACAGACTGGTAGGAGTCCCATACGGAAACACATCTATCAGACATTCTGCGGATATGCCAGAGATGTCTTTTCTGGGCAAACACCTTTAATGTATAGACAGTAATTTAAAGCAATGTATTCCATGTGGTGGGTGTACGTCATTTTAGCAGGCCATATTTTATGTTTCTGTTATATGCAACCCATATTGTAAAGTTTCATTATCTGCTTAATTAGAATATTAAATTATTACAATTAGGCCAAATATGTTACTTCAATTGCCTTACTTTGCAACATATGTCAGAATTAGAAAAATATGGAGCACATGTTGTGCTATTTTTAAAGGTTCCTTCCTTATTAAAAACATGTTTACAAGCAAAAGAGAAATTTGGGCTTCAACATCAAAATGTAAAAAGCAGACATCATAACACACCAGATTAGTTACTGCCTAAATTTACTCCTACGTACATGACTAACATTTTCTTATATGTTCTATGTATATATAAATATACAGTATATACTCTATATACATACACACAAATATACTATTTCAATCACACATGCTGCTTTAATAGATACTTTACACTTAAGATAACATACTTAGAACTCTGTGTAGTGCCGTTCCCCTGTTATTCTTCCAAGAACTGTATACTGTATAAGTGACTATCAATTTCTGAGCCTAAACTTTGCATGTTGCTACATAGTAGAACACTATTCAGTGACAGGCTTTGCAGAGATATACCCTTGTGACACAATAACAAGACCGCCAGTCACTTTAGGGTGGGTTCACACCTGTGTTCGGTCTCCGCTTTAGCCAATACGGCGGGTTTCCATCTTCTGCCCTGAGAAACTGGACAGGGGATGGAAACCCGGCGCTCAATTTTCAAACCCATTCACTTGAATGGGTTAGCAAAGTGACCGCCCGTGTGAGTCTTCTGCCTCTCCGTGGCAAAACAGTTTTTTTGGGTTTTTTTACTGACTTTTTGTCTGACTTTGTGGCAAAACTGGGTTTTTTTTAACCGGACACAGAGAGGCAGAAGACGCACACGGGCGGTCATTTTGCAAACCCATTCAAGTGAATGGGTTTGAAAACTGTCCGCTGGGTTTCTGTCCCCTGTCCAGTTTCTTGGGGCAGAAGAAGGAAACCCGCCAGATTGGCTAAAGCGGAGACCGGGCGCAGGTGTGAACCCACCCTCAGTTATGCATTTTTTGCAGCAATAACAGAATGGCACCTCGCAAAGCTGTAAGAAAATTGTTACTTGTATATCATAGCTAATACAAGTATTCACTAATGACAAGTCTGAAGAGATGACTGCTCCTCTTTAAATAAAGCAATGAGATATTTAAAGTATTATAATGCAATTTTCAACATTTTTAAAAAGTTCCTCAACTTCTTTCTTTTCACCCCCTTCCATACCCCACAATTTTTGGATCTTTCAGCTCTCAGCCATATGATGTCTTAATGTTTGCAGGACAATTTTTTTTCTACATGATGCTGCCATTAATTATTCTGTACAATGTACTGGTAAAAAATTCAGAATGGGGTGGATTGGAAGAAAAAGTGTATTTGTGCGACTTTCTTATGGGCTTCGTTTTTAAGGCGTTCACTGTGCAGCCAAAATGACATGTCACCTGTATTCTGTGTTTTGGTGCGATTCCAAACATACCAAATTTATATGGTTTTATTTACATTTTAACCCCTTAACAAAAATCCAATACTGTGCCAAATTTTTAGTTTTTTTTCTAAAAGTCACCATATTCTGACACCTGTAACTTTTTATACTTCCGTGTACAGGGATGCATGGGGCATCTTTGTTTGCGAGACCAGGTGTACCTTTTAGTTATACCATTTTGAGGTATTGCTATTGCTTTGATCACTTTTTACTCAAACTTTTCATCAGAGGTAAAACAGTGCAAAAAAAAAATGGAGATTTAGCACTTTTGGACACAGGGATATCTAATGTGTATGTGTTTCACAGTATTTAAGTACTTTTATGTGTTCTAAGGAAAGGGGGGTGATTTGAACTTTTAATATTTAAAAAAAATTATTTATTTTTTTTCTTTAAGTATATACTCGAGTATAAGCCAAATTTTTCAGCACAGTTTTTGTGTTGAAAAAGCTCCCCTCGGCTTATACTTCAGTCAAGCAAAAAAAAAAAAAAAAAATTTTTTTTTTTTTTTGGAGGAGGGGTCTATAACCAGCCGCAATAGCGATGTATAAAATCTCCCATAAAATAGTGAGAAAAAAAAAAAAAGCTTTAATAAATATAAAAAAATTAAGTAAATAAAAGTTGTAAATCCCGCCTTTCCCTAGAATACATTTAAAAGTAACACATACACATTAGGTATCCCTGTGTCTGAAGTGCCCGATCTACTGAATATAGGGGATCTGCAGTGCTCCTGTTCCGTCGGGAAAGGGTTAATAGGAGCACTGCAGATACCCGATATACAGCCAGGCTGAATTCCAAGTGGGGAGGGGGAAAAAAAACAAACAACAACAAAAAAAAAAAAAAAACAGTCCTCGAGCTCAGGGAAGGGGCAGACAGACAACCAGAACACCCCCTCCCCTTTCCCAGCACACAGCAACTTCTGCACCCAAGAACTCCAACCAATTTAATTTTTGAAATTTTGCAGTAGCTGCTGCATTCCCCCCCCCCCCCCCCCCAGGTTATACTCGAGTCAATAAGCTTTCCCAGTTTTTTGTGGTAAAATTAGGGGCCTCGGCTTATATTCGGTTCAGCTTATACTCTAGTATATACAGTATATAAAGAAAGACAGGCCTGGAAGCCTTCACAAGTCTCCGGCTGTCTTAGCAGCAGGTCGCCAGGCCCGGAGCTTGCTCTGGGTGCCAGCGATCCCCATGAAAATGGTGACGCCCACACAACACCAGTAAAATGGCGTCTCGGTCAGCTTTGATCGTAGGCATTAGCACCAGGTGCCTGCTGTATGAAACAGCAGATACCCGGCAGCTATGGTGGCCGCCCCCGACTCTCAAGCAGCCGCCATCTTTGAACACCCAGCATCCACCGCACTAGTACGGAGGATGTCAGAAAGGGGTTAAAGAGACCCTTTCATGTCCTCATCAATGTGTAGTATTATATACTGTTAGAAAGCCAACAGTGCACTGAATTCAGCATACTGTCAGCTTTATCAGTATGTGCTATGGTGCTTGAAATGTCAGTGGCGTTAATATCAGTATTGATCTCTCTCCATTATCAGAAGGGCAGGCCTTACAACCTAGTGCCATCGCTGGGCAGTAAGGAATGCCCCCTCTGATAGTACAAAGGAGTACAGTCAGGGAGGGCGTTCCTCACAGCCCAGCAATGACACTAGGCTGTAAGGCCTGCCCTTCTGATAATGGGGAGATATTGTAGAAAAAATATCAAAACTGATAACTCCAGCACAAGACACATACCAGGAAAGCAGACAGTGCATTATAATCTGATGATTTCTAGCAGTATATAAGACTGCACATTAAAGGGAGTCTATAATTAGAAAAACACATTTTTAACTAATTGCACATTGGAATAGCCTTTAACCCTTTCACTGTCAAGGGTCTCTAGAAATTTTGCACCTCCAGTAACCGCAGCAATTTTCACAGTTTTGAGATGGATAAATCAAACCCAGTGCAACATTAAAAAAACATCCAACCCCCTCATACCTATATATTTTCTTGAAGTAGACACCTGCAGCATTGTCAGAATTCCACTTAGTACTGTATACGAACAGCACCTTCATGCAATTTTGATTTAAAGTGAATGTTTTATGAAAAAATGCAAATAAATGTATATTAGTTGCTAAAAGCGGAAACCAAACAAAAATTTATATGCACCAAACCTAAAAATAAGAGCTCAACATGTACAGAGTTAATTCATATCACTATGTACTACACCCGCATTGCACGTGTCTTCAGAAAAATCACCAGAACTGGAAGGAACAAAAATCTGCTTTGAAGCTGGAAATTAAAATTTGCCACTAAAGTGCAGCTCAAGCAATCCCTTTCTGCAAACAAAATGTACTTTCCAAAAAACTGCAAGATATGATTAGTTCATACATACCACACATGTATATATTTACAGGGGCGGGTGTTAAAGAAACGCCAAAATCGCAGAAATGCGCCATCCCATTTTGTGCATGCAAATTAAATAGGACTAAAACTGTTATTTTCCATCCCGATATAAAAATTTTAACAACCTATACGTTCACGTGATAATCGTTATTACTATTATTTTAGCATGTAGCAGATATCACTAGAGACGTATTTTACTGTAGAAAGCTCAGGTATAGACAGGAAAGGGATTGGGTGAAATGTAAACTTTATTCATGACTTTGTGTATATGTTGTGTAAGTGTTTGATGCAACTTTTTTTTGGCGATGTGACCTGGACAATGGTAAACGTCTGGGTCACAGCGCCAATAAACTTCCTGGTTATGTTCAGGGGGTATAACATAAGAATACCCCACTAGTAAAGCTCAGGGGGATTACATTATACCTGTATAATCAGACTGTATAATACCTGGAATCAGACAGCAAAAGTATAGTATGCTCTCTGATTGGCATGAGGGGGTTAATAGAGACAAAAGAGCCCCTGCCACCCCCTCCTGGTGTCACATACAGGTTATGCACAGAGACAGAATACTTTTCTGTCTGTGCACACTGCAGGGTTGCTCCTCCCCCCTCCCCTTTCTGTTCCAGTTCGGGAGATGCTTCCTTAGACAGGAGGGGGGGAGGGCACTTTAGAGACCTATATCTCTGGACTGCATGAAGATATCTTGAGGCGTTAAAGTTCATATTAAAGATGAGAATCTCATCTTTAAAATGATAGCAAGGTCTTCATGATAGAACTTAAAGTTTTGGAGCGATTCATTGTTGAAATGCTGTCGGGAATTGAGATCTGCAGTTGGATCTCAATGCCAAATAGCGTTTTCAACAGTGAATCACTCCAAAAGTATAAGATCTATCATGAAGATTTTGATATCATTTTAAAGATGAGATTCTCATCTTTACTATGAACTTTAACGCCTCAAGATATCTTCATGCAGTCCAGAGATATCAGCATTAGTAGGGAGGACATATTAACTACGTCTTCTGCTACTGAAGTGTCAACCTGGGAGGACATAGAGCTTCGTCCTCGGCAAGAAAATGGTCAAAAACGCTATTCTACTCCTATTTTCCATTATAAGCTTCTCCCCACAGTTTCTGAGAAAATCGGTTTCTTCTGTTATGCAAATTATGATCATGAAGCACCAACACGTCATAACTCTCCACCGCCCCTTAGCTGCTTACATTCACTCCCCTCCTCCTCTTCGCCGGAATGTCTGCCTTTTGCAAGCATCGGACGCACCGCTGTACACAGTCGGCTCTGCCACTTCGGGTTCGGGCAGGGCCGACTGCACATGTCCAGGCAGCCATTTTAGTTATCTGACTATACAGGCGACATAACGTACTGTACGCTCGTGTAGCAAACCACCAGAAAGTGAACAACCCGTTACCAAGCAGATATCTGATTACTGTGCTGTGACGAGCTGTGCACCTGTGTGTTCATCACTTGGCCATGGACTGATATCAAATCTAACTCAGAAGCATACAGCCAGAACTAACAATAAGTTGATGGATCACTATGGGATACATCACAGTTCCTACTTGCATTAAAGGGGTTGTCCCATGAAAAGCATCCTATCTATACTGCTAGTTTGTGTGGATTTAAGACATTTCCTAAATAAATTGCTTTATCAAAACTGCTTTGTTTGGCCGCTGTCTTAATTTATTCACTTCATTGTTTACACTGCATTTCTATAGCCACTGGGCTTATCTGCTCATTTCCCAAGTGAAGTAGCTGCCTGCTCTCAGGGGGGGAGGGAGGGGCTGAGTGCTGGGAGCAGCTCGTGGCTGTGTATGTCTGACAAGTAACGGAGTTCCTCAGATGGGGGAGGGAGGCTCCGGGATTACTGTGCTGTCTATCTTCAGCTTTTCCACTTATCAGCCGGTTTAATTGAATTTGGCTGATAAGGGCTGAGATAAGGAGTCCTTTACCTCTGTATGTAATGCAAGCTGACTCAAATCCAGCTCTGCTACATCAGTTTCCACATCAGCTTTATACTGTGGTAATGCATTTACAACCAATCCCTCATTACTGACTGCAAAGATAGCAGAGCAAGTGAAACCCCGCCCACCAATGTGCCGAGAAATCCAGGTAGTGAAGAGAGCACAGAGCCTGCACGATGCAGAACAAGAGTTATGGGAATACCCCTTTAATATTTACATTTATATAAAGAGGGGATGGGGAGGAGGATGCTACACTCTGCTACTCTGTGAGTGAAACATAGCTCTTTTGAAATTGTAATATCTTCCAGATAAATTACACTGCACAGAAAAAAAGCCAACCCCCCCCCACCACCACAAAAAAAAAAAAAAAAAAAAAAAACCAATTAAACAGCTTCCTCCTCCCTCCCCTCTCCATAGTGTTCTAGGCAAGAGCTGGATATAGATAAAACTCTATGTAAACAAACAGACTGAGTGAGTGAGTGAGTGAGTAAAGATAAGATGGAGAGCAGATTAATAAGTGGAGAAGGAAACAGATTTCTGTAATAAGATATATTACTAAGATTCTTATATTTACCTGTGCTATTCATTTGAGAAGCGGTTTTATAAATTTAGCTATGATATCAAATTTAAAGAAGTATTCCAAGATATACCTCAAGTGATTAAAGGGAAATGATCAATTTTTAAAACTTCTGACATTTGACAAAGTCATATGTTTAACCAGTAAAGGTGCTGAGAACCCCAGAGTTTGCTGGGGTTAGGGAGCACATGGGTTTTCCATGCAGATTTATTTTTTTTAAAGAAAGGTCTGTTGGTGCTAGTAATGGGTTAATGAGTACACCCATATAACTTTAGCAGTGTTTGGAGAGATTTCTGGGTGCTCCTGGAATCCCCTGCATTTGTTTACATGTGTAACTTACTGATGTGCAGCTTCTTGTGTACTCCATTCTCTCTCATTCCGTTACACCCCGTCTCCCTATCTAAGCTATCCTGCCGATTACTAGCCCCTTCCACCCTCCCAGAGTCTCCCTAGCTGTTATCCCTCCCACTACTAGCTCCTCCCCCTAGATAAGTTATTCCACCCACTACTAGTAGAGAGGAAGAGGGCACCGCCACAGGGATATGGGCAACTATAGATTTTTTTTTTTTTCATTGAAGTAAATTAGAAGTTAGGCAGGGGGAGGAGTTTAGAATAAGGATTAAGTCTTAGTTTATTCTGGACAACCCCTTTAAGCACTTTAGCGCTCCCTTGAGAGTCTTGTATGGCTTTATAGTTGCCATAGAGAAACTAGCAAGACAGTCCAGCAGTTAGAAAACCATTAAATAACTACTGTACAATCTACTGAGTACTTGCACAAAAAGCCAAGTTCCTATGTGTTTCTGACACTACCCACATCCTTACACCTGGCCTGTGTACCTGCTATGTATTTTTTATTAGTGGTGAAAGACCAACAGATCTGAATAGCAGCAACCTACACAGTAGAGTGTTTGTAGTCCTAGTGAACACTGGGGCCTCACTCAGCATCTAAACCTGCACTATGCAAATATTCTAGAACATCTCAGAAGTTTTATAAAATGAGAGTGAAACTCCACACTAAATTCTCCACCCCTGCCAATAGCCATGTCAGCAAAATAAAGGATTGGTTTCTGCTGGCCTGTATTCTGTTATACAGAGTGAATATGATCAGCCATAAAGTCAGTGGGGAGAAAAACAAAAAGATGCAATTCTAACATATACAATGTAAGTCAGAATTGACAGTTCTACAATCATTTAATTGGCTACAAATGTAAAGATTTAATTTAAGTTTAAAGAGATTAGGGCAAATAAACTAATACAAAAGTCACAACCTCTTCCTAAATCTCTTGGTTCCTGCACCAGACGGGCCATTTATTAGGACTGATGACCAATATGCCAGTCTTACAAAAATTTGCCCCATTACTAACCAGTGCCAATACTATAGGTCATGGTTACAGCCCACTCCATTAGAGATGAGCAAGTAGTGAAATTTTCAAAAATTCGATGCGAGTAAACATCAATATTCGACTATTTGTTCGAATATCGAATCCCATTATAGCCTATGGGAAAAACATGTTCGTTTCAGGGAAACCAAAATTCGACCAATTGGAGTCACCAAGTCCACAATGACAACTCAGGAAATGATGCCAACACCTCTGGAATACAACTGGGACACCAGGGGAAGCATGTCTGGGGGCATCTAACATGCCCAAGTCCCAGGATTATTATTACTGCTGCTACTTATTTAGCCAGCCAATGACTGTATACGTTTTTTTTTTCCGATGCCTATGTTGTCCTAGTTCCTGTCCCACCTCCCCTGCATAGGTTATTGATGTAAAAAAAGCGCCAAGGAAGGTGGGAGGGGAATCGAATCTTTACTGCGTTTACCGCGTGGTATTCGATCGAGTACAAGTATTTCGAATACCGTAGTATTTGATCGAATACCTACTCGCTCATCTCTGCACTCCCACCTCCCCTGCATAGTTCTTGGTGTAAAAAAGCACAGTTCAAAAAGAAAGTCGAGAATACTGTCATATAGAAATCAATTAACATCTCCAGTACCTTTGGTCCATTCGGCCCCATAATTGTGTACAGAAGATAAAGATAGATAAATATATATATATATATATATATATATATATATATATATATATATATATATATATATATATTATAGTATCCGGTTTTATTTCCCCAAAAAAAATCTAGGCGATTCATTTTTAAAACGAATGATATAAAATCAGCCATGTATTGATAGAATTATCGGATTATCATACGCTTAAACCTGTAACGCTGTCTCCTTGATAACATGACTGCAATATCTTTTACAGACCTTGCATTACCTATAAATCCAGCACAGACCTGCTATGGCAGGAAACAGGTTAAATTTCAATAAGCTAGTTTAAAAAAAAAAAAAAAAATTCACTAAAACTAGTTAGTGGCAAGGCAACATCTAAAAGCAATAAACTCAAAATTAAGGGATAAATAATTTAAAGCACATCATGAAAAAAGTATTAATAATTCATCAGATAAATAATTTACTAAATAATCAAATAAATAATGAAATACATAAATAAACCAGCAAATAAATAATTCTGCAATATAAAGGAAATTGTGAAGTAGTAAGCAAATGTTGAAGGAAGCATACATTTTTAACTCCCTTTCTTCCGGAGTCCAGTCGCTGGAAAATAAGACGTAGGCAAGTCCTGCATAAACGTATATCCTGCAGAACCTGGGAGTGCTGGGAAATGCTCTGCGAGGCTAGACAGGCTTTTATGATAGATAGTCGTGGAAAGGAAATGAATTAAGATACAGTTGACTATCACGGTGATATAAGCTGCACCCTAAATATAAATGGGTTGCAGTAAACACATCATTAGCAGTTTGTAACGTTATACAGTCTTGTTGCCGTTTTCAACACTTAAAAATTATTGCCACAGGTGGAGGGGGAATAACTCCGTCAAATCTTTGGCAGCGCGTTTCGGTCTCTTTATAGGAAACAGCTCTTGAATGTTGAATGTCTGCTTTCAATTCTTTCTCCATGCTAATAATAATCCTAAGAATCAAAATAACAATTGCGGGTTTGTTGTCTTTTTTTTTTGTCTGCGGTCGGGCTACTGGAAGTCTTCTGGAGTACTTAGACGAAATACACGATAGCAGACTGAGCCCTGTTTTTTTGCATTTAATTTGACATACAATCTGTGCAACCTGGCACCCATTCAGATGTAAGGAGAAAACCGGATACGGACAAAATTAACATGTAACACGTGGTTATCTTTTAGTTAACAAGTATCACATGCCTCTGGGGATTGAAATAAAAATTAAAAAAGACACTTGCTTAGCTATAGGCTTTATATTTGTTTTGGCTGAGCATCCCAACTTTGGGCAGGATGCCTTGCTGTGCAAATGAAATGAGGCTAGTAGAGGCTATCTGTCAATGTCTCCCTGCTCAGAGCTGGATTTAGCCTCCAGAGGAACCAACGCTCTCTGCAAAGAATTCACTTCACATGTCTTAAAACTATTCTTAATAAAATGTTTCCATGCGAAACATTTATTTACAAAGCTTTCTAGCAGAGTCTAGATTTCAGAGCCCCTGAATACAGAACCACACAAGATAGGGAGAGATGCAGACAAAAAAATTGTTGCAAATGCCAAACTTATCAAGAACGTGCCATCCACATGATCCCAGATTGAGTCCAATAGGACATGGATTTAAAGGGGACCTTGGAGATCCTCAAAGACAGTGAATGTTATATACCACTAGCTTCTGCCCATGACTTCGTCTGCGGGTTGTTGGAGTGGATAATCCGCCTATACTCAGCAAATTGCTGCTGTCGATGGTTTGCCTGCTCCTGCATTTTGGCAGCTCGCAAGCTGTCCTCCTGCTGACCTTGTTCCTCGAGCTGTGCCTGTGATTGTTCTGGCATCTCAGCAGCTCACTGGGACGACATATAATGAGCATTTTGTTGGTGATGAAGATCCGCCTGCTCTGGCGTTTCAACAGCTGTCAAACTGGCCTGCAACTGAACTCGTTCCTCGTGCTGTGCCTGTGATTGTTCCGGCATCTCAGCAGCTTGCTGGGACGCCATATAATGAGCATATTGTTGGTTTTGGGTTTTACCACCCACAAACTTATTATACTCTGAGATCTATTCAGACCCCAAAATATAATGATGTTACAATAACGTGACCATTCAGGCCCAATTACAGGCCTCAATGGTCTGTAATGTCATTGAAGTGGCCCAAAGACTGGCACCGGAGCCCAGGGGAGATGAGTAACACTGTTATTATCAATCACCTCTGCTTATTATATTCTGGGGTCTATTGAGCTCAGAGAAAAATAATGGCAGTTTTGTAATGGATGTGTTCGATCCAAAGAAAACCGGCAGATGAACCTCTACAGGTTCCATGCAGCCGGTAATAGAAATACTGGTATTATGCAATGCATAACAATGCTAATTCATTCATGAACAGACCCCCCTAGGGTTCAAGACCCCCTAGAATAATTGCAGTGAAAGAAATAAAAATTCTAATTCCCCCTATTACAAACTAACATTATATATGCCTGTGTCCGAAAACGCCTGGTCTACAAAGGCAGCAGAACAGCCATGTTTTTGATATTTCACTTACCCTAAAATTTTGGATAACAAGTGATCAAAGCAATAGACATTTCTCAATAAAATATAACTAAAAAGTATATCTGACCCCACGAAAAAAAAGATATGCTATTGATCTCCTAACATGGATAGATATATATATATATATATATATATATATATATATATATATACACACACATACATACACATGTGTTAAAATATTGAGACTCCACAGCCCATTGGGTTTTTACATCCAGAGAGTGGTTGCCCTGTTCTGCAAGGTATATCCAGGCAGTTTTCAGCAGCTGCACAAAATTGTGCAGTTGCTGAAACGAGAGCTGCCATAGAGAAGGCAGGGATAGTTTATTACCGTCCCTGTCTTCCCTGCTCACTGTGTACACAGCACCCAATGAGCACTGTATACACAGCTATGGGTGTCGCCGGTCACGTGATTCAGAGTTCAGAGTCTGGTAGAGCTGCTGGGTCCTAAAAGACCCAGAACAGCTCTGTAGTTATAAGCAAGAGGCTGTATATCTCCTGCAACTGGAGCAAAGTGTACCAGCCCCAGTTACACAGGAAATCAGCCTCCCCCACCAAAAAATTAGTGTTCAGATGTCCCCAAAGGTTTATTATGACCTTATGAGACACAACGTGAAAATAATTAAAAAAAATGATTAGAAAAGTAAAAAAATGTTTTAAATGAGATTAAAAAAAAAGGTCAATAATATACCCTCATTACTGGTTCTAACTAGAGATGAGCGAGTACTGTTCGGATCAGCCGATCCGAACAGCACGCTCCATAGAAATTAATGGAAGCACCTGGTACTTCCGCTTTGACGGCGGCCGGCCGCTTAACCCCCCGCATGCCGGCTACGTCCATTCATTTCTATGCGAGCATGCTGCTCGGATCGGCTGATCCGAATAGTACTCGCTCATCTCTAGTTCTAATTTAAAAAACAAAACAAACAAAAAAAAAACAAAAAACACACACATGCAAAAATAAAAATATATATAAAAAAAAGCCTTGAGTGTCACTGAAAAAAGATGCAGTAATTAGTTTTAATAAAGCAAATGGTAAAAAATGTTATAGCCCTTAAAATGGAACATACAAAAAAAAATTGTTTTGTCCTGAACCACAAATTAGCACAGTACAAAGTGGTTAAGAGGTTAAAACATAAAAATATATATAAGTTTGGTATCTCTGGAATCATAACCACCCATAGAAGACAGGTATCATATCAATGTGGCTGCATAGTGAATGATGGAATATTAAAGGGGCTCTATCACTGGGAAAAGTCATTTTTAACTAATCACATCCTTGCACAGCCTTTAGAAAGACTATTCCACACTTACCTTTAGTATGTAAATTGCCTCAGTGGTTTCTGAATAAGTCCGTTTTTATTCATATGCTAATTAGACTGTTGCACGATACATCGTGCACTCCTCTCCTGTTTCCTATGGGAGACTGCTGCTGCTGATGACTCAGCTTCCTGTTTGCCTCACACACATAGGAGATAATAGAAGAGACGAGTGCTGCTGGGAACTTCCTGTACTGGCTGAGAGCTCATTAGCATATTAATAAAAACGGACTTATTCAGAAACCACTGAGGCAATCTACATACTAAAGGAAGGTGTGAAATAGCACTTCTAAAGGCTATGCAAGCATGTGTTTAGATAAAAATGACTTTTCCCAGTGATAGAGCCCCTTTAAATAGTACCATTACAAAATACAATTTGTCTCACAAACATTAAAGGGGTTGTCAAAGATATATATATATATATTTTTTTTATAAATTAGGCCAGGGGAGGTGAAAAAAAAAACAAACAAAAACCATATCCACCTGTCCCCGATGCTCTGGTGTCTCCCAGTGCGGTGTGGTCCTGCTGCTCTGGTGCCCTTTTCGTGAAAAGTCCTTGCCGCACATGACAGCTGAGGCCAATCAGCAGCTTCAGTGTCTGACATGCAATGTCGTGTGTCCTTTCCTTAGGTCGCTTAAACAGCCAATCAGCAGCCTAAGGAAAGGACTCATGACGTCACATGTCCATTGCTGAGGCTGCTGATTGGCCTCAGCTGTCAAGTAGTGATGCCTAATGTCATTTGCTAACACAGGGCCTCATAGTGCGGTGGGGACTTCCCGCAAAACAAGACAGTGGAGCAGCAGCACCGGACCGCTCTTGAAGAGGTGAGACTGTTTTAGTTTTAAGGGGTTTTTAAGCTATGGTGTTTGGAAGGCGGGGGGGAGTGGTCGTAAACTAAAATCCAACAATGCCTGTTGTGGAAAGGGGTTAAGGAGCTTTAAAATATTCCTTCAGGGATCAGACAAATTAAAGATTCAAATAAAACATTTTCTTCCTTCTGCAAAATAACAATTTTGCGGACTAGTAGACTGAAACAGCGGAACTTCATAAACTAAGTAGACAATGGAGCATCACTGACAATGTATACAAAGTAACACGTTTATATAAGGCAACAGATAGGACATCCTCTTGTGCTTTGTTGTTTTTTTCCTGGCCCTTTCAAGGTCCTTTCTGTGTTTTATTGGATTTGGAGCACAACAATTTCACTACAGCATTTTGCCTAGGATTAGAGATGAGTGAATAGTATTTGAAACTCTAGTTTCAAATACCTCGCTCCCATAGGAATGAATGGAAGCGACCAAGGGGTCAAAAAGAAAGAGCTTGCAGACAAGCCTGGGAGCCTTGTAAAGGCTCCCGGCTGTCATGCCAACGTGATGTCGGCCCTGGAGCATGCTCCAGGAGCCAGCGATCACCAGCAAAATGGCGGCGCCCATGTGCCGCCGGGAAAATGGCGCCGGAGGGGTTAATGCCTCCGATCGGTAGTAGACACCCGGCGACTATGGCAGCCGCTTGGCTCCCGGGCGGCCGCCATAGTTACACACCCGACATGCGCCATACTATTACGGCGCATGTCAGGAAGGGGTTAACTGTCCGTTCCCAAAGATGTCCGACTTTTCAAGCGGACAGCAAAAACCTACATGTCGGGTTTTGCTGTCCGCTTGAAAAGTCGGACATCTTTGGGAACGGACAGTTAAGGACACCAACGGACAGTAAAAGAACGCACCCGATGTCCATTTAAATGAATGCAAAATGTCACGGACACAGCTAGTGTCCACTGCTAATGTCCGTGCAAGATTTTGAACAGACATTAGCAGCGGACACTAGCTATCGGACACAGACGGTAGTGTGAATGTTCCCTTAGATGTTCGCTTACTTCTGATGATATGCCTCTGATGAACTCACTGCAGCTTGCAGTTTGCGAAAGAAACGCGCCATACTGGCCACGGTTTTCTCAAGTGGCTTATACCCCTCCTTTTTAAGACCACTCTAGTTACAGTTAACGGTCTCTTTTAGGAGTTACTGTCTATGTATAACAATTCTGTAGTTAAACAATATATCTACAGATTATACTCCAGTTTTTTGGGCAATCACTTGGGTGTTTGTTTTGGTTTTTCTATTACAATCTTTTAAATGATATTAATAAAGATATATTTTTAATACGTCCATTAAAATAGACCACTCACCTATTCAAGATTTTTTTCCAAAGCATGAGCCCCCATAGGGCTTGGAATGGAAAAATAAAAAAAGTCATAGCTTTTGTAAAGTGGGGAGTAAACAACGAAAATGATAAAACAAAAAATGGCTGAATAAGAAAGGGATTAAATGGAGAATTAAACAAGCTCATTTAATTCATTTCCCGGTCCTAAAACATATAGAAACAAGAAGATTAAAACTATTGAACCGTACCAACAGGTACAAATATGGCAACTAGAGACAGTCAAGGTGAAACACACACCCCAGGCAACTTCTACCAATAAAGCATGTAAACGAAGGACTAGCACAAGCATCCAGAAACCAGCCAAAGATAAAAATCTCTGCCACATTCATATGATATGGAACTGTGCCGTAAATAGGCCAGGAGACCAATAAACATGACATCATATGACCCGTGAGCCAAAAGCAGCGCTTACGGGAATAGATCATCTGATCTGTGGGGGTCCCAGGTGTTGGACCTCTAAATCTCATATTAATGACCTATCTTAAGGATAAGTCTATTAATATTTTAATCCTGGAAAATCCCTTTAACCATTGACATTAAAAATAAAAAGGCACGGGAAGTATTTAAAAATTTCAAATGTTTAATATTTGCATCGCTGCAAAAAGATAATGTGAAAACCAATCTAGAACAGACAGAAGACAATATCATTTAAGAGAAGACTTCATTTTATTAAAGAATAAAGCTTTATAAAATCAATAGGTAATAAAGTATGAATACGGTGTAATTTACACTCATCAATAGCATCTAGTCAACAAATTGATGCAGAAAGCAGAATTGTATCTACATCATGTATATTGCATTAGGATAGTTTCTAAATCAGCAAAAATGCCAAATTTGCAAAACTGAAGTTTGGCCTTGATTTTGGTAAACAATAACACATGACAGTGGGATGGCGGCATTATAGATCCTTCAAGCCTCCAATAGACTAAACATTTGTATTGTTACCGAAAAGCTGAGTATTAGAAGAGCAAAGGCTTCAATAGTAATAGCCTTATACAATTAGGTTATATTCACATCTGCGTCCAGAGATCCCCATAGGAGTCTCCATTGCAAATTCCATCCAAAATTTTGGTTGGGTCAAAGGGTAGATCTGGATCTGTTTGTGTCAGTCATATGAAGGATCCATCCCTGGCAGGATTTCCATGTTTCTATTCCTATAAGAAGTGAAGGAGCTTTTCTACATGAAAGGGGGCCATATATATTAGATGAAAACTGGCCGACCAATCAATGCATATAAGTATTTCTCAAAACTCTCCAGCAATGACAGACGTTGTAAAAAAATGGAGATTGGGCATGTTGAATATTGTTATGCCTAATTCTTTTGATCTCAAATGAGAAATGCCACAGCCATAAGTGTATAGCAGAGGCTTAATCTCCTTTCCTTACTAGGAATACATACTTGCATATGTGTGGATTGTCCAGAAGGAAAAACTATCTAAGATGAATGGCCACAATAACATGCAAGGTATCTTATGGCTAGTGTACAGATCCATCTACAGAGACAGGCTATTTAGTGAAAACCTATTAGGAGAAATAATAAATGACAACAGTTTTATGATATCAAAGAGGTTTTCCAGGCTTTTCCATTAATGATCTATTCTCATGATAGGACATAGACCAAAGATCAGTAGGGGTCAGACATTGGGCCTCATGCGATCAGCTGTTTGAAGAGTCCACAGAATTCTTAAGAGCACTGCACTCAAAACCAAGCAAAGGGGCATACATTTTACAGTGGCTATGCTTGATATCCCAGCTAAGCTCATTCAATGGAATGGCACTGCATTGCGAACACGCCAAGTGATCAATAAACATGGCGTCACACGGGCTGTGAAGCAAATCCAGCACTCATGGAGGACCGCTGAAAGCAACTTATACACGGGCACCCTAGTGTCAGAACCTCTATCAGAAAGGACTGGTCATTAACAAACAAGCCAAGAAAACCCCTAGAAAAATGTGAAAATTTTGGCAAATTTCTGCATGCATATTTATGTCTTTTTTGCAGTTTTCTGCTGCTGAAAAACAAATCCAGAGCTTCACAAGTCCAAAAACGTGCTACTAGGTGAAAATTATAGCGCAGATCTATACCAGCTCATAGAAAAGGTGAGATTTCCACCCTCCATGGTTTTGTCTGAATTACTATTCATGTACTATCTTTTAGAAAAATCCACCAAAAACAATATTCTTCTCCCAAGTTGCACCACTTCTCTGGAATACTCTACCCCGGACAATCAGATTAACTCCCAATTTCTACAGTTTCAAACGCAAACTAAAGACACATCTTTTCAGAAAAGCCTATCACAATGTCTAACGTAAACCCTTAAACCTCCTCTGTCCCCGCTCCCTCATTTCCCCACATGATATAATGTCATCTCATGCTAACTTTATAGGTCCAAGCTCCATCCACATATTAAAGGACACGACTGTTGACGGCTCATAAAGTTTTATGTTTATGTAATGACAGTAACCTCTATTACAAAAGTGTCTGACCTCTGTATAAACAATGCCGCCCCTGCTACCTCTTGTGTCACCCCCTCTACCTCATAGATTGTAAGCTCTTGCGAGCAGGGCCCACAGTCCCATTGTGTGAAATGATTTTCTTTGTAATGTATCTTTCTGTCTGTATTTGAACCCTACTAATTGTACAGCGCTACGGAATATGTTGGCACTATATAAATAAAATTTATTATTATTATTATATTCACCTCCTCAAATAGAGCTAGAGACTATACTTGTAGTCAGTAACCATGTCTAGATACAAATTTACTAATTTTTAACCAAGACTATTTGCATAGTCGTAGCCCTAATTAGAGGCGCACAGTGTAAGGCCAGGTTCACACGAGGTATTTTGGACCGGAATTTGACAGGTAGGCCGCCTCAGGTTCCAGTCCAAAATACAGGTAGCTGCAAATGGATGCCGATGCTGTGCACCGGCATCCATTCGCGCACTCTGCTCCAGATTAGGCCCAAATGAATGGGCCTATTCGGGAGGGAGTGTCTTCAGGTGGATTTGTGAGGAAAGTCGGCCTGAAGAATGAACATGTCGCTTCTTTTTTCTGGGAGCTGGAACAAACGGCTCCCGGAAAAAAGAACTGACCAGCTCCCACTGATTTCAATGGAAGCCGTCAGGATTTTGAGGCGGATTCGGCCTCAAATGCTGACCAACATGCCCTGTATGAACTCAGCCTAAGAGCTCAGAGTCACACCCCCTTGCCTGAGAACGCCCACTTGACAGTACATAGTTAATTAGCATATCAGGCACAAAAAAATGAATAAATAACTGGTGGGGCTACAGAAAAATTACATCTGCATTGGAGTCAATGGATAGGTGAAATGGAATTAATGAAGGTGGTGAAAGTTCCTCTTT
This sequence comes from Leptodactylus fuscus, assembly GCF_031893055.1. Classification (NCBI taxonomy): domain Eukaryota; kingdom Metazoa; phylum Chordata; class Amphibia; order Anura; family Leptodactylidae; genus Leptodactylus; species Leptodactylus fuscus. The sequence goes on along the minus strand of NC_134268.1, from coordinate 173,880,112 downwards.
CAGATCATGATAGAAAAAATGTCTTTGATAAGGGAGTGTTCAACTTAGAACTGATAAAGTTAAAAAAACATTTTTTAAAAAAATGAACACATCACAACTAGGTACAAATTACAATGCTGGGGATTTCTGTCCGGCAGCGAGTATTCCAGCGTGGTAGGATCACATGCTCCAGCTTGGAATTTTAGTTTTGAGACGGTAATTAGAAAAAGAACAGACAAAGCTCACATGGTGTCTGTCACATGAGCAGAGGAACACATGACGCTGACTTACACAAGAGTTATCTAGGCAGCGGCTTACAGATGTGGAGTAGTAGTAGCAGTAATACACCTGGGTAGCTAATGCTCCAACACAGTCATCAGATCCTTATTAAAGCACTGAACAAGCTACTTGTCATGCGTGAGCCAGGCATCTGAAAATCAAATCTATGTCAACTGCATCTTCCTTGTCGATTCACCCCCAGGTAGTAAGAAGAAAAAAAAAAAAAAAAAAAAAAAAAAAAAAAATCAATGAAACACCAAACTATAAAACACCTTAAAGATATCATCACTCCAAAAACAAATCACTCATAATCAGTATAATCAGTAATTATAATCACTTGCAATTACTGAATCCGGAAGAACACTCATTTTCAAAACCGCATTGAAAATTCAAAAACATCAGGTGAAAAACTTGTCAGGCATCACTCGCTTCCCTCATCCGGCAGGTAAAGAATCACAAAAAATGAGGCAATCAGCAAAGCGGAGGGGAGACAACCGTATCACATGAGAAACCTCCGAAATTGTGAGACAAAAACAGAGGCTGCTCGTAAATCCAACCCCAGATATCAGTCCATGACACTATCCACCGCCCCGCTCACAACTGGGATAGGAAAGCAGGAAATAACCTTTAGGCTAGGAATACAGGCTGGGGTGTTGTGCAACAGAAGGTTACAACATCTAATGACTGTCAACCCCCAGATTACGCAACCGAATAACAAGAAAAATACACACTCAGGATATTGGTTGCAGATAGAAAGTTATGTACAACTGCAACCTACCTGTCACCTGCCTATGGTTTAGGGGCTTTTTATAGCTGTAAAATAGTTGCATGGCAGCAAGGCACACTATTTTTTGGTGTTGTTGTGAGATTTGCTGTCATGAGACACATGTAGCAGTAGACTAAATGGAAGGATACAAGTACCGTTCATATACAGTATATCAGGCTACACAGGGTTTGTTAGTAGTCTGCTGGCATAGGGACTAATGGATAGGAGTTGTAGATACAAAATGAGAGAGAATTTATATTAGTGACTATTGGCAAAGTTGTTTCATTTCTAGGCAAATTTGTTCCACCATTAATTCATACAACTCCTAGCCAGCACAGCATCCATAGGCGGAGGAACAGGAGATGGGGGATTACCTATGGATGCAATCCAAGTGGGTCTCAGGGGTTTGATCAATAATAAAACCTCTATCACCAATCTTGTTTAGGGTCCATTCACACAGAGGAAAATGGTGAGGTATTTGGTGTGGAATTTCATCGCTGAAAAAAAAAAAAGCCTCCCATTGACTTCAATGGGCTCTGCTGCTTTTTTTTTTTTTCGCTGGTGACAAAAAAAAAAAAAACTAGCAGAATCCATTGAAATCAATGGGAGGCTTTTTTTTTCAGCATGGAAAATTCCACAACAAATTCCTCACCATTTTCCACCGTGTGAATGGACCCTAAGGGCTAGTTCACACGTAAATTACATGTGGTTTATTTTGGTCCTGTAAAAAACCGCTTCCTAATTAGGAAGCGTTTTCTGGACCTTGCCGCGCTTTTTGTAGCTTTTTTTTTTTGTAAAAACCGCTTCAAAAAACACCAGGCGGTTTTCCCCTCCCGTAAAGCGAATGGGCCGCAAAAAACATGCGTTTTTTTCGCCTCCCATTCACTTCTATTGCTTTCTTCAGGCGGAAAACGCCTGAAGAAAGGTCATGTCGCTTCTTTTTTCTGCTAGTGGTGAAAAACTGCTAGCAGAGGAAAAAAAAGCTAGCCGTCTACATAGACCACTATTGTAATGAGGTGGATTTTGAGGCAAAATCCGCCATCAAAATCTGCCTCTTTGCTCCTGTGTGAACTAGCCCTAAAGCAGAGGTCCCACAATGTGGAAACGCAGCTTTTTTTGTTGCAGATTTTATTGCAGTTTTTTGACCCAAAGCCAAGAATGGCTACAAAAGGAATGGGAAATACATAGCAAGTTCTTATACTTCTCCCTTCTGTTCAATCCACTATTGGCTTTGGCTCAAACAACTCAACAACAAAAAAATCGGTGTTCCACAGGACAGCTCATCAATACCTTGTTGTCGGGGTTCTGTCCACAGGATTGGTCGCCTGAGCCAATGTGACCCTAACTCATGCACATGAAAGCATTTCATCTATTATGTGAGACTTGCTTCAAGGCTTGTGTTTTTGGCTTTGCACAGATCCTACAGGTCCACATTATAATCACATATAGGTACAATGTACAGTGCTGCATGGTTCTAGGCAAGAATACGCCATAACATGGACAGTGCTGGAATCAATGATACGGACAACACAACCCCATTCAGATGAATGGAGCTCATTTTAAGTTTCAGAAAATCCCGCAACAAATTTGCTGCATGTGAATTCTGCCTTATAATCATTAACAGCAGCTCATGAAGCAGGAAGCTGTGGTATGGCTGAAGTAGTAAAGAAGAAGAAACTAATAAAGGGGAAGTAGCAGCTCTGAGATCATATCAAATAGGTTGTGAGAAACATGTATAAAGCAACATATGTAAAGAATCCATTTGCAGTCAGTCACCATTACATAGTACTGTAAACCTGTCACTATGACTCTTTACACTTAGCATTACATTACACAATATATATATATATATATATATATATATATATATATATATATATAGGTCAAATATGATGTACAAATATCCCTATGTGTATAGACAGGACTGCTGTATGACTATATACAGTCCAATACGAGGGACTTCTATACATTTGGCTGATTGTTTTCCTCCATGTTCCACACACCATGTCCTTACTTTTGCATCCAGTTTACATTGAGGACTTCCATATAAGTGAGGAGATAAGGGCACATCTATCAACTCATATCACTGGCTTTCTACATGCACCTGAACAATTGGGATCCTTTATTTTCTGGCAGCCATTACAGTTATTATTTGGCACTACAAGGGGTGTGGTGAGGTAGCCATTGCACTATTGACCCCCTCCCCCACTACTTCTCTTCAAGGGCAGCTCCATTACATACTGAAGTCAGTGACCCCACCAAGCATAGGAGCAGTGGTGATAAGCCCAGCTCCAGCTCCTAGCAGTGCCAGTACTGGTCTATATGTCTCTATGGGTAATAGATACAGCTGTAGTCATACATCCTGATCATATGACTGAAGAGGAAGCGACCATGTCACCTCATGTAAACCCAGTGCCTGCCGCCGGACCTCTGTATACACACGCCATGTACGTGGCCAGTCAGGCTGGGCACACAGCCAGTAGTCACCTGCCTGGCACTCCACCAGCATCTATCCCATACAGTGACATCAGTACATCTGGCTGTATACAGCCCCAGGAAGCGGCTGCAGTGACGGCTGTCCGTGCCCATTACCTGCACTCATCACACTAACGGCACCCCATCCTTCATGGGAGAAACAGGCTGACAACACTCGTTATAAAGGAGGAAAAGCACAGTACCTAACTGGAAGCAGCCATGACAGGGAAACACTAGGAACAGCGGCAAACTACATATCCCAGCAGCCCTTGCGGCTCAGCGCTACAGTGGCCGAAGAGGGTCAAGCGGTTTACATTGAGTACAATACAGGAAGTAGTGATGTGCGGTGTGTAATACAGGCAGGCACATAGTAGTGTGCTGGGAGTTGTGTGGGAGAAATTCCCAGTCGTTCAGGTTACGAAAGCTATTTCTACTATTAGTATAATATTATACGGAATACATAAAGAATAATAATCAATGTGGGGATTTTTGTAACATGAATTCTAAAAAACTGTCTCATGCATGCACAAAATGCATAGAATAGTAAAGTCATATGCCATGTGAATGGATTCAAGGGAGCAGTGGGATTTCATTCTGGATAAATCACTTTTCAGCAGCTTTTAAAATGTATCTATAATAAAGATTTCCACTGACAAAATCTCAGTTTACAATAATATCATGAATTTTGTTTGTATGGAGTCATAATAGCGATGTGTTTTTGTTGATCATAAGGGGTATTTCAGCTCAAAATGCTCTTACCAATCCAATGAATGATGGGCCGATCATTAATAATAATAATAAATTTTATTTATATAGCGCCAACATATTCCGCAGTGCTGTACAATTTGTAGGGTTCAAATACAGACAGAAAGATACATTACAAAGAAGGTCATTTCACACAATGGGACTGAGGGCCCTGCTCGCAAGAGCTTACAATCTATGAGGTAGAGGGGGTGACACAAGAGGTAGCAGGGGCGGCATTGCTTATGCAGAGGTCAGACACTTTTGTAATAGAGGTTACACAAACATAAAACTTTATGAGCCGTCACTAGTGGTGTCCTTTAACATGTGGATGGAGCTTGGACCTATAAAGTTAGCATGAGATGACATCATATCATGTGGGGTAATGTGGGAGCGGGGACAGAGGAGGGTTAAATTTTGGGGATTCTAATTACAGTACGGAAGGGTTTACATTAGAAATTGTGATAGGCTTGTCTGAAAAGATGCGTCCTATTTCCTATTTATTGTAAAAATAATGATGTTGATATATATTTTTTTTGATTTTGTGTTGGTGTAGTAATTTGTTTAGAGATCACATATGTAAGTTATTGTTAGAATATGTTGATTAATTCTTGGAATTTTCAGGAAGGTTGTAGATTTACACTACCAGTCACCAATGGACTATCCAGAGAGGTAGAAACCCCAACAGAACCCATAAATGCAAGCATCATCGCTGGGGGGTAAGGACGCCCCCTCACAGTATAGCACTACACACAGTACTGTCAGGAGGGTTGTCCCCAGCTACACTGTCAGGAACCCCCTTCTGACAGTGAAGAGATATCAGTAACGGCACTGATAGCTCTGGGGCACATAACAGGAAAGCCAATAGTGTGCTAAATTCAGCACACTGTCGGCTTTCTAATAGAATATAAAACTGCATGTGCCCGAGGACATGAAAGGTCTTCTTTACGTTGGGTTCTGCCACCAGTTCAATGCTGGTTATTCACTTGTGATCAGCTACTCTTGTGACCTGTAGAGCTACTGTCTGTTTTGTCCTGAAAACTTAGCTTTGTCTGTTTTCTTTCTGGCCTACTGTGATTTTGGTCTGTGTAGTGGTGTTTGTGGGTTCTGTGTCACTGAGTATCTGTTAGGGTGAATTTCCAGGGATTCTAATTTGGTTCCTCTGAGGCATCCTCTCATCAGAGGAAAACTCTGGTGCTAGGCAGGCTTAGTCAGGGTGTGTGATAGGGAAACTTCCCCTGCTATTATCCACCTACCTAATTCAGTTGAAGTTTTCTCTTATTTTGCCTGTTTATGTTTAGTTTGCATTTCTAAATAAACCTCTTTTGTTTCTCATGAATCTTTGTTACGACTTTGTTCGGGGACCAACGTAACAGTATCATGGAACTGTGGTGCTCCACACTATAAGTTATAATTGGGGCAATTTAATACAAGAACACTATCAGTAAGTTAAATAAGTAAGCAGTAAACTTTGTGAAAATCTAAATTTGTGTCAGCCTTATAACTTTAGGCCATAGTTGTACAGTACAGCCCCCATTCCAATGAAGTTGAGATGTTGTGTAAAACAAATAAAAACAGAATAAGATGATTTGCAAATCCTTTTCAATCTATATTCAACTGAATATACTACAAAGACAATATATTTAATGTTCAAACAAATAAACTTAATATTCACTTATTGCAAATATTCACTTATTTTGAATATGATGCCTGCAACACGTTCCAAAAAGGCTGGGGACAGGGGCAACAAAAGACTGGGCCAGGGGCATGTTTACCACTGTGCTATATCACCTCTCCATTTAACAACACTCAATAAATGTTTGGGAACTGAGGACAACAACTTAAATTGACTTAAAATATAGTGTATAACACTGTCAGAGCTCCTATGAATTTTTCTATCCAAATTCTGCCTAGCTTCTAGGCAAACACAGTCAAAGTTGTGTGAACGTGACATGCACTGTATGTCTATGGAAAAGTGAATGGAAAGAAGCAGAGGATACAAACTCCAAGTTTAACCATACATTGCACTGACACTTGCTTGTATGCATTTCAACATTTAAAATGCTCCAAAAGTTATTTTCAGAAACACATGGTGGTTATATTACATAAGGCAATGGTTTTGTAGAAAAAAATGATTACTTGTAAGTGCTACAGACTTTTTGACACAAATTTATGGCTATGAGTCACTTAAAAAGTGATGAACGATTGGTTTTTTTAACACACAAAAAAAAAGTCACCAAAAATTACGCTTTGTGGGAAGAGATATGAAATCAAAATGTTTTTTGGGATTTTTTTTATGCCTACAGTGTGCCGTATTTGAATGTGATGGACTAAGCCATAGGACATGTCTGACTGAGTGTCGGTAGTTGTGTCAATATGAATGGCAGTACAATATAGAATAACATGATTGACCAGACTGCAGAACATGTCTGGCTGGGCGGTGGCAGTGATGGTAGCTGTGACTCTATGAGTAGTGGTACAGCATGGAATGATATGACGGACCAGGCCTCAGGACATGTCTGACTGGGTGGTGGCAGTGGTGGTAGCTGTGACTCTATGAATAGTAGTACAGCATGGAATGATATGACGGACCAGGCCTCAGGACATGTCTGGCTGGGTGGTGGCAGTGACGGTAGCTGTGACTCTATGAGTAGTGGTACAGCATGGAATGATATGGCGGACCAGGCCTCAGGACATGTCTGGCTGGGTGGTGGCAGTGATGGTAGCTATGACTCTATGAGTAGTGGTACAGCATGGAATGATATGACAGACCAGGCCTCAGGACATGTCTGGCTGAGTAGTGACAGTGGTGGTAGCTGTTTAGGAGTAGCAGGCAGCATCAGCAGTAAAGTAAATGGAACATGAAGATACAGGGAGACAGTAGCACCACTATTCAGAGGCATCAGCTGTAGCTGTGTGAAAATCCTCACAGACCCATGCCTGATTCATTTTGACAAAAGTAATTTTTTCCACACTAGTTGTGGAGAATTTCGTCCTTCTAGGTGTTACAACAACACCGGCAGAACTGAACATCCTCTTGTCCATTACACTTAAGGCTGGACAGGATAAAACTCCAATGGCAAACTGGGTCAGCTTCTTCCACAGCTCTATTGTCCCAGAGTTCCATGAGGTCACAGTTATCGGCTAGAATATAGGGGCACTCTAGGTATAACTGTACCTGCTGATGCAGCCAGTGGGTTTCAGTTGCCTGCTGTGGCTCTGGTTGCCACTGTAAACTGAAACATTTATGATTCATCATACTCCAGAAACTGTACTGGCTACTGATGCTGCTGCTTTTACTCCTGACGCTTGCAGCTGTGGCACTGGCAGAGGAGTTGGGGCGCTGGCTTAGTTCAGACGGAGTATTTTGGACCAGAATCTGAGGCAGAGGCCGCCTCAGGTTCCAGTCCATAATACTAGGTAGCCGCGACTGGATTTTGGTGCATTGCGAACTGGATTAGGCCCAAATGAATGTCGGGAGTGTCTTCAGGCAGATTCACAATCCGCCTGAAGAATAAACATGTCCATTCTTTTTTCCGGGAGTCGGAACAAATGGCTCCCGGAAAAAAGAAACGACCGGCTCCCATTGAAATCAATGGGAATCAATGAAATCAATGGGAGCCGTCTTTCTGCTCAGGATTTTAAGGCGAATTCAGCCTCAAAATCCTGACCAAAAAACTCTGTGTGAACTCAGGCTAAGTGTGGTAGACTGGAACTGGGCAGAGGCCACCTGGGTATGTGTGACTAGCAGTTGTAGTGGTCTCACTAAATGCTTTGGTAAGCTGAGTATATAGCCTATCCTGATAACATTGCAATTTTTCTTCATTTATTGAAGCGGAGGAGAATTCCTCCATTTTGGCTTTATAGCGAGGGTCTAAGAGCACCCCCATCCAGTACTCATCTGTCTGATCAATGTTAATTATTCGCTTGTCGTTGTGTAAGTAGCACAGCTTACAGCCTGCCATGTTTGTCTACATGTACATGGTCCCATGCTTGCCAGCATACAGTATGCACGCTGGCCAATAAAACCCATGGTTGGTTTTCTTGGCCAGCATGGTTGTTGTCATTATAATCTTATTCGGGTCAGCCTCCACTCATGAAACAAGGGGGAGAGGGAGGAGTGTAAGCTATGTCTTTACCTACAGTCATGGCCAAAAGTTTTGAGAATGATACAAATATGAATTTTTACAAAGTCTACTGCTTCAGTTTTTTTCTAATGGTAATTTGCATATACTCCACAATGTTATAAAGAGTGATCAGCTTAACAGCAATTACTTGCAAAGTCAATATTTGCCTAGAAAATGAACTTTATCTCCCAAAACACATTTCAACATCATTGCAGCCCTGCCTTAAAAGGACCAGCTAACATCGTTTCAGTGATTGCACCATTAACACAGGTGTGGGTGTTGATGAGGACAGGGTTGGAGATCAATCTGTCATGATTAAGTAAGAATGACACCACTGGACACTTTAAAAGGAGGCTGGTGCTTGGTATCATTGTTTCTCTTCTGTTAACAATGGTTATCTCTAAAGAAACATGTGCAGTCATCATTGCACTGCACAAAAATGGCCTAACAGGGAAGAGTATCGCAGCTAGAAGGATTGCACCTCAGTCAAAAATCTATCGCATCATCAAGAACTTCAAGGAGAGAGATTCCATTGTTGGCAAAAAGGCTCCAGGGCGCCCAAGAAAGACCATCAAGCACCAGGACCGTCTCTTAAAAGTGTTTCAGCTGCGGGATCGGGCTAACAGCAGTGCAGAGCTTGCTCAGGAATGGCAGCAGGCAGGTGTGAGTGCATCTGCACGCACTGTGAGGTGGAGACTCTTGGAGCAAGGCCTAGTCTCAAGGAGGGCAGCAAAGAAGCCACTTCTCTCCAGAAAAAAACATCAGGGACAGACTGATATTCTGCAAAAGGTACAGGGAGTGGACTGCTGAGGACTGGGGTAAAGTCATTTTCTCTGATGAATCCCCTTTTCGATTGTTTGGGACATCTGGAAAACAGCTTATTCGGAGAAGACGAGGTGAGCGCTACCACCAGTCTTGTCTCATGCCAACTGTAAAGCATCCTGAAACCATTCATGTGTGGGGTTGCTTCTCAGCCAAGGGAATCGACTCTCTCACAGTCTTGCCTAAAAACACAGCCATGAATAAAGAATGGTACCAGAATGTCCTCCAAGATCAACTTCTCTCAACTATCCAAGAGCAGGTTGGCGATCAACAATGCCTTTTCCAGCATGATGGAGCACCTTGCCATAAAGCTAATGGCTCAGGGAACAAAACATAGAGATTTTGGGTCCATGGCCTGGAAACTCCCCAGATCTTAATCCCATTGAGAACTTGTGGTCAATCATCAAGAGACGGGTGGACAAACAAAAACCTACAAATTCTGACAAAATACAAGCATTGATTGTGCAAGAATGGACTGCTATCAGTCAGGATTTGGTCCAGAAGTTGATTGAGAGCATGCCAGGGAGAATTGCAGAGGAAATCTGGTCTGGGTATGACCTCGTTCGCATCTGCGTTTGGATTCCGTCCGGGGGAGTCCGAATGGGGACGCCCCTGAACAGAATACCAAACGCAATTGCAAGCGCTGGTGCAGTAAAAGTACACGGACCCCATAGACTATAATGGGGTACGTGTGCTTGCCACCAGATCTCCGCAGGGATCATGTGGACAGGAAAGTAGTTCCCAGTCTATTCTGTTCCCCTCTCCAAATGAAATAGGTGGAGAGAAAAGTCCTCCAAGCAGCACTTTTCTCTCCCCATTTTTCATGTGGAAACCACACGGACCCCATTATAGTCTATGGGGTTTGAGGGTTTCCTATGGTAGCCGCTTTTTATGTAGATAGGTTTCCATTTGGGGGGTCCCCAAGCGGACTTCTGGAACAGAAACCTGAACATGGCCTAAAGAGGTGGTTTCTCAAAGAGGTGGTCTTTTGCAGAGGTTCCACTGTATACAGTATATTGTGTGTATCTCATACTTTCTAACTGATATCCAAAACTTAGAAACACCTGGACACGTTCACCTCACTGCCAGCTAATTAGTATTCACTCCATTGTGACAACACCCCAGTGCAATGAATATTAGAGGAAGTTACTGAGAGATCTTCTGCCAATTTAAAGTTTTTTATTCATTTGAATCCACAAATCAAAGCATGTAAGGCTGTTACTCTACTGACTGAGCCACAAGCTCTATTTAGTTTCAACGAGAGGTTTTCTTATATCAAGCTGCAATAGTATTGCACTGTACCTAGATAATACAGTACATTGTATATAGAGATATCTTTATATGCCACTACATTGTAGGCCTAAAATATATAGAAAGTCATAATTTTCTTATCTCCTTAAAACTGGAGTGTGGTCTCTCTATAAATAAGCATATACAAGATAGGTCCTCAGCGGGACTTCTATTTTGCCAGTATATATGGGGCGGCTTCCATTTTCTTGTTGCTATAAACATACTGCACATGGATATATATATATATATATACTGTATATATATATATATATATTGCTATATACATACTGCATATGGATATAGATATATATATAATATATATATATATATATATATATTTCATATATATTACATATACGGTATATATTACATGTATATATATATATAGACAGACATGTAGGTCATTAACATGTGAGAATGATGGAGCACAGAATATGCCAGTCTTTGTTTTGAGCTAAAAATACCATTCATCAGAATCAGATGAGCGCCAGGGTTATATCACTTGTGCACTGCATTTTAGCGTTCCTTAGGGGAATAAACATACTATTACATTTTCAAACAAACCTAAGACTCACATAAAACTTCTTGCTATTTCCAGACTTCAATCTTTATAATGCGACTCAACATATTTTTTCCTAACTTTTAATGTATAAATTAAAATGTTCTTTGTAGTTTTGTTTTGCTAGACCTTCTAGAACACATTGTTAAGTGAAATAATAAATGTGTTACCTGATTTGATCTGTAGAATATCATGAAAAAGAACATTTTGTGTGGTTGGTGCCAATTAAGTAAAATTGATATACTAATACCTCTCCAAACAGTAAGATTACACCTAGAAGTAGAGGTAGCAAAGATAGCTACGTGTCAGTTTCAATTATCATCCTGAATTAATATGTTGCATGTTATTTTTCATTAATTACAATTCAGCAAGTTATAGTCTGTAATATATATATATATATATATATATATATATATATATATATACTCTTAATTAGACTTTTCAGTAAATTAGTCTGATCTATATTAGATCACTTCAGATTCGAGCACACACACATACACACACATATATATAATGTATATGTGTCTATATATGTTTATATTTATTCATATCTGTATAGACTATTTTAGTTATTATTATTTTAATGTTACTTCTTTGAAGGAACACTCCAATGTGTTAGTGAATGAACCATCACTTGTGCTCTTAAAATTAGAAGATATTTAAAGGGAGTCTGTCAAGAGATTCATACTGTCTGAACTCATGGGCTGCATGCAATCCCAACAGACTCACGTGATACAAACAGCTATATTTTACTTAAAAACACTGCAACATTTTAGAGAAAACACATTTTTAAAAAGAGCTAAGAACAGAAAAAAGTGTCCTCTGGTCAACTCCCCATCAATTTTTACCTGCCTTGCACAGCTTGACTGATATAGTTGGTTTCTCCCAAGACACACCAAATGGGCAGAAGCCAGGAGAATGAGGGGGTGGAGGGAAGGCGGACTATTTACAGGCTTCTCCATGTCTCCAACACATATCTGTACTGTTTGCTGTGTCCTTTCAAAGTGAAATATTATTAGAGAGAGGGCTGGTATTTTGTGCTGCCCGAGTTCGGTGTTAAGTGCCCCATGTAGCGTAAACACCACAATTTTTATTGAGACCCAATATTGAAATATGTCGCTTTTTTCTAATTTGTTTTATTTTGCGATTGTATGTTTTTATATTCTATTTTTTTTCTGAACATGATTATGGGTGCTACCATCGTGCCTGGGATTACCTTTTGCACTACTAACAGCTTTTAGTGATAACGGCATTCTAATGACCATAGGTAGCAATAGTCTGAAACTGACTCATTGTATAACAGTGTGTTCTAGACAATTTCTGTTTATGGATGGGGAGTAGATAAACTGTGACATCATATATTATCACTGGTGGATGCAATGATAGCTGATATATGGTGTTGTTTATACAGGTGTTATCTTCTATTGTAATCCTGTTTGTCTAGTCTGGAATGTAAATAAGATGATTGCTGAAAAAAAGTCATTCAGACTTGGCAAGTGTTAGTCTAATATTAAGCTTCATAGCCAGGGTTAACATTGTACAATATTGTACTTTAAAGTATATATACGTGTCCAGCTGTCAGCAAACAAGAGGAAGATGAGACTCAACGGACTGTTATACCCCAACCCCCCCCCCACCCTACCCCATATAGCGGTCATCAACTAAGAGGAAGATGAGACTCCACAGACTGGTATACCCCAACCCCCCCTCCCCCATATAGCAGTCACCAACTAAGAGGAAGATGAGACTCCACGGACTGTTGTACCCCAAATCAACCACCCCATATCCACCACTCCCCCCCCCCCGACTCCAACTCCCCCCCACACACACACTTTACTAGCTTTGGCAATGCCAAATATCTATTCAGACGTGCCAATAAAGCTATATCGAGAGAGAGAGAGAGAGAGAGAGAGAAAGATTTACATGGATTTATAGTGACAGATTTTTTTTATAATAAGATAGTTTTTTATTGAATTTTAACAATAACATAGATATGTCCGCATGTTCCCTGTGGAGATCTGGTGACAACCACACAGACCCCATTATAGTCTATGGGGTCCGTGTGCTTTTACTGCACAGCACTTGCAAATGCGTTTGGTATCCCCATGAGGACTCCCCCGAACGGAATACCAATGCAGATGTGAACCAGGCCTTGGGCTATGATTTCCTCTTTTGAAACACAACTCTCACATTTAGGCAACATAAAAAATGAAGTTTAGAAATGTGTTTCACTTGAAAATTTGGTTTAAAAATAGGAAGTTTTCAAGTGACATATTCCCTTTAACCCCTTCCCGACATGCGCCGTAATAGTACGGCACGTGTCGGGTCTGTAACTATGGCGACCGCCCGGGAGCCGGGCGGCCGTCATAGCCGCCGGGTGTCTACTGCTTTAAGCAGTAGACAACCGGCTCTCATGCCTCCGATCGGTCCCCGGACCGATTGGAGGCATTAACCCCTCCGGCGCTGCTGTCAAAGGCGCTGGAGGCGCCATTTTCCCGGCGGCGCATGGGCGCCGCCATTTTGGCAGGGATCGCCGGCTCCTGGAGCATGCTCCAGGGCCGACGTCACGTTGCCATGACAGCCGGGAGCCTTGTTAAAGGCTCCCAGCCGGTCTGCAAATTCTCTCTTTTGCAGGCTGGTGTATGCAGCCTGCAAAAGAGATGATGATTTTTTGCAATGCATTGCAATGCATTAGCATTGTAATGCATTGCATTAGTGATCAGACCCCCTGGGGTTCAACACCCCTAGGGGGTCTAATAAATGCAAAAAAAAAATAAAAAAAAAAAGTAAAAAAAAATATAAAAAGTATTAAAAGTTCAAATCACCCCCCTTTCCCTAGAACAAATATAAAAGTAGTTAAAAACTGTGAAACATATACATGTTAGGTATCCCCGCGTCCAAAATCACCCGCTCTACAAATCTATAAAAATATTTTTCCTGTTCGGTAAACGCCGTAGCAGGAAAAATAGTCAAAAGTGCCAAACCGCTGTTTTTTCACTGTTTTAATTCTGATAAAAATTTGAATAAAAAGTGATCAAAGCAATAACATTTCCCGAAAATGGTAGAACTAAAAAGTACACGCGGCCCCGCAAAAAAAGACGCCCTATGCATCCCCGTACACCTATGTATAAAAAAGTTACGGCCGTCGGAATATGGCGACTTTTAGAAAAAAAAAATTTTAACACCGTTTTGGAATTTTTTTTAGGGGTCAAAATGTAAATAAAACCATATAAATTTGGTATCCCTGGAACCGTACCGAAACACAGAATATAGGGGACATGTCATTTTGGCTGCACAGTGAACGCCGTAAAACCAAAGCCCGTAAGAAAGTCGCAGAAATGCATTTTTTCTTCAAATCCACCCCATTCTGAATTTATTTCCTGCTTCCCAGTACATTATATAGAATAATTAATGGTGGCATCACGAAGAAAAAATTGTCCCGCAAAAATTAAGACCTCATATGACTCTGGGAGCGGAGAAATAAAAAAGTTATGGGGTTTAGAAGGAGGGGAGTCAAAAACGAAAAACGAAAATCAAAAAATGCCATCGGCGGGAAGGGGTTAAAGTCTTCTAACCAGTTGGAAAAAAAGGTCTTTATCACCTGCAGTGGTACATGTGATATAAGGAAATCCTTAACTACATCAAAACCCAGATAACTACTTGGTAATGAAGCCAGAACTGTAGTGTATTCAGATTAGTAAATTCTCCTATGTATGTTCCCTCTACTTCTGCAGTGATTCCATAACTTATTACCATAGAAAAATCACTAAAAAAGTTTCCTCTCTTAGGAAACCCCTAATACCATTTAGGCAGCTTAACATAGCGGAAGGTAAAACATTCTGTACATTGTATGAGACTACTGGTCAACAAATTTTCAAAAGTTGTTTGTTTCTGAAATGAAATGAGTCATTCCCTAATGATTTTTATGTGCTGAATTCAAATATCACAAGGAAAACTGTCAATTAGTTTCTATGATATCGAAGAGTTCTCATTTTACTGTTTTGTGAATTGTATAGAATATGATACATATTTATTACTTCTGCAATAATAGAGGTGCAAGTTTACTGTTCTTAAAATTTTGGAAATATATTCTTAGGAAACTTAGTTCTATCTAAAATCAACTATAATTTATAGTCATATCTAAGAATTTTTTACAAATGAAGTATGTTTATTGAACTTTGGAACGTAGATCCTTATTGAATTGCTATTCGGCTCCTTTACTCACGTCTCTTGTATTCAGACATGGGATTGTCTCTGATAATTGTCCAGCAGTAGTCTGCAAGCATTGATGGGTTCCATTTACCCTGATATCTCTTTTCCATAGTCGCAATTTCCTGATGAAATCGTTCACCATGTTCATCGCTCACCGCTCCACAGTTTGGTGCAAAGAAGTCTAGATGAGAGTGTAAGAAATGAATCTTTAAAGACATGTTACATCCCAGGTTTTTATATGCCTTCAGGAGATTTTCAACCAACTCTTCATAATTATCTGCTTTGGTGTTTCCCAAGAAGTTAGTCACGACTAACTTGAATGCTTCCCATGCAGTCTTTTCTTTGCCACGCAGCAAATGTTAAAACTCGTCATCTTGAAGAAGCATACGAATCTGAGGACCAATAAAGACTCTTGCTTTTATCTTCGCTTCACTCAACCTTGGAAACTTACAGAGGAGATATTTGAATGCCTCTTCATTTCTATCCATTGCCTTTACAAAATTCTTCATAAGACCAAGCTTGATATGTAAAGGAGGTAACAGAATCTTTCCTGCTTGAACAAGTGCTGGATGCATAACATTTTTAGTCCCTGGCTGCAGTGACTTTCTGAGTGGCCAGTCTCTTTTCTTGTAGTGTTCTGATCTTGCACGACTGTCCCACTCACATAGGAAGCAGCAGTACTTGGTGTATCCTCCCTGTAGACCAAGCACTAGCGCTACCACCTTCAAGTCACCACAGAGGCACCACAGATGTTGATCATAGTTTATGCATCTCAAGAGCTCTTTCATGTTGTTATAGGTTTCCTTCATGTGAACAGCATAACCAATTGGAACTGATGGTAGTGCATTGCCATTGTGAAGTAAGACAACTTTAAGACTTAGCTTTGATGAATCGATAAATAGCCTCCACTCATCGGGGTTATTGCTGATTTTGAGAGCATCCATTAAACCACAAACGTTATTGCATACAACAAGATCACCCTCCATGAAGAAGAATTGGACAAGAGACTGTTGACGGTTCCTAAAGAAAGAAATTCGAACATCATCTGCCAACAGATTCCACTGTTGAAGTCTGGAACCTAAGAGCTCGGCCTTACTCTTGGGCAGGTCTAGATCTCTAACAAGATCATTAAGTTCACTGTGTGATATAAGGTGTGGTTCAGTGGAGAGTGATGCAGGAAAGTCTGGATCTGACGAGGTAGATGGTTCATGACAAACTCCTTCTTCTTCCTCGTCAGTGGAATCGAGCGAGAATGTTTCTGGAGCATTTGGAACTGGCAATTCTTCAGAATGAGCTACTGGGCGTATCGCAGATGGAATATTCGGATACTGTAAAGTCCACTTCTTTCTTTTTGAAATTCCTTTCCCAATTGGAGGCACCTTGCAGAAGTAGCAATTGTCACTATGGTCAGATGGCTCTCTCCAGACCATTGGCACTGCAAACGGCATAGACTGTCTCTTCCGGTTCAACCACTGTCTGAGATTTGAAGAACATGTATTACAGCATATGTGTGGAGCCCAACTCTTGTCCTGGTCGCCTATTTTGCAGCCAAAATACAGGTGGTAGGCTTTCTTAACCATAGGAGTCAGACTTCACTTCTGTGACGCAAATGTCACTTTGCCACATATATAGCAGAAATTATCTGCTTTGTTACGGCAAGTCCGAGGCATCGCTGAACATCTATAGACTGAATGATAGGCCTATAAGCCGAACTAAGATGTATAAGATGTCTCCTCCCAGTCTCTTTCACTTGCAGAGGTTTTTTTTTTTTTTAAACAGCCTAACTTTATCAACAATAACAACCTCACTAGACAAATGCTTATACATACAATCACAGCAGTAGTTGTTGCATACAATAACTATATTCCAACAAATATGCCAGTGGATGATGCAATACTGATGATGCCAACTTTTCTTAGTATTGTATTACAGGTGTTAGGGAATAGCAGACGATAATTCCCCAGGAGCTGCTGGTGAACCCTGGAAGGAGGGGCACAAGGGACAGTGAGCCCTAAGTCAGAATCCCCCCTAAACGTGACGAAACCGCAGCGCCGAGGAGCCCAGGTTGGCCTGGGATAGCCGGCGGCGGAAGGGTCCCGTCCCCCGCCGCCGGCGCGTAGTGCCGCACGCCACGGGGCCGGAGCGCGGCCGGAAGCCCGCTGCCTCTCTCCCGCAGCGCATCGCATGTTCGTTGGGAACCCGGTGCTAAATCATTCGTAGACAACCTGATTCTGGGTCAGGGTTTCGTGCGTAGCAGATCAGCTACCTCACTGCGATCTATTGAAAGTCATCCCTTGAGCCAAGTAGGGAACGTGAGCTGGGTTTAGACCGTCGTGAGACAGGTTAGTTTTACCCTACTGATGATGTGTTGTCGCAATAGTAATCCTGCTCAGTACGAGAGGAACCGCAGGTTCAGACATTTGGTGTATTATGTGCTTGGCTGAGGAGCCAATGGGGCGAAGCTACCATCTGTGGGATTATGACTGAACGCCTTTATTCTGTTAGGGAATAGCAGACGATAATTCCCCAGGAGCTGCTGGTGAACCCTGGAGGGAGGGGCACAAGGGACAGTGCCCTAAGCTGAAGCCCCCCGCTTTCCCTTCCTATTGCCAGACCCTATCCTAGGTAATAGGCGACAACCACGAAGACAGTCCCTCCCTGAATACGTGAAACACAAAACGCAGACAAGATGAACAACAACAAAGGGAGGTCAGCTAGCCAGGGTTCGGTAACAGGAGAGCGATGCAGTGCCAAATCAGAGTCCAAAAGAATAATCAGTATGGAAAGCCAGAGGTCAAGGATTAGAATACAAGTAATATAACAGCAAGCAAACCAGAAAGCTAGAGGCAATAACTGGCACCAGTGTGACTGTGAGCCAAGACTAAATAGGGGAGGAAGAACCCGCCCTGAACCTGATAGGAAGGAAAGCTGTCAATCACAGGCAAGACAAAATCAAACACTGAATGAACAAAGGCAACCTTGGCAGAAGACGGGTGTGGTGCAAATCCAATTAAGGAATAGAGCCGTGTTCACACAGTGCAACTAAAAACTTTAAGCAGATTATCAAACTGCACCCGCCTCCTGCGCTGCAGCACGCGAGCAGAGGGTGGCACAGAGGCCCGAACAGGCAGAGATGTTACAACAGGCTTTCAGAAATATAAAATGCACGTCTATCTCATGAAAAGTAAAGCCAATTTTAAAATTTTAGCATCAATTTCAATCTCAGCACCCCAAAATTAGTTAAGAACAACTGGTTTGATGCCCGAAACATTTTGGCTGTTAACCAGCTATCAAATGTCTCAGATACACTGTACGGATACATTGTTAGTGACACATTACACCTACAGGAGCGTTTATGACATCCCATTTTAAATCCATAGAAAATATTTAGTTGGTTCCCCCTTTGCAGCTATAACAGATACCATTCTCCTAGGAATCAACAGACTGGGACCAAAATCTTCAGAAGGTTTGGCAAGGAGAAGCGCTCACTCCAACTGGGTGAGCGCTTCTCCTTGCCAAACCTTCTGAAGATTTTGGTCCCAGTCTGTTGATGCCTCTACGTCCCAGTGATGTTTCTTCCAGCTGCTTCCCTCTCGGTTTCTAACATCTTTTTAAATGTTGGGGTTGTTGTGTCCTACACAACCCCCTAAGGTGAGCGGCTTAACATTTGCTTACCTTTACTCATACTTGTACTGAATTTGCTACACTAGGGTCGGCTCGGTGCCGTATTTTTCTTCTTCTCTCATTCTCCTAGGAAGGATTTCTACAAGTTTTAGGCTGAGGCCCCACTTTGCGGAAATGCAGTTTTTTTTTGTTGTTGCAATTTTTTTGAGCCAAAGCCAAGAATAGCTACACAAGGAATGGAAATTAATAAGACATTCTTATACTTCTGCCTTCTGCTGAATCCTGGCTTTGGCTCTTAAAACTGCAACATAATCTGTAAAAAAAAAGCTGCATTTCCGCAGCATGGGGCTTTAGTCTTAGAGATTTATCCATTCATCTGGAAGAGTGTTTGTGAGGTCAGACACTTAATCACATTGTATGCAATAGGTAAAAAAGCCTCTCATTCATTTCAATGGGGAGCGCGCGTATGCCGGCTCCCATTCAAGTCAATGGGATCTATTTTTTACGCCGCTCATTCTGAACAAGTTTACATACAGGATGAGCGGGGTGTAAACTCTGTGTGAAGGCTCCCTTAGGGTAAGTTCACATGGGGTTTTTTTGGTCAGGATTTTGAGGCAATATCCGCCTCAAAATCCTGACCAAAAAGACGGCTCCCATTGAAATCAATGGGAGCCGGTTTGTCCCTTAGGGTAAGTTCATATGGGGTTTTCTGGACCAAAAACCGGGTAGCCACGACTGAAAGCTGGTGCACTGCCTAAGGTTCTGATCCAAAAAAGTCCGTGTGAACTTACCCTTATAGTACCTTATAGTGCTTGAATTCAGAATGACACATTCACCTGCTGCAATGGGACTGAATGAAACACCTGAACTAATAATTAAATGGTGTGTCAATACTCTTTTTTTTACATATAGTGTGTGTTGCTTAGAAAAACACCTTTGAGCATCTGGAATTAGTTTGCTTTGCCTGTCATAAAAGTGGCAAGTCTCAGTGTCCCTATGTATAACCGATCAGGGCTTGAAGGTCAATTGGAGTCCCTGAGAGTTCTTCTGAGAGTTTACATTTTCTCTATAGGTTAATAAGGGTAGAACATCTGCAGAGAAAAACGTTGTGGAAAAAAAACTGTGAAAAAATGTGTTTCCACTGAGGTTTTTTTTTCGTAGTGTTTTTCTTCTTTCTTTTTTTATGGCACAATAATTAGTTTTAATATAGTTCTTAATACCATTTTGAGAAATGCCTAATCACTTTTCGCTTTAATCCCTTTTTATTCAATATTTTTGGGAGACAAAACATAAAAAAACGTCAATTCCACTATTTTGATTTCTTACTGCTATAGTGAAATGGCATAAATCTTTTAAAAGTTTTATTGTTCAAGTATTTTCAGATGAAGGGATACCTAAGTGTCCAATCACACGGAGGACAATGGCGCTGAATTTGGTGTAGAATCCGCCTCAGATTCAGCGCTGAATAAAAAGCAGAATAAGGAACTCATTGAAGTCAATGGGAGGCTTTTTTTTCAGCGCTGAAATTCCACACCAAATTCTTCACCATTTTCCTCCATGTGAATGCAGCCTAAGGCTGTATTCACACAGAGTAACACCAGGCGTCATTTGTAATTTGTGTGTCTTTTACGGCCGTCATAAAACGTTTACATAGAGTTCTATAGGAAAAGACATCCGTAATTTACGGCCGTCTTTTACGGCCGTCATTGTAATGACGGCCGTAAATTACGGACGTCTTTTCCTATAGAACTCTATGTAAACGTTTTATGACGGCCGTAAAAGACACACAAATTACACACAAATGACGCCTGGCGTTACTCTGTGTGAATGGAGCCTAAGGGTGGGTTCACACCAGCGCCCTATCTCCATTTTGCAGGTTTCCGTTTTCTGTTGGCAGAAGACGGATTCCCAGCATTCAGTGTCTGCCGATGCAGCGTCTGTGAGTGCCTTCTGATCTCCACAGCGGAACCGTTTTTTGGTTTTTTTTAACCGAACCTGAGGCGGAGACCACTCCACTGTATCTGTTTCCAGTCGCGCACTCCGTTCTGGATTAGGCCCAATGAATGGGCCTAGTCAGGAGGAGGGAGTGTCTTCAGGCCGAATTGAGAGGCGAAACAGCCTGAAGAATGAGCATCTTGCTTCTTTTTCGGGAACCGGAACAAACCGGACCCTGGAAAAAAGAACTGACCGGCCTCCATTGATTTCAATGGTAGCTGTCTTTTTGGTCAGGAGTTTGAGGCGGATATGGCCTCAAAATCCTGACCAAAAAAACTCTGTGTGAACTTACCCCTAGACTGCTCCTAATCTGATACAACTATATATATATATATATATATATATATATATATATATATATATATATATATATATATATATATATAACTCAGCATCTATCTCTCTGATACCCTGCTCTCAGATAGGGCAATACAAATTGCCTTGTTTGCTTTGAGGCCATGTTCTAAATTTCAGCATACCCAACATAGCTTACAATACATATAAATATAGCTGATAGTAGATTTTCTGATTGTTAATCGATAGTGGCCTTTGTACCTGACCAAAGTCACAGCAATAATAGTAACCAAATTTATCGCCATGTTCACAATATGAAGCATCTGATCTCATTATCACCTGTTCTGTTCCAGATACTGTGGTCCAGTGATTTCCAGCCCTCTCTAGAAGAGGTAGGGGGGTATTCTCATACAGCTCTCTTTGTACAGGATTTGCTCTGTTCTGTTTGGTTAAATCCTGAAGCATGATGTGACTCCGTTTTATTCTTAGTCATTTCTACATTCTGTTCCAGGATATTTGGGAAGGAGCCCAAGAGCTTAGCATGTTTTTCCTTTTTCATGGTAAAATTGTGCAAATATGCATTAGAGTGTGAAAACAAACAGTCTAATACATTTTTGCAAAGCTCTTTATGTTTACTGTTTATTGCAGATACCAGATACTAATTAAAATGTGCTAACAAAAGCCAAAATACATAGAGCAAAGATATAACCAAGCTGCATCTTTTAAAATTATTTGTGATTAATCACAGGGGACTTCTAACAGTCCAACAAAACTATAAAGCCCCGACATGTTTTAATTCACTCTTAAACCATGTGCATTATAATGAGAAAACACAAAGAGATAGGAGCTTCCCACTAAAATAAAAGGAAAAACTTATCTGCATTAGGGATGAACAAATAGAAACAGATAGTAAATGCTATATAATAACCAGCACATAATCATGCGGTAGTCAATGGGCAAATTATTGTATACGATCATTGAAAATTGACAGTATAGACCACCAATAGTGTCTTATTTATGAAACGGTAAGTTATTCTGTCATTTTGTAAAATATATAGTGGGCAGATTTACTAATGGATGTGTGCTCGGTCTCTGGCATGAGTAGCAGCAACAAATTTACAGAAATGCCTTGAATCATGTTTACTGTTTCTGCACCTTGTCAGACAAGGAGGGCAGGCTCAGAAGAAAAAGAGTCTAGTCTAAGGCCAGGGCCCCACCGGCCGGAAATGCCGCGATTTGGCCGCGGTGGAAACTCCACGGGAAAAATTGCGGTGTTTTACAGTACTTGCAAAGTGGATGGGATTCATGTGAATCCCATGCCCACTTTGCAGAAAAAAACGTTGCGGTTTTGAAAATCGCAGCATGTCAATTATATCTACGGAAACGCCGGCAGCTTTCCCATAGATATAATTGTAACTGAACTCCGCAGAGGTAAACTCTGTGAACTTTCTGTTCAAAGCGCTGTGGGAAGAACCGCAATGCGTTCATGCCGCAGTTGTTCCCGCTGCGCTTTAGCGTGGTGGTTCCAGCCCATGGGACCTTAGCCTAAGACTGCACTATTTAAATATTAGACAGTGTTATTAAAGCAAAGGAAATCATTGACTGATAGAGATGGGTGAGATGCGCGTATTGTGTCGCGGTTTGGATGAATCGATCTTCAGTGGTGACCATGATGTCACCCAAGAGACTGAGAGAGAACACCAGAAGCTGTGACAAGGCCCAGAAAAAGTGAAGAAAGGTGAGTATAAATGTTTGTTATAATGTTACACCTCCCCGCGGGATTCAACCTATCACACTCTGGGGTCTGAAATGACCCCAGAGTATAATAATTCACCGGTTCGCTTATCTTTAGTCACCCTGATAGATTCCATATTGATTTGCGAATTTAACAATTGCCCTATCATCAGTGAACTAGCCATGTACAATCATTAAACAGCCTACTGAAGTGCTAATAAAGGTGTTAAAAGATAATTTGCAGGTTGTTTCTGATTTATCACACCCTAAAGCCAATGATCTCTTTCACATGGAAAAATTTGGCAGAATCAACCTCAAAATCAGCCCTTAATTTCTCTATATTGAGATTATTGAATCTCAATATCTGTGCTTCTGCCTCTCCTACTTACACCTGTCATTCCCTTCAGTACTTTAAGGTTGCCATGCATGCCAGTCAAACACTGAGAGAACACCAGAGTCAGGGCTCGTTCACATCTGCGCCCGGGAGTCCATTTTGCAGGTTTCCGTTTCCTGCACAAAACAGAGCAGGAGACGGAAACCTGCAGGACTCTTTCAAACCCATTCATTTGAATGGGTTTGAAAGGTGTCCGGCCGTGAGCGCTGGTGAGTGTTTTATGCACTCCGTGGCAAAACCGTTTTTTCTTTAAAATGGACACAGTGAGACATGCAGTACTCTGTGTCCGGTTTAAAAAAAACGATTTCGCTGCGGAGCACATAAAACGCTCACCGGCGCTCACAGCCGGACTCGGCATGACAGGTTTCCATCTTCTGCATGCAGAAGACGGAAACCTGAGAATGGACTGCGAACGCTAGTGTGAACCTAGCGTCAGCTCAGCCACTCAAAGTTTTGAGACACAGAACTAGTCAGAATGCTGCCTTTTGGATCATGGCTATCCGATCACTTGCTGGTTTAGCTTTATATGTGACCTCCTGGACTCCACCCTGTCCTGCACTCTGGAACTGGCATTTCTCTGCTGTTGCTCGGGATATTCTGTACTCTCCTGGTTTTGACCGAGCTTGTCATTTACTCCGATTGCTATAGGGATAATGGTTTGGTCTGAAAGTATACCTATTTTTTGACATCTTGTCAACCTGGGTCCCAAAGCAGCCAGATCCATCCTACTTTGCAGGGAGTTCTGGTGAAAACAAAACCTCAGAGTAACCTTAGACTCTGCAAGCCAGCGCTGTATTGAATTATAGTTTTACTTGCTATTTTTTGTCCTGCCAGTTATCTGCTGCATATTAGGAAATTACGTAAACAGCTATTCCATCACCTTGGGAATTTCTTAAGTAGAAATTTCTTAATAAAATATTCCCTTAGCCTGTAACTTCCTGTGTGAAAGTCCTAGAAGGACTATAGAGAAGATTCTCTAAATACAGTATATACACAGATGTAACAGATACACAGATTTTAACAAAAATAATTTCTTTTTTTTTGTAGATTGTGAGCCCCACATAGAGCTCACAATGTACATTTTTTTTCCTATCAGTATGTCTTTGGAATATGGGATGGAAATACATGCAAACACAGGGAGAACATACAAACTCCTTGCAGATGTTTTTTTGCCCTTGGCAGGATTTGAACACCAGGACTCCAGTGCTGCAAGGCTACAGTGCTAATCACTGAGCCACCGTGTGGCCCCAAACAAAAAGAATTTCTGTCAGGGGTTGCAGTAAAAATCTTGCTCATGTGCCTTGAAATTATTTATTAATCATTTCTGCAGCTTTAGAAGAAAAGTAGTCTAGTCTAAGTTTCTAAAATCTTATTATTAAAACTTACATTCTTACATTCATTAAACAAAGTGCTAATGAAGGTTCTAAAAAATAATTTGCTTCTAAAACCAATGATCTTTGAGTCTGTATCTTTCTGTGTGAAAAGTCCTATAAGTAGTAGTAGTAGTGAATCAATAGTGAAGCTTCTGTACCTACAGTATATAAACATTTCACTTGAGAACATGTTAATGATAAAAAATAATTATTGGATACTCTTTACTATAGATCCTTGTGTTTTATTTTTACCTTAAGGCTTTATTTTGGGGGGAGGTGAAAAGTTTTTGGAAAGTTTCGGTTATGATGGAGATTGTTACAGGTTTTCCTCTGGGCTATTTCTGTATTTTGCTGTGTTTCTTTTGTCTCCTTTTCAGTAGATCCAAGGAAGAGGCTGTTCCAAGGTACTGAAATAAAACATAACCCTCTATTAGATGTTCTCTTGATTAGAACCCTGCACTAAAGCTTAAAAGGCAATTTCTGGATAAAAATATTAATGACCCGTCCTAGGTGTTTCCAGGACAGCTAACAGCTCCAATCTCCATGTAGTGGCCAGACCAGGTTACTGCAGATCAGCTTCCATTCATTTAAAAGGAGACTGTTATGATGCGGTCTTTGCAATTTCAGCCTGTTAGGTTCAGGCGAGAGGTGTCTGAAGGGCATTCTGTGCGTGAATCGTCTGACATACAGCAGGGGAATGTGCACACTGGGCATGCGGTCTCTGCGGTAGCACTCACGCGTAGATCGTGCGATGAGTTGCACCGCTTGGTAAGTGCTCTAGTTTGTCTTTGCCTCTGAATGGGGTTAAGTCTATCTGCAGTGCTGAAGACTCATTACAGGTTGTGGGCAGTTCAGAATGCTGCTAGCCTTTCTGACTACTCCTGCTCCTGCCTATATAAACACCAGGAACCAGTTCCAGGTCAGAGATCCCCAGGTCATAACAGAGACTGAACTACAGTGATTTGGTTCAGCCGCTGCATAGAAAACTGAGCTGTCTGCTTACTGCTCTATATATCAGCTGCTGATACAAACTGGTCCCCCATGACATTCACATGCAGTAATGGGGCATGGGCAAGTGGGTATTCTACACGAGACTGTTTCTTGATCTAAGCAACTCCTCATTCACATCTGCGTTTGGTAATCCGTTCGGGGAATCCACATGGGGATCCTCCCTGAACGGAATACCAAATGCATTGGCAAGCGGTGTGTAGTGAAAGCACATGGACCCCATAGACTATAATGGGGTCCCTGTGTTCTCTGCGCATTGTCCGCATGGCACATATGGACAGAAAAGTACTTTGTGATCTACTTTCATGTCCGCATGCGGGCAGCACGCGGAGAGCACACAGACCCCATTATACTGTATGAGGTCCATGTACTTTCACTGCACACCGCTTGCCAATTCATTTGGTATTCCATTCGGGGGGTCCCCATGTGGAATGGATTGCCAAACGCAGGGTAATAATAATGTTATATGAACAGCACAATCCCAAGTCCAAATTAGGGTTGTGAGTTGTATTGAATATGTTTTATGGGGTATGCACACATTATAAAGTATTATTTTGACAGTGTCTACTGGTAAAATTTCCTTTCCCTGCATATATTGTTTGTTTTGTTTTTCATAGCTAAAACAAGCTGTTACAATCCTTCTGTACATTTATAAATGTGCACCTATTGCTTGCATAATTCTGAGCAGTCCACTTACATAGAGTGCTGCTTTTATAAACAGGAATATTTTAGAAAGGTAAAAAGTGGGAAAATTCAGTTCTCTCTTTCATATTCCTGTTTTCTCAGCAACTTCAGCACCATTGACAGTGGAGAAAGCAAAGGAGCTGTGATGATTGTTCTTTTGCGCTCTCCAATGACATAATACAATCTCGGTAAGCATTGCCTGTATTATGCAGACAGTCCTAGGAGAGCAGGTGTAGGGATTTCTAATGCCCTGCAGCAGCTCTCCTCTCTTACCAGAAACGCCCCACTTATAAAGGAAGCAATTCAAGTAATAAAACATAGTAAGAGGAAATGACTACATATGTAAAATAATGTTACATTTAATTTAGTAGAATGCATTGTATGTAAATTCAGTCTAGCAAGAGTCATAAGCTAAAATCAAGTTTGCATTCAACACATTCCTACTTTTCATATACCATATCAGTTCCATCAGCTACTTATTAAATACTATGTGGTAAAATTGTTCTCTATATTAACCTTAATGGTCTGACATTATATTTTATGCAGCCAGATGGAGGACTCTACCGGGCCTATGACCCCAACAAATTTCATATACTTTCTTTCGCTCTTATTGTTAGTTCCTCTTTATTAATCATACATTTACTTGTCAAAAAATAGGTATAAATTAGGGAATACATAAAACTAGAAGTCACTAGTCTGTATGATGGTTCAACAGCCAAAATATCATTCCTTTGCCTGCATTATATACTCCATAAAACTTTTCATTTGGAAAAGATTTAATATGATTCCTTTTCAAGATGACCTTAGAGACTCTTGAATCATTAACAGCAACTGTCAGTGTACTGACCTTTACTTTAAGTGTCTTTTATATTTTAAGCATCATGAAGCAATCGATTTTTGCTTAATTTAGTTATATTGGTCAAGTACATTGAAAAACTATATATGGCTGGTATAATCTAATTAGTCCTTGAGAAAGGTGAGTTTTTTAGTTGGGGGCTTTTATTAGCTGTATCACATAACACTTGCAAATACATGTTTTCTTGCTTGAATAAATGCTTATACTTTCATGTAAGCTTCCTTTTTATGTTAACATGAACAGGTGACATATTCGGATATAGGTACAAATTACTTTAACCCCCTAAAAATCACATTAAGGCTGAGGCCTTACGTTGAGGAAACGCAGCTGTTTTTGTTGCAGTTTTTGTTGCGATTTTTTGAGCCACAGCCAGGAATGGATTGAGCAGAAGGTAAAAGTCTAAGAACTTCTTATATAGTTCCCATTCCTGTTGTAGACATTCTTGGCTTTGGCTCAAAAAACACAACAAAATCTGCAACATAAAAAGCTTTGCATCAGCCTAAAAACTAGTAAAAACTGTCCAGAAAATGTCACTTTTTCATTGCAGATTTTTTAGTTCTGCATCAAGCAAATATGCTTGGCACATAACTCAGGTGCCTTAAGCACATTTTAACCCCTTAATGATATATCTAATTTTAGCTCTTAGGCTGCGTTCACATGGAGCAACATGCTGCTCATTTTACACATGCTACACATCAAAATCAATGGGAGGCTTTTTAACACATTGATTTCAATGTGTAGAGTGCGTAAGACGGCATTCAGTTTTACAGCGCTCACTCTGACATGTGTTTACTAGAGATGAGCGAACACTGTTAGGATCAGCCGATCCGAACAGCACGCACCCATAGAAATGAATGGAAGTACCTGTGACGCCAGCCGGCCGCCGGCAAAGTCAGCGTCACAGGTGCTTCCATTCATTTCTATGGGAGAGTGCTGTTCGGATCGGCTGATCCGAATATTGTTCGCTCATCTCTAGTGTTTACGTGTCAGAATGAACGGCGCGTTACTCCGTGTGAAAGCAGTTAAAATTCCCCTTTGTGTTACAGCAGTAAAACTTTTTTATTGATTCATCATTATTGCTGTATGAGACCTTGTGTTGTGTGGGACTAGACATTTTTTTAAATAATAAAATATTTTGTGAGTGGATTTTTTGACTCTTTAAAATCTTTCTAAGATACTATTTCAGTTTTCTGAATATTACTTGACTTTTCACTGTTAAACTAACCAGATGCCATAGCCAACATTGACCACAGCATCTGAGAGATTAAGAACTTTTCTAACTTTTTGAAGGATAGTTATTAACATGTATACAAGTCTTTCTTTTTCTTCCTAGTTGCTATGACTCCTGGTATCTTTTCTATCTGCTATGAGCTTGTATGTGTTCTTTCTTGTAATATATTACTGTATTATCATGCGGCTGTAACAGACTGAATTTCCCCATGGTGGAACTATTAAAGGATTATCTTATCTTATCTTAATGCTCAGTAAGGGGGCAAAAGGTTAAAAACAGGCAAATAGACGTAAATATTTACTGCAGTCATGGGATGCATGGCCAGGAATTGAAGAGCTTCAGAGATCTTGTGTTTATGAATTATCCCTTACCTCTCTTAAACAGTAACATACTGGAGAGGTTAGGTCAGACAACACAGAGAAAAATACATACTCTTTATGGGTATAGGGATAAGAAGGGTTAATTACCCTATAATGTTACATTTAACTTGGTAGAATGGACCGCTAGTCTGGACAGAAGAAACTGTGGATGTAACAAACTATAATGGCCTTGTCAAACTGAACGTATCCAGCTTGGGGCAATTGGTAGGAGGTTAATGTAACAAGCATATATATAAATGATATTACAGTAGAGTTAAGACTGGAAATACTTAAGCAATAGTTATGTGTGTATTGCTACGAGATTGAAGTGTACATGGGAACCTGTCACCGGGACAGTCCGTACTGAGCTATAAATGCAATCAGATAGCTAGGGTTCACCTGAATAAAAGCCTTTCGCGAAGAAAAAAAATAATATAAACCCTGGCTATCTTACTGGTTTTAAAATTCAATAGGGACTGTTCTGGTGATAGATTCCCTTTAAAGAGGACCTTTCATGGGTTTGGGCACAGGCCAAATTCAGCGGTGCTGGTACTACCCTGTTTCCCCGAAAATAAGACACCCGCCCCCATCACCTTCTGGATCACATACAACCGGCAGTCATGCCGGCACTCCGCTAATTGTTCCCCGCTTTGTTTGCCGATTGTTCCCCGCTACAGCCGCTGCATAAAACATCCCCCGAAAAGAAAGGTCATATAGTTCGTTAGATAATTAATTATAAGAACGTCTTATTTTCGGGGAAACAGGGTATAGCTCTTCACAGTCAGAAGGGCGTTCCTGACAGTCAGTCAGGAACGTCCTTCTTCACAGCAGCGCCTATAGCGCTGTACAGTGTGAGTGGGGAGGAACGCCCCCTCCCCTCCTGATAATACTCGTCTATGGACGAGCACTGTGAGAAGAGGGAGGAGGCGTTCCTTTGCACTCACACAGCACAGCGCTATAGGCGCTGCTGTGCAGAAGGATGTTCCTGACAGACTGTCAGGAACGCCCTTCTGACTGTGAAGAGCTACAGTACCAGCACCGCTGAATTTGGCCTGTGCCCAACCCCATGAAAGGTCCTCTTTAAGGAAATATCTTCTTAAATATCGGAGTACCTTCCTAAAGGCTACATCCACACTGTTTTCAGTTTACCTTTGGTCTGAGAGAGCTATTCGCACAAAAGTCAAATATTTTCATGGACCCCAAAAGATTTTTGATTTTTGTCAGGCTTGTATATGTTGGTAATTCTTTTTCAAGCAGTACAGAATAGCACAAAACATATACTGCATGGTATACTTTTTTAACATGATTGCCCAGGGCCAATAGATGCTGTCAGATACTCAACCTATTCTTTTGCTGTACTCTGCAAATGTATTTTAAATTGTCCCTTACTCACTTTTCCCCATAAAATGAACAGGTCTCTGGTTGGTTCATCTCTCCTGCCTACAGACCCTAACCACATCTTGGTGCCAAGGAAACCCTCTCCTTTTCAGTGCTGTTAACTGGTCAGGTTTCTATGGCAACTGGTGCCCACTGACCCAGCCATGTATGGAAGCCTAATTATAGTTCCCGCCTAATTAAGGCACCAGAATGTGTCCTTTGCATCATGGTACTACTGATTGTTCTCATTGATCTTTGACCTCGGCTTTTATAACTGGATTCTTCTTCTGTCTTGCTCTTTTGGTTTTCATCACTTGATACCTGTAGTTATGTTCCTGGTTTCAACTCCTGACCTTTTTTCTGACTACTTCTCTGTCTCATACTTTTGTATCCTGACCAATCTCCGGGAGACAACTTTAGTGCTCTTGCTGTCAATATATTAGTATTCTGGCAATCACGAGCTTTCAAACTGACCAGGAAAGTCCACTTGGCTGGGGTTGAGGTTGTAGAATTTGGAGAATCCTTGCATTCTGCACCCCAGTTTAGCCTCCAGAAAGGCAATAACAGCTTTGTGGATCCACTTATCTAGTGAGAAATGTAACCGTATTCCTACCAGCAGACTACTCATTGGAATAATCTTATTAACATAATAAACATAATAACAAGAAAAAAACTTAAGAAATGGCCACTTACACAGTAAGTGGCTATTTTCTTGTGCCCAGTGGTGCATGCGCAGTCGGCTCTGCCCGAGGCCTAGAAGTTTGAACCCAGTTCTGGAAAAAGACGCGCAGAGAGGCCATTCCTGAAGAAGATAGAGGCGGCACTGGAGATTTCTAGAGATTTCTCTCCCAGCATTGGGGACCACCGACCGGCGGCATGGAGGAGACATCTAAATGTAGGCGAAGAATAGCTTTTCTTAAGGCTATTCCTACCGTGTTTTCCTGAAAATAAGACAGTGTCTTATATTAAATTGTTGCCCTAAATATAGGACCTGTCTTATTTTTTGGGAGTGTCTTATTACAACCGGCAGTCATGCCGGACTTCCTTAGTGGAGTGTCAGCATGACTGCCGGTTATAGGTAGTGTAAGGGAGGGGGGGAAGGTATCATACTTACCTTTCCCATCTTCCTGGCAGCGCTGGTGCTGCTGTTCATCCTGGCAGTGAAGGGCGGGGCTTAGCGATGCTTTGGTGGGCAGGGCTTAGCAGAGCTTTCGTGGGCGGGGCTTAGCGATCCCCACTTCACTGACACAGCAGCCGTGCTCTGTGCTCCGAGTGCACAGCAAAGCCGGCTGCTGCCTCTTCTGTATGCTGCCTCTGGGATGAGCTGGGAGAGCTCATCCTACAGCAGCAGTACAGAAGAGGCAGCAGTCGGCTTTCCTGTGCACACGGAGCACAGAGCACGGCTGCTGTGTCAGTGAAGTGGGGATCACTAAGCCCCGGCCACGAAAGTTCCGCTAAGCCCCGCCCACCACTGCAGGGCATGCCTTATTTTCGGCGGGTGCCTTATATTAGGCGATTCAACAGAAACCCCCCCCCCACATGCCTTACTTTTGGCGCTGTCCTACTTTCAGGGAAACACGGTAAGTGTGATCGACAAAAAATGTGATTTTAATGATAGAATCCCTTTAAGGCGCCTTGTGACTACACTGTTAAAGGTGTATACAGTGTTAAAAAGGACATGTTGCTGATATTACAGATGTAAAAGGAGATGTAAATGATAAAAAAAATCACTGAAAAGTGA
Source organism: Leptodactylus fuscus (assembly GCF_031893055.1). NCBI lineage: Eukaryota > Metazoa > Chordata > Amphibia > Anura > Leptodactylidae > Leptodactylus > Leptodactylus fuscus. The sequence continues at coordinate 173,848,192 of NC_134268.1, read as the reverse complement.
CCCCTAAAACTTAACTTTTATTTGTGCTAAAAATAAAAATATAAATGTAACCAGTGCAATCGACTAGAACAAATCAACAGCGATCCAGGTATATAATTAGCATCAAACTCGGTCTACTGTGTAATATACAGCTGATAAATACTAGAATAATGTCCTGTTTAGGAACAATCACAACCACACAGGTCCCCGCTAGGTTAAATGCACCCACAGAATGTCCTCCCTACAATCAATGACTAGGGTGAGCCAGAAAACATGCTTGTCTAAATGCAGATGAAAACCAGTGTATTATTGGGGTTGAGCCATACATCTATGCCAAGGCAATAGTGACCAAACTATCAGCTGCGTATTCGCGTATTCAAATAGCCTAGTATAACAAATGGCGCAAAGCTCATCAGTCTATAGCAGTAGTGGAGACGCTGCCCTAATATGCGCACAGACCGTGTCTCTAAACCACCGGAGCTATAAAGGTATGTTCACACTGAGTTTTTTGCAGGCGGATTTTGACGCTGAATCCGCCTCAAAATCCGCCTGCAAAAAAGGCTCCCACTCATTTAAATAGGTGCCACTCGCTTTTCTTCCCCGCAAGCGAGAGACTCCCAAATGAATGAGCCTAATCAGGAGCGGAATTCTGCGACTGAATGCCATTGCACTGTATTGGTATCCTGATGCAGCTAGCCGCGTAGAGAGTTCACACGGCGGAATTTGGTTTCTGCCATGTGAACATACTGTAAGGCTACAGGGAAAATGTAGTAGAAGCCAAAGCCAAGATCCTGTTCTAAGATGTAAATGATAATGCAGGGGAATGTGGCTGATGATTTTTTTAAGGGGACAAGTAGCTAAGTTAATATTCTTATGGCTAGCACTGTTACATCTTACAGTCTGCCACTGTTATGGAGGACTGTGGCTAACAGATTCTTGTGAGGATTATACAAAAAGAAATAAAAAAGGTTCAAAGAAATATAAAGTTAAAATTTGTGGAAAAAAAAAAAATCCAAAACAAAAATGGGGCATATTTATCTGATTATTTAGTTTCAATAATTTTTTATTAAGGGCTAGTTCACACAGGGCCAAAGGGGCGGATTTTGACAGCGGAATCCACGTCATAATCCACTCCTTTACAATGGTGGTCTATGGAGATCACTAGCGTTCTTTTTTCCGCTATCAGCAGTTGCCGATAGCGGATAAAAAGAAGCGAGCTGCCCTTTCTTCAGGCGGATTCCTCAGGCGCTTCCGCCTGGCAGCCGCAACCTCCGTCGTCGACCCATTCATTTGAGCCAACTCCGGGGTGGAGGAAGCCGTGACAGTGACATCGTGGCAGGCGGGTTTTGACCATATTTTAACTTGGCTCCCCGAGTCAAAATATGGTCAAAATCTGCCCCACCGCCCCCCGTGTGAACGAGCCCTAAGGGATTATTTTAATTTTTACTACAACAATCATACATTAACAAACAAGCGAGCGGTAATTAAGTTACATTAATTCTCAAATAAATAGATATTAAGGGGAAAACAAGACAAAAAACAAAAAGGAAAGGGAGAAACAAAAAAAAGGTCACAGTAAATGAAAGCAAGTTAGAAAATATGGATCGAATAACCCCAGTGTCATTCCCAAGTCGTCCCAATAACTATGATGGTAATAATCGAGGAAAAACTACAGTACCATATAGTGTATTAATGGGCAGTACAACATGAGCTTTCTCTCCAAACTCTATATTATTGTATTTGGCGAAGTATAAATTTCCCAATGCTATTGTTCGTTCATAGGTGTGAGTAGTGTCAATAAGAGTTAAGAGTTCCCGAATAGAAGGAGCAGAAGATTGTTTCCAACTCCTAACAATTACTAGTTTAGCGATAACTAAGATCTTACATATTAATTTTCGATTTGAAGATGGGATCGAACTCAGTTCTAAATGGAGAAGAGCTATCTGTGGAGTCCGGGGCACAGAACCATCTGAAACTTTTTTATTTATCTGATTATTACAAATTTCTGTCTTACTTTCCATAAAAAATTATGCACTTTACTTTGAGCATAATTATAAAGCAAAGACGATAAAAATAATGGCTTTATTAGGCAACCTAGATACTTTTCTAAAAATGAGGCACGTTGCAATGTTCCCATATTGCACTCACATGATATAATGTCCATTCTAGACAAAACATAATATAATGCCTCATTTTTCCCAGCCCATGGGCCTAATAATGGAAGCTGGCTTTTTAAAACCAGTAATTAATGGCTACTATGTAACTCTTGATCATCTAATGACTGAGAGTTACCCTAACTGCTGGCTCTCAAGGGGTTACTCGAAGTGTTTGCCTCCTGTAGTAGCAGAACTGGTTCCTATACTCTGGTGGCAATCCCTATGCCATATAAGTTATAAGGGTTAGTTCACACGTAAATAACGTGTGGCTTATTTTGGCACCGGAAAAAAAAGCTTCCTAATTAGGAAGCTTTTTTTGGACCTTGCCAAGCTTTTTTTGAAGCTTTTTTTTTTTTTTTTTTGTAAAAACAGCTTTAAAAAAAAAAAGCCAGGCTGTTTTCCCCTCATGTAAAGTGAATGGGCTGAAAAAACTGCGTTGCGTTTTTTTCTGCGCGTTTTTTTGCAATAAAAGCATCGCTTATTTTTGCAAAAAAACGTGCATTTTTCGCCTCCCATTCACTTCTATTGCTTTCTTCTGGCGGAAAACGCCTGAATTAAGGTCATGTCGCTTCTTTTTTTTCTGCTAGTAGAAAAATCTGCTAGCAGAAAAAAAAAAAGCTAGCAGTCTACATAGACCACTATTGTAAAGGGGCTGATTTTGAAGCGAAATCTGCTGTCAAAATCAGCCTCTTTGCCCCGTGTGAACTAGCCCTGATGTACCATACAGTATAATGTCTTTTCTTGGCCCCTACACATTGTAATGTCCCATTGTGCTCAAGCCTCACAGTATGAATGCCCCCTTGTATCTCCACTTTAAAATAGCAACTGGTTATTTTACCAGTAAAGTATAGGGACACTTTTTGGTGCCTATTCAGAGATTTTGGTGTATTGCTAAGCTGAGCTTGATAAGCTACAACGTTTGGACACTTTTTGGTGCATTTATCCATATTTTGGTGCATCTTCAGGGATTTTGATGCAAATTTTGGGAAATATTTATCAACTGGCATGTAACATGTTTCTAAATATATCTAAGTCTCAGATTGAGAGTCATACACTAAAACAAGTAGTCATTGTTAAATATTTTCCATGTACTTAGATTCTCAGGCAGTTTGTACAAGCTCATCTGCACAGTGATCATTGGATATGACTGCTTAGTGGGAAACGTAGAAAGTAGCCTTACAATATGCAACCAGGTGCCTGTACATCGAAGATGCTACTAGATACACCTATAAACTTATTATACTTTTTTTTGTTTAATTATTAGATATTGTATGTTTACTACTGCATTGAGTTTTCCCATACATCAAAATCCATATTACATACATTTAGCAATGATTTTGACAATTTCAACTTTCTAATGATGAAGAATGTCTTTCTCCAGTCCAAGTCCACAACAATTTACAAAGCAGCTGTGAATTCTGGCATTATTGTCGGCAGCCAATGAATCGTAACATTTACAGACATACTGAAAATGAATTGTCATCAGATAATATTTATCTCTGTAAACTTTGTCACAGAATTTGCCTAATCATTTAACATCTGGAAAGTGATTTTTTATTAATGACCAACATGTCAGCCGCCATGAAAGATGTTCATAGCACCTAAACAAAGCAAACAAGTCAGTCCATTGTGATGGTGCCAAAAATGACTGTATCCAAAACACTATGTGTGTGAAAGTCTCAACTTTGGTCCCTAATTTGAAGTGTTGACATACAGATAGTGTAATGTATCACATGGAAGCTGTTATATTACCATTGTTACTTCACAGTTCATTTACTCAAGTTCAAAAGTATACATCTCCTGAATGAAAGATGCCCTATTCTAAATAATATACATGGTACTATCTACAGTACTGGTATTTTCTCCAGTTTTTGTCCCTTTGTATTATAGCAGTGGTAGACAACCAGTAGACCAAAGAAATCCCCCATTACTTCTAAGCCCACAGCAAACTTCAATAGATTTTTATGCTCTCAGAAACATTGAGTGATATCAGCCTAGAGCATGAATTTGGGGATGGATAAGTAATTTTGTATCTCTGTATCTATTTGACATCTATGTGGATGACCTGCTATTTTTCCCTCTTTTACTTGCATTTCCCCTTACTAACCTTATGGCCAAAATACATATTTGGTATTCTTCTTATCAAAGACCTCACATACCTCTACATGGCTAATTGTTCCCTCTTCTCCAATGTATTAAAGTGATTCTACCATTAAAAACCTTATTTTTCTTGTTGACATGACGGAGTAGCCTTAAGAAAGGCTATTCTTCTCCTACCTTTAGAAGTCTTCTCCGCCCCACCGTTCGATTAAAATCCCGTTTTTTGCCGGTATGCAAATGAGTTTTTTCGCAGCAATGGGGGCAGGCCCCAGCACTCAAACAGCACTGGGGGCATCCCCAATGCTGCGAGGGAACTCTCCAGCGTCACCTCCATTTTCTTCAGGAATGGGGTCTTCACGCGTCTTCTGGGGGTTGGCTTCAAACTTCTAGGCCTCGGGCACAGGGCAAAGCCGACTGTGCATGCCCACTGGCCAGAAGAAAATGGCCGCTTACGATACTGTGTAAGTGGCCATTTTCTTGTGGCCGGCGGGCATGCACAGTCAGCTTTGCCCAAGGCCTAGAAGTTTGAAGCCAACCCACGGAAGAAGACCCCGTTCCTGAAGAAGATGGAAACGGCGCTGGAGAGTTCCCTCACAATATTGGGGATGCCCCCAGTGCTGCAAGAGAACTCATTTGAATACCGGCAAAAACGGGATTTTAACCGAACGGTGGGGTGGAGAATACATTTAAAGGTAGAAGAAGAATAAATAGCCTTTCTTAAGGCTATTCCATCATGTCAATGAGAAAAAAAAGGTTTTTAATGGTAGAATCCCTTTAAGAATGACCTGTACTCTTGGGCTAAAGGAATATTTACCTGATTTGGGAGATGTACTATATTTAAAATAGATATATTACCCAGGATCATGTATTTTTCCAGGCATTCCTGGTCCATACCCCATCCTAATACACCCTTCAAACCTGAGAAAACTGGAGCAGTTTGCTCATGAGGAGAGGCCCAAAATACTTGCTGAGAGGTGCAGAAGTCTCATTGACAGTTACAGGAATCGTGTGATTGCAGCGATTGCCTCAAAAGGTTCTGCAACAAATATTAAGTTAAGGGAACCATCATTTCTTTTTTTTTTTTTAATAATGTAGATTGTGAGCCCCACATAGAGCTCACAATGTGCATTTTTCCCTATCAGTATGTCTTTTTTTGGAATATGGGATGGAAATCCATGCAAACACGGGGAGAACATACAAATTCCTTGCAGATGGTTTTCTGCCCTTGGCGGGATTTGAACACCAGGACTCCAGCGCTGCAAGGCTGCAGTGCTAACCACTGAGCCACCGTGTGGCCTCAGGGAACACCATTTCTGTCCAGGCCTGTTTCATCAGTTTTATTTTTCAAAAAATTCTGTTGAAGTGAAAAGCAATGTCTGACTTTCATTTGTTCATTTCATAGAATGAACGGTCGCAAAATAACGCCGCGTATACGATCCCGGCCCCCATTGAAATCAATGGGAGCGTATACGGCCCGCAAAATCTCACATGGCGTATACGTACCACATCACACGGCACGTTACTCCGTGTGAACTCCCCCTTTAATAGTTTATTTGGTGCCTGTGCTAATTTTGCTGTGTCTCTGTTTACATTGGGTAAATTATATTGTGAACCCAGGGATGGGAACATAACTGGTGACAATTTCTGTACAGTTCTACAGAATTGGTTGGAGATACATAAGCAACTGGAACAAATCTATTTCTGACCACCATGATATAATATCTATATGGATTTCAGTTTAATCTCCCTGTAGTGAATTACTCATGTGTTTTATTTTTTTGACAGCAACTGTACTTGTGAATTCTATGGCAGTTTTGTGACACAGGTATTTTTGAATATTTCTATAATTTAAACTGCAATTAGTGCTTCTAATCTTGTAATTTAAATATTTTAAGGTCAAGACTCTTTGTAAAATCAGACATGGAAGGAACAATTTTCTAAAACATTCTATTTTACATTCCTGGCATATCAGAAACACAGTCATTTTAAAGCAAGTGTAAATAACACAATTATTCCAGATCTCCATGCTGTCACAGCGCTTCAACTTAATTAGGTGTTTTTAGATTCCATTGTTAAGAATAAATAACCATATAACTAATGAAGTTAGTCCACTGCTATTCTTACTAAAGATCAAAAGTCCTCAGTTAAACACATGAAATCATGACTGGTTCTTTTCTTCATACTTGTTCTTAGCTTTTCATTACAAAATAACATGTGTCGCATTATAATAAGGTCCTTTTTGGTTAATTTTTTTAAAAGTGTTTGTACAAGATCAGAAATTAAACCAAAGTAATTGTAACAAAAATTTCTGGTCCTTGCACGCCAGGCTTTATTTCCTTGACTGCAGTAATGATGTGCACTTAAACCGACTCATAGAGGTCCATGAGATAGGAAGCTGCAGTGGATAAACTGTGAAATCATCTATGGCATGGTGGTGTTATCTACAGAGATGTTATCTTCCATTGAAATACTATCATGTCTCTGATGTAAATGAAGTGACTTCTACAAAGACCCCCCACCAGAATTGTTTCAGTTTAGTATTAGACTTAGGCTGGTCTTACACGACCGTAGTGGTTTTTGCGGTCCGCAATTTGCGGATCCGCAACACAAATTTCACTTTAAAAATGAATTCCGCAGACATCCGCAAAGTGCATCCGCCACGTTCCGTGTGTATCAATATTATGCGGATCCGCAAAAAGCAAAACACACCACAAAACACACGTTGATATCCACCATTGCGGATATACACTGATGTATGTTCAGTGTATATCCGCAAAAATGCACGCGCCCATAGACTTCTATTGGACCTTCCGTGCCGTAGAAGCACGGCCATTACGGACATGCGGTATACTGTCCGGACCACGGTTGCGGCACGCCACACCACTGACAAAATCTACGATCGTATAAGAGGCCTCATAGAAAATTATGGGACTGTAAATGGTCTGCAATTTTGAACCCGCAATTGCGGACCATTTGCGGTGCAAAACTACGTTCGTGTAAGACCAGCCTTAGTGGCCTAAGTCAGAAATTCAGTATTTAATAATAATAATAATAATAATAATAATAATAATAATAATAATAATAATGTATAGTGAAAATAAAAAATTCATCCAAAGTTTAACATAAAAATGTGGTTTAAAAACAGGTAATTTTCTGATGGCACACTCCTTTTAAAACAAAAGCCATTGAAACTGTGAAGTGAAAGTTTGCTGCAACCAGTGGCGGAACTACCACCGTAGCATCCCTAGTAGAGATGAGCGAACAGTGTTCTATCGAACTCATGTTCGATCGGATATTAGGCTGTTCGGCATGTTCGAATCGAATCGAACACCGCGTGGTAAAGTGCGCCATTACTCGATTCCCCTCCCACCTTCCCTGGCGCCTTTTTTGCTCCAATAACAGCGCAGGGTAGGTGGGACAGGAACTACGACACCGGTGACGTTGAGAAAAGTAGGCAAAACCCATTGGCTGCCGAAAACATGTGACCTCTAATTTAAAAGAACAGCGCCGCCCAGGTTCGCGTCATTCTGAGCTTGCAATTCACCGAGGACGGAGGTTTCCGTCCAGCTAGCTAGGGCTTAGATTCTGGGTAGGCAGGGACAGGCTAGGATAGGAAGGAGAAGACAACCACAACAGCTCTTGTAAGAGCTAAATTCCAGGGAGAAGCTTGTCAGTGTAACGTGGCACTGACGGGCTCAATCGCCGCAACCCAGCTTTCCCAGGATCCTGAATGGAATACACTGTCAGTGTATTCCCGTATACCCGATATATACCCCGATACCCGTTCCAACGGTGTGCCCCCCCACCTTCACCCCAGAAATACCCTGCAAGTCCCCTAGCAATAGAATTGGGGCTATATACACCCACAATTTTTACTACTGGTATACAGTGCCATTGTCTGACTGGGAATTCAAAGAATATATTGGGAATACAAATACCCTCATTTCTTGCTACTGCCATATAGTGCCAGTTTCTGACTGGTAATTCAAAGAATATATTGGGGTTACGTGCACCCACAATTTTTACTACTGGTATACAGTGCCATTGTCTGACTGGGAATTCAAAGAATATATTGGGGTTATAAATACCCTCATTTCTTGCTACTGCCATATAGTGCCAGTTTCTGACTGGTAATTCAAAGAATATATTGGGGTTACGTGCACCCACAATTTTTACTACTGGTATACAGTGCCATTGTCTGACTGGGAATTCAAAGAATATATTGGGAATACAAATACCCTCATTTCTTGCTACTGCCATATAGTGCCAGTTTCTGACTGGTAATTCAAAGAATATATTGGGGTTACGTGCACCCACAATTTTTACTACTGGTATACAGTGCCATTGTCTGACTGGGAATTCAAAGAATATATTGGGAATACAAATACCCTCATTTCTTGCTACTGCCATATAGTGCCAGTTTCTGACTGGTAATTCAAAGAATATATTGGGGTTACGTGCACCCACAATTTTTACTACTGGTATACAGTGCCATTGTCTGACTGGGAATTCAAAGAATATATTGGGAATACAAATACCCTCATTTCTTGCTACTGCCATATAGTGCCAGTGTCTGACTGGGAATTCAAAGAATATATTGGGGTTACGTGCACCCACAATTTTTACTACTGGTATACAGTGCCATTGTCTGACTGGGAATTCAAAGAATATATTGGGAATACAAATACCCTCATTTCTTGCTACTGCCATATAGTGCCAGTTTCTGACTGGTAATTCAAAGAATATATTGGGGTTACGTGCACCCACAATTTTTACTACTGGTATACAGTGCCATTGTCTGACTGGGAATTCAAAGAATATATTGGGAATACAAATACCCTCATTTCTTGCTACTGCCATATAGTGCCAGTTTCTGACTGGTAATTCAAAGAATATATTGGGGTTACGTGCACCCACAATTTTTACTACTGGTATACAGTGCCATTGTCTGACTGGGAATTCAAAGAATATATTGGGAATACAAATACCCTCATTTCTTGCTACTGCCATATAGTGCCAGTGTCTGACTGGGAATTCAAAGAATATATTGGGGTTACGTGCACCCACAATTTTTACTACTGGTATACAGTGCCATTGTCTGACTGGGAATTCAAAGAATATATTGGGAATACAAATACCCTCATTTCTTGCTACTGCCATATAGTGCCAGTGTCTGACTGGGAATTCAAAGAATATATTGGGGTTACGTGCACCCACAATTTTTACTACTGGTATACAGTGACATTGTCTGACTGGGAATTCAAAGAATATATTGGGAATACAAATACCCTCATTTCTTGCTACTGCCATATAGTGCCAGTTTCTGACTGGTAATTCAAAGAATATATTGGGGTTACGTGCACCCACAATTTTTACTACTGGTATACAGTGCCATTGTCTGACTGGGAATTCAAAGAATATATTGGGAATACAAATACCCTCATTTCTTGCTACTGCCATATAGTGCCAGTGTCTGACTGGGAATTCAAAGAATATATTGGGGTTACGTGCACCCACAATTTTTACTACTGGTATACAGTGCCATTGTCTGACTGGGAATTCAAAGAATATATTGGGAATACAAATACCCTCATTTCTTGCTACTGCCATATAGTGCCAGTGTCTGACTGGGAATTCAAAGAATATATTGGGGTTACGTGCACCCACAATTTTTACTACTGGTATACAGTGCCATTGTCTGACTGGGAATTCAAAGAATATATTGGGAATACAAATACCCTCATTTCTTGCTACTGCCATATAGTGCCAGTTTCTGACTGGTAATTCAAAGAATATATTGGGGTTACGTGCACCCACAATTTTTACTACTGGTATACAGTGCCATTGTCTGACTGGGAATTCAAAGAATATATTGGGAATACAAATACCCTCATTTCTTGCTACTGCCATATAGTGCCAGTGTCTGACTGGGAATTCAAAGAATATATTGGGGTTACGTGCACCCACAATTTTTACTACTGGTATACAGTGCCATTGTCTGACTGGGAATTCAAAGAATATATTGGGGTTATAAATACCCTCATTTCTTGCTACTGCCATATAGTGCCAGTTTCTGACTGGTAATTCAAAGAATATATTGTGGTTACGTGCACCCACAATTTTTACTACTGGTATACAGTGCCATTGTCTGACTGGGAATTCAAAGAATATATTGGGAATACAAATACCCTCATTTCTTGCTACTGCCATATAGTGCCAGTTTCTGACTGGTAATTCAAAGAATATATTGGGGTTACGTGCACCCACAATTTTTACTACTGGTATACAGTGCCATTGTCTGACTGGGAATTCAAAGAATATATTGGGAATACAAATACCCTCATTTCTTGCTACTGCCATATAGTGCCAGTGTCTGACTGGGAATTCAAAGAATATATTGGGGTTACGTGCACCCACAATTTTTACTACTGGTATACAGTGCCATTGTCTGACTGGGAATTCAAAGAATATATTGGGGTTATAAATACCCTCATTTCTTGCTACTGCCATATAGTGCCAGTTTCTGACTGGTAATTCAAAGAATATATTGGGGTTACGTGCACCCACAATTTTTACTACTGGTATACAGTGCCATTGTCTGACTGGGAATTCAAAGAATATATTGGGAATACAAATACCCTCATTTCTTGCTACTGCCATATAGTGCCAGTGTCTGACTGGGAATTCAAAGAATATATTGGGGTTACGTGCACCCACAATTTTTACTACTGGTATACAGTGACATTGTCTGACTGGGAATTCAAAGAATATATTGGGGTTATAAATACCCTCATTTCTTGCTACTGCCATATAGTGCCAGTTTCTGACTGGTAATTCAAAGAATATATTGTGGTTACGTGCACCCACAATTTTTACTACTGGTATACAGTGCCATTGTCTGACTGGGAATTCAAAGAATATATTGGGAATACAAATACCCTCATTTCTTGCTACTGCCATATAGTGCCAGTTTCTGACTGGTAATTCAAAGAATATATTGGGGTTACGTGCACCCACAATTTTTACTACTGGTATACAGTGCCATTGTCTGACTGGGAATTCAAAGAATATATTGGGAATACAAATACCCTCATTTCTTGCTACTGCCATATAGTGCCAGTGTCTGACTGGGAATTCAAAGAATATATTGGGGTTACGTGCACCCACAATTTTTACTACTGGTATACAGTGCCATTGTCTGACTGGGAATTCAAAGAATATATTGGGAATACAAATACCCTCATTTCTTGCTACTGCCATATAGTGCCAGTGTCTGACTGGGAATTCAAAGAATATATTGGGGTTACGTGCACCCACAATTTTTACTACTGGTATACAGTGCCATTGTCTGACTGGGAATTCAAAGAATATATTGGGAATACAAATACCCTCATTTCTTGCTACTGCCATATAGTGCCAGTGTCTGACTGGGAATTCAAAGAATATATTGGGGTTACGTGCACCCACAATTTTTACTACTGGTATACAGTGCCAATTTCTAACTAGGAATTCAAAATGCGCAAGGCTCCTGGAAAGGGACGTGGACGAGGCCGTGGGCGAGGTCGGGGGAATGGTTCTGGGGAGCAAGGTAGCAGTGAAGCCACAGGGCGTCCCGTGCCTACTCCTGTGGGGCAGCAAGCATTGCGCCACTCCACAGTGCCAGGGTTGCTTGCCACATTAACTAAACTGCAGGGTACAAACCTTAGTAGGCCCGAGAACCAGGAACAGGTCTTGCAATGGCTGTCAGAGAACGCTTACAGCACATTGTCCAGCAGCCAGTCAGACTCTGCCTCCTCTCCTCCTATTACCCAACAGTCTTGTCTTCCTTCCTCCCAAAATTCCGAAGCTTTACAGAACAATAACCCAAACTGTCCCTGCTCCCCAGAGCTGTTCTCCGCTCCTTTCATTGTCCCTCAACCTGCCTCTCCACGTCACGATTCCACGAACCTAACAGAGGAGCATCTGTGTCCAGATGCTCAAACACTAGAGTCTCCTCCATCTCCGTTCGATTTGGTGGTGGATGACCAGCAACCCACCCTCATCGACGATGATGTGACGCAGTTGCCGTCAGGGCATCCAGTTGACCGGCGCATTGTGCGGGAGGAGGAGATGAGACAGGAGTTGGAAGAGGAAGTGGTGGATGATGAGGACACTGACCCGACCTGGACAGGGGGGATGTCAAGCGGGGAAAGTAGTGTGGATGTTGAGGCAGGTGCAGCACCAAAAAGGGTAGCTAGAGGCAGAGGCAGAGGTCAGCAGCTTAGGCGAAGCCAGGCCACACCCGGAATCTCCCAAGATGTTCCAGTTCGTACCCAGCCCCGAAAAACTCCCACCTCGAGGGCACGTTTCTTGAAGGTGTGGAGTTTTTTCAAGGAATGCGCCGAGGACAGATATAGTGTTGTCTGCACAATTTGCCTCTCGAAATTGATTAGGGGCTCTGAGAAGAGCAACCTGTCCACCACTTCAATGCGCCGTCATTTGGAATCCAAGCACTGGAATCAGTGGCAGGCAGCAACGGCAGGACAAAGGCCGCCTGCCGTTCACGCCACTGCCACTGCCTCTGCCACTGCCTCTGCCTCTGCCACTGCCACTGCTGACTGTGCTGGCGATGCACTCCAGAGGACGAGCCAGGACACCACTTCATCTGCCTCCGCCACTTTGTTGACTTCTACCTCATCCTCCCCTGGTCCTGTCTTATCTCCTTCTCCTGCACCATCAAAGGCACCATCAGGCGTTTCTTTACAACAACCCACCATCTCTCAGACATTGGAGCGGCGGCAGAAATACACTGCTAACCACCCACACGCGCAAGCCTTGAACGCCAACATCGCTAAACTGCTGGCCCAGGAGATGTTGGCGTTCCGGCTTGTTGAAACTCCCGCCTTCCTGGACCTGATGGCAACTGCGGCACCTCGCTATGCCGTCCCTAGCCGTCACTACTTCTCCCGGTGTGCCGTCCCCGCCTTGCACCAGCACGTGTCACTCAACATCAGGCGGGCCCTTAGTTCCGCGCTTTGCACAAAGGTCCACTTGACCACCGACGCGTGGACAAGTGCATGCGGACAGGGACGCTACATTTCACTGACGGCACACTGGGTGAATGTAGTTGAGGCTGGGACTGCTTCCCAAACTGGCCCGGTGTACCTCGTCTCCCCGCCTAACATTCCTGGCAGGGACACGAGAAGAACACCCCCCTCCTCCTCCTCCTCTACCGCCTCCTCCTCCGCCACCGCCTCCTCCTCCGCCACCGCCTCCTCCTCCGCTGTTAGATTGACCCCAGCTACGAGTTGGAAACGTTGCAGCACTGGCGTTGGTAGACGTCAGCAGGCTGTGCTGAAGCTGATCAGCTTGGGGGACAGACAGCACACTGCCTCCGAGGTGAGGGATGCCCTCCTCGATGAGACGGCAATATGGTTTGAGCCGCTGCACCTGGGCCCAGGCATGGTCGTTTGTGATAACGGCCGGAACCTGGTAGCAGCTCTGGAGCTTGCCGGACTCCAACATGTTCCATGCCTGGCCCACGTCTTCAACCTAGTGGTGCAACGTTTCCTAAAGAGCTACCCCAATGTTCCAGAGCTACTGGTGAAAGTGCGGCGCATGTGCGCCCACTTTCGCAAGTCGACAGTAGCCGCTGCTAGCTTAAAATCTCTCCAGCAACGCCTGCATGTGCCACAACACCGGCTTTTGTGCGACGTCCCCACACGCTGGAACTCAACGTTTCAGATGTTGAATAGAGTGGTTGAGCAGCAGAGACCTTTGATGGAATACCAGCTACAAAACCCTAGGGTGCCATAAAGTCAGCTGCCTCAGTTTCTCATCCATGAGTGGCCATGGATGAGAGACCTTTGTGACATCCTACGGGTGTTTGAGGAGTCCACAAGGAGGGTGAGCTCTGAGGATGCGATGGTGAGCCTTACAATCCCGCTCTTGTGTGTTCTGAGAGAATCCCTGATTGACATCAGGGATAACTCAGATCACACAGAGGAGTTAGGGATAGCATCCGATCCGTCACAGCTGGAGAGTAGGTCCACACATCTGTCCGCTTCACTGCGTTTAATGGAGGAGGAGGAGGAGGAGGAGGAGGAGGAAGAAGAGTTGTCCGATGATGTGATGGTGATACAGGAGGCTTCCGGGCAACTTCGAATCGTCCCATTGTTGCAGCGCGGATGGGTAGACATGGAGGATGAGGAGGAAATGGAGAATGAACTTTCCGGTGGGGCCAGAGGAGTCATGCCAACTAACACTGTGGCAGACATGGCTGAGTTCATGTTGGGGTGCTTTACAACCGACAAGCGTATTGTCAAAATCATGGAGGACAACCAGTACTGGATCTTTGCTATCCTTGACCCCCGGTATAAAAACAACATCTCGTCTTTTATTCCGGTAGAGGGGAGGGCCAATCGCATCAATGCTTGCCACAGGCAATTGGTGCAGAATATGATGGAGATGTTTCCAGCATGTGACGTTGGCGGCAGGGAGGGCAGTTCCTCCAGTAGGCAACCAAGTTCTCACCGGTCCACACAAACGAGGGGCACACTGTCTAAGGTCTGGGACACCTTGATGGCACCCCCTCGCCAAAGTGCCGCCACGGAGGGTCCTAGTGTCACCAGGCGTGAGAAGTATAGGCGCATGTTGCGGGAATACCTTTCCGACCACAGCCCTGTCCTCTCCGACCCCTCTGCGCCCTACACGTATTGGGTGTCGAAGTTGGACCTGTGGCTTGAACTTGCCCTATATGCCTTGGAGGTGCTGTCCTGTCCTGCCGCCAGCGTCCTATCTGAGAGGGTGTTCAGTGCAGCCGGTGGCATCATCACTGACAAGCGCACCCGTCTGTCAGCTGAGAGTGCCGACCGGCTCACTTTGATAAAAATGAACCACCACTGGATAGAGCCTTCATTTTTGTGCCCACCTGTGTAAAGCACCCCAACATGAAACTCCATGTCTGTACTCAACCTCTCCAATTCCTCCGCATCCTCATACTCATCCACCATAAGCGTTGCACAATTCTGCTAATACTAGGCTCCCTCCAACATGATTTCCCCCAACTCTGCTGGTTAGAGGCTCCCTCCACCCTGATTTCCACCAACTCTGCTGGTTAGAGGCTCCCTCCACCCTGCTTTCCCACAACTCTGCTGGTTAGAGGCTCCCTCCACCATGAATTTGCCCAAACTGGGCTGGTTAGAGGCTCCCTCCACCATGAATTGGTCCAAACTGGGGTTTTTAGAGGCTCCCTCCACCATGAATTTGCCAAAACTGGGCTGTTTAGAGGCTCCCTCCACCATGAATTGGTCCAAATTGGGGTTTTTAGAGGCTCCCTCCACCATGAATTTGCCCAAACTGGGCTGGTTAGAGGCTCCCTCCACCATGAATTGGTCCAAACTGGGCTGGTTAGAGGCTCCCTCCACCATGAATTGGTCCAAATTGGGGTTTTTAGAGGCTCCCTCCACCATGAATTGGTCCAAACTGGGCTGTTTAGAGGCTCCCTCCGCCATGAATTGGTCCAAACTGGGGTTTTTAGAGGCTCCCTCCACCATGAATTGGTCCAAACTGGGCTGGTTAGAGGCTCCCTCCACCATGAATTTGCC
Organism: Leptodactylus fuscus; assembly: GCF_031893055.1. Taxonomy (NCBI): domain Eukaryota; kingdom Metazoa; phylum Chordata; class Amphibia; order Anura; family Leptodactylidae; genus Leptodactylus; species Leptodactylus fuscus. The sequence continues at coordinate 173,832,372 of NC_134268.1, read as the reverse complement.
CAAACTGGGCTGTTTAGAGGCTCCCTCCACCATGAATTTGCCCAAACTGGGCTGTTTAGAGGCTCCCTCCACCATGAATTTGCCCAAACTGGGCTGGTTAGAGGCTCCCTCCACCATGAATTGGTCCAAACTGGGTTTTTTAGAGGCTCCCTCCACCATGAATTTGCCCAAACTGGGCTGGTTAGAGGCTCCCTCCACCATGAATTGGTCCAAACTGGGTTTTTTAGAGGCTCCCTCCACCATGAATTTGCCCAAACTGGGCTGGTTAGAGGCTCCCTCCACCATGAATTGGTCCAAACTGGGTTTTTTAGAGGCTCCCTCCACCATGAATTTGCCCACACTGGGCTGGTTAGAGGCTCCCTCCACCATGAATTGGTCCAAACTGGGGTTTTTAGAGGCTCCCTCCACCATGAATTTGCCCAAACTGGGGTGTTTAGAGGCTCCCTCCACCATGAATTTGCCCAAACTCTGCTGGTTAGAGGCTCAATCCACCCTGATTTTCAAAACAAATGTTGGTGCCAACCTCAACTTACTACAAGGGCCAAATTCACTGCTGGTGACAAGCTCTCCTCACTGCAAGTGCCAAATACACATGTTTCAAGGTGTTTTCCTACTGTCAGAGATGTGGTATTGAGTGTGTAAAGTGTGTAGTTGTTAGGCTGTGATGTTGGGGTAATAGAGGGTCTTTGGTGTGTTAGATGCCCCCAGACATGCTTCCCCTGCTGTCCCAGTGTCATTCCAGAGGTGTTGGCATCATTTCCTGGGGTGTCATAGTGGACTTGGTGACCCTCCAGACACGGATTTGGGTTTCCCCCTTAACGAGTATCTGTTCCCCATAGACTATAATGGGGTTCGAAACCCATTCGAACACACGAACATTGAGCGGCTGTTCGAATCGAATTTCGAACCTCGAACATTTTAGTGTTCGGTCATCTCTAATCCCTAGCAATTGCTAGGGGGTCAGCCCTGCTTCTTTTTTTTTTTTTTTCTTTTTTATAGGCCATTACAGGTCTCTATTTACTTAAAAATTCCTGATCCTGCTCATAACTGCCTCCACTTTCCATTCAACCTCCTAGGGGTCCCTGTGCATTATATATCATATTACTGACACTGAACAGCATCAGGATAATGAGCGGAGGCCCAAAGTTAGTTAGTAGAGATGAGCGAGTACTGTTCGGATCAGCCGATCCGAACAGCACGCTCGCATAGAAATGAATGGACGTAGCTGGCACGCGGGGGGTTAAGCGGCCGGCCGCCGTCAAAGAGGAAGTACCAGGTGCATCCATTCATTTCTATGGAGCGTGCTGTTCGGATCGGCTGATCTGAACAGTACTCGCTCATCTCTATTAGTTAGTAAAAATAGCAAACAGTTTTTACTTCCCCCTCCTGGGCTCTGGTGCAGGTTTTCGGGCCTCATGACTGATGTCTGAAATGGCACATTATGATACCAGCATAACCCACCAACAATTGCCTGTGATTGGGCCGCAGCAGTCTCTGACTTCATTCAGGAGAACTGAAGACCCATGCTTGAGCCCAGGAGAGATGGTTTACACTGTATGTTATGTTTAATCACCTCCCCAGGCCTGAAGAGACTCCAGAGTATAATAATAGTGTGTGGTGAACCCCAAAAATTTGTAATAAAAATGGTAGGGCTTATTATGGGACATTATACTATGTCGAAGGGCACCTATGATATAGTATACTGTGTGGAGGGGCTACTGTGGGACATTATAATGTGTGGAGGGGCCAATATGGGACATTATACTGTGTGAAAGAGCTACTGTGGGACATTTCACTGTGCACTATAGGAAATTATTCTTAAAGGGGTTATCCAGGAATTGGACAAACTCCAAAAGGGCCCTGGGCAGTTAAATTTTTGAAGTCACTAGCACTGAATGGAGGCCTGTAAAAGGGGCACTTACAGCATGGAGGCCAATAAATGGGCAGTATACGATGTGGACAGTAAAAGGTGCATTTACGGTGTGGAGACCAGTAAAGGATGCAGAAAATTGTCAAATTTCCCTATGCTTCGTACTAAACTTACATTAATTGAACTTACATTGAAGGTTCAAAGGCCTGCTCATTATGTATATAATACTTGCCCACTTTTATTTTAATTGTAACTTTGTTGTTATCACTGAACACACACAGGAATATAATTTAATGGGTCAAAAAGATTATTCATTAACAGGTTACTTGCTTCACAGTGATTCCAAACACAGTTCGTATAGTTGTTTTTTTTGCTGGACCTTTTGTTTTAGGGGCCCATTACTGTGTCAGAGCCTGGTCCTAGGGCTGGTGTCAGCACCTGACCAATCCAGGCAGGTTTTGGGGGCCCAGATTGCCTGGGGGCCCAGTGAGGGTTGGCAATGAGTGCTTCCATGAGTGCTTTACAGATGCAAGCACTCATTTCCTTGTAAAGAGCCAGGTATCATACTGGTCTTACATAGTGAAGTAGTTACTGTTTGCTGTTCCTTGACTGCCCTCCCTTACTCTGGTGCTCACAGGCTTATGTGTGTGGGTGCTGGGGCAAGAAAGAGGTGGGAAGTCCGGAGAGCTGCAAGCGGTATGTATTGTTGCACTCTTTAATCACCTTACACTCCCTATGCATGTGAAGCTGGGAATATTCTGCTTTCCGGGGGGAAAAAGGCTGTTAAACTAAGAAGGGGGCCATTATACGGGTGTTGGCAGAATGAGATTATACTGTATGTGTGGCAAAATCTAGTCATTATGTTTTGTGAGCGTATAAGAGGCCATTATAGTGTGTATGAGGAACAAGGAGCCCCTTATACTGAATGTGAGGGAAAATAGTGGTCATTATACTACTTTGCTGCAGACAGTGGAGTAACTACCGCCATAGCAGCAGAGGCAGCTGCCACAGGGCCCGGGACATTAGGGGCCCAGTGACAGCCGCTACCGCTGCTATCATTATACTCGGGGGTCTTTTCGGAGCCCCGAGTATAATTATTGGCAGACCGGGACAGGTAAGAAACATAAAAAACACTGTTACTTACCTCCCCACGATCCTGGCCAGGCCTTCTTCCTAGTTGTCTGACGTCACATGAACCCGGCCTACGTCCTGGGTCATGTGACATCCAACGTAATTGAAGGAGGCCGACAGCGTAGGAGCCAGGGGACAGGTAAACCAAATCAAATCAAATCAAAAAATGCTTTATTGGCACGTCCGAATAGGTATTTGGCATTGCCAAAGCTAGTAAAGTGGGCGGGGTGGGGGGTGGGGGGGGAGTTGGGTTGGGTGGGTGGTGGGTATGGGGGGGTGGTTTGGGTTATAACAGTCCATGGAGTCTCATCTTCCTCTTCGTTGGTGACCGCTATATGGGGGGGTGGGGTTGAAGGTGGGGGTGGGGTGGGGCGGGTGTATTGGGATAAATATAACAGTCCATGGAGTCTCATCTTCCTCTTCGTTGGTCATGTAAACAGTAGTATTTTATGTTTTTATTCCCCCGGGTCTCCGATTATTATACTCTGGGGTCTGAAACGACCCCAGAGTATAATAATTGTTTATGGGTGTCCACAGTGGGACATAGTGCTGTGTGCAGGGGCCACTATGGGGGATAATACTGTGTGCAGGGGCCACTATTGGCGATAATACTATGTGCAGGGGCCACTATTGGGGATAATACTGTGTGCAGGGGCCACTATGGGGGATAATACTGTGTGCAGGGGCCACTATGGGGATAGTACTGTGTGAGGGGGCATATGGGGCATGGTGCCACTATGGGGCATAATAGAGCGCGCAGGAATGCGTAGGAGGGGGTCGGTCGAGGTCTTCGGCATCGGTCGGGGGGGGGGGCATGTCAAAAGTTCGCCACGAGGCCCCGCCATTCCTAGTTACGCCACTGGCTGCAGACCTGCCGTCACCTCACCCGCTGCCATATACAATGCATCTTATCTGCAGTAATGTGGATGAGATTTCTACAAGTCTTATTCATATGCTGCAACTAAAACCACAGTGGTTTTAAATCCACAACATGCCATTTATTGCTGCAAAAGTTGAAATTTACAGAAAATCAATAGCAATTCCACCAGATATGTCGCAGCTTTTACGGAAACACACTGCATCGTTGAGCCTGGTCCTACCAGAAGGTCCTTTTATAATTTGGTTTGCCAGTCTACCTTGCTTATCTTTGATAAATTTTACGTAGTATACAAAGACTTGAATTATAATGGAAGAATGAACTCTCAAAATTTCCTTTTTTTGGAGAAATTAAATAGTAATGCGGCAACAGCTTTACTTAGACCCTTGAACTGTGCCATTTCTTTGTTATTCCTCCTGCAAATGGATGAATAAATAAGAACTGGGCATTAGTATTTCCCTTGTCAATAGGATGTATCTCTACATAGACTGATACGGTTACTAAGAATAGGATAGTCTGTATGGACATGCTTAATTGAGGGAATGGTACAAGTTGTCGATCCTACATAGAGAGGAAACAAAACCATGTAGAGGTCTAAGAAAGATGTTATTTCACGGAGAACACAAATATCCCCTAAAATAGACATGTTAAGAGAGCTGACAGGTTCTCTTTATGTATTTTCAATGTCCAAACACTACATGTTTGAAGCTACCTAAATTATTCAGATTTTAGAAAATAACAATGCCGGAATTTGTCTTAATAATCATTTATCCTATGTAAGGCAGTGAGCCGTTCTATAGAGAGTTTATCTGCCTTGGCTCGGTTTGCCTAGCAGTATTTCACTTAATAATTTAATCACAGGCTAATGCTGTTGGATGCATTGCAACTAAATCAGTCAAATATAATTTTCATCATGGATCACTTAAAGTATGATTTCGGCTTAAGGCAATATAAGTACTATCAATTGCACTAATGACATTGAGGAATGCGACTAGATAGAACCCTGGAAAATGGTGCACTCATGTTCTGGTTACAAAAAGATTATTGTAGTGTAAAAGCAATAAAGCAAGTTCTTTATAAAAGGGAAAGCATTGTTTTATACAGTCATGGGAGAAAAGCTATTGCTGTACGGAGGTTGCTTTCCTTTGCCTTCCATCCTATAAATAGCTGAACAGTGGGGGTCTGACCGCTGCAACCTCCGCTGATCCTAAGAACTGTTGGATAAGTGATTCCTCCTGTTGTGAATACATCCATGATTAATGCTGGGCTCACACCAGCGCTTGTACTATGTTCGGGGATTCTGTTCCCTTCTTTGCATGAAAAATGCATAGAGAAAAGTGCTGCTTGCAGCACTTTTCTCTCCGCATTTTTCGCCCCTTTTGTGTGGAAACTGAGCAGAAACCACACGGACTCCATTTTAGTCTATGGTGTCCACAGGTTTACTAAGGTAACCACTTTATGTGCAGAAACCTAAAAGGAAATGTGAACCTAGCCTTATATAGAATGACCCTGGTGGAGAGGGAACTTTCCGCTACTATTCACTTCAATGGGGATGCCAATGAAGGCTATTGGCTATTTGTGGCACTCCCATAGAAATGAACAGATACCGGCTGCGTTTACAATGGGGAGAAAATTCCTCTCTGTTCTTGGTATCAGTGGGGTCTCATTAGTCAGACCCCCACTTGCTGCAGAATGATTCCTTGCTGTCTTCAGCCTTTTTCAATGATGTCACAGACATGGGCTATGCCTACGTCATTATGCATAGTGATACCAGCCTGACGCTAAAGAGGCCCAAAGATTGCAGGAGCCCAGAGTTGGGTTACTCCAGCAGATAATGGCTTATTTTTTTAAAAAAAGCAGCAGGGGCCCTCCAGCTGCCTAAAGTCGTGAGCCCCGTAGCAGCTGCTACAGCGGTAGTTATGCCACTGGGGGGCATCTTAACATTACTTTTTTTTTTTGTCCAATTTCTCCTGTACCTGGGGCTGATACATTTACCTGGGACCCAGCAGCTCTTACAGTTCCCGACCCCTAGCGGTAATGCCACTGCTGAATCAGAGGTGGTGCACCGCCATAAGGCAGGGGTGTGAATAATAAATCAGACGTGTGATGTCAGCCTCTTCAGGCCTGTAGCCTGCAGAGTACCCTGACCACTAGTAAGATGTCTGCGTTCTAGTGCAGGTGGACGAGATGATGTTATTGCATTACACCTCCTACGCTGGGATATGTATGTCTTGTTGCTGCGGTGTCTTTTAGGTTGCAGTCTTGAAGACCTTTGCAGCCTACAAGTAAGGAGGAGGACGTAGAAGAGGTGCAGCTCTGGTCTGACTCCATGCATCAAGGGATCTAAGGTGAGGTGAGTAAAATGTATTTATTTTTTTTACACTTTGGGGTGAAATTATTTATATCATAGTGGAAATGTGGAGTAAAATGGATATATAGGGCAATAATATAAAGGGACACTATTAAAATGGTTTTCTGGGATTTTATTTAGGGTTCATTAGGGGGCAAATTTTTTGTTATGGGTTATCCTTAGGTTAGGCCATATATATCTGATTAGTGCAGGGGTCAACTGTTGTTCCCCTCATGAATCAGACATTTAGAGATCCCTGTGCTATATAGAGCATGGAGACGGAGATTCTGTATAATGTATAGTTGCTATGCAGCATTGCTGTATCTATTTACATCAACAGGAGCTGTGATGCAGTAATGCTGCTGCTATAGAGACCAGAAGTGCCCCCAAATGACTGATCCATGTATGGGCCAACTGATGGCACCCCGCTAATCTGATTTTTATGGTAATCCTAATGATAACCCATAACAAAAAAAATCATTTCCAACTACATTAATATAAGTGGAACATTGGGGGCGATATTTATTTCAGCATCAAGGCCATAGTTAATACAAGGAAGTATTAATATCTAAGTAATTGGGCAGTATTAACTTAATTGTAGTAATGTAGGTACATTAGAAAGGGAACATTATTAATTTCAGGGGTACTGTTAATTTAATTGGACATACAGGGACATCATTAATTTAATTAATTTAAAGATGCACACAAGGGTATTATTCATTCATTCATTCATTCCCAGGGAATTTTTATAATGCAAATTTAATAACTGGGGGTAGCAACAAGTTGGGGAGTTAGTATAGGTGATGTGGGTTGGGTGCTTGGAAAAGTGAGGATCCGAAGATGTCTGTTAAGCTAACTTTACAAAGAGAAGTTACAACTGGAATATGTGGTCATGACAGTCCAGGAGGAAATGTGAATGATTACAGTCAGAAAAATCACTGGTAAGTCACTACATTTTTCCTGCATTGTGCTAAATTAAATGGTCTGCAGAGCCCTGTGAAGAGCCGGTATCTAACACTATATGGTTAGTGCATAGGGGTAATATTGGTATACCCGGGTAGGTGGCCCACTCAGATGTGTTTGCTCCCTGTGACAAACCCCTAAGCTACACCTCTATCCTTAAAGGTATTCAGTATTGCAATGAAACTGTACAAAGACCACTTGGGGGTTTAGTTGGCGTTTTTGGGATAGATTCAAAACTTCACAGCTTTTAGGGCATTTTGTGTATCTGTCGGGCAGTTTTCAGCCGTGCAGTGTGCTAAAATCCAAAGATTACAGACATATACATACCCTGGGCGTATCCTACAGCATATTGGCTTTAGTGTTAAATATCAATTTTCTTTGCAGCAAGATTTCACTTTGACACAAAAAGGTATGTTCTCTGTATCACTAATACAACAACTTTAATGTCGGTAGAGTCCCTTTAATCAGTAAACAATTTCCTTAAGGGTACCCTTTAACAGGCTCTTGGCATGTTACATCAAGGTTGTGTAACTCCAACTATAATATATATTGTATATACATATCTATATACATACATATCTATATATATATATATATATATATATATATATATATATATACAGTACAGTTTATGTTCTGTAACAGTCAGCGCCATATGTCTGTCATATGTTGAAAGTAGTCGCTAAACATGGTGAATCTTCCCTTGCAATGATTTTAATGTTCTAATAACTGAACATTTTTTCCTTCAGCTGCAGTACCCCATTAAAATGTTAGAATATAATATTAAAGCACAGTCACAAACAAACTAATATACAATAATTTGACATCAACAAGGGATTGTTTTCAATTCTTTACCAGCCTTGGATGTAGTCTGGGCATGTGGTCCTAAGATACTGCACACCACCCATACAAAGCTCTAAGGAATTCTATTTACAAAGAAATGCCTCTGTCTCAAACAATAAAGAACTTTCAAAGGTCTTTTATAAGATGAAAAAGGAATTTCATCAATTCCATACTCTTCCTGCCCATGTACTGGACATATCTGAATGTGTCAGTTCTGAAATGTGCCAGCTATTAAATGGCCTTCCCCCTCCCCCCACCCCAAAAAGGACACAAACAACAGAAACAAACATACAGGAAAAAAAAAATCAACAAAAAATATAACAAAAAGACATCCCGAGCTGGTGTTCTTGATAGGCAGAAACAGAAAAGAGCACTTTGACGAGACGGAAAACCATAATAATTGTATGCTGTTCTGCTGTTTTTATAATCAGTAAAGAAAAAGCCTTATTTGCATCTCGGCATGAAAGTGTTAGCAACCTAAATCTTATTAACATCAACTGAGTATAAGTAATATTATCTCAGGAAGAATACAGTACAGTATATTAATGTGTGTTTCTTAAAGATTAGCTGCAGAAAGTAAAAGCACCACATTATGCTAATATACTGCAAATCTATTAAACACATACCCACTGTACAAGAAGAAGGAGTTATTATTATAACAGGTTTATTCCATTAATTATACTTTCTTTAAAAGTACTGAGATATTTTCCGGATTGATGAAAAAAGTGTTCTCTGAATATTATTATTCCAATCACGCTTCATTATATTGGAACAATCTACATTAAGTGTCATAGACAGGTTTTTTTTTGTACCTTTTGCTTTCCCAAAGGAGTTTTTGACTACGGCGTGTTTTCATACCCATTGCACATTTCTTTGTCTTATACAATAATATTGCCGTTATCGTTTACTTAAAGGGTAGTAATTGGGATTACGTAAAACTAAGTTTTTAGTAACTTGTTCATAAATAAGTCTAGGGTGACAATGTGGCATTAACCACATAGCGTGCCTAAAGCTGGCCATTCAATTCAGAATACTATTGGCTTAAGGCTCATTCAGCTGACTGACAGCTGTCTCTCCAGACCATGGAAGCTTATCTCTGGTGGCTTATCTCCTCCATCTGCCCGTATCCTTCCCTTACCATTATCTGCTGTTGGAGAAGGCTTGCAAGGTCCATATACACATTAGATGGTCCACCTATATCTCTGATATTGGCCTGGTCAGCCAACATTAGTTGAAGGTTGCTCACACACATAAGATTTATGTTGATAGATACTGCTATAGCTCATACACATACAGGCTTCTGACTGTCTACCAATGGCAGAAATATGGGTGTTAACAAGGTTTGAGCATCTCCAGTTTCAGCAAGCCAAATCCTTTTATTATACTGAGAGAATTCACTGTCTACTTCTCCCTATTAAAGATGACATTTCACCAACCCAACCAACCAACCAACCAAAAGAGGCTGCTCCACTAATTCTGGCACAGTTGGAATTTTTCTCTAGTCCCTACCATCCATGAACAATCAGTGCAGTTCAGTTTAGCACCCAATATTCTACCTATGTTCTCTACTGTAAGATGTACTACATTGACCTTTCCTTATATGTATAGGTGGCCTCAGAGCAATAGAGGTATTTGTTTTTAAAGAAGACCTTTCATGTCCTCCGACACATGCGGTTTTAAATACTGCTAGAAAACCAACAGTGTGCTGAATTCAGCACACTGTCGGTTTTCCCGCTATGTGCCCCAAGGGAAGAGATATCGGTGCATTTACTGAAAGCTCTTCGCTGGCAGAAGGGAGTTCCTGACTGTCTCGCTGGGAATGCCCCTCCTGACAGTCTGTCCATAGTGCTATACTGTCAGAGGGGGCATTTCTTATCACCCAGCCATGATGCTGAATGGAGAGGAACTCCCCTCCCTCCTGACAGTACTCCTCCACAGACAAGTACTGGGGGGCGTTCCTCACCACTCAGTTAGACTGTCAGGAACCCCCTTCTGACAGTGAAGAGCTATTGGTAAATGCACCAATATCTCTTCTTCCCCGGGGCACATAACAGGAAAGCCAACAGTGTGCTAAATTTAGCACACTGTCAGCTTTCTAGCGGTATATAAAACTGCTTGTGCCAGAGGACATGAAAGGTCCTCTTTAATTTAAGAAGAGGATGACTGAAGATACCTTAGTTTGTTTCTGTATAGTCGGTAACACTACATCTATTGGGTTTTTCTGTAAAACCTTTGAAACCTGAGTTAGGGAGCCTTCACACGGAGTATACACTCCGCTCATTCTGAATGTAAAAGTCGTTCAGAATGAGCACGTAAAAACCAGCTCCCATTGACTTGAATGGGTGCCGGCATACAAGCTTTGTTTTCCCTATTGCTTTCAATGTGATACACGTGTATCACATTGAAAGCAATGTCTGGTATCTGCTGTGTTTTCTGTAGAAAGACTCTGTGGTGAAAGCTCCCAATGGAGCCTCTGATGCAGATGTCAACATAGCCTTAGAATGAATCAATGAAACCCCCAAAAAAATTCACTTTAATGACATCTGAACCTCGTCCATCTAGAACATAGTATAAGTATAATAAATAAAAATAGACGTTGAAGTTAGATTATTGCCTAATATAGCTAACATTTTATCTTTATTTTTCATTAAAACATGCAGCAATATTTTATTATCTTCTGTATTAATATACTGTAAGTCTTCCCACACTGGATACTTATCTCACCTGTCTGGAATAAATCAGCCAGACCAGTATGGTGGCTCAAGTAACAATTGCCTTGCAGTCCTGGGTTCAAAAGTATTTTTGTTCTCATTGTACTTGGATGGAGCTCCTTCCACAATCCAAAGTCAATCCAGGTAGGTTAATTTGGATTTCAACTTGTAAGCCCTAGTGGTTGAAGTGGTGTCAATCCCCATCACCCCGTAAGTCTGCATGTACCTATTTTCATTTTTAAAATGTGGTGGTTATAAAAGTAGTGGGAATAGGTTTTGGTATTCAGTTTTTCACTGTCCCCTTCCACCAGCGCCGCACCTCCCATGAGGCGACCTGAAGCGACCGCTTCAGGCGGCGCTATGCCAGGGCCTCAAGGAGGGCGGCATTTTTGGTTACTTAAGCCAGTCCAGGACAAGCTGTCCTGGACTGGCTTAGCACCAAGCGGTGGTTTGGGGAGGCCACTGGAGCAGCGCTGCTCCAGCAGCCTCCTCTCACGCTCAGGCAGAGAGCAGGTCATCTCCGTGCCTGCTCTCTGCCAGCGAACTGCGCTAAGCCCCGCCCCCTGCACTTCACCACGCCCGCTCCGCCCACTCCGCCCCGCCCCCTCCTCCCGGCGGGGGGCGGCTTTCTGTAGTTCGCCTCGGGCGGCGAGAGGGGCAGGTTCGCCCCTGCCTTCCACAGCATAACAGATGCCTTCCCTGCTTCCTGGTAGGCATGCCATTGGTACAAACCCATACTGTAGATGGATCTGTATAGTCTTGACTATTCAAACAAATCCACTGATGGCCAAAGGGGCGCAGCACTCAACTGAGCACTTCTAACCCATTAGGAATGCGATTCATAGGATTTGTACATAGGTGAACAACAAATGTTCTGTATCTATATCTTTGTCACCATCTGAAGGGCATATTATTAATTGTTTTCATTGAAATGCCAGTACAAATGTATACATTGGATGGGACAAGCATGGTAATAAAATAACTTATACAATGTAATCTAGTAATTTAGTTTAGTAATTTGTTATATTTGGAATAAGCCCAATGATTCCTAAGATTCTGTAGTGAAAATTGTTTGTAAGTAACCTATACTACAAATCATATGTGTGAACCTACCCTTATGTTGTTATAGCACTGACACTTGTATACTGTATATTAATGCGCTTTGCATTGCCTAAGGTTATGTTGTTCTAGCATACAATGTGCCAATAGTCACAAGCAACCAAGCAAGGGTGTTTCATTTTGAATGCTTGTCTTTAATGGGTTTGAGTGAAAAACAAGAGAAATAACATGAATAATATGTTTATTAAAATAGTTTTAAAGGTCATTTACAGAAAAGGCTAATAGGTAAATGATGCGAGCTGTGACACTACAAGGGGGGATATTGTAGCATTGTTATGCAGACACTTTCTAAAAAGACTGACCCTGGATTTTTGGAACAAGGTAAAAGGTATTTTCAATCATCCATCGCTGAAGTCACCCCGGAGGTTGGATACTGATACTGGTTGACATCTCATCTTGGGTAGGTGTTTTGGCTTGTATCCTAGTTGTGTCCCAATATCTGTTTTATAGGTCAGGCATTGACATAGAAGGTTGATGCCATGTAAAAGGTGGCACTACAGAAAGACAGCTGATTTGCATACTTTTTTGGGTACATTTGCACTCTCATAATGCCCTTCATTATATCCTCTCTATTGTGACTTTACATTGACTTGATTTATTGCAGTACTTGGATTTGCTGTTTGCGAGCGCAATACTTACTAACTGCAGAAGCAAAAAAGAGAGGTATTACACATGTGGACAAAATTGTTGGTTCCCCTCGTCTAATGTAAGAAAAACCCACAATGGTCACAGAAATAACTTGAATCTGACAAACGTAATAATAAATAAAAAATTCTATGAAAATGAACAAATGAAAGTCAGACATTGCTTTTCACTTCAACAGATTTTTTTTTTTTTTTTTTAAATAAAACTCATGAAACAGGCCTGGACAGAAATGATGGTTCCCTTAACTTAATATTTTGTTGCACAACCTTTTGAGACAATCACTGCCATCAAACGATTCCTGTAACTGTGAATGAGACTTCTGCACCTCTCAGCAGGTATTTTGGCCCACTCCTCATGAGCAAACTGCTTCAGTTGTCTCAGGTGTGAAGGGGCCTTTCCAAGACAGCATGTTCCAGCTCTTTCCAAAGATGCTCAATAGGATTTAGGTCAGGGCCCATAGAAGGCCACTTCAGAACAGTCCAATATTTTCCTCTTAGCCATTCTTGGGTGTTTTTAGCTGTGTGTTTTGGGTCATTATCCTGTTGCAAGACCCATGGCCTGCGACTGAGACCAAGCTTTCTGATACTGGGCAGCACATTTCTCTCTAGATTCCCTTGATGGTCTTGAGGTTTCATTGTACCCTGCACAGATTCAAGACACCCTGTGCCAGATGCAGCAAAACAGCCCCAGAACATAACAGAGCCTTCTCCATGTTTCACAGTAGGGACAGTGTTCTATTCAAGATATTCTTCATTTTTCTGTCTATGAACATAGAAATGATGTGCCTTGCCAAAATGTTCAATTTTTGTCTCATCTGTCCATAGGACATTCTCCCAAAAGCTTTGGGGCTTGTCAACAATTAGTTTGGCAAATTCCAGTTTGTCAGATTCAAGTTATTTCTGTGACCATTGTGGGTTTGTTTTGTGTTTATACCCTAAGTTTTTTGTTCTGATCCGTCATAAGATCAGAGCAACAGCCTGAAATGCCAACAGAATGACTGATATAGATGGAGCACCCACTGACTGCGTCTTTCTCCACTGACTGAAATGTAAAAATACAAGCAGTTGTACCTGAAGGACTTTTTCTTTTGTTAGAAAAGTAAAGAGACAAGAAGGAAGCAAGCATCCATCTTGTTTGTTACATTACAGTGAATGGGGATGGACACATATGGACACAGTCATTCTTTTTGGCATTTCAGTTCATAGATCTGATCTTATGACATAGCAGAGTAATGGACTGTAATGACGGTAGTGTGACAAACATTGGCTGTGAGCTATCTAAAATGTGTATTCAGCCTTTATCTTGTTAGGACAGCAATTAATATGATTTATTATGCTTACTTTTACAGCACCATCATATTCCGCATCGCTTTACAGATATTGTCAGTCACTGTCCCATATAGGGCTCACATTCTACATTCCCTATCAGTATGTCTTTGGTGTGTGGGAGGAAACTGGAGTACCCGGAGGAAACCCACGCAAACACGGGGAGAACATACAAACTCCTTGCAGATGTTGCCCGTGGCAGGATTTAAACCTAGGACTCCAGCGCTGCAAGGCTGCAGTGCTAACTAGAGATGCGCGAGTATTGTTCGGATCAGCCGATCCGAACAGCACGCTCCATAGAAATGAATGGATGCACCTGGTACTTCTGCTTTGACGGCGGCCGGCCGCTTAACCCCCCCGCGTGCCGGCTACGTCTATTCATTTCTATGTGAGCGTGCTGTTCAGATCGACTGATCTGAACAGTACTCGCTCATCTCTAGTGCTAACCACTGAGCCACCATGCTGCCCTTATTGAGGTGTGCTTACTGTAAGTAGAGACAAGATGTTTCAAACATTAACAGTTATTTTATTGGAGGGTTTACACAACTCATATTTTTCATGCCCATAGATATGGACTTTTCTATCTTTTTTCCTCCTCTAAATGTCAACTTATATGTTTCCTCAGTAGTCACAGCCCTCTCCCTACCCCTATGGGTGTAGTTGGGGGAATTGCTCCTGCACTAAGGTAATGACCAATAATGCCAATATATGTCCTATTTGCTGGCAATGCTAAATGCTTCAATAAGTTTATGTTCACACAATTTTTTTTGGATAATATCACTCACTAAGGAGAGATCATCTTCTCAGGCGTGTGGAGTCTTACAAAAAGCCTTTTTAGCTCCACTAGGGGGATTGTGGGAAATATATGCAAATCTGTTTCCCAAGATGTAAATAGGAAAACAGTGTCTCTGTTTGCTGTCCTCTATAGGTAGCTCCCTTGAACATCATGCCCAACTTTTTAACAAGCCTTTGTTGCTGTGATGCGGAATTTAGCCAAATCAATATCCCAACTGTGGACAGCGCTATTTTGATCTCGTCGAATCTCTTCAGCACAGTGTAAGGAAAATTGATTTTCTCAGAGATGGTAGATTTGTCTAAATCAAACATCATAGCAACAAAGGCTTGTTAAAAAGTTGGGCATTATGTTCAAGGGAACTACCCATATTCCGCATCAGAATCCATGCCAGAAAACTCAGTGTGGATGGACCCTTTGAGTCAGTGGCAGATTTTTTCCTCAAGCTTATTTTTTCAGCCATAGAAAAAAGCATCATTCCCTATCTTCAGGCATATTCCACCCCAAAATAGACATGAATAAGAGGCAGGAAGTTTGTAAGGTATATTTTGCAAAAAAAAAAAAAAAAAAAAACCTATTAAAAATAATGTTAGATTTTTTAGAAGGCAGAATATAGTTACATAGTAGATGAGGTTGGAGTAATAATCCAGTCCGCCAAATCCAACCTATAACCGCACAGTCCCTTACAGTGTTCATCCAGTGGAAGGCAATAAAACCCCATGAGGCTCATGCCAATTGCCCCATTTCAGGGGAAAAATTCCTTCCTTACTCCAATCTGACAATCAGTATAAAACCCTGCATCAATGTGTCCTTAAAATATAGAATCCATAACCCGTGATATTGTCCTGTTGATTGAACCTGGTATGCTAGACAAACACTCCAACAAAACTTCAGTTAACCTTTTCAAAAAATTGTCCAAAAATAGCATCACAAAAACTAAAGCTGATTTTTTTTATGTCTGAAATCAATTTTTTTCTGTCTATACTTAACCTTAGAACTTCCATTCATTTCTACTGCAGTACTGAAGAGAACATCATTGATAAGTTCTCCTTTAGGAGTCGGTCTTCTCAAAGAAAGTGTCTATATGGTGTAAAGCAGGAGTAGGGAACGTACGGCTCTCCAACTGTTGCAAAACTACAACTCCCAGCATGCATACTTGCTCTGCCGTTCTTGGAACTCCCATGGAAGTGAATGGAGCATGTTGGGAGTTGTAGTTCACAGCAGCTGGAGAGCCAAAGGTTCCCTACCCCTGGTGTAAAGGGTAAAGAATAGCAGGAAATTCGCTTGTATAGATTATTAATTTCCAATGTACATGTAGATGCAGTATAACTATAAATAATTTTTAAAAAGTAAAATAAAACCTTACTCCAAAAACACTTTATAAATTGATATACTTCTGAGAATTCATTAGTCGGCATATTTGTATGTTTAGCTAATACATTGATTTAAATGTGTAAGCCGCCTGGAAATGTTTATTTTCTTTTCAATACCGAAATCTACATATGTTCACCTAGGAGTTCACCATATACTATCTTAGATATGAGTCGGTGCACCTAGTGACAATATTTTTCTGTTTTCACATCTGTTTAATTGGTTTCACTGGGTTTTCAGGTATTTTAAATAAAATAATGTATTACTCCGACAGAAATAATTATACCACCAGGTTTATGCATTAATATAAACTATCTGTCCTGGTCATTTTAATTGTTTAGTAGTATAGCATAGTGTTTTTATTATTTTTGGATAACTTTCTTTGGAAGAAATATTCATATACAGAATCGTAAACTTGTTTGTTAAAGTGTTGGCCCTTGTAAGATATTAAACTACTATTGTATACTATTAATGCTATAAGATGCGGCACATAGTTTCTAAAAGAGTGAAGAGCACTTCATGAGTCTAGTACTATACACCGAACATAGGGTAGAACAATACACTTGCATAGCTTGTTTTGGTTGTAGATTGTACTAGGGTTTGTGATGTAACTCATGCACTTTAAATATGGAATTACAACAATTCCATTTAGGGTACAGTAGTTGGTGTTAAAGGGGTTTTCCAGGAAAAATAAATATTTTGTGCTACCAATGGGTTAATAAATGCACCCAAATACCTTTAGCAGTGTTTTTAGGGATTTCTGGATTTCTCTGGGAGCTCCTGGTCTCCTCTGCATTTGTTTACAGGGGTAACTTCCTGCTGTCTTAGCCGAAAACTACCATGATGCATTGCTGTTGACTCAGACCCCCCCTCTCACTTCCTCCCTCACCCCCCCCGTTTCCCTAGCAAGCCTGCGGACTACTAGCCCTACCTAATTAGCTAGCTAACTAACTCATTCTCCCAACCCCCTCCCCACCCCATCATACTTACCTGTCATGTCGTCCTGGAGATGATTTTGAGGTGACACTCTCCCCTCTTCTGCCAGCAGCTGGGATCTGGGATATACTTTGGGTTTGCTGCTTCTACAACTTTTGCTACCACTTCTACTATTTGTAAGTGTATGGGAATTCTGCACAACTGAGTACATTCACAGAAATGATAATTTGCTAAAGTCACTTTCTATCTGATCAGAATAGGATACTGCATTCATCATGGTTGACATTATCAGTATCAGACTGTTCTTGTCTATCTATCTATCTATCTATCTATCTATCTATCTATCTATCTATCTATCTATCTATTTATCAATCTATCTACACTCACCGGCCACTTTATTAGGTACACCATGCTAGTAACGGGTTGGACCCCCTTTTGCCTTCAGAACTGCCTCAATTCTTCGTGGCATAGATTCAACAAGGTGCTGGAAGCATTCCTCAGAGATTTTGGTCCATATTGACATGATGGCATCACACAGTTGCCGCAGATTTGTCGGCTGCACATCCATGATGCGAATCTCCCGTTCCACCACATCCCAAAGATGCTCTATTGGATTGAGATCTGGTGACTGTGGAGGCCATTGGAGTACAGTGAACTCATTGTCATGTTCAAGAAACCAGTCTGAGATGATTCCAGCTTTATGACATGGCGCATTATCCTGCTGAAAGTAGCCATCAGATGTTGGGTACATTGTGGTCATAAAGGGATGGACATGGTCAGCAACAATACTCAGGTAGGCTTTGGCGTTGCAACGATGCTCAATTGGTACCAAGGGGCCCAAAGAGTGCCAAGAAAATATTCCCCACACCATGACACCACCACCACCAGCCTGAACCGTTGATACAAGGCAGGATGGATCCATGCTTTCATGTTGTTGACGCCAAATTCTGACCCTACCATCCAAATGTCGCAGCAGAAATCGAGACTCATCAGACCAGGCAACGTTTTTCCAATCTTCAATTGTCCAATTTCGATGAGCTTGTGCAAATTGTAGCCTCAGTTTCCTGTTCTTAGCTGAAAGGAGTGGCACCCGGTGTGGTCTT
Source organism: Leptodactylus fuscus (assembly GCF_031893055.1). Lineage (NCBI taxonomy): Eukaryota > Metazoa > Chordata > Amphibia > Anura > Leptodactylidae > Leptodactylus > Leptodactylus fuscus. The sequence continues at coordinate 173,814,335 of NC_134268.1, read as the reverse complement.
CTGCTGCTGTAGCCCATCTGCCTCAAAGTTCTACGTACTGTGCGTTCAGAGATGCTCTTCTGGCTACCTTGGTTGTAACGGGTGGCTATTTGAGTCACTGTTGCCTTTCTATCAGCTCGAACCAGTCTGGCCATTCTCCTCTGACCTCTGGCATCAACAACACATTTCTGCCCACAGAACTGCCGCTCACTGGATGTTTTTTCTTTTACGGACCATTCTCTGTAAACCCTAGAGATGGTTGTGCGTGAAAATCCCAGTAGATCAGCAGTTTCTGAAATACTCAGACCAGCCCTTCTGGCACCAACAACCATGCCACGTTCAAAGGCACTCAAATCACCTTTCTTCCCCATACTGCTCGGTTTGAACTGCAGGAGATTGTCTTGACCATGTCTACATGCCTAAATGCACTGAGTTGCCGCCATGTGATTGGCTGATTAGAAATTAAGTGTTAACGAGCAGTTGGACAGGTGTACCTAATAAAATGGCCGGTGAGTGTACATGCATAGATCCCCCCTAAAATATCTGGTAAGGTTGTCCCACTGCTAAAACCCCAGTAATCATTTTTAGAGGAAGGTAGCAAATGTTTGATTCCCGCCTCAGTACACCCAAGAGGGAAATAAAACATTATACAGTAGTAATTGGAGTCAATGGTCTTTTTACCTAAAACATGGTCCACATCTGCTCTTATCGGACCATCTTCCCTGAGATTTGACAGATAATCTGGAGCAGAGTATCGAAATCCTTCATCTACGCTGCTATTAAGAAAGTAAAAATTGATGATGATTGGGTACACAACTGAGTTGCTTCATTAGCTTCCAATTGCGATTCTCCTTACATGTTGGATAGGACAGCTGGATATTGTCTCCCTTCTATATATTTTCTGAAGTTGCTTGGGAATTATTCACTTGTTCATACCATAAAATCTAAAGTTCTAGATCAAGGTTAATCTTGTCTACCACCATAATGTCTACTTCTTGGTCCCTCAACATGCAGAAAGCAGTGCAGGAGACTTCTCGATCATTGCTTGGCGGAGTGGACATTTCCTGTGGGTCAAAAGGGATCAGTTTGCAAAAAGCAGTGGGGGACCCATTAAGTTCTGGACGGCATCAGTAGCCTATATGGAACCCACTAGATCATTTACCCAGCTAACTCCATTGAAAAGAGGTCTGGTCCAATATAGCTCCTCTCTTTTCCATCTGTTTGGTTGCAGTCCTAAAGGAAGGAGTCCCCTTTATTTACTCCATTTCTTTGAAAATACATTTTGGCATATTGTAGCATCCTGTAGTATTTCAGGACTGAGCTAAGCTCTGCTTTCAGTATGAAAACACATATTTTTCTTACAATAAAAACCCACCTTCTATTTTGTATTTTGAGACACATAACCAGTTTTGCCTTACAGCAACATTTTGATCTGGTTACCCCGACTTACTGTATCTATTTAGTTATGTACAGTATGTACTCAACAAGGCAAATTAGTGTATGCACATCCCCGCTGAAATTAGAAGGCGAGAACATGAAGCAGCTGAATTGTTTAAATTCTCTAATGCAGAATACTGATATTGGCAAGCATTTCCATTGTTACTTTTTACCTTTCTGGAGATTAGTGAAATGGCTCAAACAGCAATTTTAGAAGCTGTGGATTTATTACTTTTCACTTCCAGATTGTCCTGGCACGGAGTTAAAAAACACAATTTTATAATTTTGAGAGGAGAATAATGTCCCTTTTTATTAAAATGAAAATGACACACTACTGCATATCTAAGTTGATTTAGTGTTTTTATTAGTTATATAACTGTTTTAATACCACACTAACTATTGCTCTCTCCTTGGGGTTTACATTGTTCTCATATCCATGAAACAAATTGATAATTTAAGAAAAAATAAAATAAAAAAATTAAGTATTTCTTAGTTGCTTGTTGACTGCATAGCAGCAATCAGTCACCACAGGGTTACCACAATAGGCAGGGAAATATTTGGATCCTTATCAATTCCACTATATGGCTAAATATTATTGCCATGTACTGAAATTCCTTTGGTGTTATTGTTTGATTTTAATTGTGATTATAAAATGTGAACAATGCGGATCCTAAACCACAATTAAACACCTGCTGTATTTGTTGTGTGCGTATCTGTGCTGATATACTGGGTATTTAAATACTGCTGATTCAGATGCACTGAGAAAACAATATAGATTGAAAACAAATGTTTGGTAAAAATTAAAAAAAAAAATAACATAGCAAAATGTCGCTATGCACTGGTGGCATACAGAAATCTTTACCTGCATAATTTTACAGTTGTATTATAGTAACAGATTTGAATGGCCTACTTAGTGGCATTTTGTTTAGTCAAGTACGTTTGACATGGTAAATTGTGGTTACAATTGCATATAGAGGATGTCGTATAAATCTGCTTCTCCATGATAAATAAGACCTAGTAGAACAATGCATCAATATTTGCATTTTAAAGATACCACACAGGTTCATTGACCGAGCTGTTCTGCACGGCTGGGATGTTTTGCACAGGAATTACCATTAGATCTTTTGTTAGAGTTTAGGAATTAGCTTTGGAACATTGAACAAAGTGTTCCAGTTATGTTTTTATGTAGCTGATGGTATAGGATGTTTACAAGCATTCAGATTTTAGGGTACATTTCCTCTGTGGGCATAGTTTGGCTTAAAGGGTATGTCTACAGTTGCAATTGGTTTTTGGTTGCTCCTAAAAAAAAAAATCATAATTAAAAATTATTTAAAAATGGGCAGGTGAAAATGGACCTAGTGTGCGACCAAACCAGTTTGACTTGAGCTACCTTTAAGGGTGTCATCTTAGCAGATTCCCCAGTTTTTGCCCTTTAACCTCCATGTGAGGATCTGTTCTTTGCCATAGGCTGCCCACTAGACTGATAAGTTCTGGTAGCATCTAACCAAGTGTGTCAGAACCATAGTGCTGAGCACAACAGAAACACATTAATATGAACCAGGCTGAAACCAGGATGGATAGATGAGGTGTACAGGCTGCAATAACAGACAGGAATATAGGAGTGATAACAGATAATGGAAGCCAGGTCTAGTACAGGAATCAAGACAGGACGCAACACAGGTAGCAGATGTATTGCAGAAGGCACAAGGCCACAGCTGACAGGATAAGGGTAGCAGGGACATAAGCCAAAGGTCACCACTACACAGTTAACAGATGTAACAGAAGCCACTTGTGAACAGAAGCAGAAGCTAAAGGTCAACAGGTAACAGGACAGAAGTCATAGGCCACAGGTTACAGAAAGAGAAGGGATTTGAAGTATCGGCGCTTACCACCCGGGCTCCGGGAACTGCGGTTGTAACCATATTCTATCCTCCTAATTAGTTGTACATTAGAATCCTCCTGATGGGCTCTAGACTAACGAGTGAAACGTGTTGAGGCAATGTATGAATTACAATAGTGGTTGATGGAGAATTATTAAGAGGGTAGCGAGAGATTATCACTACAGCACGGGTATTGGAGTTAGGAGTGGTCGGAGGGATATATATATATATATATATATATATATATATATATATATATATATATATATATATATATAGATCCCTGTCTCCTGGTAGCGCCTCCAGCGTGTCATGTTGCACCACAGTCTGTCCAGGAGTTGGCAGATGCTTTAGTCCAGCTCTGGGAGGAGATCTCTCAGGAGACCATCCGAGACTTCATCAGGAGCATGCCCAGGCATTGTAGGGAGGTCATACCGGCACGTGGAGGTCGCACACACTACTGAGCCTCATTTTGACATGTTTTAAGGTCATTACATCAAAGTTGGAGCAGCCTGAAGTGTGTTTTTCCACTTTAAGTTTGGGGGTAACTCCAAATCCATTTGTTAATAAAGGTGATTTCCTAGATTATTTTTGTGTTATTTTGTTGTCATCACATTCAACTTTGCACAGAACAAAGTATTCAATGAGAATATTTCATTCATTCAGATCTAGGATGTGTTATTTGAGTATTCCCTTTATTTTTTTGAGCAGTGTAGATGTCATCCAAATGCTGTGACCAGTACGCACAAGACAATGTGATACCTGCAAGGCAAAGCCCTTTCAGTTTTAATCCCATGTCAATTATTGCAGTGCAATTGTTTAAAGATGTGGGGGGCAGCAGCAATTCTTGCATGCAGCAAAAAACAAAACAAAAAACAAAACACCCAATTTTGGGTCATTTTCAATGTGGCAGCTTATAGAGGACCAGGCTGCATAATCTCCCTGTGGAAAATTCTGCAGTGTGTTTGCTGTGTGTGGGCCATCTTCTTGGACCATTCTTCCCTGTACGGTTTGTCCTTGTGCATACATAGTTGGGCACCTTTAGCAACCAATTCCTCAATTACAGAATTGTTTATATAACTGTATAACGTCTACTTATCTCACATTCTCTTAATTATGGCGGAGTGGTCTATAGCTTGTCTTTGATTATATCTAAAGGAGAGAGGCTTTTTGTTTTATACTTTTACATGGACTGTTTCTCATAAAGCAGAAAAACATAGCAGGAGGAATGAATATATATATATTGAATATGTTAGCAGAGTAAAGGCAAAGCAGCTGTGGGATGGCACATTTTATGTCTATTCTTCCTTTCTCTAATGAATCATAATGCTTTGACTTTTTGATTTATTACTATTCACACTATTTTACATTCATGCCAGTTGCAAACTTCATTTTATGCCATAAGTACAATTTCAATATCATTATCAAGAATTTAGGGGCAGTTGGATTAATTTTGGCAATACCATTTGTTGTGAGATATATATAAAATACATTTGCAATGCATTTTTGTAAGGAGTAAATTGCTACTGTAACATTGATAAATTTGAGAATTGTTGCATTCATTAATCAGTGTTTCCCGAACACAAACAGCAATTGTTGTAGCCCCTGGCAATTGTTTGAAAAGCTGATGGATTGAATGTGCTAAAGTGAATGAGCAACTGTACTGCAATCAGATGTAGACAGCAATGGCTTCAAACTTGGGAGATACAGTGTCTAGGTAGTAGTAAAATATATGAACAATCTAAAGATTTCTTCCCCGTGTGTTATTTGTATCACATATTTGGGGGTTCCTTGATGGATTTCTGAATATAATAATATAATTTGAACAGTTATTTATCCTTATTCATAAATGTGTCCAATATTTTTTCTCATCCCCATGGCTCTATGCTGGCATAAACTAATATTTGAATGTGCTATACTACATTTATAATGCCTTTTTGCAATTTTCTCCCAAATGTTTGCAGCATAAAGTTATATCTGCAACTCCTTACAATAACAACATTACCCCATTATGAACTAGAGCAGGGGTATATAACTACTTTTCATAAAGGTCCAGTCACCAGGTCCCACCACTCGGTAAAGGTCCGAGCTGAACACTATAAAGCCCCTTGCTCATGACTGTGGCCTAGGTCAGTGGGCTATCTGAATTTCTCCTAGATAGCACACTGATTCTTTCATTTCTATCTGCCCACGCAAAGGACTGTATATTACATGGATCTGTGTGTGGGTCGACAAAAGTCAGGACAGGTCCTATTACTGTCTGGTTTTGCAACTGTGCTTCCGCAGCTCCATTTAGTGAATGAATGGGGCCGAGGAAGCACAACTGACACATGGGCAGCACACGGATGACATCCATGTGCCCCCCGTGCCATTTAATCACAGCTGGCGGCCCATACACGGTCATGTGCAATGGGTCTAAGATGTATACCAGAATTAGAAGAAAAAAATCACAAAAAATATTTCATATTAATTTAACTTTCCCTGGTGGTCAAATAAAGTAGAATAGTCAATGTCACTAACTACTAACTATGCATTATCGTAGCATTATTCTGTGTGGGGAGGCACTACAGTAGCATTATATCATGTGGGGGCACTAATGACAAATAATGTTCTTTTTTTTTACACGAGGGAGTCAAAGCACAAGGAGAGTTGAAAAGCATGGGAACCAGTGCCTGCTGTACAGACACCAACACCACAAAGATATTTTATGGGAAACCAGTTTACTTCTAAGTTTATTTTTGGTATGTGGGAGTAAACCGGAATGCCCTCTCACAGTATAATGCTAAGTACTGCCCCACACATGCTATAATACTCTTGCATGTCCCCTACAAAGAATGGAAAAACTTAGATATCTAACAATAGTGGCAGCAGGGATCAGCAATGGTTGACGATTGCCAATCCCTTCTGCTGTCATTGCAATGTATCAGGGTTCAGGGGGAAGCAGTTAGGAGAAGATTGTTTCTGTCATAATGAAGGTCTAGGAGTCATGGATCCAGACAACTGGTGGCCACGGTCCACCAGTTAAGTATCCCTGATCTAGAGCTTTACAGTACTTTATGTTCTTACTATAGTTAAAGGGGTTATTCAGCTTCCAAAAATCACTGCCAATTCATCCACAGCCGTGCTAAATACTACCTCGGGTATTGTGCACCCTTTCTTTCTCTTTATATTACTTGCTGCTCCTTTTATCACAGTTATTGATGTAACTCAGTTATTGACAGTGACTGATGTGGATAAACTACATTTTCCATTATTCATCTGCCAGCTCTCTCTCTCTGTACTGTTCCATTCTCCATTCTCCACTTTCTGCATATTCCTTCCCCGCTACAGGGTCTGTTTCGTGTCACGGTGTCTCCATTGTATCTCACTTCCTCATCCATTAAGCCGCTCTCCTCTGCATATCTGATTAGGTGAGAGAGCTCTCCCATAGAGGGCAGTATGAGTGGCTTCAAGTGGCATGTAAGTCAGTGGTGCTGTGACTTTTCTTTTGCTGGCTGTACTGCACACAGGGAGGAGTAATGAGCTTGAAAATGAAACATCACACCTGAGGTCAAAGGCCTGAAAATAAATCATATAAATGGTGCTGAATTAAAAAATTTTTATATATTAGGAAGTATTTTCTATTGATGCATCCTGTTATTATGTAAACTGCATAACTGCTTTAAGTAAAAATATAAAATGAATCAGGTGAAATTATTATATTTGTTTTGAACATTCAGGAATAATTTTCTGCTTAGGACAGCTACATAGGGACTAGGCCTCCACCTGAGGCAGATAAAGTTATAAGGTCCATAAGCTAGGTAGGCCCAAGCTGTTATCATCCATAGTGTGGGATAATAAATTGTGTCTGTGTCCCCAAAATTCTGATACAGTTGACTAATTTAGCATGTGGCTCATTCCTCAGCAACATGCTGCCAGGAAGAAGGAGGAAATTATGTGAAAGGAGTCGCTCACTGCCTCTTCTTCCTGGATTGCACCAGATCCTGGAGGAACAGGACAGTTATGGAACTTTAATGTAGATAGGAATTTACATAGGGTCACTAAGTGCAATACATCGGGCTACAGCAATTTTAAGACAAGGAGACAGAGTACAAGGAAACAAAGAAACTTAACAGCAACAACAGGGACAATATTTCCGAGCACAGCTGACACATTGCAAGGAGGCACAACACTAGGGACAACAGCAGGGGAAATAGCAGGGAGTCCTGAGATTGCTATATATGTTGCTGCAAAACTTTTACAAAGTGCTTACCAAGTTTTAAACTTATCACCTACGAACAGAAGTATTTTAATGGTGAAAGTCTGACTGTTGGTATTCTTACTGATCAGAAGAACAGAGGCCCTGTGTCCCCCTGTTTTAATGGAGCAGTGGTTGAGCTTGTACACTTTGTGCAATTCATCTCTATTGGACTGCGGAAGATAACTTATATAGTAATATAGCCCTTGACTACGGTATCTTTGGCAGTTCCTTAGAGATGTATTAAGTGACAGAGTGCATGCTCGCCTGCCATTCCAGTTAGTAGGTGTCTCAATGATTGGATCTCCTCTGATCACACACTTAATATCATGACTATCTATCATGTGAATACATGTAGGTGATGTTTAAACTAGATACAATCCTTTTCAGGCCCAGGTCCCGTCTGGCAGAAATGTCGCAGTGTTTACAGTCTCTGCAAAGTGAATCCCATTCACACATTGCAGGAAAATACGTGCACCAGACATGCTGCAATTTCCAAGACCTTTGTAATTTTGGAAATTGCAGCATATCAGTTATACATACAAGAATGCCAGTTGTTTTCCTATCGGTATAATTGAAGCAGAAAGTCTGCATAGGAGAACTCTACAGATTTTCTGTAAAAAGCTCTGCGGGAAAAACCGCAATACGTTTCCATCACATTTTTTCCTGCAATGCTTTTTCGCTGCGGCCAACTACATAGGGCCTTAACCTAAAGGTGTTTTACCATAAACATAACCATATTTAAATTTATAGACAATTAAAAGTTAAATGTTTTTGCAAATATAAATAAATAAAAATTTTGCAGAATTGTAAGGATTATTTTCTAATCTGTCATCAACAGTCTGTTGTCTTGATCAGTTGCAAATGGATACAAACATGAATGCAAGAACTTTATGTAATTAAAACTCTTTTTATTTATTTATATTTACAAAATTGATTAACTACTAATTGTAAATTTAAATATGGTTACCGTATTTTACGGACTATAAGGTGCACTGGACTATAAGCCGCATTGCCCATGAGCGCCTTATAGTCCGTCTCGGTTCATATATAAGGCGCACCGGACTATAAGCCGCATTCCGGTGCGCATTATATGTTATTGAAAGCGCCGGCAGGCAGACTTTGCCAGCGGCCGCTTAACCCCCCGCGTGCCAGCCGCTTCTATTGGAAGCGCTCGGCAGGCGAGGAGGGGCTCTATCAGCAAAATCATGCTGATAGAGCCCAACCGTAAAAGTTATATTAAACTACCCCCCCCCCCCCGTTTTAAAATAAAAGCCTGAAACAGAATGTGAAACTTACCGAGCGGTGCAGGGTGGGCGGGCATTCAGGCCTCCTCTTCCTCCGATGTTCCGTCCTCCTCCTCCGCCGCTCGCTAACTCATAATGGCCTGGGCGCATGCGTAGCCGTAGTAGAAGCATTATGATATTGCGCCCCGGCCATTATCAGCGAGCGCCGGAGGAGTAGGATGGAACATCGGAGGAAGAGGAGGCCTGAATGCCCGCCCGCCCTGCACCGCTCGGTAAGTTTCATGTTCTGTTTCAGGCCGGCGTGACAGCAGGGCTGCCGGACACTTCCCATTCATTTCTATGGGAGCCGGCATGCGAGCGCTCCCCATAGAAATGAATGGACTGCTTTTTTCCATTCATTTCTATGGGGAGCGCTCGCATGCCGGCTCCCATAGAAATGAATGGGAAGTGTCTGTCCATTCATTTCTATGGGGAGCGCTCGCATGCCGGCTCCCATAGAAATGAATAGGAAGTGTCCGGCAGCCCTGCTGTAACGCCGGCGTGTACGGCTGTGATACACGCCGGCGTTCTGTAGTGTGAATGCACCCTTACGGTGCCTTTTATGTATGTATGGAAGCGGCACGCAGACTTTGCCGCCGCTTCCATCCATATATAAGCCGCACCGGACTATAAGCCGCACTTACGATTTCTGAGGAAATCGTAGGTTTTTATGTGCGCCTTATAGTCCGGAAAATACGGTATGTTCATTGGAAAACCCCTATGAGCACAAACATTCTGCCCCATATATCTTAGGCTAAAGGATATATGCAGTTAAATAAAACTTGCCCAGTCACTCATCAAAGTCTTTTTTCAGATCCTGGAAGTTTTAAAAGAACAAAATAACTTTACGCTAGGTTCACTTCTGCTTAGGTCTGCTTAGGGAGCCAATGAACGGACACCTAATCTGCTTAAAAAGCTGTTACCTGCGGACCCTATAGACTATAATGGGGTCCACTGTGTTTCTGCCCGAACAAGGTGGAAAAAGGTGGCGAGAAAAGTCTTGCTCATAGCCAGGAAATCCCAAATGGAATACAGGCGCAGGTGTTAACTTAGCCTTAGGGCAGATTCACACCTGCGCCCGGTCTCCACTTTGTGGTTTTCCATCTTCTGCTGACAGGAGATGGAAACCCGGCAGTCAGTGTCTGCCCATGAGCGCCTGTAAGCGGTTTGTGGTCTCCGTAGCAAAACCGTTTCTCTCCGGTTAAAAAGAAAGGGTTTCGCCGCAGAGACCAGAAGACGCTCACAGGCTCTCACGGGCGGACACTTTGCAAACCCAATTAGTTTCTCAGGCAGAAGACGGAAACCTGAAACTGGAGACTGGGTGCAGGTGTGAACCCACCCTTACTGTGATTGCTGTTATATTACTATGGACTAAAATAGAACCAACACATTCCATTCTCTTGTCAGAATAAGTATTATTATGTTAATATAGTCCAAGGAGCATAACTTTATTTAGGCGTAACTACAGTTATGCTTATAAATACTGCTCATACATGGCTAGAAATGTATTACTTTAAGACTATGTGATACGGGGCAGTAGCTCTGTGCTCTTATTCTGGGGCCAGTCATTCACCTTGTTTTATGGCAAGGGGGTTAACCTCCACATCTGACTAGTTCATTATCCCGATTATTTAGTTGCTTTGGAGAACATCTGGATATAGAAGCTTTAGCATGCATTGATCATAATACTATGATGAAAACACAAGAACAGACTTACATTATCTGACATTGTTCTTAATTAGTGTAATATGCAAAAAAATGACACAAAGTGTAAAAAAAAAACTGCTCAAGAAAAATCTTACCAGCTTGACCTATAGTTTGCAGCTGTAAAACAGATACAAGCATTCAAGTTAATGGAGCTAAAAGTGATCAATATCTCTTCTGACATAAGTAAAAATAGCAATGTATGTTAGATATCTACAACTTTGTTATGTTCTTTTACAAGAATAGCTTTGCCAATACACCGATGAATAAGTTTCCACACGCTTGTATGAGGCGGCACTAGGATTTTTGCTCATGTACAATTATTTATATTGTATAGAATATTGGGCGATAGTAATCTGAATGCTATGATCCCAACATTTTTCACTAAGAAAAGGGAAAAAAAAACTTAAAAGATGAGTAATAAGCTTTCTGACTACTGAAATACCGATTGGTTCTAGTGCCATAGTATCACGTAAGAATTATCCTTATTGATCATGTAATTGTTTGATCTCTGTCCAGCTTTAGGCCTTATTCACATTTCCATGTCTGTTTTTTGTTCATAGGTAAACAGGCTATTTTCCATTTGTGATAGAAGATCTAACCCACTAAAAGAGTGACATGGTCATACAAATGCAATTTTCAGAATATCTCCTTGCAATGGTTTGTGTAAGTGTTGAGAACCAAAGGTTCACGTTGGAACGGAGTTCTGCGCTCGCTGGTAGGTATTAGTGATGATACGAAGACCAGAATTCAGAAGGTGGAACCGATTTATTGAGAAAAAATAGCACAACGTGTTTTGGACCTCTACGGGTCCTTTCTCAAATGCAAAAACAATGAAAAATCCAGATGATGTGAACAGAAAGCAAGGTAAGCTGAATGGGCCAGGACTCAGGCACAGATGAATGAAGCAGTTTCAGGCAGACAGATCATTTCAGGAACACCGGAAACAACCTGTTTGTGAGGTACCATTTCGTATATTAGAAATTCTACATCAGGTGTTGGGTATCTGAATGGGACTAATGTTGTAGCAAGAAGGGTTTCCATTTGGTGAAGAAACATTTGGTCCTTGTGCTTCGATTGTTTCTAACCCCACCAGCATTTGTAAGTGAGCAACCATATAAGTGATGGTTGGAGCTTGTACCAGACTCAGATCACTTGTGGTGTACGTTGTTGCATCTCTAGGCATGTTCTCTTTCTTATTACGCCACATCCCTTTCCAGAATAATTATGGTCTTTGCTGCAAAATATTACAAAACTCTATTAAAAACACAACAATAACGGTGGTTTCTCCAATATGTTGAATAGTCATAGTACTGAAATTGGTACTTTAGTAGAATTCATAATGTAAGTATCTGAACCGAAAAGTTTTTGACACTTTAAATAGTTCATATCACAGATGTTATCATCTTAAAGCAGAGTCAATATGATCACAGAGTATGTAATATTTGTTATACCTCTAAATCAATAAAATTCTCCAAAGGTGTCTCCATAAGTCTCCATAACTTGTAAGATTGATAGGGCTTAAAATGTTTCAAATGTCAGATATTCAAGTAAAAGAAATCTGTATATTTTATATCATTCTAGAAAATGTGATATATTATGGTGGTTTAATCTTGTGTCATGTATGTCTAAGAAAAGTTTATATGTAGCTGTTTTCATCCTATGAGGCAGTAGACAGGGTTAATGTAAAGTAACAAAGGCATGATGTCTATCTACCTATATACATCCGTCTATAAAAGAAGCATGACATTAGAAAGATGAATTTAAATTCTATTATAAAAAAAATGACTTGAAAGTCTGTATTCCAGAAATGATGATCTTTGTAATATTTTCCCCATCAGCATTATTCTCATTTTAGGTGGCGGTAAGAGCTACTTTTTTTGTTAACTTTGTAATTTTCTTTCAAATTTCCTTCTCTTGAAAATATCATTACCATTGCAAACAAGGAAAATGTGTTTATCAGAAATTGCAAACTCCTTTAGGGCCTCATAGGATTAATCACGGTTATAAAGTTTTATTAAACACAATTTTTGTTTAATGACAAGCTCCACCAGTCCTCCCTGTTCTATACCAAGCCTGTCCTTAGGGTGTATCTAACAAAGCAGATTGTTTCCGACAGACTCTCGAGACAATCCCTAGTACTTTGTCATGCACGGAGATATTTTTCTTCCTGGATAATTTGAACTTCCTTAAAAATCACATCTGTTTCATTCTTTATTTATTTGTAATTTAAATCCTTAAATTGAATCTTTCATTACCAACATCTGGGCTTGAAATTCAGCCCACTTGAAAAAAATACAAAATTTTATTTTTATTTGTTGTTGCCCCCTCCCTTCTTTTTTCGTGAGCATCGGTAAAAACATTCCCTGGCCAGAGGCAAAACAGCCGGGTATCTTAAAGCTGGGCTGCCATACCACGTGTAATGTGGTTCCCTTAAATGTCCCTGAAGTGACTGGCAATTTGCCCAGAATTAGACTGAATGCAAGTAATAAGCTGCAGAAATTCCACAATATTGACAATTAGATATCTCTATACAGCAGCAGCTGTGTATTGTTCTCATGGTATATTCCCCTCAAAGCGCTTCCTAAAAAGAATAAAAAAAAAATATCTGGCAGAAGGTTGCAGCCAGCAGAAAGGTAACACAGATTGTGTGAAATTTCTCATATTCACATTACTAAAGCTGTTTATTTTGCCTTTTTTTTGTATTCTTTTGAATGCATTGAACGAATTCTATTTTTTTTTTACACATCCAGTTTTGGGTAAATTTGCAGGATTCTATGCCCATTGTTTAAAACGGCAAAATAGTAGTAAATACATCATAGGAATTTTCTTCCTTTTACTTCTTTGCAGAATGACCAAGGTCAATAACGTCGGCTTCTGCTGTATGGAGCAAAAGAAGACACTCTTAAAAATGCAATATAATTTTACAGTACTCAGAATGTTGATAAATAATGTAATATGCGTGGGCTGTAATAGGGATATTATAATTGCTTTATGCACCATGCACTAAAAACTATAATCCCATTAATAGAAATTGAAGCGGTTAGAAGTTGATTTTATCTTGTGCCCTCACAAGGGTGCATGTACTACAGTATGGTAGAGGAGGACCTTTAAATAAAAACAGTTTACTTTTCAGTTACAGCTTTATCAGCACTACAGATGGAGTAAGTGCAAGCATATAATGTAAGCTCTCTGGTTATAGAATATATTTATGTGTATTATCCCAGGTAGGATCACAGTGACAAGAAAAATAAATATATATATATATATATATATATATATATATATATATATATATATATATAATGGGAGAGGTAGCCTCAGCGGTAGAAACAGCAGACCCAGACAGTCACAGACAGACGCCATACTCATGGGTTTTTAGTCTGTGTGTTTATTTTGTAAAAAAATAACAGTTGACAGAAAAATAAACAAGTCTTAGCTTCAGGCAAAACAAACACAAAACCTGCTCGGCTGAGCAACTCACTAAACACAGGTACTCTGACTATACATGTGGCTTGCTTCAGCCACACGGTAAAACAAAACAGAAGCTGTGGTTAACACACTGGTTTCTCACCAGAGCTCAGGCTGTTGGGACAGACCCGACTCCTCCACTCTCCCCCAGGAACTGCCCAGGCCTGAGGTCTTGACAGGGTTTGTAGCCGTGTAATGAAGGCCAGCTCTCACCTGTGCTTGAAAGCTTCTTCCTGCTGTAGGATAAGAAATGGTTAAGCACAAGGCTATCTCACAGGTGAGGTTTTGCTACATGTTAACCTCACTCATCACACATAAGTGAGGAATCTGGGGGAGATATAGCGTTCTTCCAGAACTTTCCCTGTCACTTTCTCACTATATTATAAAAAATTTCTGTAACAGCATTCAAGACAATGGGAATAATTATACTCCCTTAGTTGCAGGGCAGGACCCCTTCTCTATTTGGGGTTACTTACAAAAGAGAAAAAATCCAAACTGTCAGCAACCCTTTAAAGCATAATGGAAAATCTTTAATCAAATAGCATCACACACCACATATCGACCCACACAGGGGTCAGTGAATACATACTGTATACCAAACTTCATTATATATTAGCATAAGCCAATCAAAACAGCTGTGACAACTAATTCATTAAATCATCAACTATTTCTTAAAATCTCTACATATGGTCCATTTATATGTAAACATACCTGTAAAGCGCAAAGATACTTATAAAAGACAACATCTGTGTTTAGGATGGATAACTCAGTCAGCCCGCCCGCATGATTCAGTATAGCAGCCGCGGCGTGTCTGTAGTCCAACTGAGAACATGATAGCCAAAGCATATTGTGCAAGTGTGGGTCAGAGTCCCACTGGGCATGCTCCAGAATCCTCACTATTGCACATGTGTCAAACAGGACACTTCACCTATCTCATGGCAACCTGTAAATAGCTAAAAGCTCATCCCAAGCATGTGCAGTAGTCCGAATTATAATCTTTTATCGTAAGCAGTTTACTATTTCTACTGCTGTAAGAACCACAACTGTATCCATTATTTCTACCCCATTCATTCATCTGAAGCATATTAAATATCTTAGGGAGTTATAGTATCTCAATAGTTTTATTCACATATCCTCTTTATTATTTAGATAAATAATTTTACCTTTTATTAATGTTTAAATAGTCATTAATCATCGCATCAAATATTGAATTGAACATAGACTAGATCAATATTTAACGATAAATTTATTAATAATGCCATTAATCACATACATAGAGAGAAATCTTTAAACATTTTAATCTATAAAAAATAATTCTAGATTTTAACACCATATTTAAATAATCCGGGCTGACTGTGCGCAAAATGCTTTGGACATTGTGTTCTCAGGCACACGCATTTGGAATACATACATGCCACCTCTTCTATACTGAATCATGCGGGCTGACTGAGTTATCCATCCTAAACACAGGTGTTGTCTTTTATAAGAATCTTTCCACTTTAGAGGTATGTTTACATCTAAATGGACCACATGTCAAAATTTTAAGAAATAGTTGATGATGTAATGAATTACCGTATTTTTCGGACTATAAGACGCACTTTTTTTCCTCCCAATATGGGAGGAAAATGTGTGTGCGTCTTATAGTCCGAATGCAGCGTGTGCAGCGTCTGTGTCCCGTCTGTGTGAATCAAAAGAAGAGCAGCACGGTGCCTGCCTGCTCTGCCCCTCCTTCCCTGTCTGTGTCGCGTCTTTGCAGGAGCGAGATCTGAGAGGCAGGGAAGTAGGGGCGGGCCAGACAGGTGAAGGAAGCGTGGTTTCAAGCTTGCCGAGAAAACCACGCCTCCTTCTCCCGTCTGGCCCGCCCCTCCTTCACTGCCTCTCAGATCTGGCTCTGGCAATGAAGCCACACAGACAGGGAAGGAGGGGCGGGCCAAACGGGAGGAGGAGGCGTGGTTTTCTCGGCAAGCTTGAAACCACGCCTCCTTCACCCGTCTGGCCCGCCCCTACTTCCCTGTCTGTGTGGCTTCATTGCCGGAGCAAGATCTGAGAGGCAGTGAAGGAGGGACGAGCCAGACAGGTGAAAGAGGTGTGTTTTCAAGTTTGCTTAGAAAACCACACCTCCTTCACCCGTCTGGCCCGCCCCTTTTTCTCTTCTTGCATAGCTTCACTGCAGGGTGTCTCTTTCCATCCATGGATGAGATAGATTAGATATAGATAGATAGATAGACAGAAAGACAGACAGACACAGACAGACAGATAGACGGATAGATAGATAGATAGATGAGATATATGTTCAAATCACCCCCATATCCCTAGAATACATATAAAACAAAAACATTACTGTGAAACACATACACATTTGGTATCCCTGTGTCCGAAAGCCCCCGGTTCTATTTACATTGGTGAAATATTATATTATTAGGTTATTAAATATTTCACCAATTTTTTTTCCTTAATTTTTTTTTTTTTTCCCTATTTTCCTCCTCTAAAACCTTAGTGCGTCTTATGGTCCGGTGCGTCTTATAGTCCGAAAAATAGTAGTTGTCACAGTTGTTTTCATTGGCTTATGCTAATATATGATGAAGTTTGGTATACCCGAGTATAAGAGTATAAGCCGAGTTTTCAGCACAGTTTTTATGCTGAAAAAGCCCCCCTTGGCTTATACTTGAGGAAGGGGGGGGGGGTCTGTGACCAGCCGCAATAGTAATGTATAGAATCTCCCATAAATAGTGAAAAAAAAAGAAGCTTTAAAAAAATAAAGCAAATAAAAGTTCTAAATTCCTCTTTTCCCTAGAATACATAAAAAAGTAGAAAATTACTGTGAAACACAAACACATACATCCCTGTGTCTGAGAGTGGCCAATCTACTGAATATAGGGTATCTGCAGTGCTCCTGTTCCGTCGGGAAGGGGTTAATAGGAGCACTGCACATACCCTATATTCAGCCAGGCTGAAGTCCAAGTGGGGGAAAAAAAACCCCCAGTCCTCAAGCTCAGGGAAGGGGCAGACAGACAACCAAAACACCCCCTCCCCTTCCCCAGCAACTACTGCACGCAAAAACTCCAACCATTTTAATTTTTGAAATTTTCCAGTAGCTGCTGTATTTCCCTCCCTCGGCTTATACTCGAGTCAATAAGTTTTCCCAGTTTTTTGTGGTAAAATTAGGGGCCTCGGCTTATATTCAGGTCGGCTTATACTCGAGTATATACGGTATGTATTCAATGACAGCGGCATGTCTCAATACGTGGTATATGATCCTATTTGAATTAAGAAGACTTTTCCATCATGCGTTAAAGGGTTGCGGACAGATTAGATCTATCTATCTATCTATCTATTAAAATACATATATATATGTGTATAGACACGGTACCATGCAAAAGTTTTAGTATGGTGTGGAAAAAGTGCTGTAGCGTAAGAACACTTTCTAATAGTATTAATAGTTTATTTTTGTCAATTGACAAAATTAAGTTGAATCTAAATCATATCAACATGAGAGATGTAGAAGTGTTTAACTTGACTTTCTTCAGCTTGATAACTTTTTCCAACTTGAAATCTTATCACAGAAGACAAAAAAAGTGATTGAAACCTATTGAACAAGTCAAGTTAACACTCTGTGCCACGTTGTTGTTAACCTGCTAAAGGGATTGCCCAGACAAAATTTTTTATATTTTAAATAGGTTGTTAGAGTTGGAAAAAAAAAATAAAAAAATCATACTCACCTTTCCCTGGTGCTCCAGTGCCTTCCAGTGTGATCTTGCTAGTCCATTGTTGTTTTCTGGTGGAAGACCCTGCCACATTTTACTGCTGAAACCATCAGCAGCCTCAAGAGAGCCCTGATTTCAACTTTATCTTCCTTCTCCTTTTCTTCACTCAGATTGTTTATTTGTATGGAATCTGTTTCTGTACTCAGCTTCATTCACAGAAGTTTATGGAGAGGGGAGGGGAAGGAAGATGCGTTCCTTACTGTTCAGAATCATGACTGGGCAGTAAGGAACACCCCCCTCGAACAGTACAGGGCTATGGATGAGTACCAGTGGCGTAACTACCGCCATAGCAGCGGAGGCAGCTGCCACAGGGCCCGGGACATTAGGGGCCCGGTGACAGCCGTGACCGCTGCTATCATTACACTCGAGGGTCTTTTCAGACCCCTGAGTATGATGATAGGCTTACCGGGAGAGGTAAGGGAACGTAAAAAACATGTTACTTACCTCTCCACGATCCTGCCAGGCCTCCTTTCTGACGTCTCTGACGTCACATGAACCCAGCCTGCGTCCCGGTTCATGTGATGTCCGACGTCATTGAACAAGGACAGCAGCGCAGAAGGCAGCGGAGAAGACCGCGTAGGAGCCAGGGGACAGGTAAGTAACAGTAGTTTGTTATGTTTTGATTCGCCCGGGTCTCCGATTATTATACTCTGGGGTCTGAAAAGACCCCAGAGTATAATAATTGTTTATGGGTGTCCACAGTGGGACATAATACTGTGTGCAGGAGACACTGTGGGGGATAATACTGTGTGCAGGAGCCACTATGGGGGAAAATACTGAGTGTAGGGGCCACTATGGGGGATAATACTGTGTGCAGGGGCCACTAAGGAACATAATACTGTGTGCAGGGGCCACTATGGGGGATAATAGAACGCGCAGAAATGCGTAGGAGGGGGTCGGTCGATTATATGTTGTAATGCTCTGACTTTGGTCGTAGCAATCTCTGATTCTGGCATTGACAGCCTGTGTTGGCACCATTGCAGCACTGTAATTCACAATTATGTATGGGAATTTACAGTTTCTGCCCTATACTATTATGGGGCAGTATGGACGTATATGTTTTATTTTGTAATCTTTTTAAAGGTGTATTCTCTTCTTAGACATTTATTATTTCCACTGGATACTCCATGAATTGCAGATAGATATAGGTTTCACTTTTTAAGAGAACAGAAGTCTGAGGATAGAATAAAGCCATCTTCCTTGTAGTCAGTAGGAGCTGCATAAAAAGCCAAGCATGTTTACATTTACATGTGTCTGTCAGGACAGATGCTCTTTTACTGATGTTAAAAAAAGCTCAGAATTACAGGATAAATTCTCGTCACAATGAGAAGTATAGCAAGAGGCTGCCAAATAATAATGGCAGTAAATAAGTCTGGAAACTCTTGAAGAAAACAATGAAACACTGCCTTTCTAAAAATAATCATTGGGAGCAATTTTATATTGTTCTAAAAACAAATTTGCAAAACATTTACTTTAACACTTCAATGTCCCTTCTTCCAGAAAATGTGATAACGTAGGGTCAGCAACAACATACTATTAGCAGGGTTTGTTTGCTGGGTTGTAAGACAAGATGTGAATTCCTTCACAAATGAAATAGCAGCCACGACTTGTCATGTAGTCTAATTCTGTATTGTGTATTCTATCATACAGAGAAAAACTTAATTTGTTACATTATCGTCATATTATACTATAGATTATATTTATTATCTTTACTTTATACTTGATGAGTTCTGGACTGTATTTACAGTTCATATAGCCCCAGTTATTGAGACTTAATATGCTCCTATATCCAGGATAGAGGAAAACCACAGGGGTGGCCAAAAGTGCTGTATAATAAAAACAAAGGTAGTGCTCGTCTCCCTTCAATCATCTATTCAGCTGGCGGGTCCCATGTTCCCTTTGGTGCTGGACTAGCTGTGCCACCACCCCTCCCCTCCTAATGGTTGCTTGTGGCGTTCATCATTATACTTTGGGGCCTCTTCAGACCAGACCAGAGATGATGACAGGGATCGCTGAGACCTGTGAGGCCTGACATCATCTCTAGAGGCCAGAAGAGCACAGGAGCAATGACAAAGCCCAGGGGAGCTGAGTAACATTGTTTGTTATATTTATTTACCACCCTGTGCGCCTCCGCTAATTTTGGGGTCTGTAGAGAATTCCATAAGGATTATTTAAATTTTAGTAATGTAGGGGCCATTATGTGACATTATGTTGCCTGCAGAGGCCGATAAGGGACATTCTGCTTCCTGGAGAGGCCGCTATGGGACATTATGTTGTGTGGAAGGGCCACAGTGAGATGTTATGCTGACTGATGGGGCTGCTATAGAAAGTTATGCAGTCTGGAGGGGTCGTTATGGGATATTATGCTTCCTAGAGGGGCCACTATGGGACGTTATACTGCCTGGAGGAGCTACTATAGGGCTTATGCTGACTGAAGGTACCCATAAGGGTTGTTATACTGTACGGAGGTCACAATGGGACATTACATTGTATGAAGGGGCCGATATGGAATATTATACTGTAAAGAGGGGTCACTATGGGACATTATACACCATGGGGGCTGCTGTGACACTGAGGGGGTTGTTATATTAAATTTGAGGGGAGCTGACTGGGCCATTATACTGAGTATGAGGACACTGATGTGGACATTGTACTGAGTGTGGGAGCACAGAGGAAGCCATTAGATCATTATCGAAGGCTCCAAATGAAGCCTTATTTTATTAACATTTATATGTGATCACTACTTTTGGGGTAATCGGTTAGGATGTTTTCTCACTAGGGGGTACTTTGCTTAAAATGGTTAAGAAACACTGCTCTAAATAATACTGTAACCAAATAATATAACTAGGAGCAACTGAGTAATAGCATCACAGAGTTACTGATACAAACCACCATATAGTATATGAGACATGAATACTACTAGTGACAACATAGCTGTTATGGAATTGCTCCATAAGCAGTTTCCAATAAGTAATGAAATTGCTATTTAAGCAATTTCCTAATTCACAGCACCTGACTGGACCTGGAGATATCAGATAAACAAGCTACTAGTTTTGACAGAGTCTCAGAAGCAAATATCAAAAATTGCAGGAACTAGATGACAAAAGCGAGCTGTAAAACTAGCTGTTTAAATCGTATACAGCGTTGAGAGATAGATCTATTACACCCAAACACCTTCACCAGAGCCAGGTGCAAAGCCAGATGACTTGTGCTGAATTTGGGGCCCAAGTTATGACCATAGAAACTGTTACAAGAAATAAATGCCCCACAAACTGAAGTCAAACCAGAACCCACAATACTTTACAAGGCAAATCAGAATCAGGAGGCTCAAGCAGGAGAGTGAACGTCCAAATCAATAGTCAGTCCATGAGGTAACAACAGAGCCAAAATCGGAAGACAAGTGGAAATCCATTAATAAGCCAAAAGTCGGTTTCCAGAAAGTTGTCAGGAGTGTCTCTTCAGCTGTTGCTTCTTTAAGGTTGAGTTGTCAACTTGGGGAAGCTTTTCTGTTGTATGCTTTCATGCCTTGACCAATTAACAGCTAAAGAGACCTATATAAGACCATTCCATTGTGATACAGGTACCGACTAATTTAGTTTGCTCACTAGTTTGACTCTGTATATACAGTCCTATGAAAAAGTTTGGGCACCCCTATTAATCTTAATCATTTTTAGTTCTAAATATTTTGGTGTTTGCAACAGCCATTTCAGTTTGATATATCTAATAACTGATGGACACAGTAATATTTCAGGATTGAAATGAGGTTTATTGTAGTAACAGAAAATGTGCAATATGCATTAAACCAAAATTTGACCAATGCAAAAGTATGGGCACCTCAACAGAAAAGTGACATTAATATTTAGTAGATCCTTCTTTTGCAAAGATAACAGCCTCTAGTCGCTTCCTGTAGCTTTTAATCAGTTCCTGGATCCTGGATGAAGGTATTTTGGACCATTCCTTTTTACAAAACAATTCAAGTTCAGTTAAGTTTGATGGTCGCCGAGCATGGACAGCCAGCTCTCAAATGATCTGAAATCAAAGATTGTTCAACATAGTTGTTCAGGGGAAGGATACAAAAAGTTGTCTCAGAGATTTAACCTGTCAGTTTACACTGTGAGGAACATAGTAAGGAAATGGAAGACCACAGGGACAGTTCTTGTTAAGCCCAGAAGTAGCAGGCCAAGAAAAATATCAGAAAGGCAGAGAAGAAGAATGGTGAGAACAGTCAAGGACAATCCACAGACCACCTCCAAAGAGCTGCAGCATCATCTTGCTGCAGATGGTGTCACTGTGCATCGGTCAACAATACAGCGCACTTTGCACAAGGAGAAGCTGTATGGGAGAGTGATGAGAAAGAAGCCGTTTCTGCACGTACGCCACAAATAGAGTTGCCTGAGGTATGAAAAAGCACATTTGGACAAGCCAGCTTCATTTGGAAGAAGGTCCTGTGGCTTGATGAAACAAAGATTGAGTTGTTTGGTCATACAAAAAGGCGTTATGCATGGTGTCCAAAAAAAACAGCATTCCAAGAAAAACACTTGCTACCCACTGTAAAATTTGGTGGAGGTTCCATCATGCTTTTGGGCTGTGTGGCCAATGCCGGCACCGGGTATCTTGTTAAAGTTGAGGGTGGCATGGATTCCACTCAGTATCAGCAGATTCTTGAGAATAATGTTCAAGAATCAGTGACGAAGTTGAAGTTACGCCAGTGATGGATATTTCAGCAAGACAATGATCCAAAACACCGCTCCAAATCGACTCAGGCATTCATGCAGAGGAACAATTACAACGTTCTGGAATGGCCATCCCAGTCCCCAGACCTGAATATCATTGAACATCTGTGGGATGATTTGAAGCGGGCTGTCCATGCTCGGCGACCATCAAACTGAACTGAACTTGAATTGTTTTGTAAAGAGGAATGGTCCAAAATACCTTCATCCAGGATCCAGGAACTGATTAAATCTACAGGAAGCGACTAGAGGCTGTTATCTTTGCAAAAGGAGGATCTACTAAATATTAATGTCACTTTTCTGTTGAGGTGCCCATACTTTTGCACCGGTCAAATTTTGGTTTAATGCATATTGCACATTTTCTGTTAGTACAATAAACCTCATTTCTATCCAGAAATATTACTGTGTCCATCAGTTATTAGATATATCAAACTGAAATGGCTGTTACAAACACCAAAATATTTAGAACTAAAAATGATTAAGATTAATAGGGGTGCCCAAACTTTTTCATAGGACTGTACCTGCTTGATTACTAACCTCTGGTTTGCTTCTAGGAATTTCCTTTTGCCTTTGGAGTCTGCATTGATGTTCCGGCTGGATTTGTGACACTTGACTTGTTGACCGGATATTGCTTTTATCTCCCGTCTCTGCCATCTACTTCCTCTTCTTGTTTTTTGCCCCTGCTGGTGTGGTTTTTCTTGCATCCTCGCTACTTTGTAAGTGTTAGTGAACTTTTTTTTTTTCTGCAGCAGTAAATTTATTATTACTACAGTTATCTGTTTGGAGACAATTCAGGTCCCCAGATCCAGAAAAGTCTTTCTCTGCTTGCGGTGACCTCTGGTGAAGGTGTCTGGGGTTTTTTCTTGGCTCACAGGGGTGTGTCAGTTGTATATAGCTGTCTCTACTACTTGCAGTTTTCATCCAATTTCTTGCTATTGCCTGTTATGAGTTGGGCCGGAACCTCCGCGGGGGTTGACGGCTCGTTCCTTTCTCTGACCATGGCCCTCTCCTTCTGGTTCTTAAGGAGTTGGGCCAGAACCTCTGCTGCAGCATGCGGCGGTTGCTGTACATCTCCTGACCCAGACCGCGACCTTCTTCTGGCGCAGGGCAATTGGGCAAAAGAAACAAAGTGACACATCTTGCTGAACCTGCTATGCAGGCAAATACACCCAAATACTGCATAGTAGAAATAATAATGCTATGGAAAGATAATGTAGAAACATGGATAGTAAAGACTGCTGGGTGGAGAAGAGGAAGCACTGAGATTTAGATTCCTGACAACAGTGGTCAGATTCTGTACCATTTCTAGACAGGCTCACACTGAGACTCATCATGCTGTAGATTATACTGTACAAGTGAATATAGTACTGTTCAAGTGCATTGACAGGTGGCATAAACAACAATGTAATCCAATGACAGTTGAAACCCGACTGTAGGCATTTGCTTTCCTATCTTCTCAGTTCAGCCTAGAACATTATGAATACTTCATCCAGGTTAGACTTACCTCTGCAGAGTCTGCGGCCATCCGTGAGTTTTCATTTTCGAAGCACACCCCTACTTTCTGTAGCAAAAATTTCTTACAAAATCCCCTCCTTCTGCCTCACAGTGCCAATATAACTGTTACAGAATCGCTGCATAACAATTCCCAAAAGGTAATGGAATTCATGTTAAAGCAATGGTCTAATTTGTAGCAGCTGACAGGATCAGGAGAGATCAAATTAACAAATTACCTATAATTCTGCGCTACTCTGGTCCACAGAGTCTAAGGTCACTAAAGTCAGGTATTCAAAAGAGCCCACCGCAAGGTAGGATGGACATGGCTGATCTGAACCCTGACTGCAACCCCAGAACAAGGTGCCAGAAAACAGGTCCACTTGCAGCTTAAGGACCAGACATCCAGACGACCAGAAATCCTATTGTAGGCAGAAAGCAATACATCAATAATTGCAGCAAAAGCTATTTTTACACTTTTCTCACCATTAAGGCCTTAGCCTTAATCTATTCTGAGGTCCTCCAGACCGCCTAATTAATTTTGTGGCCCTTTGCAACCCTTTTCCAACCATAGGACATCCTCTCTATGTAACGATGTCCAGAACTGAACTGCATATGTCTGTGTTGATATATCTCCTCCATAGTTTTATTGTCAAATTTTTTTATGGACCCTTTTTTTTTGCTGTTTTTTCCTTTGTACAAAGCACTGCATCCAGACCTTCCCTGTTAGTGTATGGAAGATAAATGTAATTGAATTAAAAAATAAATATATATATATAGACACTATGTGATCAAAAGTATCCAGACATGTGGCTGAAAATGACTTACAAGTTTGTGGCCCCCTCCATCGGTGATGCTGGAATTCAATATGGTGTTGGCCCACCCTTAGCCTTGATAACAGCTTCCACTCTTGCATGCATATGTTCAATCAGGTGCTGGAAGGTTTCTTGGGGAATGGCAGCCCATTCTTCACAGAGTGCTGCACTGAGGAGAGGTATCTATGTTCCAAAACATCCCAAAGGTGTTCTATAGGATTCAAGTCAGGACTCTGTGCAGGCCAGTCCATTACAGGGATGTTATTGTCATGTAACCACTCCGCCACAGGCCGTGCAGTATGAACAGGTGCTCGATCGTGTTGAAAGATGCAATCGCCATCCCCGAATTGCTCTTCAACAGTGGGAAGCAAGACGGTGTTTAAAACATGAATTTAGGCCTGTGCTGTGATAGTGCCACGCAAAACAACAAGGGGTGCAAGCCCCCTCCATGAAAAACACGACCACCTCTGAATTTTACTGTTGGCACTACAGACGCTGGCAGATGACGTTCACCGGGCATTCACCATACCCACACCCTGCCATCGGATCACCACATTGTGTACCGTGATTCGTCACTCCACACAACGTTTTTCCACTATTCAATCATCCAATGTTTACTCTCCTTACACCAAGCGAGGCGTCGTTTGGCATTGACCTGCGTGATGTGTGGCACCCAATCACTTGACCACGTTTGAAGTCCGTGAGTTCCGCGGAGCGCCCCATTCTGCTCTCTTATGATGTCTAATGTCTACTGAGGTCGCTGATATGGAGTAGGTGGCAGCACAATGCACCTAATATGAAAAACATATGTTTTGGGGGGGTGTCTGGATACTTTTGATCACATAGTGTATATTGCTTTTTTGTATTGACTTTTTTTTTGTTGTACAAGCATGTTTTGGTGAAGCTCTTTTTTACCTAAACACAGCATGTCCTAGAGCTGTTGTTCTTTTTCAACAGACTTTCTATAGCTAACAAATTAGTAACCAAAAAATGGTTGTAAAATACATGAAATTCATTGTGCATTTTACAACCCCAAAAACTGCCTCAAGAATATTATGTGTGAAGGAAGCCTTAAGGATATTTGAAATAAGACTATTAGATGTGTGCTGACAGATCTACAGGGCAAGATCCCTGAACAATGCTAGAGCCTTGTATCTGTACTATTCCATCATATTTTAGGAAAAGACTATACACTACCTGAAAATAACATTGTTAGGGAATTTTGTACATTTTTGTTTAATTCTTTTTTTGGGGGGGATATATGAATATTACATATGGAAATAATTTCACAGGTTATTGAGTACACAATGCTAACATATCTGACTTTTATGACACACCTCCTTGACATGTCAAAGTTAAAGGTTTTTTCAGGGCTAATACATTAATGTCTTCAATATCAGATTAGTGGGGATCTGATATCTGGCACCCCATCCATCCGCTGTTTGAAGAAACTACAATGTTTGGACAAACGCTTCACTAATTTCAGTACAGTACATTGTACATGGGCTGTGTGTGGTTTTGCAGCTCAGCCTCATTTACTGGAAGGGGACTGAATTACAAACAGGCCATGTGACTAATTAACATGATGTCATAAAACTAGTTGAATAAAAATGGCGCTCAATCAGCTGATCAGTGGTGGTCCTTGGTGTCAGACCACATTTGATCTTTCTAAAGAATATAGTTACATAGTAGGTGAGGTTGGATGAAGACATCAGTCCATCAAGTCCAATCTATAACCCTACAGTCCCCAACAGCGTTGATCAAGGGGAAGGCTCATGCCAATTGCCCCATTTGAGTGGAAAAAATTCCTTCCTTACTCCAATCTGGCAGTCAGTATAAAAACCCTGGACCAACGTGTCCTTAAAATCTAGAGTCCATAACTTGTAATATTTTTCTATTCAAGAAAGGCATCCAGGCCCTCTTTGAACTCGTTTAATGAATCCGCCATCACCACTTCCTGGGGCAGAGAGTCCCAGAGCCTCGCTGTTCTTACTGTAAAGAATCCCCTTCTATGTTTCTGGTGAAACGTTCTCTCCTCCAGATGTAGAGGTCTTCAGTTTGTTAGTTCTTGAAAACACCTAAATTCTAGGTATATTCCTTTAAGAAAATAAAAACAACTGTCTTAGGCTGGTGGCATCCAACTTTTAGGTGTTCATCAGTGCCGTTGTGTATAATATTTATATTATGTACATTTTACACATACTATTGAAGTAGTTTATCTTGCGCTCTGATGCTTCCTTAGGGTATTTTGCAGGTAAACTCACTGGCAATTTCCAGTGCTTAAAACCAATCTTCCTGGTAAATATTATCCATTCATCATGTATATTAATACATATATTTTCCCTGCCTGATGAGCCTTGTTTTTGTATTTGCCACATGTTGATTGAAAGGATCATTTACTAAGAAAGCACCATTTTGTGAATCCGAGAAAAGATGTCAAATTTTTTTTCATTGCAGATGCTAATTTATCAAGCTAATTATGAGCAAAATGCAGCTAAATTGCTGATAATTTTGAGGCTGATTAATTTAGAAGCAGAGTCATTGGTAGGTGCTTTAAAAGATTGGAAATGTGGAGTCAGCTTTGCTATATGATTATCTATTACAATATCCTTCCCTGCCTGTGCAACAGCTGTACACTTATATTGTGACCCATGCATAGTCTTATCTGGCCCAGGGTGGAATGTCCTATTCCTTCCTCTTCTATATGCCCTACTTTGTTCTATATTGTCATATCACTTGAGGTGCTGAGTCAGCTTATAATTTAGGGAGGGGTGGGCAGGGGGGGGTCATATAATCTTGTATTCACTAGTACACTAAAGACAGGGCTGACACTGCATAAAATCAATGCCCTATGGGTCTTCTGACTGCCAACAGCTTGACATTAAGTCCCATAGGAGCTGGATGTAGTCTAATAAAAGAAGTTAAAAAGACAGTGCATTAATTGAGTACGGTGCAGAGCTGCCTTCACAACCTGTGTTATCAGCAGAAGTACAAGTGCAGTGTCGTAAGGAATGTAATTATGAAGCAGATTTCCTGGGAGAGGAATTAGGCAGCTCTGATGCTGATCCCTGTTGTAATGAACATGTTTCCCTATTTAGAAATACAATGCAGTTTAAGATGTTCTCCCCACAATCATAAAATATACAGTAATCCTGTGCTAGAGCCTAACACTCTCCTGGCGGTTGGTGAAGAGTTAACCTGCAGCCTGGTGATGATGAATAAAATAAAATGAGCTGTAAATAATGTAATGATATGTATTGTTAAGCTACATACCCTGCGCCAGGTGCAAAGACACCCACTCCTCAGTTGGATATAATCTGGGACAGTCATCAAATCCAGTTACATCCTCACAAAAATGACTGATTAAAGGGAAAAAAAGTTAAAAAAGGAAACATTAAATTTAAGCTGTTTAATGAAAATTCAGGTGAATTTGAGACTGAATATTTTTAGTGAAACAATTAAAACTTACATTCTGTGCATCTTGAAAGCGTACATTAGGTTGTTTTGGTTTTCTTAGTTCTTCTGTTTCCTTTATAAATATAACGGGAACATTTTTCGATTTTGCTTACTTTTTGTGATACATTATAATAAGAGCTTGATACATTATAATGGTAGTTTGATACATTGTTATCTCTATTGTTACAAGATAATGCCTTAAACTCCATGTAACGTATTACAGTGCATGCACATGGCAGAGCTGTAGCTACAGCAACACAGAGACATAGAACTTGGTGTGCCACTGTCTGGTGCGTCCATATGTCTCCATATTGCATCCAGATATGGGATTTGTTGATATAGGTAGAATGGTCAGCCAGTTCGTAAGAGAAGATCCTGCTATGTTGGATCCAAGAAGCCTTTTCCTTCCCTGATCAGCCTGTGTCACTCCTTGGAAATAGCTGGCTGGCCTGGGAGATACGGTGGTGAAAAGGGACACTGGCAGGCCTCACGCAAAAACACAGAGTTTTACAGTACCTGCGAAATGAATAGAATTCTGACTAATCCCATTCACACATTGCAGAAAAAAATCTGCAGTGGAAAAGCTGCATTTTCAAAAATTACAGCATGTCAATTATACCTGCAGAAATGCTGACATTTTCCATATAGGTATAATATGGGTAGAAAGTCCACAGAGGAAAAGTCTGCAAAACTGCAATAAAAAATGCTATGGAAAAAAAAGTGACGTTATTTCAGCTCCATTTTTTTCCTCAGCGTTTCACTATTTGGAGCATGAACATAAAGGACTGAGGGAATTTTTTAGCTCTTGCTTCCCCACATTTTCTCAGCCATACCTTTTTACAATCAAGGGTAAAGCGTACCACCAGAACCAGAAATGGTGGACAAAACATACAGTACAGCAACAAAACTATAGCCGCAATACAAAATGAGATCAGCGACTAATGTAAATAGGTGTTATGGTCAGCAGGGTTTATTAAAAAAAACAACTAAACAAACAAAAACCCTGCGGAGCCCTACTGAACTCTGAACTGCAATAACACCCTGGTGTGAACACCGTCTGGCAGTTATTGTCACTGCTAGATACCTACACTAACAGGGTGTGCTCTGGTAAAACACAGAGAAACCCTGAGCAGCGGCCGCTACAACAAACAAAAAATGTCTAGCCAGAACTCCTGGACTAGACCGAGACCAACTAAACAGTGTGTGCTACCAGTTCCACACAACACACAAGGCAGCTAGCTGACCAACCAACTAACAGTGTGATTCCTATCTGAGGGGTATTTACTAGCTAAGGCCAACTAAGATTATTCAGATGCGTGCACGCGCACACACACACACCTTTTCAAATAAGGTTCGATCTTAGAGCGCCGGGCGTCCAGACCAGCCTCCTTAAATAGGGAAGGGACGGTCCTGAGCAAACAGCCAAGCTGCCCACGCCAAGCATACATTGGCCGACGCCCTAGTCAGTCAGACAGCCGACCACACCCAGCTACTGCAAGGGAAGTTAACCCTATGAATGCTGCACTGCGCAGTGGAACAGGCTGCGACTCCCATATCATGGCCGCACCTGCTGCACAATCCTAACAATAGGGAAAAGAGAGATCAGTAGAACTGCTATGGGACTGCCATAGATTGTAATCCTGATAGCCTCATGGCAGTGAATGGAGCGCTGGTTATGCTTCATTCACAGGAAGGATGGAGGGGGGCTTTCTCCTGATTGCCCCTTTGAAATGACCAACCAAAATTGCATCTAAAAGTGGCCTTCTAGAGGCTGGTCTTCTCAAAGAAGATTGCTTGTGCGTGTAATGTCTGCTGCAACTGAAAATGTGGTCTGTGTAATTGGGTGGCCTTTGGCCACATTTCAATGTATATATTAGGCAGTGCTTTCATATACCAGAGTTTAGGTCATTTTTTTTCTCTTTCTAGATGTAGGATGCAATATATGTAAGTATATGATACTCAGAAATAAAAGATTATGTCCATACACCAGTGGGCTGATATAACTATATTACTTGGTTACATTCTCTTAAAGTTTCGTAGCAGAAAATGTCCTCTGAACTGATACATCTTATATCTTAAGGAAGGAACAATTACTGAGTTCAATGGCAAATTTTTTTTCTTGTAAACGTGCTGATATGACTGAATGTAAGGTCTGAATTGCCAAGAGATTACCACTTAACAGCTGACAAAAATGTAGGCAAGTTTCCAAAAAAACACCATCAGCACACAAAATTAAAAGAAGACATGAACGTATCCCGCTCCAGTATCTCCTCCTACCCCGCTTTCTGTATTCATTACCATCCTCATTAGGTTAGAGTTATTCTCTACAAACACATATCTCACTCATTTGCAAGGTCTGTTGATAGCGCTTTCTTGTGTGACAGATGGGAATCTTATCTGAGGTCAATTTTTTAATTATTTCTAAGGATTCAGTAGTAACGTTTATAACATTATCATTTAGGTGGCCTTACGTATTAGTTCAAGATTAACAAAATGCTTGTTTGTTGGATAAAATTTAACAATGAATGATAGTTTCAGCAGACCGATCATAGACTGTCATTGTCTGTTATCCAATATTCAATAGTCCTTACTGGGGTTTGTTATGGATGCCTTCCCTATGCACACAACTGGGATTAAGTGTCTGATTGGCAATTGCTGGGTCCCCCAAAGGCCTCCTTGTACTCTTGTGCACTTGCATGACCATTCACTTCTTTGGGTCTGCCAGGACTGTAACCTCCAGCAGCTCCTGCCGCCCATAGAAGTGACTTTAATGACACTGGTGTCCCATTAACAAAGTGGCCTTAGGTGGACTTTTGGTCCCCCCCCCCACATATCCTGTGGCAGATGGTAAGGGTACAAGGTTATAATTAGGCTAAAATTATTACACTTACCCTATTAATCCCTGTATACAATAGCCTCTAAACCCCTCAATTTCTAACCTTGGTACAGTGACCCTATTTATCTAAACCCCGACTAGAATCTTACCCTATTACTATATGACCCTGTAAGGCCCTACCTGTACTATCCATAATAGAAATATAAAAATATATAAAGGTTCCTTAAGATTAGGGGACCCAATAAACAATTATAAAACATTGACATTCCCAAAAATAATCAAAATCAAAATTCAAAAATAGTTTTAATCCTGACATGAGTATTTCACCCATGTAGAAAGGACTCATCGTGGACAGCATCATATATGCAATATAAAACTAGCAAACAGACAGTGGGTACAGAGAAAGGAATGGTAAGTTAGTCGAAACCCACTCAATAAATTCTAATAGGTAGGAGAGTACAAGGACAGAGACGCAATCTCCAGTATGGCAACCATCATGGTGGAATGACCGATGGTGATGTGCCAACAATCTCAAGAAGTATACCTTGTAATATCAGATTGGTTTTATTTGTCATTTCTACTCGGTATGCCGAGCAGTCTAGCTTCTCACCTATCACGTATTCCTTTTTCGATCCCCAAATCAAAAAAATTGCATAAAGAGACTTTATAAATAAATATTTAATACATTGCAAACAATAAATCTAATTATATAAGGATGTTACGTGGGTGCTTTCTATAGGACAATTAACATTATGCAGCTATTTATCTCAGCTATGGAGGCCATACAAAAACTGAATTACATAGAACACAATGTAACAATGTATTATATATGGTCACAGCAATAACCTCAGTATGATATCACATTTTTGCAATAGAATGTTTCAGCTGATACAATGGATTAAATGTTTGCGCAAGTCAATTTAACGGAAGAGAAGTGTGAGATGGAAGATATACAGTAACCGTCAATACAGTTCTTTCAGGAGCTTCACAGTGCTACAAGCTATTCTGTTAACCTTTGGCCATGACATATTAATTAGACAAAGAACTGAGAGTTCTGGAATAATTAAAGCTAACTAATACATCAACATTTTATGCAAAACGATAGTACAAAGCTTCCAAATTCATCAGATGATTGCTACAGTCATAGGCAAAACAGAGCTACACCACGCAAATGTAAGATGGCTGCTTTAGCCATCTGCAGAATAGCAAAATCTGCTTCCTGATGGCACGTGGGCTGCCAAAGCTTCTAAAGGCTTTGGCGCCTATTTACTAACTGTCCATCTGCTGCATGGCACAAGTGACAGCTGATTCTTTTGCTATTGGTAAGATGAAGTAGACCTGGGCTATTCAGTCACAAGCTCTAATCACCCAAGGTTCCTCCTTTGAGCTTCATTAGTTTATTAGCCAGGCACAAGAGATGCATTAGATGGTTTTACATGTTTCTTATTAACAGAAGAAAAGCCAAAGCTGTACACGGACTTTAAAACCCAAAGGCATACAGTTTTGCTCCTAGAAATAAAAGCATATTGGCAATGTTTAAAGCATATTGGGACATAACAATAGTCTAAAGACCTCAGTATGAATGCAGACATTTGACCAGATGTCTGTTTGACAGGGCTGCTACAGCTACACGTTTACTCTGTGAAAAGTCACAGTTCATTTTATTCTCCCTGGTACAGACTTAAAGGGGAATGATATCCAATCCCAAAGACACTGGCTCTATCTACAACTGTAATATATTAGAGACTGTATCTTCTATTCAAATCTGCCATCTTTTAAGGAAAAATCTTGAAATCAAAATGTGAGATCTTCCAAGCTTACAAAATTTCGAGCTGGAAGGAATATGGTTGTGAGGAAACACCCTTTAAGATACCTATTGGGAATGAATAGAATATATGAAGTGTGTTTTAGTTGTGAGCTCTGAATACAAGGCAACTTTATGGGGGAACTCAGCAGAATGAGAATGTCTTCCCTCCCTTAAATGGATGAAGAGGTGGCAGAGAATATACAAGTCTTTGGAAACAGCTGTACAAACTTGTACAGATGCTAAGGTGGGAGCTCCCTTGATCTTGAGTTCTGTTGAGTACTTGCTTATGTGCTTTGGACACTTATCATGTTTAAGGGGGCTGTCCCATCTCAAGGATCTTATCTATACTGGTAGCTTATGTAAATTGAAGACTTTTCCTAAATATATTGCTTTAGAAATTCTGCTTTGTTTTCCTGCTACGTGAACTTATTCCTACCATTGTTTACACAGCGTTACCATAACCATGGACCTGTGAGATAGGACAAGTGAATCACTCGCTGCTCTTGTTGGCAGGACAATCATTTCAGCAAATAGCATTTTACTGATAAAGCTGTTATCGCTCTATCTAAACACACAAATACTCTACAAGCATGGACATATTATCTGATCTGAATAAGTATTGTGGCACTTCAGTGTTCAGCAAGGAGGGGGGGGGGGATACAGGAAGTGAGAAGAAGAGACAACAGGCAGACTAATGAAACAGTGAGATGGGAAAACCCCTTTAAGGCATTATACAATGCACCATAATAGCCACATATAAATAATTGCACATGCCCTTGGATTTTTACACTGAAGATGGAAGGTTCTAATACAGATGAATGAGGCATATTAAAGGGTTAGTCCCATTTCAGCCACTTTTCAGCCCATTTCTGAGATTGGAATAACCGCCTGCAAGTCCTGACCACCAGGGTGGAACCTATAGAAACAGATGAATGGCACTGCTCTGCTCATAAAGGGGAGCTAAGAAGAAACATTTGCACATTTAGGATAGCTGTTTCCAGAACTTTAAAACTACTGCAACAGTGAATGGGAACAGTTTCCATAGCTTCCATTCACCTCTGTGGAAGTTACAGAAAGAGTGTAGATCAGAGCTGCCCACTTCCATCTGTAATTTCCAACCACTAGAGCAGTATTCATGCCTAGGCTGAGATGTACCAAGATGGGAACAACGATTTATAAGGGAGAGCCACATACAAGCATAACCACACCTCTACCTCTTCTTGGCTGGTGAGGATCACTCCCTAACAATATTAGGTAAGGTGGAAGTTGATTCCCAAAATAGTGGAGCCCCTGAGACACACATCCTTCATGTCCTTTATATTAATTCATCCTAATCTTAATGAGAATTTACTCAGCAATAATAACATACAGTCTATTTTGGTGTGCTGAGCATTCACCCTTAAGAAATAGAATGCATGTTGCTTTTGCACCTTGTTAAAGGGATGGCTCTGTCTCCCTCCCTCTTTAATTGTTTGCAGAGGGGAAAACACAACTTCACTGCTTATTTTCCCTCTGGTGCTGCCAGTGAAACAAAGCATGACAGGACATTTACTGAGATCAGTAGAAGTTCATTGTGTGTTCCTATGAGACTCCTCCTCCATTAGATAAATACTCCTTAGGGCATATGACTAGAAGGTTATCTGGCAGGAGACAAGGTTTCATCATTTATGGTTTAGTGTTTGAACTAAGTATTTTTTCATTTATTTTTTATTTTTTTATGGCCTTTATCCTAATGTACTTTTTATTTACTAGTACCTGGTTCCACAATATTATACATGACAATATGGATATTACAACCATGAGTAGTGCTCAATGGGAACACTATGACATTATATACATTTTGTATATGCTTTTGAGAAACCATGTTTGCACTGTTGTGTATGCATAATGTGATCTGTGCTTTTTATTGGGGTAAAACAATGAAAAATGGGCGAGTTGATGTCAGGACCCAGATTGAGAGAGCTCTGGGAAAGGGGAGGAGAAAGAATGTCAGAACAAGGAGGAAGAAGGTGTTTGAGAAGACGCTGAGAGATTCAGCTAGATCCGTAGTAGGAGAACCAGCTTGAATTATCTGTGCTCAACTTGTGGAAAAAGGGAAAGTATCCATAAGTAGAATATGATGATAATTGTTATTTAGGCCTCACCTCCGACCCTGCTGCCACCTCAGGACAGACAGGGCAACCTTGAGAATTTAGACCCTGCAGTTGGGAACTTTAAGAAAGTTGCAGACTTTCGGAGAGAGCATAGCACACTAGTTAAAGTGGAAAACTGCTCCAGCAAGGGAGACATAGACTATCAATGGGAGTACTATCATCCAAATCAGCCACAGCCTTCAGTGGTGGCTCCATAAGAATAGACTCTCCAGAATCTGGATGCTTCTATAAGCAAAAATCATGATTTACACTCTTCTAACAAAACCCTGTTTTTTGTTCTTATTTCTGCATGACCATCATGGGCACTTCAACCCCCATCAGGCTCAAGGAGTTTTAGAGCCCCTTCAGACGGAGGATACGCTGTCTTATTTTGAACGTGTAGA
Organism: Leptodactylus fuscus; assembly: GCF_031893055.1. Taxonomy (NCBI): domain Eukaryota; kingdom Metazoa; phylum Chordata; class Amphibia; order Anura; family Leptodactylidae; genus Leptodactylus; species Leptodactylus fuscus. The sequence continues at coordinate 173,778,906 of NC_134268.1, read as the reverse complement.
CGTTCCGAATCAGCTTAAAGCTGGTCCCATTGCTTTCTATGGGAGCCAGCATACATGCGCTCCCCATAGAAATGAATGGGAAACACTACCAGCACCATCAGGTACCCTGCTGGCCTCCTCAGCACTGCACCAGCCTCGGAGGAGATTTGGAGGATTTTGTTGGGATTCCCGCTATGTGGCCACTGCAACTTCTACTACTCATAGCCTACTAGCCTCCCCAACAATTTGCTGCATATGTTATCACATTATAACCCTGCCTACTTAATATATATATATATATATATATATATATATATATTCAGGAAATCTTATTGTAATTAATGGATAAAGTATCTACTCTGTTCTTAAAACGCTAATGACTAATTGGCATAACTATCAGTATTATGGGCCAGAGATGAACACTAACAATCAATGTTAGTTATACCATTATAGTACTATACCATATATCTACTATCTACTATCTATAGTACTATACCATATACCTACATAGACCATACTATCTACTTTCAACTCTGGGTCTTCAGTAGAGATGAGCGAACAGTGTTCTATCGAACACATGTTCGATCGGATATCAGGGTGTTCGCCATGTTCGAATCGAATCGAACACCACGTGGTAAAGTGCGCCAAAATTCGATTCCCCTCCCACCTTCCCTGGCGCCTTTTTTGCACCAATAACAGCGCAGGGGAGGTGGGACAGGAACTACGACACTGGGGGCATTGAAAAAAATTGGAAAAAGTCATTGGCTGCCGAAATCAGGTGACCTCCATTTTAGACGAATAGTGGATTTCAAATCCGGGTCATATGAGAATGTGAACTTTGTGACTATGAGACAGGGATAGCTGTACAGGCAGGGATAGCTAGGGATAACCTTTATTTAGGGGGGAATGTTATTAAAAATAACTTTTTGGGGCTCTATCGGGTGTGTAATTGTGATTTTTGTGAGATAAACTTTTTCCCATAGGGATGCATTGGCCAGCGCTGATTGGCCGAATTCCGTACTCTGGCCAATCAGTGCTGGCCAATGCATTCTATTAGCTTGATGAAGCAGAGTGTGCACAAGGGTTCAAGCGCACCCTCGGCTCTGATGTAGCAGAGCCGAGGCTGCACAAGGGTTCAAGCGCACCCTCGGCTCTGATGTAGGAGAGCCGAGGGTGCACTTGAACCCTTGTGCACCCTCAGCTCTGCTACATCAGAGCCGAGGGTGCGCTTGAACCCTTGTGCACACTCTGCTTCATCAAGCTAATAGAATGCATTGGCCAGCGCTGATTGGCCAATGTATTCTATTAGCCTGATGAAGTAGAGCTGAATGTGTGTGCTAAGCACACACATTCAGCTCTACTTCATCGGGCTAATAGAATGCATTGGCCAGCGCTGATTGGCCAGAGTACGGAACTCGACCAATCAGCGCTGGCTCTGCTGGAGGAGGCGGAGTCTAAGATCGCTCCACACCAGTCTCCATTCAGGTCCGACCTTAGACTCCGCCTCCTCCGGCAGAGCCAGCGCTGATTGGCCGAAGGCTGGCCAATGCATTCCTATGCGAATGCAGAGACTTAGCAGTGCTGAGTCAGTTTTGCTCAACTACACATCTGATGCACACTCGGCACTGCTACATCAGATGTAGCAATCTGATGTAGCAGAGCCGAGGGTGCACTAGAACCCCTGTGCAAACTCAGTTCACGCTAATAGAATGCATTGGCCAGCGCTGATTGGCCAATGCATTCTATTAGCCCGATGAAGTAGAGCTGAATGTGTGTGCTAAGCACACACATTCAGCACTGCTTCATCACGCCAATACAATGCATTAGCCAGTGCTGATTGGCCAGAGTACGGAATTCGGCCAATCAGCGCTGGCTCTGCTGGAGGAGGCGGAGTCTAAGGTCGGACCTGAATGGAGACTGGTGTGGAGCGATCTTAGACTCCGCCTCCTCCAGCAGAGCCAGCGCTGATTGGTCGAGTTCCGTACTCTGGCCAATCAGCGCTGGCCAATGCATTCTATTAGCCCGATGAAGTAGAGCTGAATGTGTGTGCTTAGCACACACATTCAGCTCTACTTCATCAGGCTAATAGAATACATTGGCCAATCAGCGCTGGCCAATGCATTCTATTAGCTTGATGAAGCAGAGTGTGCACAAGGGTTCAAGCGCACCCTCGGCTCTGATGTAGCAGAGCCGAGGCTGCACAAGGGTTCAAGTGCACCCTCGGCTCTCCTACATCAGAGCCGAGGGTGCGCTTGAACCCTTGTGCAGCCTCGGCTCTGCTACATCAGAGCCGAGGGTGCGCTTGAACCCTTGTGCACACTCTGCTTCATCAAGCTAATAGAATGCATTGGCCAGCACTGATTGGCCAGAGTACGGAATTCGGCCAATCAGCGCTGGCCAATGCATTCTATTAGCCCGATGAAGTAGAGCTGAATGTGTGTGCTAAGCACACACATTCAGCACTGCTTCATCACGCCAATACAATGCATTAGCCAGTGCTGATTGGCCAGAGTACGGAATTCGGCCAATCAGCGCTGGCTCTGCTGGAGGAGGCGGAGTCTAAGATCGCTCCACACCAGTCTCCATTCAGGTCCGACCTTAGACTCCGCCTCCTCCAGCAGAGCCAGCGCTGATTGGCCGAATTCCGTACTCTGGCCAATCAGCACTGGCTAATGCATTGTATTGGCTTGATGAAGCAGTGCTGAATGTGTGTGCTTAGCACACACATTCAGCTCTACTTCATCGGGCTAATAGAATGCATTGGCCAGCGCTGATTGGCCGAATTCCGTACTCTGGCCAATCAGCACTGGCTAATGCATTGTATTGGCGTGATGAAGCAGTGCTGAATGTGTGTGCTTAGCACACACATTCAGCTCTACTTCATCGGGCTAATAGAATGCATTGGCCAATCAGCGCTGGCCAATGCATTCTATTAGCGTGAACTGAGTTTGCACAGGGGTTCTAGTGCACCCTCGGCTCTGCTACATCAGATTGCTACATCTGATGTAGCAGTGCCGAGTGTGCATCAGATGTGTAGTTGAGCAAAACTGACTCAGCACTGCTAAGTCTGCATTCGCATAGGAATGCATTGGCCAGCCTTCGGCCAATCAGCGCTGGCTCTGCCGGAGGAGGCGGAGTCTAAGGTCGGACCTGAATGGAGACTGGTGTGGAGCTATCTTAGACTCCGCCTCCTCCAGCAGAGCCAGCGCTGATTGGTCGAGTTCCGTACTCTGGCCAATCAGCACTGGCCAATGCATTTCTATGGGGAAAAGTTAGCTTGCGAAAATCGCAAACTGACAGGGATTTCCATGAAATAAAGTGACTTTTATGCCCCCAGACATGCTTCCCCTGCTGTCCCAGTGTCATTCCAGGGTGTTGGTATCATTTCCTGGGGTGTCATAGTGGACTTGGTGACCCTCCAGACACGAATTTGGGTTTCCCCCTTAACGAGTTTATGTTCCCCATAGACTATAATGGGGTTCGAAACCCATTCGAACACTCGAACAGTGAGCGGCTGTTCGAATCGAATTTCGAACCTCGAACATTTTAGTGTTCGCTCATCTCTAGTCTTCAGCATACTAGGCAGCAAACCAGTTGGCCAGTTTGGGCTTACTTCAATGAAAACTACTGTAGCAAGGAACAGTTGTACTATACGTTGTGTTGTAAGATAAGTTACCAACAAGGCGGCATTTAGACACGCATTCTTATTTTTTTGTAACCACCGTTACTAGGGGGATATTATTGCTCAGAAGAGGTTTATTGAGAGTACTTTAGTGGATCAGCTAGAAAGAAGTGCTGCTGTCACTTACACATCTCCCTGAAATCCTATAGTCCTTCACATTTAAAGGGGTGACATAAAAAGTCCTTAAGAGGTTTGAAAATGTGTATTAAACATACAAATATTTTTTTTTAACTCTGAAAAATGTACAGATGGAATTATTACAGACCCCTTCACTTGAAACCAGAAGTCAAGTTTCTACTTCGGTAATAATGATATTTTAACACAGGTAGGAAGTTTCTTTCTCTCCCTGTGAGACGGTGACTTGATGAAGAGGCTTTAGATGTAACGGAGAAGGGGCTGTATGTGTCAGAAATACATCACTTGCACAGCAAAAGCGCAATTTCCAGGCCACATGAGAGTTTTTGAAATGAAAGTAAATTAGAAGATTTTTAAAATTTATGTTTGCAAACCACTGAAGGACTTTTTATGTTTTTGGATAGCCCCTTTAAATAAATAAGTAGAAATACTCGTGAACAGCCACTAGTGCCACATATTACATATCCAATATTCACACATGGATAAAATTGTTGGTACCCCTTGCTTAATGAAAGAAAAACCCACAATGGTCACAGAAATAACTTGATTCTGACAAAAGTAATAATAAATAAAAATTCTATGAAAATGAACAAATGAAAGTCAGACATTGCTTTTCACTTCAACAGATTTATTTTATTTATTTTTTTAAATAAAACTCATGAATCAGGCCTGGACAGAAATGATGGTTCCCTTAACTTAATATTTGTTGCACAACCTTTTGAGGCAATCGCTGCAATCACATGATTCCTGTAACTGTTAATGAGACTTCTGCACCTCTCAGCAGGTATTTTGGCCCACTCCTCATGCGCAAACTTCTCCAGTTGTCTCAGGTTTGAAGGTTCCCTTTCCAGACGACATGTTTCAGCTCCTTCCAAAGATGTTCAATAGGATTTAGGTCAGGGCTCATAGAAGGCCACTTCAGAATGTTTTTAGCTGTGTGTTTTTGGGTCATTATCCTGTTGCAAGACCCATGACCTGCGACTGGGACCAAGCTTTCTGACACTGGGCAGCACATTTCTCTCTACCCTGTACCCTGCACAGATTCAAGACACCCTGTGCCAGATGCAGCAAAGCAGCCCCAGAATATAACAGAGCCTCCTTCATGTTTCACAGTAGGGACAGTGTTCTTTTCAAGATATGCTTAATTTTTCCATCAGTGAACATAGAGCTGATGTACCTTGGCAAAAAGTTCAATTTTTGTCTCATCTGTTCATAGAACATTCTCCCAGAAGCTTTGTGGCTTGTCAACATGTAGTTTGGTTATTATTACTTTTGTCAGATCCAAGTTATTTCTGTGACCGTTGTGGGTTCTTCTTTCATTAAACGCGGGGTACCAACAATTTTGTCCACGTGTGTATAACTAATATACTGTTTCTACGGTACAAAGACTGATGTCTAGTATTTTCAGAAATGCGGTAAATGCTTTCCCCATGATTACAGGACAACAGACAGTAGAAAATATGCAAACAAAGATTTTATAAATTTCTCAGTGTCCTTAGTCGCCTCCTTCTATAAGTCAACTCGTGTTGATGTCTGGTGATCCTGCAAGTGACAGGTAATAGAATATCGTTCTTCTTTCCCACACATATCACTTTCCGCACACCCTGTCTACGGCGGCATTATCTCATTGTTTCCATATTTAAATTTCAGCATTTGGAAACATCATTTTAATGTAATTCGGAATGGTTGAACTTTTAATTGTTATGGGAAATAAGTTAGCTCACTCTTTTATCCTGAGGAGAGAGGATACAGTTTATTCTAAAGTCTCCACTACCTAATCGCCATTGAACACCCTTTTAAGCGCAGCTTGTGTATGAACTCAATGCTACGAGACAAATAAATTCTTTGGGAAATGCACATTTTTTATTTGGAAGTAACACCATCTCTTTGTTAGATTTGTGGCAATCCTATCTTCACTCTACTGTTTTTAAGTCGAAAATGAAAAATTGTATAGAAGATGTTTGTGCATCATATTGTGCTGAATGGTATGTAGGTCAGCAGGCTGCACCGTAGCAGATAAGGCGCCGCGAACAAGTGTTCTATGTACTTACAAGCAAATATCTGTCATAATAGAAGTAGACAGATCTACAAGAGCGTTTTGGCTTAGGAAATGTTTCTTGTCATTAGCATTTAAAAAAAGCTCTGAGATTCAGGCCTATCAGCACCGATTCACAGCAAAAGCCTGGCTTGAACAGGTTGTTATCTGTTCAGTACAGAGGTGCAGCTGGTTAGCTAATGGATTTGCAGATTTTTTTTTTTATTTTTTTTTTTTTTTTGGTAGGGATGAGTAAAAAGGCAAAAGAATCAGGTACTTACATGCCATTCAGAATGTAACAATTTTGTTTGTGTTATAAACCAAACCATTTTATTTGCAAACTGAGTTTTCAGGAACTGAATAAAAAATGACAGATTATATATATAAAAAATGAAATTATAGAGAGAAAATAGCCGAACAAAAAAACAAACAAATATAATTCTTTATTCTCAATATTCCCTACAGATTTTATTATGCATGCATTCATTCTGGAATAGGAACTTATTTCTATGCCTGCGAAAGCTATTATTTATTGATAACGATTATTAATATTTTATTATTATTATTTGTTATGCCCCTTCAGCCAAAGTACTTTTCGGGCATAATGTGTACATGCTAATACAAAACTATTTTACATTCTAAAAAAAACATATTAAATTTAAATAAATCAGTTTGGTTTAAGGAGGATTGTAAATTACTGCAAGGCTCTTAAAGGTGCATAAGCAGCTCACTTAAGTCATAGCGAATTTAGTAAGATTTCATAGCTAACTTTTTCTAGATAAAAAGTGGAACAAAGTTCAGTACAAGAAGAGGGTGTTGGCATGTACTGAGACAGCCCAACAAGTACGGGAGGTGAAAGAGTCCACTGAACTGTTATATTCTTAAAGGGATTGTCAACTTTTTGTTAGAAAGATATTAGGTTACTAAAAGTACACTATTGGGATCTTCTGTTCCAAACTTATGGGATGAAAAATTATGTTATAGGGAAAATTCCTATGCATCGGCCATTTCATCTATCATGCCCTTGGGAGAAACTTTGTACAATTTAATTAACAGGTCAGATTTCTTAAAACTGTATAAACCATAGCAACTAGAGATGAGCGAGTAGTACTCGATCGAGTAGGTATTCGATCGAATACTACGGTATTCGAAATACTCGTACTCGATCGAGTACCACTCGCTGTTCGAATGTAAAAGTTCGATGCAGAACCATCATTGATTGGCCGAATGCTATACAGTCGGCCAATCAACGCTGGTTCTTCTCCTGCCTTTAGAAGTCTTCTCCGTGCAGCTTCCCCGCGGCGTATTCCGGCTCTTCATTCACTCTGCCAGGCATCGGGCCTGGGCAGAGCCGACTGCGCATGTCCGCTTGTAGTGCGGGCACGCGCAGTCAGCTGTGCCCAGGCCCGATGCCTGGCAGAGTGAATTCAGAGCCGGAAGATGCCGCGGGGACGCTGCAAGGAGAAGACTGCACGGAGGATCCAGCCCGACCCTCACTCGTGGACTTGGTAAGTATAATTTGATCGAACGTTGCCTACCCCTGAAACGAGCATTTTCCCCCCATAGACTATAATAGGGCTCGATATTCGATTCAAGTAGTCGAATATTGAGGGGCTACTCGAAACGAATATTGAACCTCGAACATTTTACTGTTCGCTCATCTCTAATAGCAACCAATCACCGTGACCCATTCAGTTTGTATTCTTCTCCCACAAATGAAAGCTGCATTGTGATTGGGCAACTAAAATTTTTTTCTTTTAGACCGCATAAAAATCTTCCTCATTTATGTGTTATATTGCTTGTCCTAGCATTGACCATAAGATCCGGCCTGGAGTTGGATTTGGGGCTTCCACTGATGTCCTATGTAATTAAGCTTGTCATACACATTAGATTTTCATGGCCAGTGAACATCTGGAAAACTGACATCTAGATGTGTGACAGAAGTCTTTAGTCTGCCGTAAACACATTGTCCATGCTGGAAATTTTCAACGAAGTTTGGGCAAAAATACTGGTGTTTGGCATGGTTTGGTTGCTATTATTTTTTACAGTGAAACTCTTCTCTAATCGGGCTATTTAGTTGTTCATGTTGATGGTGGGATTGTTCATACGATGGCCCTCTGAGATCTAATTTGTATTGCCAGCTTAAGTCTGGCCAAGACTTTTGGCCACTATGGCCTGGTTCTGATCTGCATTCGGTATTCTGTTTGGGGAATCCACATGGATTGGCAAGCAGTGAGCTTATGAAAGCACATAGACCCCATAGACCGGGGGTCCTCAAACTTTTTAAACAGTGGGCCGGAGGCAGAGCAGGTCGCACAGACATCGGGAGCAGTGCCCTCCAATAGGTAAAGTGAAGTGCTCTCCATGGTCTGGCCCGAGCTCCCCAGGAGCTTCATTATAAATGCACGCCTGCCGACGTTGCCTGCCATAGACTATAATGGGGTCCGTGTGTTTCCATACGGTGTCCACACAGAACATGTGGACAGAAAAGTACTTCATGAACTACTTTCCTGTCCACATGACACATGTGGACTCCGTGCGTAAAGCAGACAGACCCCAGTATAGTCTATGGGGTCCGTGTGCTTTCAGTGCTCACCGCTTGTCAATGCATTCAATATTCCATTCAGGGGGTCCCCAAGTGGAATCCCCGAACGGAATACCGAATGCAGGTGTGAACCAGGCCTATGATGCACAGTGGGAGAACAGGGCATTGGGGGCACACTATTTTCTCACTCCATTTTTCAGACTGAGACTGGAATTAGAATTAGTACTAGTGCTGGCTTCCCAATACAAACTTGGAACTGTAGTAAAGTAAAAACTGAGAATTTGGAAATCTTGGATGTAAACAGGCTTGCGGTGGTTACATCAGAAGTCATGGAAGAGCAGCTATAGGATATTAAAGATATGTAGGCTTTCTAGATATTTATAAAGCAACACTTTTAAGAACTTGTGTCCTGACACCATCTGACTCTTTTCAAAAGCCAGCCATACATTTCTTCTGCAGTGACCAAAATGTAGTATTCCGTATATTTATGTAATACATGGTTGAGCCGAGTTTAACAGTACAAGACATACTGTAAGTTAGTGCTTCTTTACTCTTTCTAAAAAGTAGTGAAGTCTCCTTTCGGGAACCCTTGTATCAATCCATATGCCATAATAGTACATGAATGTTATGCACATGATTTGTGTATATACTACAGATTTTTTCCGTTGGACCTGTGGGAAGAAAATTTGTCATATTTTACAGTTTCAGAAACGAGGACGAGAATTAAACAAATCTGCTGCAGAACCTGACATATGATGCGGAATTTAAATCTACAGTATGTTACTTTATGCTCCAAATCATAGTAATAGATAATAATAGTTTTATATATTATTATTCCACATCAGAGGGAACATGAACAAACAATATCACACAAATCTTCACTGTGAATTTCAACCTATTTAATGCATAGGGTGAATTTCCAACACCAAATGGCGCGGTGCAGAGATTTGTTGCAGAGAAGATTCCACTGCAGAAAGTGGGTCCTATATTGTCCATTGTCTACAATCTTACACGGAAGGAGGGAGTCTTACAAAACCCCTATGTAAGCACCAGTTATTATATATTGTATATAACAAAATAAAAATGAAAGGTCCTCTATAAGCATCTGGCCTCATAGGTAATTGCTAGATTGTAAAATATATTTTATAGAGATTTTTCAAGCTAATATATGCAGGATGTTGTCTTGAATCTTAAATGTGTCTCTATTGTTAAGAAACCCAGAGCTATTTAAAGTAATTCAGTGGACTTGAAGTGTCAAATCTTTTCAATTATAATACAGTTTTGGTCTAATTAGGCTTATGTCACTTAAATAATAATGACTTATTAGTAGAAAAGGAGCCCGGAATATTGATTAATTATAACACACATATGCATATTAGAAATGACACTACCTTTAGAGTCTCTTAATTTGAAAGACAAATTTAATGAAATGTGCTGAAAGGGGGCATTCACGTAGTTAATTGAAAATATCAAGTATTGGTGGTAAACTGGATAGAATCTAAATGTGTGAAGAAGTATCACAGTTCAATTTACAGAATTGACATGCAAAAAGAACTTACGTGAAATATGCGAACACATTTTATGGTATGTACTGTATATGTGTATACATATGTATCTATAATTAAACTATATGGATAACAGTATATGGACACCACCACCTAATTATTGTGTGGTTGTTTCAGCCATATTGCATATAGGCAGTAGAAAAGTAGAAGAGAGACACCGAGCGCTCTAAGTGTAGTATTATGTTATACTTATTTCAGTGAGGTAACAATATTAGATAAATAGACCAGTTAGCCTCTCACCTGGAGAGGTTGTGGAAGTCACAACCCCTATATTCACTTTTAAGTAAAAATCCAGGTGAGAGTGGCAGCAGAACCAGCGAAACTACCAGAAAACCGGAAAGAAGATGTGTAGGCACTAGAAACCACAGGTCCGCGCTCACTGGTGGATCTTAATAATTTTCATGACATAGCCCGTTTGGAGTATATGTAAATGGCATTTGCTATTTTTATAATTGTAGAAATATGTGTGATACAATCATCATACCTATTCGGTTGACTCAGATACTTTTTTATATTACATTAAGTTTTATGGGCTTGATGCATCTCTCTCTTCTCAAGAGGGTATGTGTTTATTGATTGTTTTATGTATTTTTTCAGCATTTTCTGCCCTTGAGAAAGGACCCGTGGTGGTCCAAAACACGTCGTACTTCTTGTTTGTCTTGTAATAAAAACCTTTTAATGTCACAACATCCGATCTTCATACCGTTATTGAAATCCACCAGTGAGCGCGGACCTGTGGTTTCTAGTGCCTATATTGCAAATAGGGGCATAAAATCAAGCACACAGCCAGGCAACCTTCACAAACATTGTTAGCTTGGGCTGTATTGAAACAAGAAGTCCTAACTATATATGTGGCACTCTTATAGGACGTCATCTTTGCCACAATTGAAATCATGAACCTACTATTTGATAGATCTGTGCTTTTAGTCAACTGTAAGATAAACATACCAAAAGGACTTGCTGAGTAGTGGGCCACCAGCTCGATGGATGGGACATCAGTCTGCAAAAAAGGAACTTAAAGAAATCCAAAGCCATTACGGAAAGGAGAAGCTCAGAAGATGATTGATCCCTTCTGTGATCTTACTTTTCAACAAGACATTAAATAACTAGGTGTGGGCCTCTCCTTGTGCTGAATTCCTGCACCACCACTGGTAATATCATTGTATTGTACTGATCGGCTATCATGGTTATCATGCTGTTGTAAGAATTTCATGTTGCTTTATTAATATTATTATCCCTAGTACTGTCACTACTATTATTACTGTTATAACTAGTGTTATATGTCCTACTACTCTAGGGATGAAGCCTTTAGTGGGAGAAACGCAAGTCGAGCAGTATGTGGTGATTTTGGTATGTTTTTGTACTAGAAGTACTTTTTATAGTGGTTATCTGTTTATGTGACAGGTCTCCTTAAAGGGATTCTATCATTACAAATGTATTTTTTAAGACGAACACGTAGGAATAGCCTTAAGAAAGGCTATTCTTCTTCCACTCTTAGAAGTCTTCTCCATGCCGCCGCTTCGTAGATATCCCAGTTTTCTTAGGTATGCAAATGAAAACTCTCCAAGGGACAGCCTAAGTCTTCTGGCACGCCACTCTGCGAATTCTTCTTCCGATGGTTTCTTCTACATTTAAATATCATGCATGCACAGTCGGTTCTGCCAACGGGCAGAGCCAAGTACGCATGTCTGCGGCCATTTTCTTGTGGCCTCTTACACAGTACACTCGAGGAAACACTGAATAGCCAGTGGCGGTCCAAAGCTAGAGCCATCCTTAAATAGGCTCCGGCTTGCCTCTAGGCCGAAACCGGAAGTCTCCTGTCTGGCTCAGGAGGAGACGGCAACCCCCGCACATCAGTGCAGAGGTTCTGGCCTGCCTCCCGAAACCCAGAAGCAAGGGATTTGGGAACGCAGCAAGGAGAGAGCCAGTAGCCTCCGCATAGCGCTGCAGAGGCTTCAGTCCTATTCCCAACACCACCCATGTACAGTTGTATATTTTGTTTTTATATGTAATTGTTTTTCTCGTATTTAATATTGAATGTAATACATTTAATCTTTTTAGAATGAATGTGGGATTTATTTTTAAGTTTATATGTTTATATTTGATCTCATTGCAAAGTTATTTATTTGCCTCTCTTTGTGGCTTGATATACATAGGAGGTTGTCCGTGAAACACTACCTTTTCTAGCAGAGAAAGGAACCCATTGAAGTCAATGGGAGGCTTTTTTTTCAGCGCTGAATCGGATTCCACACCAAATTCAGTGCCATTTTCCTCCGTGTGAATGCACCTTTGGGCATTTATTGTAAGGCGCCTTTAAACTGTGGGTGAAGCTCACCGAACCTGTAATATATATATATATATATATATATATATATATATATATATATATATATATATAATTTTTTTTTATTTTTCACAGTTTTCTTAATAATTTCCCTTAGGCTTTCTCTGTACATCTGTGTTACTGAGTACTTTTCTCACCAGTTTTTTCTCCACAGTATGTTGATTTATGAATGTTTATCAATTATGAATGAATGTTTAATTCTGAACAGGGAACCATCTTCATCAACTCTTCAAGCATATAGTCTAAAACTGAACTCGTGAAATGGCATGCTTAATGTTTCAGTCTCTGTAAGATATATCTAAGTCTTCTTGTTGATGCGTTTTTAGATGTTAAGCTCTTGTTGATAACCAGATAGCGCCTCCCCTCCCCCGCCAATGACTTGTACAATTCTTCTTTTTATTCTATTCTAAAAGACAGCTGGTCTAAAGATCCAATAAGAAGATGGTCCCCTGAATAGAGGTAGGAAAACATGAAGTGACCAAGTAAGGCATGAGGAATTAAAGGGAGTCTGTCAGCAGCATCACCAATAGTAAACTAGTCACATAGCACTATGGGACAAATGGTGCCCTTGGACACCAAAGGCCAAGATATCACAGTGATGCAGCGATTTGAGGAATTAACAACACCTATGTTGCTCCAAAGAGCTCATTTGCATATTGCACTGTTGGCTTTCCTGTTATGTGTCCTGGGGCAAGAGATATCGGTGCAGTTATCAGTACCTCTTCACTGTCAGAAGGGCGTTCCTGACAGTCTAGCCGGGAACGCCTCTCCTCATCATCCCAGTCATCCATAGACTAGTACTGGGGGGGGCTTTCCTCACAGCTTAGCGTCATGGCTGGGTGGTAAGAAATGCCTCCTCTGACAGCACAGGGATATGGACGAGTACTGTCAGGAGGGAGGGGGCGTTCCTCATAGTTTAGCGTCATCACTGGGAGGTAAGGAACGCCCACTATAACAGTACAGTGCTATGGATGAGTCAGAAATGCACACTGTGGGCTTTCTAGTGGTATATAAAACTGCATGTACTCGTAGTCATGAAAGGTACTTTTTAACTCTTGTTTATAGCCCTAAGAGTCGGTTATATGTGCTCACATAATGGCAGGCTTTGGGTATGAGGAAGATACTGTAATATAATTGGGGTTGGGGTCCCTGCAGTATGGAGGCTGATCAGATATCTGTTGACTGGCTTTTACACCTACATGTCACTTCAGCTGCCATTGTATCTGTATGATAATAAATTTGGTAGCCTGTTAAATAGCCTACATAGCCTCAATTTATTATATAGATGCATAGGCTAGTAGAGATGTACTCTGAGCACGTTTGTTTAGTACAATGAGTATAGAGTGATATTCAGGGGGCTAGAGGTTATCCCTTCCTTAGGGGCCCACCAGTGGGTTCACCTGCTCTCCTGTGGTTAGTCTGAGTTTACCCATCTGCTGCATCCATTCATGAACAATTTCCTATCCTGCACAATGTGATTCATTATCTACTTTCTATCTCAGGTAGACATGTAGGTCTGGCAAAAAGCAAAACTTATTCAGTTCATGAACATGTTCAGCTGACCTAGATGTACATCTAAATCACTGAATTCATGGCACTTCATTATTTTATTCATTTGTATAGTACTGACAAATTCTTCAGTGCCAGAGACATAGCTAGGAGCTGAGTATGGGGGGAACAAACACATCTGACTGGGCCCCCAACCCAGGTTTACCAATATTATCACTATCCAGTCATGATCTAGTGGTATATACCAGATCTATACAGGGCTCTTCTGACTATTTAGGCCTCGTTCACACCTGCGTTGGTAATCTGCTTGGAGGAGTCTGCATGGGGACCCCCCCAAACAAGTTATCAAATGCATTTGCAAACGGTGTGCAGTAGACTATAATGGGCTCCATGTGCTTGCCGTGAGATCTCCGCAGGGAACATGACTCATGCAGAGATATCGCGGCAAGCACATGGACCCCATTATAGTCTATGGGGTCTGTGAGATTTCATTGCACAGTGCTTCTCAATGCGTTCGGTAGTCCGTTCGGGGGGTCACCATGCGGACTCCCCTAAACGGATTACCAAACGCATATGTGAACCAAGGGTTAAGTGAATACATTACAGGAAATAGTTTGTATTTTACAGGTAACTGTATTCGTTCACATTTCCCGTCTCTTCCATCTGGACTGAAAGGCCAAGCTGTGAATTGTCTCTGTAAAGTTTGCAACACCGGCATCTTTGGTTCTTCACTTGTACAGGCACCTGACATTTTCTTTACCTACTCAAAGTCTCCGTCCTAACAATTATCTCATTTATAACATACTGTATATGTTATGAACCTCTGGTAATAAATAATACCTCGTGTGCATCTTTAAACACTTTTGGACCAGGCCATTTTCCCTAATTCAGACGTATTTGACAATTATCTGTGTCAGTCGCTACATTGACTGCCTATTCATTATAGAATAAAATATAAAGTTATCACCACAAGGCTCTCCATAATGCCGCACCTCCATACATTTCCTCCCTTATCTCTGTCTACCGCCCAACCTGTGTTCTCCGTTCACTCAATGACCTTCGGACCCCTTCACACGGAGTAAACACGCGTGTATTTTGGCAAAATACACGTGTAAAAATACACATGTAAAAATAAGACTCCCATTGACTTCAATGACATTTTACACGTGTATTTTGACGTGTTTTTTTACACGTGTAAAAAAAATGCCTTTGAAGTCAATGGGAGTCTGATTTTTACACGTGTATTTTGCCAAAATACACGCGCGTTAACTCCATGTGAAGGGGCACTTATAAAACTTACATCCTCTATTATCAGAACTTCCCACGCTCGTATACAAGACTTCTCCCGAGTTGCACCACTTCTCTGGAATACTCTACCCCGGACAATCAGATCAACTCCCAATTTCTACAGCTTCAAGCGCAAACTAAAGACACATCTTTTCAGACAGGCCTATCACAATTCCTAACGTAACCCTTCCGTACCATAATTAGAATCCCCAAAATGTAACCCTCCCCGCTCCCACATTACCCCACATGATATGATGCCATTTCAGGCTAACTTTATATGTCCAAGCTCCATCCACATGTTAAAGGACACGACTGGTGACGGCCCATAAAGTCCTATGCTTATGTAATGACAGTCACCTCTATTACAAAAGTGTCTGACCTCTGTATAAGCAATGCCGCCCCTGCTAACTCTTGTGTCACACCCTCTATCTCATACATTGTAAGCTCTTGTGAGCAGGGCCCTCAGTCCCATTGTGTGAAATAACTTTCTTTGTAATGTATCTTTCTGTCTGTATTTGAACATTGTATTATTATTATTATTATTATTAACTATCATATTTTTTTCATTGTATTCATTTATTTAAATAATTTTGCTTCCTTTTTGGAGCCGCATCATGGTGGCCCCCATAGTTGACTACATAACACTAATAGGCAGCGTGTAATGGAAGAGCAGGAATCTTACAATAGTATTGCAGTATGTTATATGAGTTGTCAAAATTCTTAGGATTCACAACCATAGCTATTCTAAAAATAAAAGTAAAAAAAAGTGTAAAGGTTTAAAAATTATAAAAAAATCTAAAATTTTAAAAGTTTGCAGGAAATGTGTATTTTTGGGTTTTTAAGGATGCTAAGATATCGATAAATATGTGCATACACCAGACACAGTATTATTCTCTTAAAGAAAGGCTATTCGTCTCCTACCTTTCGTTGTCTTCTCCGCGCCGCTGTTCGCCTCCTATCCCGGTTCTTGTCAGTATGCAAATTAGCTCACAGCACTGGGGGCAGGCCCACAGGCCACGAGAAAATGGCTGCTTACACCAGTTTACTGTGTAAGCAGCCACAGGACAATTGCCGTGGGCATACGCAGTTGACTCTGCCCGAGGCTCAAAGACAGAGCCGACTGCACATGCCAAGAAGATTGAAGCCAGCGCTAGAAGAAGGTGCAGGGAGAAACTGGTCCAGGTGAAGATAGAGGCGGCACTGGAGAGTTCTCTCACAGCATTGGGGACGCCCTCAGTGCTTCGATAGAACTCATTTTCATACAGAAGAAAACCGATATTTCAACCGAATGGCGGCGCAGAGAAGACATCTAAAGGTAGGAGAAGAATAGTCTTTCTTAAGGTTATTCCTACGTATTAGTGAGAAAAAATTGAATTTTAATGATTGAATCCCTTTAACCACTTCTGGACCACCCATAGACTATATACATCCAGAAGGTGGCAACGTCGTTCTGCAAGGACGTACCGGTACATCCAAGCTGAACTCAGCAGCTGTACGAGATCGTGCAGCTGCTGAAACTGGGAGCTGGCTGTAACTTCAGCCGGAGCTCCCAGAGGGAAGGCAGGGAAGGTTTATTACTTTCCCTGCCTTCTCGATTGCTGTGTATACAGCATGCAATGAGTGCTGTATACACAGCTATGGGCGCCGCCATGATGCGTCCGTCCTCTGACCCAGTGGTCATGTAATCCACCGAGATTAGCGTATTACAAGAGCTACTGGGTCCTACAGGACCCAGATCAGCTCTGTAAGATGTATATACAATGTGCAGGAGGCTGTACTCCTCCTGCTACTGGGGTTAAATTTACCAATCGTAGCTGCAGGGGAAATCAGTCTCCAACACAAAAGAAACTGTGATCAGATGTCCCCAAAGGTCTGGGGGACACAATGTAAAAAAAAAAATAAAAATAAAAAATTGAAAAGTTAAAAAAATGTAAATAAAATAATTAAAAACTAATTAAAATAATACGCTAATAAAACGCCGTTATTAAAGGTTATAGCCCCACCCCCACCATACAAAATAAAAATTACCGTAACGGAGAGGAAAAACTATTTTATAATGTGTTTTAGTAGCACTTTGTGTTATTGAATAAAAAAAAAAGAAAAGTGAAAAGTAAACTCGATTTCCCTCCTATTTTATTTATATTTTCCCAGATTTAAAAAAAATAATTAAAACACATTCAAAGATAAAAACAACATAAAAATAAAGCCCTATGTGTCCCCGACAAAAAGACGCAGAAATCAGAATGAATAACACATAGGAGAAAAATGTTACAGCCCTCAAACCGCACATGCAAAAAAACCCTAAAATGTGTCTGGTGTGGAAGGGAAGTAAAGGATCTAGAATGGAAGTGGTTAAAGGTTCTCACTAGAGATGAGTGAGTAGTACTCGATTGAGTAGGTATTCGATCGAACACTATGGTATTCAAAATACTCGCACTCGATTGAGTACCACTTGCTGTTCGAATGTAAAAGTTCGATGCAGAAACAGCATTGATTGGCCGAATGCTATACAGTCAGCCAATCAACGCTGGTTCTTCTCCTACCTTTAGAAGTCTTCTCCGTGCAGCTTCCCCGCGGCGTCTTCCGGCTCTTCATTCACTCTGCCAGGCATCCGGCCTGGGCAGAGCCGACTGCGCATGTCTGCTTGTAGTGCGGGCATGTGCAGTCGGCTCTGCCCAGGCCCGATGCCTGGCAGAGTGAATGAAGAGCCGGAAGACACCGCGGGGACGCTGCAAGGAGAAGACTGCTCGGAGGATCCAGCCCGACCCTCACTCGTGGACTTGGTAAGTATAATTTGATCGAATGTTGCCTACCCCTGAAACGAGCATTTTCCCCCCATAGACTATAATAGGGTTCGATATTCGATTCGAGTAGTCGAATATTGAGGGGCTACTCAAAACGAATATCGAACCTCGAACATTTTACTGTTCGCTCATCTCTAGTTCTCACCTTTTAGGATCTGTGCCAAATCCATCTTTTTGCATCATTTAGCAGACGCTGCTCCACTTATTTTGGCACAGTTGATTTTTTTCTCTCGTCCCCACTTTTCCCCAGCAGTAGTTTTGGTGCCTGCTATGCTATTTAGACTCTTCGCTGTCAAGTTGGTGTTGTTTGATAGCAGTGAGAGATTTTTGCTACTTTGAGGTATCTGTGTAGGTTTATGTAGGTGGGGGTTTCAGGCATGAGCAGGCAAGAGCTGTGATTCTGAGCTCTTATACTGTCCAGCTCTGATTGGAGCTTTGAACCACGCCTCCTTGTTTTCTTCTTCCTGACACCACCCACCTGACTGTATAGAGCCTGCATAGCATATCAAGCACCAAAACTAACTCCACTGATGGTGGGAGCTAGAGATAAATTCCAACTGTGCCGGAATTTGTGCAATTAGTTAAACTGGCTAAAACTTCCCACTCTATCATAGACAATGTGACAAATTCATATTTAGCATTTTCACTCCCATTACTGAATAAGACACATATATCAACATCTTTAGTATATTTCTAAACTTGCCGTTGGGGTCTTTGATAGTATCATCTTCATCATGTCAATGCAGGTAGAACGTGTCATCAATGCAGTGCTGGAAACAAGCATCTAGGCAATATGTCATGTTTTATCATTTTAATACATATTCAGGAGTCAAAATCTGCAACAAAAAAGCAGCATTTTCGCAATGTGGGGCCTTAGACAAAAGCCCCAGGTAATGGGCCGCAGTGAAAAAGCGCTGTGGGAAAAACGCTTCTCAGGATTCCTCTGCAGACTTTTGGATTCAATTACACATATAGGGAAACTGCTGGCGTTTCTGTAGGTATAAATGACATGATGCGATTTCCAAAACCGCAAATGCTGTATTTCCACTGTTTGTATTTTTCTGCAATGAGTGGATGGGATTCACTAAAAGTGTAGCAGACTACAGCAAAAAAGTGCTTCTGAAAAACCTCCTCTGCAGACATTCTGCTTCAATTATTATTAGGGAAACCGCTGGCCTTTCCGTAGATACAAAATTATATTTAGCGATTTTGGAAACCGTAGCATTTCCGCTGAGCATATATTTTCGCAATGTGTGGATAGGATTAACTTTTTGCAGTGACTGTAAAACACTGCGGCTTTTGCAGTGACGTTTCCATTGCAACCAAACTGTGGTGTTTAAAGGGATTTTTGCATCCTTTAAAAGGTGTGCTCCACTGGTTCTGGTGTGCCTGGGATTCTCTCGGAAGCCTTCACTTCCTGAGCAATCAGTGCAGTAAGTTTTGGTTCCTGATATGCCAAATTACATGTCAAGTCTACTGTCAAGTGTGTGGTCTTCGACCAGAGGGGTCTAAACTCTGACACTTTCTGCCTCTGATTGGATAGTGTCTGAGAGCTCAGAATCACCCCCATAACTCACCGACCCATTAACAGTACTGATTGCCTGGTGATGGGGGGGAAGTAACGGGAAGAAACTCAACGACACTGGATCAGTGGATAGGCACCTATTAGAAGATACAAAAAAATGTGAATTTGGTGGAGGTGGTGAAAGGTCTGCTTTAAAGGGCTCTATCATTGGGAAATGTCATTTTTAGATAAGCACATCCTTACATAGCCTTTAGAAAGGTTATTTCACACCTACCTTTAGTATGTAAATCACCTCAGTAGATTTTGAATAAGTCCATTTTTATTCATATGCTAATTTGAGCTCCGACCATGCACCGGAAGTGTCTGTGTGCACTGTCTGCTGTTGTGTTGATGACTCGTGTCTGCTGTACATACAGCTATAGCAGACAGTGCACACAGACACTTCCGGAGCACGGTCTAAGCTCATTAACATATTAATAAAAATGGACTTATTCAAAATCTACTGAGGCAATTTACATACTAAAGGTAGATGTGAAATAACCTTTTTAAAGGCTATGCAAGGATGTGCTTATCTAAAATGACTTTTCCCAATGATAGAGCCCCTTTAAATATGATAATAGCTTGATGTCTGCAAGAGTCACTCTGCAGAACTCACCAAGGTCATAGCAATGTATACAGCATTGTGCTATATTGGCCCTGCACATTACTGGCATGTTAATAAGGAAAAATGACCATGAATTGTGCACAGTCATGAAAATGAATTATTGTGAGAAATGTATAGTTTGCTTCCAGCTTTAATTGACAGCAATGGAAAACAGCCAAATACCTTGAGGAGAGATAGTGTTAATACATTACAAATATATTAGCAGTGCCAGATTTATGTCAAAAGAAATACATACTTTACTAAGAAAGTTTGATATTTGTGACTCTGCACATATGAAATATTTATGAGATCACTTTTGCAATACATTTAAATAAGTTTTCAAGAGAAGTCTCTTCAGACAACTCTCGTGTTCAGTATTGAAAACTAATGATTTTCTGTTTTCAAGAGAATATAGAAAAACAATAAGTTACTATACAACAGACTTAAATGTAGCTTGCTTTTGGACATACACAACCGCATATGCTAGGGAAGTGTATGATAAGCAATTCCCTTATACACCGAAATTCACTGAATTGTTTCATTTTACAGGAAGAATAATCTGTAGCCTACGTCCAGCAGACTAAAGTTTCTTAAAGAGGACCTTTCGTGTTCTCGGGCACACACAGTTTTATATACCACTAGAAAGTCGACAGTGCTGTGAGGAACGTTCCCCCCTGACACTACTGTCCATAGCCCTGTATTGTTAGTTGGGGTGTTCCTTGCCGCCCAGCCATGACGCTAAGCTGTGTAGAATGCCCCCCAGTACTAGTCTATGGATGAGTGCAGTTGGGGGGGCATTCCTCACAGCTTAGTGTCATCGATGGGCGGTAAGGAACGCCCCCTCTAACAGTACAGAGCTATCACCCGATATCTCCAGCCCCAGGGCACATAACGGGAAAGCTGACAGTGCACTGAATTCTAGTGGTATATAAACTGCATGTGCCTGAGGAAATAAAAGGTCCTCTTTAATAGGGTCCAGGGACAACTGCGAAAACCAGTGGAATTGTAGCATGTGTCATGTTGCGGATTTTTGGCTAGTGACTCTTTCTTTCAATTATTTGCTTCCAGAACCCTGACTGTATGATTCTCTCTAGTAAAAATAAGCGACCAACATTCTCTTTGAGAACATTGGATTGCGGTCATGAATGAATAAAGTTGTGCAGGATTAGAAAAAAAATTGAGGTGCAATGCCAAAAAGAACACATGAATCCTTGTATGACTGTGGGTCCGGGGTCTCTTTCTGAATGGAATCACTGCCGTTTGTGCACACGTATGCCCAGTAAAAGTCTATAGAACTACAGAGATGGCCGGGTGCTGCTAGTTCTCAAGATTATTGGGGGTCTAAGTGGTGGGACTCTCAAACATCTTTCACTAATCCTGTGTATAACAAGTTGCTATGGTGGGATTATCCTTTAATTTCCTTTCTGTATATGTGTGTGAGGTTTCCCAACATTAGGATGGAGAAAATATATATTTTTTGCATAATGTGCTAAATTATAGTGCTCACACTTGCTAGCGTTCTTGCTTTATGGGATGTTTGTCTGGAATATTGTAGACACATAGATAACATATAAATTAATGGGGTTGTCCAGACAAAAATAACAACCCATTTAATGTTTAAATCGTCGGGGCAGTGACAAAACAATAAAAAAAAATCATGCTCATTTTTCCATGGTGCTCCGGGGCCTTCTGCGGCCAATCAGCAAAATCCGTGAGAGGAAGAGACCCGTGAGAAGAAGTCAGAGCAGAAGTAATGGACTGTGTCGGGAGGACCACAGAGCACCAGGGACAGGTTAGTATGATTTTTTATTATTTTTTCACCTCCCCCAGGATATTAAACAAAAAAAAAAAAGCCTGGAAACCCTCTTTAAGTATAGGGCTGTGATCAGTGTGCAGTGTGAAGAATGAAGTGGTAAGCCAATGGTTCCTATATTTGAAAGGTTGGGTACCTTTAAGCACATCATTTTACAAAGTAAACATGACATGGAGATGCGATCATGGCTGCTGCATGCGGAAAAACAGAAATACTGCTACTCGTTTCTCTGTGGGAGAAGCCAAGGGAACAGTATTTTGCTCCTCTGGATGATTTTTGTTAAACCAAAATATGTGTGAATGACATTTAACTATTAATGGGACTACAATGATGTACGCCTGTCTGTATTATGCATGAATTGATGAAAAAGGTGATATTTCAGGTCTGCCCTCAGGCCTTTACAGGTTGCTGTATGGAGTGCTATATAGAGTGTTATACTAGCCATCTGGCTAGCAAATGTAGGTAGTGATAATTCTGATTTATCTCAACATACAGTGCACAAAAGACACGTAACTACATACGTGTAATATACATGACCAGGTACAAAACATAACAACCAAAACTGTTGCTTCCGTCTGAGCGTAGAAGTGTCTAATATGCTTGTATCAAACAATTATATTATTCAAAAATGAAAAGGGTTGTCCATAGCTCTTAATTCTTCAAAAAGTTCACATCAACACAAGATCACTGTATAGTATTGAGATGTGCCGTCAATGTCTGTTTTTTATCCAAAATGTTGCATGGTAATCCTATCTGCTCACTTTTATTTTCTTGGTGCCAGCGCCCCTCCCATTTGGCTAAGTTGTTTAGCTGGACATGGAATAAGGGATCCATCTATTGGCTCTCAGTCCTCTAACTAGGTGCCATATAGCAAGGTGAGCTATTTGAGAGACGGTCACATACTGTGGTGCTGTGCCTGTTGGGTGGTGTGACCCATAGCCTGACAGCAGGGGGCGTCCCTGTGGATGCTGTATTGAGGGGCAGTGTAGCAAACAGTAGAGTAGGGACTCACTATATAGAGGTCACAGTGAAATGATTAGTGGGCATATACACTTCGATCAATATCTATTCTAAGAAACTCATGTTTATTTTTGTAGATTTTTCCGAGAAACATAACATCAATTTATAATATATCAAATAATCTAATCTCAAACCTTAAATCAATTACATTTTATGGACATCAATCTGTTTTGGTGGAAATGAAAGTGGCAACAGGACCTGGTTTTACAGGTGGTGGCCCTGACAATTACTCTCTTTTTATTCTTCCTAACACATGATTGAGTAGTTTTGCATTTTGCTAGTCTCCTTGTCACTACCAGTAGCATTAATGGTGTAGATGCAGTCCATTCATGTTGCACAGGTAGTCCAGCTCCTCTGGGATTTGCATATCCACATATGTCATTGTAAGAAAGTTTGCTGTGCTTCTTAGCACAGTCTCTAGAGCATGGAGCAGACACCAGGATGTTGGATAGTGGGACATGGCCATAGAAGCGCATCAACCCAGCTGAAGAACTGGCATCTGTTCCTAGGTGCAAGGAGAAACAGGACAATCACTGCCATAGCCCTGTAACATGACCTTCAATCTGGTACTAGTATGCATGTTTTTGACCAAATTGTCAAAAGCAGACCCCATGCCGGTTATGAGTTTGACATCCTTTAGTGGGAGATATGTTCACAGACACAGAATTGGCAAGTTCTCCTCTGGCACCCTGTTCGTTTCATAGATGAGAGCAGGTTTACACTAAGCATGTGTGACAGATCTGAAAAAGTCTGGAGTCCTTGTGGCAAACATTATACTGTTTGTAACAATATCTAGCATTTTGGTAGCGAGTCAATGTGATGGTTTGGGGAGACATATCCTTGGAGATTCACAATAACCTCTCATATCATCTGTGTACCAGAATCCAGAATCCCATACACTTTGCATATAATATAAAATGTAGTCTTTTTTGCCAATGCGTCTCCACATCACTCAAACTGCTGCTTTTTGAGAACATGGAACCCCGGCCTTAAGTGGCCTCCGATCTTTTTACCCTTTTCAGTTAATTTACATAAGAATAAAACACTGATTTTCATGAACATGAAGTTACATGGCAGATATTTTTGTAAAGTGTAGACGCTGCCTTATAAGATACTGTTACTGCTTTTCCCACTGACAGACTCCTTTTAATGCCAGGATTACAAACAACACAGGTGAGGGCGGGTTCACACCAGCGCCTGATCTCCATTTTTCAGGTTTCCGTTTCCTTCCCAAGAAACTGGACAGGAGACGGGAACTGGCAGGCAGTTTTCAAACCCATTCAGTTGAATGGGTTAGAAAAGTGTCCGCCCGTGAGCGTCTTCTGCTCTCCGCGGCGAAACCGTTTTTTTTAACCGGACATGCAGGACTTTGTATCTGGGTTAAAAAAAAAAAGGTTTTACCACGGAGAGCAGAAGATGCTCACGGGCGCTCACCGGCGTAAACTGAAACCGACAGAAAACAGAAACCTGCATAACGGAGATCTGGCGCTGGTGTGAACCCGCCCTTCATATGTCTTAGGCGTCTTGCAGACGACTATGGGGATACCCATTCTTTTCTATGGGCTCGTACACATGACTGTGAATTTCACGGTCACGTGTGTGGGCCGACAGTCTAGGCCACAAAACATATAACAGGTCCTATTCTTGTCCTATTTCGCAGCCCTGCTTCCATGGCTCCTATTCATTTAACAAATAGGTCGGGGCACAGGTGGCACATGGGTAACATCCGTGCCTTTAATTCACGGCCATGGATAAGCACACGGTCGTCTGCAGCCGGCCTTACATAGTTACATACATAGTTAGTACGGTTGAAAAAAGATGTACATCCATCAATTGCCTTGTAAACCTGCAGCAAGATATATAACCAGAAAAAGAAAAGCTAATTGTTTCAAACACTGACTTCTCATATATGGAATTATAAAGTCCCAGGTTTTCTGCACTTGAGGCCAAATGTCTAAATGAAATGACACTGTAAAATGTAAGCTTTGGTTGACTGAAGCTGTGAATAGCCCGTAGTTAATCCATTTTTTTGTCGGATTAGCTCTTCAAGACCCACTTGTAAATGCTCCGCAGTTAACAGGCATAAGGAGAGTTTATGAAAAATGCTTCATGAAAAATATTGTTATAAATACAAACTTGACACCTTTCCTCCTGTTCCATATCATATTTATTAACACTGCAATGAAGAGCAGATAGGCACAGATGGACTGTAACCTAAAATGGAGGAGCAACTGTATTTTTAAAACAGATTTCAATAATGCTTTGGTCGGAAAAGTAATTCATATCAGCGGCGGGGTCCAAGATATTTACAGCATGTTAGCTTTTTATGAGAGCACTACATTATTTTTGTTTAATTCATTTGACACAAATGAATCGCCAACTTTGTAATTTGCAGCAGTCAGGGCGAGCCAGAGGAAGTGTGTATGTATAGAACATTTTTACTATAGTTTTAACGAAGGACAAAAAAAAAGATGAAGTACAGTAGGGACAAATGTTGTGCTGTGGCTTCCCTGTGTAAGGATGTTTTCATTTGTTTAAATACAAAAATCCAGTTCCAAAGCAGATTGGCACATTCCTGTAACTGCAATGCTGCCTTGGCTCTACCCGAACCTATTCCTGGCAGTGTAGAACACAGAACCCTTTGTCCTCTCACTGCTGGTTCCAGTGGAGGAGCCAACCATTGTGGCTACTTATGAGGCAAGCTTGGCAGATGAGCTACCCAGATGCCAGGCTCTGGATTGTGCTTCTGTTCGATCTATGGCTGGTCTGATCTTTGGCATCTGCCCTGGCTTTGAAGCAGGCTGTCTAACCGTCTGCAAAGCAGGGTGCAGGTTTAGACTTTTGGTGGATTTTCAGGTCCTGAGGTCAGTTCTTTTTATTTTTTTCCGTAGCTTTTATATTTCGCACTGTGGTAGCAATTAAGAAGATTTCATAGAAATGTTATTAATATTTAGCTAATTCCGAAAGAAAATGCATTTAGCTATTTCTGTCATATTTAAAGTAATGAGTATTCCATATTCAATTATTCCCTGCCTAGAAAGAAGAGGCAGACATTGTGCGGAAAATGCTGTCTGTACTAAAACCACCATAGACTTTACGTGACTTTTGGCTGAACGGCTATCTTGTCTGACTTCCCCATACACATGCACACTCTGTTCAGCCAAGCAGTGCAAGTGTACTGAACTGGAAGAGAGGCGAAACTCCTGCTAGACTCCTCTGACATTGGCTCATCATCCTAAGAACAAAAGGGTAGTTGAAATACAGCTGTCCAATCCTTGTCTCCCCCATCAGGAGACCCCCATATGCAGTAGCTTTTCATCCATTCCCTTCAAAATTGCCGAGTTCAGCTTCTACATATCCAATGTGTATGCGAAGAAATGATTCGCTGTCCGCTGCTAGTTTCTGTAATGTAGGTGATATAATATGATAATATAATCCTTCATAGCATTTAATTGTCAGCGCTGACACATACACTCACCGGCCACTTTATTAGGTACACCATGCTAGTAACGGGTTGGACCCCCTTTTGCCTTCAGAACTGCCTCAATTCTTCGTGGCATAGATTCAACAAGGTGCTGGAAGCATTCCTCAGAGATTTTGGTCCATATTGACATGATGGCATCACACAGTTGCCGCAGATTTGTCGGCTGCACATCCATGATGCGAATCTCCCGTTCCACCACATCCCAAAGATGCTCTATTGGATTGAGATCTGGTGACTGTGGAGGCCATTGGAGTACAGTGAACTCATTGTCATGTTCAAGAAACCGGTCTGAGATGATTCCAGCTTTATGACATGGCGCATTATCCTGCTGAAAGTAGCCATCAGATGTTGGGTACATTGTGGTCATAAAGGGATGGACATGGTCAGCAACAATACTCAGGTAGGCTTTGGCGTTGCAACGATGCTCAATTGGTACCAAGGGGCCCAAAGAGTGCCAAGAAAATATTCCCCACACCATGACACCACCACCACCAGCCTGAACCGTTGATACAAGGCAGGATGGATCCATGATTTCATGTTGTTGACGCCAAATTCTGACCCTACCATCCGAATGTCGCAGCAGAAATCGAGACTCATCAGACCAGGCAACGTTTTTCCAATCTTCAATTGTCCAATTTCGATGAGCTTGTGCAAATTGTAGCCTCAGTTTCCTGTTCTTAGCTGAAAGGAGTAGCACCCGGTGTGGTCTTCTGCTGCTGTAGCCCATCTGCCTCAAAGTTGGACGTACTGTGCGTTCAGAGATGCTCTTCTGGCTACCTTGGTTGTAACGGGTGGCTATTTGAGTCACTGTTGCCTTTCTATCAGCTCGAACCAGTCTGGCCATTCTCCTCTGACCTCTGGCATCAACAACGCATTTCCGCCCACAGAACTGCCGCTCACTGGATGTTTTTTCTTTTTCGGACCATTCTCTGTAAATCCTAGAGATGGTTGTGCGTGAAAATCCCAGTAGATCAGCAGTTTCTGAAATACTCAGACCAGCCCTTCTGGCACCAACAACCATGCCACATTCAAAGGCACTCAAATCACCTTTCTTCCCCATACTGATGCTCGGTTTGAACTGCAGGAGATTGTCTTGACCATGTCTACATGCCTAAATGCACTGAGTTGCCGCCATGTGATTGGCTGATTAGAAATTAAGTGTTAACGAGCAGTTGGACAGGTGTACCTAATAAAGTGGCCGGTGAGTGTATAGTAGCAAGGCTACATTTTGTTCACACTATTATTCTGGGATCTGTTTGTAACCCCCCTCCCCCCTCACCGGTTCCGTCAGCTATGAATAGCAAATATTGTACAACATTACATGGTAACAATTTAAGTAAAGGGTTCTACATATAATACAAGGGCAATGTCAGAGTGGGGGCCATTGATAAAAGTGAATTATCCATTTTGGGCTTTATGATATTTATGAGAACATATGCCATAAATGTCCAATAGAATAATATCCAGTTGGCGAATGACTGGAGGGATACCTGCACCTCAGCTTGTTACATTCTCTTCTATGGGGTCAAGGAAACACTAAGCTAATTCTCATAGAAGTAAATGGAGAGAGCCTTGAACATGCAGCCCTCACCAAGCAGGACAGCTATCAAGGGATTCCCGTTCTAGAGATGTAGGTCCCAGAGTTGGGACATTTTGTTGGCATATCCTGTGGAAATTCCTTAGATGCTTAAGGATATGCCAACAAAATGTCCCAACTCTGAAACCTACAACTCTAGATCGTGAATCCCTTGATACCTGTCCTGCTTGGTGAGAGCTGCTGG
Organism: Leptodactylus fuscus; assembly: GCF_031893055.1. Taxonomy (NCBI): domain Eukaryota; kingdom Metazoa; phylum Chordata; class Amphibia; order Anura; family Leptodactylidae; genus Leptodactylus; species Leptodactylus fuscus. The sequence continues at coordinate 173,750,755 of NC_134268.1, read as the reverse complement.
CAGTCCACACTGCTTCATAGAGAGAACTTGAGAGCAATGGGCCTTTCATAGTGGCCATAATTCCTAAGTGGTTGGAAAGTGATTGTTTTGTTGGAAAAATTTCTTTTAGGCAAAGGCTCCATATTGGGGATTCAGCTAAAAAAGGAAAAAAAATGCAGCGGAAATACATTGCATTTTTTTCCATAGCATTTTTCCTTGCGTTTTTGCAGAATTTTTCTGTGTGGATTTTCTTTCTTTATTAAACCTACAGGGTTTAATGCCAGCATTAACACAAATATAATTGACATGTTGTGATTTTCCAAAATGTGTTTGTTTTTGAACACACGGCTTTTTTGCAGCATTTTGTTCAATGTGTGGATTGGATTAGCCAGAATCTCATTCACTTTGTAGGTACTGTAAAACGCAATGTTTTTTCCCGCTGTATTTTCACTGCAGCTAAATCGCCATGTATTCACAATGTGGGGTCCCAACCTAAGGCCAAGGCCCCATGGGATGTAAACGCCACAATTTGCCCACAGCGGAGATGCTGCGGGAAAAATCGTGGCGTTTTACAGTGCAAGCAAAAGGGATGGGGTTCATGCGAAAAAAACGCAGTGCGGACACGCTGCGAATTGCAAAGCCGTTACGGGTTTGCAAATCGCAGCATGTCAATTAAATCTACGGAATGCCGGCAGCCTTCCAATAGATATAATTGTAACAAGAAGTCCGCGGAGGAAAACTCTGCGAACTTTCTGTTTAAAATAAAATGAATATTTACTTTAAATTCTATCATACAATTATTGATACCGTATAGTTAATTAGTTGTATAGTTTGTTGTATATTTACTTTCATAGGAATTCCATTAATGAACTAGAGGATCTATACTGCTTTTGACCGACCATGTAGTTGTAGGTTGCCTGGTGAGCATAAAAAAAAACACTTTAGGCTAAGGCCCCACGTTGCGGAAACGCAGCTTTTTTTGTTGCAGATTTTGTTGCGTTTTTTTGAGTCAAAACCAAGAATGCCTCCAATGGAATGGGAAATATATAGGAAGTTCTTCTACTTCTACCTTTAGCTCAATCCACTCCTGGTTTAGGCTCAAAAAACCGCAACAAAATTTGCAATAAAAAAAGCTGCATTTCTGCAACGTGGGTCCTCAGCCTTAATGTATTTAGATACTGAGTACGGACAGTGAATTGAGCTTTTGCCCCAGGTCAAGGAAAGTCTAGCCACAGATCTGGAGGTAAGTTGGTGTGCGCAGCCATCTTGCTATTCACGATAATTGCATCTCCTCTTCTTAAGATAGATGGGGATCTTAGATTTGGTGCTCACATCTGTACACCACTTAGGTTTGTCGATGCAGTAATAAAATAAAAAATATGTGATATCTTACTCAATATAGAGACTGTTTCCTGCTCTACAGTCTCAGGAGTATACTCAAGGCGATAAGATTTGAATGTTGGGCTCACAGTCATTGGTTGTCGGGCTCACAGTCATTGGTCACCAGAGTGAATGATAGAGGAAGAGGAGGAGAAACTTTAGATACAACCCTACATACAGACACAGAAGTTTGCATAATTGGATGCAGTTTCTTCTTGACCAAGTTTTCTTGCAGATATACATGCACTTATTTTTATGCACACATTTCCATGTACAAATGTATAGTCACCCCCTCTAAGGAATACAAGAAGCTTACACATTCATTTTTATTCAGTTAGTTGATGCAGGGGTTTTTGTCTTTAATGATGTATAGTCTGTCTCGTAGAGAAATCCTAGGCATAGAAGCTTAGTATTTTATTTCAATAATAATCATTTTGATACATGTACATATCTGTCGCTGTTATAGTTTTATGCAGCTGGTTTCTTTCAGCTTCAGTATTAGCTTTGGAAATCAAATATGTAAAACTAGATGTATTTAAAGCAGTTTTGATTGCTTATTTTACTAATAATTAAAAGGTATTACCGCCTTGAATTCATCTTAGCACGTTTCCAGTACCAGGCATTATTCACAAGGCTGAGCATCACATCATGTATTCTAATCTTTGCCAAATGTAGAGATTCCTCTGCTGCGTGTGCTGGTTGGAGTGTGTATGTAGTGCGGTTTGGGAGAATTATTTTAAAATGTTAACTATGAAGGCAAAGTATGCTTTTGATATGCAAAGACACTTGCACTTGAAGGTGTAGAGATGAAAGGTTCTTAGGAGGCATCTGTTTTATCCTGGGAGTTACACATCATTGAAAGGTCTTTATTCCATTACTGCCCTCTCAATATGGACTTTATTACTTAAATCATCAACGTTTTGCAAATGTGATTGATTTGCCCATCCCGAGTGCAGAGGGCAATTACCGTGTAATGCATAAATACCTCCAAGTCAAGGATATATACATTTTTGTGATTAAGAGGAGCGAAAATCACGGTAATTGTTATTTTTTTTTTCTTTTTTTAAAGAATACTTCATGGCAAGCTTCCCATATAATGAAACATAATATCCAAATTCCTATGTTGATATTTTCGTAGATTTTCATTGCTACTAAACCATGTAATCTCTGTGCAGTTTAGTATCTTGGAGACCCCAGCATTTACAACCAACCTCATAAATCTCCTTCGTTTTTCTAATAAGACACGAAAGTCCTTAATTGGCCTTAATGAAATGCACTTAAAGGGCAATAAACGTGTTTAAGACCCGCTTTCAGGGTGAGCTACGGTACTCTCACTCTGCACTGTGTTAGCCTTTGTGGTAATTAATCACTTATTCATATGAGGCACATCAGTAACAAGATCAAGCTACTACTGCACTACTGCATGATAATAAGCTGCTTCTTAGATAGGAGCGAAAACACTGCCATTTTTTTCAGATCCTCGGTGAAAAAAAACAAAATGAATAGAGAATTATAGAGATGATAATTTAACTTTGATTTATGTTTTACACAAAGAGAAACAATAAAAAAGAACACATCAGGTACTGACTGTAATTTACTGTTTAGGATAGAAATAGTTTTGTTTCATACACATGTTTTAAAGGGATACTCCATTTTCACTTTCTCTGATAAGTCACTTACACGTGTTGAATGAATATATTGGTGGGGGTCTACATTGTCTTGATGACTAAGGTTATTAAATAGTGATTAATAAATTATCATATATATATATACATATATATAATCTTAATATATATATATATATATATATATTAAGATTATATATATGTATATATATATATATATATATATATATATATATATGATAATTTTTTTTATTATTGCTACAGATGTTTCCTTCCTAACCTGTCCTCTTGGATAGACACGTCCAGATATGTGTGTTGTAAGTTAAGCAACTTTTCTAAAAACATGGTTTAGGCTACATTCACAGTGTCCGCCAAAATTTGGTGGAGGAAAAGGTCCTGCATGGAGGACTTTTTCTGCTACCGGTTTAAGATTAAAAATAACAGACACCCAACAAGCCTAATTATAATCAATGGCCCGTTGGACTGTGTGTGTTACCACTGTTTTAGCAGTTGCCTGGGATTGGGACTCCTAATGAACCTGTACAATAAAGCAGCCATGCTAGTGTCAACCTAGTGTCAATGACAAGTTACCAGAAAGTGATATTCTAACTATCCTGTGTCTATGTGTAATTAATCATTGTGTGTGTGTGTGTGTATGTGTGTATATGTGTGTGTGTGTGTGTGTGGGGGAAGGTGGGGGGAATGCAGTCTTTCCAAGATATAGTTGGCATGCTGTAATTTGTTTAATTAGTTTAACTAGAAATTGAAGTTCTTAACCAAGCTGGAGATCCGTTAAGTATGGATACAGTAGAGGTACACATTTATGATATCTTAGCCTACAATGGTCATTTATGTCTCATGTCCCCTAATAACTTCCTGTATCTTACAATTGCAGATAACTTTTTTAAATTGAGGATTACAATTTGATTAATAATTATTTTTATGGCAAGGATCAAAATTATAAGAGGTCGAGAGGTTTTAGTCACACCTGGGCTCTGGATTCTAACACCCAAAAAACAGTATATGTTACTATGCAAAAAAAGTTGGACTTTGAAGAGAATGTCCAACTTTGTAAAAAGATAAAAAGCTAAGCCATACTTACGTTCCAGACTCCTGCTGCCTCCATGGCATATGTCTATGCTGAAACATCTTTGTTGGAGGCCAGGAGACAGAAATGGAGTATCTGGGTGGTAGAGTTACAGGAGAAGTGGTGTCCTGGAAAGGGAGCATTACTGGGGTGTTAACATCACATCTTTGACATCCATTTAGTGGATATATTTAATGGATGCAAAAATGATTGCTAAAAATAGAGTTTACATTTACATCCATTTACATAGAGTTAGTGTTAAAATCTGTTCCTATCCATTTTTTTGTCAGATCACTAGAACTGGGGTGACTGTTGCTCCAATCATTTCTATGGGTATTGCTGGAGATTACAGAGGGGGCATTCACACTTGTGTCTGTGTCTTCCCTCTGGGTTTCAGTCCTATTTCCTGGAGAAACTGCATAGGGGATGGATTCCGAATTAGGGGTGTGAATAGGGGCACAAGTGTGAATGCCCCAGAAGTACAGAGTTTTGCTACAGTGGTTCCCATTTTAATGAATTAAGGTGCAACGTCTGTTTCCAACCTGCTTCTCCATTCAAACAAGGGTGCAAGACTTTCCCAGTTCTCATAATTATAGGGGTCCCATCATTAGACCCCAATTAATGGTGAAGTTCTGGAAAACCCATTTAACAGAAAAATTTTCATAGGGGAAAAAGGTTGAACATCATCTGTTAGCTGCAGGGGAACTTCAATGTGAATTCTCATTTTCCTTGCAGTGAAGCATGATGTGACCATATTGATATCAATGGACATATACTGGATACAATAGAACTCCTGCAGCTCCTCTCCAGCTGTCAGTTTCTCCTTTCTTGAGCCTCTTTCACATTACGTTTTTAGCAGAGTCACTCTTATGTAAATCATTTTTAAGAATGTTTTATCTGTTCATGTTCCCTTTCAAACAAACAAAAAAAAGACATATAAGAAAGTGGACCCCCTGAACATGATTGTAATGATGGCCGTAAATGACGGCAGTAAATTATGGACGTCTTTTCCTATAGAACTCTATGTAAACGTTTTATGACGGCCGTAAAAGACACACAAATTACACACAAATGACGCCTGGCGTTACTCTGTGTGAATGCAGCCTAACTCTGCTAGCTCTGACATTGTGCCTTATTCTTGTCAATGGTACGCTTATTGTGAACCGCAGTTGATGTTTATGTATGCGATGGTGAAATATGTAATCTTATACTTGACTTGAAAAAGTTTAATGAAAACAGTAAAAAATAATAATGAAAAAAGAAGGAAAAATTTGGAAGGGCACTCACCCATTGGAAGGCTTTTCTTCTTTAAAAGAACATCCTTTATTAAGGTATCACATCTTTAAAAACAACGTTTTTTTGTGCATTCTGAGGCTTGAAAAAGTTGCCTTTCTATGCCATGGATGCTGTACTTCCCTCCCTAAAAAAGCTTTGTTTTTAAAGATGTGATACCTTAATAAAGGATGTTCTTTTAAAGAAGAAAAGCCTTCCAATGGGTGAGTGCCCTTCCAAATTTTTCCTTCTTTTTTCATTATTATTTTCTATATGCCTGTTTTTGGATGTTGTGCACCCCCACGGCTTTGCTCTTATTGGGTTATATCCCTGTTGACCTACCTCCTCTTCAACAGCAATTATATTACATACAGAATCAGCAGTGCCATCCCGTTTTTTCTCCTTTTTTGCATTGGAAAACAGTAAAAAACATGACCATGCCTTATGTTCCAGTAGTAGTGGAGAAACGCACGGACATAATACTTAGTAGCATACGAGTTGTATTACGATACTGTCAGTACACCTTCGAATGCCTCGTCTGCTGACACTGAGAATAAATTATACTTATGTGTTAACAAGCCTGACTCATTGGTATTACATTCCAGTGCTATAACTCTACGCAGACTCATATATCCTTACCTCCCATTGTTCTAGTGTATACATTTATATACAGTTGTGTCATATATCTATTCTTTGTACCTGACTTTATTACAACGTTTATATAAAATGGGTCTTATATCATAGGCTTAATACAACTGCATGCTTTGTATGGTATCATTAATAATGATAGCGTATAGTAAACCCTCACCTAGGAGGCGCCACAGCAAGGTTCCATCCTAGCATCTTCTTCAAACATGTACTGTATGGTATGTAAACGAAACATTTTTCTAGCAATAAAATAAACAATATTGCTGAGTTCTGACCTAGTTTGAACAGTCGCAGAGCTTTTTTCGCTACTTGCTGTTCATTTACCCTGGGCAGCTGGACAATAGAATTTTGCCAGGGCCACAAACAATGAAATAAAACAGCAAGATGCACTATATTTTACGGAAACATTCTGTAAAGAGCACCAAGGGACTAGTCAATGCCCAGTATTCCGAGACAGTCATTTTTTTTATCACTATTTTTTTTTTTTTGTAAACCAAATGTTTTTGAGAATAAATACTAGACGGAAAGCAAAGCTGCTCCTCATTTGTTGTATTACATTTAAAGGTATACAGGATACATTTCACAAGGATAATGTTGATATGATGCACATAGATTTCCATTTCTAGGCTATTATTAGTATTATTTATGCCACAATAATAACTGCTTCACATTTACCAGTTCCTTGTGTCCTTTTTGGTTTTACTACTAATAAAATGTAATAGGTATAATAACTCAGGGAGTGTTTGCATATAAATGCAGTTTTGCTCTGGTATGTTGTTTACTCTCAGAAGGAGACATTCCAAAATATAAAACATAAGGAACATTTATGCAAATTGCAGGAGCAGCCTTTTTCCTTAGCGAGAGAAGGAGATATTTGCATATTTGAATAGGAATGACAAACCATACATGTGGTTCGGTATATACAGCATGTAATCTGTCTATCATTTTTATCGTCTTAAAATACATGATGGTGAAAGCTACTGTGGGGTATCATTAGCTCATTATTTTCATTAATGTTGGTGCTGTTTACGCAGAAGGATCATGTATCTGTGATCAAGTATGTACATATTGTACATTTGGTTAATGTAAGCAGCACGGATTGAAGATTATCCTTATGCTTTCTTCATATATTTTGGTTCTTTTTCTAAAGTATAGGTTTACTACTCTACTAGAAAATTGTTTATATGGAAACTCACTAGTACTAATGTGTATGTGTAAGATAAGGAGCCACCAAAAGCTATTTGGAGTAGAATAAAATATATACTATATAATACAGATAAAAAAGTAATACTTTAGGGTTATAGGTTGGACTTGATGGACTCATGTCTTCATCCAACCTCATCTACAATGTGACTTACCTTCTCGATCCCTCACTGCTTTCCTTTCAGACTATTACCAAATCCTCCACATTCTCTGTATTTCCTGATCCAGTGATGATGTGTCAACTCGGACACTGGCTGCAGTGGTAACTTCAGGGTGTTGATATGTCACCACTACAGCCATACAGTCATAAGTCTGTAATGACACATCATCTCTGGGGCAGAAAGAACAGAGACTGGCAGAGCAGTGATGGAACAATATTACTTGTTTTATTATTTTATACTATTCTAAGCTTTTTTTTAAAAATTAGAAGTCTAGACAACCCCTTTAACCGCATCATGGCTGGGCGATAAGGAACACCCCCTCTGACAGTACAATGCTACGGACAATACTATCAGGAACGTATTCCCAGCTAGACTGTTAGGAACGCCATTCCGACAGTAAAGAGCTATCGGTAATTGCACCGATATCTCTTCCCTTGGGGCACACAATGGGAAAGCCGACAATGCACTGAATTCGGTATACCGTATATAAAACCACATGTGTCCAAGGACATGAAAGGTCCTCTTTAATTGAAGTGTTTTACCCATTACATTGCTTTATCTTGCTCTCCTTGCTAGACACAGCTAAATTTCTCACCTCATTGTTTACAGCTGGTTGCCTAGGTTATGGTCCTGTTCATAGATCGGGATGATGACTCCTGGCACTCTATATTCTCTTCTCTCTGTATACTTCTTTCAGTTTATAAGCATTGACAATGGCTAGATATGTTCCTTTAGTAGTATCTCTGATACCTGTATATGTACCGTAAATACAGAGATAACTGTGCTGTTTAGATCAAGCAGAAGCCCGTGCAAGAATGAGCTGAGATCCTGGAAGTGGAAGTGGGAGAGGAGAAAGGAAGGCAGCTGAAATCCTGAGATGAGAAATTCTCCTTAAGGCTAAGGCTCCATGTTGCGGACACAAGGCTTTTTTTTGTTGCAGATTTTGTTGTAGTTTTTTTAGCTAAAGCCAGGAGTGGATTGAAGAGTAAACAGAAATATATGAGAACGTGGGGCCTCGGCCTCAAGAAGACCTTTAATATTCTCATACATATGCGGTTTTATATAAAGCTGAAGCCAACAGTGCGCTGACTTCAGCATATGGCTTTCCCCGTATGTGCCACAATGGTAGAGATATTGGTTCCATTAGTCTAATACTTTTTAGTGGGGCACTGATGGTGCTATAATACTGTGTGAGGGGCAATTTTGTCCACCATAAAAGAGACATCGCCCAGCTCCCTAATCACTCCGTAGAGTAGCTGCTGAGACTAAGAGGGAACATTATTAATGGCATAGGTGACAGACACTATTGTGGCACACGATCACTTTATCTGTGGTTGGCACTGTTAGGGACATCTGTAGCATCTTTACACTGGGCTTTATAATGTGTTAAAATGGCCGCTTCAATTATTCACTTTATAAGCTTACACTTTTGCATAGTTCCTTTAAAAGAGAACATAGAACAATGGACAAAACTATTAAAGGAGCTGTCCAGGAATTATAGCAAATGCAGAGGCAGCTAGGAAGGCTTGGCGAAGATGTCAGCATCTCTACCTCTCACCTAGTCATTCACAACATGGGAGGACTAGGGGGCTGAGGTTGTATGTGTCGTTGGGTATAGGGGTGTTTTGCACCCTCCTCAGCCCTCATGAGTTTCCTATAATTCCTGAAGATTCTTTTTAATTTTAGTCAACATCCTCCACTTGTGTCTGGCGCTATAATTACTATAATATTGCAGAAATATGCAGAAATCTTCAAAAGTAAAAAAAAAAGTAGGCAAAGTAGAAAGCGGGCACAGCAATGTTGGCTTGCATGGAAAGCCTATTTTTCTGTATGCTCGGCTCAGGCTGTAAGCAGAAGGTTGCATTAGCAGTAAAAACACATTTACAGATAATAAAAACATGATTGAGAATTAATCAACTCAACTATTCTCTATTGAGAGTGCAGGGAAATCTGTATCAAGCACCAAGGAGTTATCTTGTAAGGATACTAAGTATGTGAAATTAGTTATTAGTGAAATTAAGTTGATTGATAGGATCAAATGTTTTGTAGGAAAATGAGTGTAAAGGTGCCATAAAGTTTAACACTATTTAGCAAATGTCAATTGAAATGTTGCTGTGATTGTAAAATTATAATGCTTCATCTTCATGTATTTAAATAACAAGTTAAATATACATCTTAATATTTCCCATAAATGCAACCTGGGTAGTATATAGGAGGAGATTTACGGAAAGGGAGAACTGTCTTTGTTGCTTATAGCAACCAATCACAGAACGGCATTTATTTCTGATGGTGGTCTTGGAACGTACAATGAGTCTGATTACTGGATCCAATGACTTTACTATAAAGGGCCCGTTTTCCTTTGGTGATAGAAAGAAATTTTTATATTTTCAAAATTTAGAATTTTTGTAACGGTATTAAAAAATAACAAAAACTTCGTCAATTTGGTATCACCATAATTAGACACCACTGAATACTGCATACTATAAAAATGAAACCCGTAAGAAAATGGCACAATTGCTCTTTTAGGAAGCCTTCACACGGAGTTTACGCTCCGCTCATTGTGAACGTAAACTCGTGCAGAATGAGCGGTGTTAAAACAGATCCCATTGATTTCTATGGGTGCCGGAATACGTGCGCTCCCCATTGAAATCAATGGGAGGCTTTTTTATCTATTGCTTTCAATGTGATACGCGTGTATGTCGGCACCCATAGAAATCAATGGGATCTGTTTTAACACTGCTCATTCTGAATGAGTTTACGTTCAGAATGAGCGGAGCGTAAAATCCATGTGAAGGCTCCCTCAAACAATTCCACCCCATTCTGTTTTTTTTCCAACTTCTAAGTATATTGTACAGAATAATAAATGGTGCCATTTTGAAGTGCAAGTTCTTCTGCTAAAGATAAAGCCTTCATACAACTGTGTGAACAGAAAAATAGAAAAATAAGGGGATGGTTAGCACTGCAGCCTTGCAGCGCTGGAGTCCTGGGTTCGAATCCCACCAGGAACAACATCTGCAAGGAGTTTGTATGTTCTCCCCATGTTTGCACGGATTTCCTCCCATTCTACAAAGACGTACTGACAGGGGGAAAAAAAGTACATTGTGATCTCTATATGGGGCTCACAATCTACATAAAAAAAAAAAAAAAAAAAAAAAAAGAAGTCACGACTTTTGGAAAGAGGAAGGAAAAAAACACAAAAATGGAAAATCACTGTGTCCCATATTTCTAAAAAAAAAAACAGTACCAGTGCGGAAAAACCACAGAAAAATACGCTGCATTTTACAGTACCTGCAAAGTGAATGAAATTTTGGTTAATCCCATCCATGCAGTACAGAAAAATATCTTCAACCCAGTGCTTTTGAACACCGCAGCTTGTCAATTATACCAGCAGAAACAATGGAATTTCCTTATAGGTTTAATAAGGGAAGAAAATCAGCTGGAAAAAAACTCAGCAAAAACACATTGAAAAACACTGCAGAAAAAATGCGATTAATTTCTGCTGTGCTTTTTTCCCCCCTAGCATTTATAGTTGCGATTTGCTACGTGGGGCCTTAAGCTTAAAGGGTTTTACAGGACATATTAATTGAAGACCTATCCTTTGGATTGGTCATCTGTTAAAGATTGGCAGGGGTCCAATACACAACACCAATGTCCTCATTGCTCCAAGAAGGGTAATATCTTGGCAATAGATGTACTGATTCACAAAGGTAAAACACTATTCTATTGAGGTGACTCTAACCTATCTTGTGAGGCTTTGTTGATATGGTGACAGATTCCCTTTAATCACATATCCCTTAAAAATGAAATAAATGTTTGATTGGTGGGGTTTGACTACTAGAGATCCATTTATTTCCCCACTTTTCCTCCTATTGTGTTGGCGAGATGTATGGACCAATGGTGAAACGGGTGTGGCCCTCCCTACGCACATCTATGGGAGATATGAAAATAGCCGAGTGAGCACATTGATCTGAAGAGTTTTGCTGCTGGAAATCTTGCCTAGAAGTTTAAGGCTGCAGGGCCTACAATGATTATATACATTTTCCCTGCAGCAGTACAGAAAAAGCATAAGGCTTTGCTATAGTAAAATCAAAGGATTTCCATGCCAGTCATTGTTTACCGTGAGCGATCCTATGTTGAGTGTGACTCTTTGCATTAGGAAACAGAAGAGTGTCCCAAACAGGGCTTCCCTTCTATGACCCCTAACAGGTCTTCAAATGTTTGTCAAAACCCATGTAGCAAATTTAAGAAGACAACAGAAATGAAGTCAGTGGCTATTGTCCATAAGGTAAGAAGACCTGAACGTCAGGCTGGAGATATCCCAGATAAAATTAATCCATCCAACTTGTGATACACAGGACATCTTCAGAACTGGCACATAACAACTTATAGAGTAGTAGCCTATCAAGATGTATTAGCACAATGCCGAGTGAGCTCTAAGATGTCCGGAGTTAATGTCCAACACTCTTGTATGTACTTCTGTATTTAGTAGAAGTATTAGAGAAAAGTTCGAGAAAACAACTTGAAATGGAAGAAATGTCTTGACATTGACACAAATGACAATGGGCACATTTCAGACATGATTTACACTGGTGCTGATTCAGAGATATATTTGTGCCAAAATACTACAGTCAACACAAAATATTCTTTAGGCCTGGGGTTGTTTCCCCATGTTAATGAGGCCATAATGAGATGCAGAAGATATCTGCAGAGAATCCTGTCTGCACAATTCCCTTCAGAAATTCCCCTGTGGGGATGTAGTTGTTGTGAGTGACACCAATAAAAGGGGCCAGCTCAGGTTTTGACACATCAAAGTTAATATTATTTGCAGTCTAGTGACCATTTACAACTTGGTAGGTATCACAGTGCAGAAAATAGGTAGCGTAGAAAAATGAGCAGAATAAAGTATGGGAAGCTGTAAGGTCGCCAAATAATTGCTGAGTCTATTATGACCTTTCCTTATGAGAAAACGCTTATTAATGTAGATAATAGGAAGCATTAAGACTATTTTGTGAAGAAAACTATGTTTGTAATGATATATAAACAATATATAGATGTTATAGAACTGTATACCTTAGTAGAAACCAATTTATCCCTTTTATGCATTTTATCTGAAACATATTTGATCCATATATCTCCAGTTATTGAGTATCTGTCACTGGAAATGTTATATACACACACACACACATACAGTACAGACCAAAAGTTTGGACACACTGGGTCTCTATGCCACCCTCTGCTCGCATGCGGCGGTGCAGGAGGCGTGTGCAGTTTAATAATTTGCTTAGAGTTTTTAGTTGCACTGTGTGAACACGGCTCTAGTTCTGTAATTGAATTTGCACCACACCTGTCTTCTGCCCTTGTTGCCTCTGTCCATTAAGTGGTTAATTTTGCCTTGCCCTGTGATTGACAGCCTGCCTTCCTATCGGGTTCTTCCTCCCCATTTAGTCTTGGCTCACATTTACACTGGTGCTTGCTATTACCTTGTGCGTACTTTTTTCTGTTGCTGTTATTACTTGTATTCTAAACCTTGACCTCTGGCTTTCCCTACTGACTATTCTTTTGGACTCCGATTTGGCAATGCATTGCTCGACTTTTACCAAACCCTGGCTAGCTGACCTCCCTTTGTTGTTGTTCGTCTTGTCTGCGTTTTGTGTATCACATATATAGGAAGGGATCTTCTTCCGGTTGTCGCCTATTACATAGGATAGGGCCTGGCACTAGGAAGGGACAGTGGGGGGCTTCAGCTTAGGGCTCACTGTCTCTTGTGCCCCGCCCCAGGGTTTCCAGCAGCTATTGGAAAATTGCTGTACTAGCAATTCCATAACACACACCTTCTCATTCAAAGAGTATTCTGTATTTTCAGGACTATAAAAATTATAGATTCGCACTGAAGGCATCAAAACTATGAAGTAACACATGTGGAATTATATACATAACAAAAAAGTGTGAAACAACTGAAAATAAGTCTTATATTCTAGGTTCTTTAAAGTAGCCAACTTTTGCTTTGATTCCTGCTTTGCACATTCTTGGCATTTTCTTAATGAGCTTCAAGAGGTAGTCACCGGAAATGGTTTTCACTTCACAGGTGTGCCCTATCAGGTTTAATAAGTGGGATTTTATGCAGTATAAATGGGGTTGGGACCATCAGTTGTCTTGTGCAGAAGTCAGCCTAAGGCTGAAGCCCCACGTTAAGGAAGCACAGCTTTTTTTGTTGCAGATTTTGTTGCAGTTTTTCGAGCCAAAGCGAAAAATAGCTACAAAAGGAATGGGAAATATAAAGGAAATACTTATACTTTTATCTTTTGCTCCATCCACTCTTGGCTTTGGCTCAAAAAATGCAGCAAAATCTGCAACAAAAATAGCTGCGTTTCTGCAACGTGGGGCCTTAGCCTCAAGTGGTTTTTCTCTAATTCTACACAAGTGACATACAGAACAGAGGTATGATGTTTATCACTGTAATGTGCTCTGTAACATGGGGGTGGAAGTTAGATATGCTTGGGGTGGTTGTAGCCTCCCTTTAAGGATTATTGCACACTGTCTGCTATAAAGTTAATAAGGAGTATGCTTCTCTTTACATATAAGTAAACTGCCATCTAAACTTCCGTTCTAGGCAACATATTTATCTACAGTTCTAGCAAGAATTTAGCATCTATAAAACCTACATGTAATGTCACTGCATGGACCTTGTATAGTGGAATAAGAAATGCAAAAAATCTCCACTTACCAATGTATGACACCATTGCAAAGCGTATTCTTCACTAGAAACTCCACAATATGATATGCAAAGGTAGAATTTATTTCTTATATACCGTATTTTCAGGCATATAAGACGACTTTTTAACCCCTGAAAATGTTCTCCAAAGTCAGGAGTCGTCTTATACGCCGGGTCTAGTCTCCAGGACTATTAGAGCGCATCCGTCTGGCCCTTGTATCCTATTACTGGAGGTGTCCTGAAAGCCTGGGGGATGGCAAAAGGAGAGCAGCGCTGTGTCGAGAAAAACACACCTCCTTCACCTGTCTGGCCTGCCCCTCCTTCATTGCAGGAGCGAGATATGAGAGGCAGGGAAGGTTGGGCGGACCAGACAGGTGAAGGTGGTGTGTTTTTAAGTTTGCTGGAAAAAAACACGCCTCCTTCACCTGTCTGGCCCGCCCCTCCTTCACTGCCTCTCAGATCTCGCTCCTGCAATGAAGCCACACAGGCAGGGAAGTAGGGGTGGGCCAGACAAGTGAAGGAGGTGTGTTTTCAAGTTTGCTTAGAAAACCACGCCTCCTTCACCCGTCTGGCCCGCCCCTTTTTCTCTTCTTGCATAGCTTCACTGCAGGAGCGACATCTGAAATTCAAGTTGATCCTATTTCTTTCTATAGTATTTCTTCTGACATCCACCACATTAGTTTAGACCCTGAATGCCTCCTAACATCAGAATGAAAATCCAGCATGTTGTGGGTGTCTTTTTCCATCCATAGATGCCAAACCTGTGCACAAAGTGCATGAAAATGGCATCAGTTATGTCCTGCTCCCACATAAAAGAATGGTTTGGGCTCAATTGATATATGTGAACCCAGCATAATAGGTATCATAGATGGGTGTCCCACACTCAGGACCACCATTTATAAGCCAAAGTGGAAAGCTGCCAGCAAGCAGTGTATATATTATATGAAAGGCCACTTACATGAATAGCAATGTGTAATGCTAGGTTATTGTTAATATGTTTGATGACAACCAGCCTTGTCCTGCTAAGTACCTGCATGTCATAAGCTTTTGAATTACAATTTACCATATTGAAATCAAATCTGATGTTTGTTTTTTTTACTTTTTACTGTATGTGCGTTAGAAGAGGGGTCTTATACGGCAAGTATATCCCAAAGTCTATATTTTTACTGGAAAAGTTGGGGGTCGTCTTATAAGCCGGAAAATACGGTATTCATGCACAAGTTGTTATGGCACTGTATAAAATCAGAGACACGCTGGGTACAGTTTGGGCCTATTGCATGTATTTTGGGATTATAATACAGCCATTTGCACTAACACTGTATTTGTGGTACTGCCAAGAAAATTAGCATTTTTCTTTCTTGGGAATAGAATGAATCCATTGGAAACATTGTAGAAAAATAAACCCTGTGGAAAAGACGCGTTTTCAAAAACCCAACATGTCAATTATATTTGCGGAAACGCACGCCAAGAAACCCGCAGCAGATGCGTAATGAAAAACGCTGTGGAAAAAAAATTTGATACGTTTCCACGGCGTTTTTAGCTGCTTTCTGCAAAGTGGGGCCTTAGCCAAAGAAAGAATTTGTCTCCTAAATTTGTCAGGATGAAGGATTCTAATAAAAGGGAAGGAACATTAGAATTTCAAAAATTTTCCGCTATACAATGCCTGATACTCATGAGCGATCATCAATGTGTATGAACTATATTCTGCACATCAGACCATGAATAATATGTTGTCATATATATTGTTGATACATGTTCCTGGAGATGTCACATCATTTACTGCATGCATAAAATGTCACACAATTATTATTTTATTTTGTGAAAATTGTCAGTGCAAATTTAGTCAAACTTTTTTTTTGCATGAAGCACAAATATATTTGCCAGTGTCATATATCCATCCTCCGACATTTTATTCTCTGTTCCCCTGCTTGTGGCTTCCACACTGCTGATAGCTTTAAATACAAGGGCATGTTCATGCAAAAAAATTTGGAGCATATTTCTGCTTGCATGGAAACTCCCATTGAAATTAATAGGCAAAAAAAAAAGGAAAAGGTGTTTTTTGATGCTGACAACTGTAATCTGCAAATACAAAAATGATGTAGCATTTACTATATCCACATACACTCCTCAACATTGAAATTACAACTCCAAGAAGGACAAGGTTTAAGATTATGCAAATTGAGGACCAACTACAGATGTTCCATTGAACTCAGGCTACTGCTCTCATCTACCATGGTGTGCAACAAGAGACTGGAATGTCGGTCCATTGTCAGCAGTGAGTCCCAATTTTGTCTTGTCACACTAATAACCAGAGATTGGTCTGACGACAATACGGGATACACTGTCAACACGTTTTAACAAGGAACCATCATACTATCATGGGGTGGGGTCCCAACTAGTCTTGATTTAATTGATTTGGTTGTGAAACCAGTGATACCGCCATTTCTGCAAAATGTTTTGAGAGCCATTTTTTCAACAGGACAACACCAGGCCGCATGCTTCTTGTGTTACTGTAAGAAATCTACATGGCCTAAAAATGCTACTGTATTGTACAGCCCCTAAATAGCAGGAAAGAGCTCATTATTTTCATCTCTCTTCATCACTGCTTACACTTGCCCCCCTCCCCCTGTGACTGTAGCCTAATATTTGGGGGTTGGGGAGGTCACGCATGGCTAACGTGCTATATAAAAGGAATGCACCATTTTTGTATTTGTTTATTAAAGTCAGATGAAATATATCACTTTTGTCCTAATTTGTTTTTATTTTCCAATCATAGATTTTCTGTGGGGGACATTCTACACATGCTCTGTGCAGGGAAGGGGAGTGGACAAGTTAGTGGTATTTTCTATAGAGGGTGATATTTTCTATTGAAATATAAATGAGGTGACTGCTGCAAAACCCTAAAGAATTGGCAAGTCTTAGACTATTATTAGGTTTAGTGGCCAAGTTATAAATTGTGGGATAAAGTTATTTTTAAAAATATAGAAAATTAAAAATAAAATAATCAAAAACTCTTAAAAAGTACATTTTCTAGTGGTACATTCCACTTAAGATGTCGTTTAATTCGGAATTGAAGAGAAGTACTTCTGTCTAACCACATGTCACTTCTGTATAAGGTGACAGGCAGAGTGCTGGAGTTCAAATATATCAGCCCCAGGTTTCTGATATATGAGTAGTCCAGGGTAGATCTGGAGTAGGCCTCAGCCCAGGTGTAGGTCCTTGGCTCATTTCTGGGCCAGAAAAGACTGCAGATAATGAAGTCCAGTTCAGTTTCATGGAGTGAAAGGAGGTGTGTGGTTCTGTCCTATAACTCTGAGTCCAGTGAGACAATATTGCGCTTGTTTTGTTCATGTGGCTGGAAGTAAGCCAAATGTATAGTTAGGTTATCAGTTCTGTTTAGTTAGTTGCTCAGACGAGCAGGTTTTTATTTTGTTTCTACCTGAAGTTAAGGCTGTATTTTGTTTCGCTCATTTTGTGCCTGAAGTCAAGGTTTATTTTCCCGTTTTTCTAAATAAACCGGTTTGCTGCATATTTTGTGTCCCTGTCTTGAATGTTTGGATCCGCACCACTGCTGCTACTGAGCTAAATTCCCCACAAGGTGCATACACAATATAGAACACCAGCCCTACTGATATCTAAATAATGAACCGCCAGGTGAAAAGTGTTACTGACATTGTGATGGGGTGAGGGGAACTCAAAACAAAACAGGGTGAGATGACACCTCTGCTTCTGTATTAGGAACTAGGGTGGGCACAATAAGGACTTAGAATCTAGACTACTACACTATTAAGGAATGTATCCGGAGTAATTACCGGTTTGTATTTGTCGTCCTCTTTATCTATGTTTGCAGTTAATGGAGGACTCTATTTTCCTATTTGCTTCAGTAGTGCTCATTTTATACAGTTTAACTTTACAATTCAAGAGTCATTGATGTCAGGTCCTAAGGGCATGCTTTGGCTAGTACGACTGCCTAAATGAAGTATGGCACCCTTATTAAGTTGTCAGGGGAGGATGCAGCTGCATCATTTGCTCACCCATTTGCTTAACTTAAATAAAGGTTGGTGGTGAGGCTTGTGTGGCATTGTGCTCTCTCGCTAATTATCAGCGTATTTGTTTTACAGACAATTAGCCACCTGGTTCTTTCTCCCACTAAACTCAGGTCATCATCATGAGTTACATCTGCTTCTTCAGGCCCTAGACAGAAAAAAATCAAGATAATGCCGGCTTTGATTAGAAAAATCCCATCGACACCGCAAGAAGGTGTGCACAGCACATTAAATTCCCACAAAGGATGTCGTTACAGAGCCATTGACCTTCCTATTTTCTGGAAGAACATGAGTGCCTACCGTATATACTCAATGCATGTCTCCAGATTTTAGTACTAAATAAATGATAGTAATTATTGAATTATCAGAACTTTTTATCATCATCATCATTGAATTATACTGTAAAATATCACATTTATTGTACATATGACAATGTTTACACTGCGATTTTCATACTGTAAAGACTAGCGTATATATATATATATATATATATATATATGTATATATATATATATATATATGTATATATATATATATATATATATATATATATATATATTTCTAGGTTGCTTGATTGGTAATTGCTAGAGTTTTTTTTTAAATGCAGTGCTAAAATTAAAAACTTTTTTTCACTGTATTTTTTGCACTATTTTGTTTTAAATGGGAAAAAATATAAAAATAACTTAGCTCATTTTTTTTTGCTCAAATCAATATTACATGTGCAATTAATTAATACAATTAATGTCTATATTTTTATAAATTCCATATTCATTTACAACTTGCCTCCAATCATAAGTAAATAACATTATAGTAAAAAAAAAGTGGAAACATATCTTTTTTTGTTGCAGATTTTGTTGCGGTTTTTTGAGCCAAAGCCAGGAATGGATTCAGCAGAAGGGAGAAGTGTAAGAACTTCCTGTATATTTCCCTTTCCATTTGTAGCCATTCTTGGCTTTGGCTCAAAAAAACGCAGCAAAATCTGCAACTAAAAAAGGTGCGTTTCCGCAACGTGGGGTCTTAGCCTAATGTAACTTTTCTAAGAACAGCTTAAGGCTAGGTTCACGTCCTCCATTCTGCTTGAAAAATGCGGACAGAAAAGTTCTGCAAATAGGACTTTTCTCTCCGCATTTTCTGGGTGGAAACCTGGCAGACCCCATCATAGTCTATGGGTGCCGCAGGTTTTCATGGGTAAATGCTTTTTAAGTGGATTGGGTTTCTGTTTTTCAGGTGCCCAAGTGGACCCCAATAACGCAAACTCCAACTCCAACTGGGATGTGTCTGATATGCAACTCAGCACAATTGACTTAATTGGGGAGAATTTGGTAATACCTGACGCCATCCAAATATAAGAGTGGTGTTGTTTTTGTGAAAATAAACGCTTGTTCTGACCACAGGCAACTTCATTTTTTAGTAAATACTTGTATTCCGCATTTAATAACAAGTCTGGAGTACTTCTCCTAGAGTTTTAAGAATAAAATTGACAACTGGGTCCTACCAGCTAGGGGTTTGTCCATACAAAGTCTCACACCCCTTGGGTACAGCAATGATGTGCCCATACACTCATGTCATTCATGACATCCAGTCGCTGGTGTCAGTGGTGTACAACACAATACCCTTGAAGATTAAGATGAAGCTCCATAATTTGCTCACCCATTGACTGGCTACAGTGGTCGCTTGGGGTACAGAGGCGCATTATTCTTGCAAAGCATGATGGGGAGGAAATTCTTTTGATCTTTATCATTTCTGGTTTCGGGCTCATTTTTTATCTTATTTTTGTCCTCATTTCCAGTTAAAGCAAAAAATCCTATCCCAAGAATATACTGTTCCTTACAATTTATGTTATGAAAGCTAATTCTTTCGTGAAAGGTGTATAATAATAGGCAGTCATTTCTCAGATTTCTCTCATCATAATAACAAGCATGAAAGTGGTGAAAGGAGACAGAAGTGTATTTTGTGAGTTTTCAGAGAGAAAATACTGTACGTACTATTTATTAATGAGCATCTGTTTTCTTTGTACAAATCCAAAGTCTCTGAAACACACGGAAATAACAATATTTCTAAGTTTTGGCCTTTGAGACTTTAAATTCTATCATTTTTCTTTAGCTTTTTTCCTGAAACTAATAATGGCTAGTAAGATGTTTTTGCGGGCTGAGGTTTTAATACAATACTGCCAGCCACAATAGGATCAACTGGGTTCACAAAATTACAAAAAGATGAGCCTAAAACGTCATAAAGTTACTGAAGACGATATGGATGTAGAGTAGGGTTGAGACGATCTTGAGATTTCAGGATCGTTTTTAAAATCCGATTTCCATTCATTTTCCATTTGAACCCGATTCCGATCCCAATTCTGATCCTAATGCAAGTCAATGGGATTTTTTTAATAATCGAAGATCAGATTTTAAAAACGATCCTATTCCCTACGCAGCGTGGAATCCAAAAATTGAACGCTTTAATTGTTAGACTCCACGCTGTGTAGTGATAAAAAAAAAAATCCTCTGGCTACTTAGTTCCCCCTGGTGTCCACTTACTTGCACAGATCGCTGCCCGTTGCTCCTCTTCTCTCTCATTTACAGGCCTTTAGAGCGCCGTGCACGTCCCCGCCTCCCAGGTTAGTGTTAGAGATGCTGGGAGAAGGCGGGGCTTGTTTTAGCTTAGGAGAGTGTGGGTGGGTACAGGGCGGGGAGATGGGAGTTCACCACATTCTCCTAAGCCACAAGACCCGCCTTTTTCCTAGGTCTGTATGAGAGAGAACCGGACCGAGAAGAATGGGGAGCGGCAGCGGATCTGTGCACGTAAGTGTTAGCTACTAGAGATGTAAGCTAGTTAGCTAGGAAAAGCTAATTTATGAGCGAGTACTATTCGAAACTGCTGTTTCGAATAGCATGCTCCCATTAGAATGAATGGACGCAGCCAGCGTGCAGTGGGTTAAGGAGCCGGACGCTGGCACAGGCTGTGTGCCGGCTGCATCCATTCATTCCTATGGGAGAGTGCTATTCGAAATGGCAGTTTCACATAGTACTCAGTCATCTCTATTAAATTAGCTTTTCCCACAATGCTTGGCACAATGCAAAGAATTGTGGGAAATAACCTCCGACCTCGATCCCACCTGAAAAGATTAGGATCGGAATTACAATTGCGATCGTGAAATTTACTCGATCGCCGATCGGAATCCGATCTTTTCCAATCCCGATCGCTCAACCTTAATGTAGAGCGATAAAGAGACGATTTTCTATTACACATTACACATTACACATTTGTTATGTCATATACAGTCCTATGAAAAAGTTTGGGCACCCCTATTAATCTTAATCATTTTTAGTTCTAAATATTTTGGTGTTTGCAACAGCCATTTCAGTTTGATCTATCTAATAACTGATGGACACAGTAATATTTCAGGATTGAAATGAGGTTTATTGTACTAACAGAAAATGTGCAATATGCATCAAACCAAAATTTGACCGGTGCAAAAGTATGGGCACCTCAACAGAAAAGTGACATTAATATTTAGTAGATCGTCCTTTTGCAAAGATAACAGCCTCTAGTCGCTTCCTGTAGCTCTTAATCAGTTCCTGGATCCTGGATGAAGGGATTTTGGACCATTCCTCTTTACAAAATAATTCAAGTTCAGTTAAGTTTGATGGTCGCCGAGCATGGACAGCCCGCTTCAAATCATCCCACAGATGTTCAATGATATTCAGGTCTGGGGACTGGGATGGCCATTCCAGAACATTGTAATTGTTTCTCTGCATGCATGCCTGAGTCGATTTGGAGCGGTGTTTTGGATCATTGTCTTGCTGAAATATCCATCCCCGGCGTAACTTCAACTTTGTCACTGGTTCTTGAACATTATTCTCAAGAATCTGCTGATACTGAGTGGAATCCATGCAACCCTCAACTTTAACAAGATTCTTGGTGCCGGCATTGGCCACACAGCCCCAAAGCATGATGGAACCTCCACCAAATTTTACAGTGGGTAGCAAGTGTTTTTCGTGTAATGCTGTTTTTTTTGGATGCCATGCATAACGCCTTTTTGTATGACCAAACAACTCAATCTTTGTTTCATCAGTCCACAGGACCTTCTTCCAAAATGAAGCTGGCTTGTCCAAATGTGCATTTGCATACCTCAGGTGACTCTGTTTGTGGCGTGCTTGCAGAAACGGCTTCTTTCTCATCACTCTCCCATACAGCTTCTATTTGTGCAAAGTGCGCTGTATAGTTGACCGATGCACAGTGACACCATCTGCAGCAAGATGATGCTGAAGCTCTTTGGAGGTGGTCTGTGGATTGTCCTTGACTGTACTCTCCATTCTTCTTCTCTGCCTTTCTGATATTTTTCTTGGCCTGCCACTTCTGGGCTTAACAAGAACTGTCCCTGTGGTCTTCCATTTCCTTACTATGTTCCTCACAGTGGAAACTGACAGATTAAATCTCTGAGACAACTTTTTGTATCCTTCCCCTGAATAACTATGTTGAACAATCTTTGTTTTCAGATCATTTGAGAGTTGTTTTGAGTAGCCCATGATGCCACTCTTCAGAGGAGATTCAAATAGGAGAACAACTTTCAATTGGCCACCTTAAATATCTTTTCTCATGATTGGATACACCTGGTTATGAAGTTCAAAGCTCAGTGAGGTTACAAAACCAATTTTGTGCTTCAGTAAGTAAGTAAAAAGTAGTTAGGAGTATTCAAATCAATAAAATGATAAGGGTGCCCATACTTTTGCACTAGTCAAATTTTGGTTTAATGCATATTGCACATTTTCTGTTAGTACAATAAACCTCATTTCAATCCTGAAATATTACTGTGTCCATCAGTTATTAGATATATCAAACTGAAATGGCTGTTGCAAACACCAAAATTTTTAGAACTAAAAATGATTAAGATTAATAGGGGTGCCCAAACTTTTTCATAGGACTGTATGCATTCCTTTCTGACGTTTGTATGTGTGCTAGAAGTGGATAATCTTGCCAAATAAGTCTCCAAGACACTTGGCCTCATTTTTCTACAGAAAATGTTTGATATTACAGCTCAGTCCCATTTACTAGAATATATCCCATATCCTATATATATCCTACTAATATTATAAATGTGAAAGTTTGTGTTTGGATGTTTGTTATTCTTTCACACAAAAACAGCTGAACGGATTTGGATGAAATTCAGCACATAGATAGTTTGTAACTTCAGTTGACACATAGGCTACTTTTTATCCCGGTAAGAGACATGGTTTCACGACTGTTACGAATTTATGTTCACATACTATATTACACTGCTATTCCTGTCAGGAGAATCAGCTAATCTGCAACCTGCGATGTATGAGATGCCAAGACAATCATAGACACGGCGCCGGGAATAAGTTCAGCGGCAGGCAAGCTTGAGAGCTGCTGAAATGCCAGAGCAGGTGGATCATCGATGGCAGCAATTTGCTGAATATAGGCGGATCATTGACACCAAAATCACCCAGATGAAGTCATGGGCATAGGCTAGTATGTAAATATGTAAGTATGTTTTAGATGATTTACACCATTTATATAGAGTCTGGGAAAAAAAGGATTGGTAACGTTGAATTTTAACATTTGGTTCCTAACACCCTCATGGGTGATAAAAGGAGGGCCAAAAGGGTCTGGCAGAAATTTACTCCCTCTCCCTATACAGAACACATTCATACTTCATCAAATTGAGTAATAAGGGCTAGTTCACACCGGGCTAGGACCGCGTATTTTGGTCCTGATTTTGATGTGGAGCTTCTGGCTCCAGAGTAGGCCCAAATGAATGAGCCTAGAATGGAGGGTACTGCCGCGAGGCAGACGCTGCGGCTGAATCAGCCGTGCAATCTGACTGAAGAAAGGGCAACTCGCTTCTTCCTTCTGCTAGCGGGAAGGAAACCGCTAGTGGAAAAAAGAACGCAAGTGGTCTGCATAGACCTCTATTGTGAGGGGGTGGATTTTGAGGAAGATTCAGCACCAAAATCTGTCCCCTCTTGCAAACAAGCCCTAACAGCTGGACAATCAAGCTATTGAATATATGCGGTCACTTTTAGGAATACTTGGAAAGGTAGTTTATCAAACTTTCCTAGACCATTGACATACAACGAGATATTCCATATATATACCATATACAATCACATAGAAATACAAAATCACAATAATTCTGCATTTTATTAGAAAATCAGTAGAATACAATATAAAATGCAATTGCAATTACTCTAGAGTCCATAAAAAAGTCGCAACGTTGAATCCTTTGACTCCTTTTTAATCCTTCATTCACGTAAGAGAAACGTGTATTTTGGCAAAATACACGTGTAAAAATACACGTGTAAAAATAAGACTCTCATTGACTTCAATGACATTTTACACATGTATTTTGACGTGTATTTTGATGTGTATTTTGACGTGTATTTTGATGTGTATTTTGACATGTATTTTGACGTGTTTTTTTACACGTGTAAAAGAAAATGCCATTGAAGTCAATGGGAGTCTGATTTTTACACGTGTATTTTTACACGTGTATTTTGCCAAAATACACACGCGTTTACTCCGTGTGAAGGGGCCCTTAGGTGTATTTGATATGGCTGTGTATGCTTCCCCAAAATACAATATTAGGGGAAGGAAGGATTGGCCTCCCATTTCTTTTGTTATTAGGGTAGATTATCTGACGCCAGAAGTGTATACTAATGACGTAATCCCCTCTCCCCATTGTGAAGACATGCATGCTTGGTCTAACCAAGCTTGCAAGTGTGTGGGAGTGAAAGGAATAGCTGTTGGATAAATGAGTTTTGAACAGACAGATATTAAAGGTGAATACTCTTTAGATTTGCTAAGTGCCCCCCTCCGTGGTTAGTATTCTATGTATGCCTCTACCAGTCTTCCTAGCTCACATCTTTATCAGACATAACCACATTTAGAAACAAAAATAGTTTTGTCTTGGTAAAACTTGTTATTCATCCATGAATGTGCAGTGAAATTGATATTTCTTTATCAGAACAGAAGGCCACCTTCTTCAATCCACTAATTTCCTTAACTTGTATGCTTTCACAACTCATATAAATATGCTTTGAATCCAATGCAGCTTCATTGAGCCCATTACATTCCCATTGGAATCAATCCATGCACAGTCAAGCCAATACATGAATAGATTTTCTTTCAAGGCTGCAAATGCACGCTAAGCCCAACAGCTTTAAAAGAAGCCAATATTTTTCTTTCCAAAATAGCACATTTCAATTCATACTTATATACATTATACCCTACATTATTTCTTTTTCATAATTAAACTCATTGAACTAAACCATTGGGTGTATACAGAAAACAGAGAGTTTTCATAGAAACCATTCAAAGCGAGTTTAAACACATGAATTTTCTTTGCCTCAATGAGTGTCAACGGAACGAGACACATCTCTAAAAATGGATGTGTTACAGAAAAAGTAAAAGCCAGGCATTCCCCCAAAATATTTGCTTAACAGTTGACGGTTTTAGAGCTTCAAATGAATTTACAGAGGAAAAAAATAAAAGATGTTTGATTGGTCTGAAAATGTTCTTTATGATTTAGAACAAAAATGGAATATTAAGTAATATTGGGACAAAGATAATCTGCAGATGACTGTCTGTGTTGTCTATAAGTCACTGCAGATGCATTTTTAGGGCAAGAGCTTGCATGGTTGGGAGGCATTCCAGATTGTATTTTACAATAGGATTTTTAATGCTCCCTCGAAGGATAAATTAGCAGAAAAGTATGAAATTTATAGAACATTTGTAGCATATATTAATATAAATCTGAATTCATGTAGCCTACTGAGAAGTGTAACAGGACAGGCCGGATTTGCATAAAGATAGCCAGAGGTGCTCCGAATGTCCTTGAAAATTGCTGCCCAATGTCAACCCTTTACCAGTGACATATTCAGCCCCTACCTGTGCTATAGTTGTACATCTTGCATAAGTGGGTCCCCATCTGATGAACTTGCAGGCTGTTTTGCAAATTCACAAAATATCATTATCTCTGCATTGTTTAATCAATTTTGGCTGCAAAGGTAAGTTTCTGTTCCTGTTAAAGGCCCCTGCACAGCCATATTGTTTGGGTGGGTGGGTATTTTTTACTTTAAAGGGGTTGTCCCATCACAAGGATCCTATCTATACTGCTTGTTAATGTGGATGTAAGACTTTTCCTAAATACACTGCTTCAGCACAACTGCTTTGTTTGTCCACTATCTTACTTTATTCAATTCATTGTTGACACAGCCCTTGACTTATCTGCTCAAAAGTCAAGTGATGTATCTGCCGGCTCTCAGGGGGAGGGAGGAGGGGCTAAGTGCACGGGAGTGAGCCTGTGTTTCTAGCTATTTCTGTGTCTACACCACGTGTCCTAACTCCCTGTTCTCAGATAGGAGAGAGGAGCTGCTTTCATTTCTGAACTCGTCTTCTGTTCTCCCAGTTATCAGGCTAGCTAATTCAATTGTGTTCATTATGGCAGAGACAGGCAGTCTCTGTATGTAACACAGAATGGAGTTGCTCCTGCCTGTACTTTATAGTCCAATATTGTGCATATAGTGTTGTTTGAGGACCTTTGATGACATCACAGGCCCTTCAGCCACCACATAGGATCATGATCATAGGATCATGCTATGTGGTGGGCGGAGCTACATGCTAAACAGCAGGTTGCTTATGAAACCCCGCCCACCAAATGACACAAGAAACCTGGAAGAAAGAGGATTTTACAGCAGTGAAGACTGGTGAGTATGCAACATGGGAATACCCCTTTAAACTAATGTAAAAGTGCAAACCTCTGTACATCATTGTCTATTGGGTCATGTTTGGTTAGATTCCAGGGACATTTTAAAAAACTTGATTTTGCCATACTCTGTCACATCCAGTATGTGCCTATGTGCAGCTAACCAGTGGTTGTGTTGTGCATTGTTAATGTCTTGTAATTGTATGCAATTCCTTTAAGAGAAAGATATAAATGGTCCATGGCTGGCAGGTGTGAAGAGAGGTTCACATGGGGTTTTCTGGACCGGATTTTGAGGTGGAGGCCATCTTAGAATCCAGTCCAAAAAAACGGCTAGCCAAAACTGGATGCCAGTGCAGTACACCTGCATCCAGTCACGGCATTCCGTTCTGGATTAGGTCCAAATGAATGGATCTTTTTTGTGCGAGTGGGAAGAAACCACTCACAAAAAAAGGAAGTGAAAGGTTCCCATTGAAGACAATGGGAGGCAGTTTTTGAGCCGGATTCTGACACGGATTCCCAAGTTTGAGCATCCCAAGGAGCACTGTTTTATCCATCATCTGAAATGAAAAAAGTATTTTACATCTGCAAACCTACCGAGACATGGCCGTCCACCTAAACTGACAGATCAAGCAAGGAGAGCACTGTTCAGAGAAGCAGCCAAGAGGCTCATAGTCACTCTGGAGGACCTGCAGAAATCCACAGCTCAGGTGGGAGAATCTGTCCACTGGACAACTATAAACCATGCACTCCACATGGTGTGGAGAGTGAGTGCGCAGCACAGGACATGTGAGTATAAGTATTTTTTTTTTTTTTTTTATTCACCACCCCTGGGCTGGCCAGGCCCCTTTTCATTAACAATATGTATAGCGGTAAGGTAACAAGGCTTTCCTCGTCCACTATCATGGTGGACCCCAGCCTCAGCCATTGCCAGCTGGCCGTGGGCCCCATACTCCTCCACAATCGTTATGCCACTGGTCCTGAATCTGCCTCCCATTCATTGGGAAGCAGAGATCGCATTAGAATGTGGAAAAAAACTGTATCCTGCTCAGTCTTGCCATGGATTCTGTGGCTCTGGCGTCATCTGGGCCCAATCAGCGAGGGCAGTCACAACAGTGTGTGATGCTTTGCATTGGCTTTCCATTGCGGCAATCCCACAGCTGAATATGGTGGCAGAAAATGCAGAAGAATTTCTCTTCATTGTTCACTGTGTGAACTTAGCCTTAGGGCATATTCAACATGGATGAATTTGGAGCTGAGTTTGAGGCCGATTCCACCTTAAAATCAGCTCCAAATTCTGCCTGCAGTCTCTCTCCCATTCATTTCTATAGGAGGCAGCTAGTGGAAAAAAATACGCATCATGTCCAATCTTTAGGCGGATTCTGCCTGATAACTCCCAGTGAAGTGAACAGGAGACACCAAAATTCTGCCTAACCGGTGTGGAATTAATACCACTACACCCCCTGCTACACCTCTGCCCTCTAGCCTTGAGTCTTTTGCCATAGGGACCTAATTGTGTACAGCATACAGCTTCAATAAAGAGGCAGTATTACCTTTTTTCCTCATTCCCGGTTTCACATTCTAAGCGCAAGCTTCTTACATCAAACACTTATTACTGGGTTTGGGCCACACAAATATCACTGACTGCAAATGCAAGAAAAATGTGACAAAAGTCAAGAAATTAAATTGATTTATTGCAGGCCTGGGGGGACAGCAGGGAGCAGAACCTGTTACTACTCTTGTTTTGACAACTTTACTGGATTTTTTTGCCTGGCTAATCATTCATTGCACATACTTATTGTAAAATATAATAATAGCTATTCAAGTCAGAGTTCGTTAAACAGACAAAAAAAAATTAAGTTAATAAAAATGTCTGTGCACGGTGCTCAAAAATCAAAACAATCTTTTCTGCGAGAAGAAACTGTAGTTCTGACAGTGCATTCCAAGTTGTCTGCCGCCTCTCAACTGGAATTGTTATTTAGTTTATGTCAAAACACTTCTGTGAAGGGATGCAAATAGCATATAACGTTTGACTTCTTTTGTTGTGTTGAACTGGAGCCAGACAAAGCATTCATATACAAACTTACTTCTGAAATTCATCACCTCCTCAATGTGAATTACAATTTTGTGGGTTGGAAGAAAATTCCAGCTGACTGACATTGACTTGCCACTTTTTTGACTGCTGGAAAGAATTATTTGTACCTGTATAAACAAATTCTAAATCATTCGTTCCTCTTTGTTATATTATGGATTTGTGTAAGTAGATGATAGACTTCTCTGCAGCCTAAAAATACAATTATCTGAAAATTAACTTTTGTGGGACTTTGAAGGTATATTCACTTGCAGGTTTTTGTGGTATTTTACCAAATGGCAGTTGTCTACATACTCTTCAGCTGGCCATATACTTCAGATGCTTGTTCAGTTCTTAATAGAGATGAGCGAACAGTAAATGTTCGAGGTTCGATATTCGTTTCGAGTAGCCCCTCAATATTCGACTTCTGGAATCGAATATCGAACCCTATTATAGTCTATGGGGGGAAAATGCTCGTTTCAGGGGTAGGCAACGTTCGATCAAATTATACTTACCAAGTCCACGAGTGAGGGTCGAGCTGGATCCTCCGAGCAATCTTCTCCTTGTAGCGTCCCCGCGGCATCTTCCGGCTCTGAATTCACTCTGCCAGGCATCGGGCCTGGGCAGAGCCAACTGCGCATGCCGGCACTACAAGCGGACATGCGCAGTCGGCTCTGCCCAGGCCTGACTTCTAAAGGTAGGAGAAGAACCAGCGTTGATTGGCCGACTGTATAGCATTCGGCCAATCAATGCTGGTTCTGCATTGAACTTTTAGATTCGAATAGCGAGTGGTACTCGATCGAGTACGAGTATTTCGAATACCGTAGTATTCGATCGAATACCTACTCACTCATCTCTAGTCCTTAACGCTTCGGCCGGGGCCTCATGTAGTGCAAGCGCCGCAATTTTGTCAAGGTAGAAATGCCATGGCAAAAACCGCAGTGTTTTACAATACCTGCAAAGTAGATGGGATACTGCCTGAGCCCATCCACACATTGTAGAAAAATATTCACAGCGCACATGCTGCAATTACAAAGACCATTGTGTTTCTTGTAAATTTAACTCAATGATACCTACAAAAACGTTGACGCTTTCTGTATAGGTATAATTGAAGCAGAAAATCCGCAGAGGAAAACTCTGTAGACTTTCTGTGAAAAGCGCTGCTAGAAACACCTGCTGCATTTCTGCAGCAGTTTTCCCACAGCACTTTTTGGCTACGGCTCACTATGAGGGGCCTTAGCCTTCCTCCTAATTATCCCCCTGAATACATTGTGAGAAAGTGACAGGCGGAGTGCTGGAGTCCAGATATATTAGCCCCAGGTTTCTGACATATGTGAGATCCAGGGTGGATCTGGAGTAGGCTTCAGTACAGGTGTAGATCCTGGGCTCATTACTGACCCATAAGAGGCTGCAGAGCCTGCAGTTCATGGCAGTTTCATGAAGTGAAGGAGGTGTATGGTTCTGTCCTGTAACCCTGAGTCAGGTGAGACAATATTGCTCCTGTTTGGTTCATGTGGCTGGCAGTAAGCCACACGTATAATTAGGTTATCAGTTCTGTTTAGCTAGTGGTTCAGATGAGCAGGTTTTTTATTTTTGCTTTTGCCTGAAGTTAAGGCTGTATTTTGCTTTGATCATTTTGTGACTGAAGTCAAAGTTTATTTATTTTCCTGTTTTTTTTTCTAAATAAACCAGTTTGCTGCCTATTTTGTTCCCCTGTCTTGACTATTTGGGTCTGCACCATTGTTTCTACCGAGCTACCTTCCCCACAACATACACAGCTGACTCACCTAAGTAGATAATATAGTAAACTGCACTCCTCTAACTCCTTTGGTAGTGATTAGAAATAAGCGAATAGTATTCGATCGAATATTACGGTATACGAGATACTCGTACTCGATCGAGTACCACTCACTATTCAAATGGAAAAGTTTGATGCAGAACCAGCATTGATTGGCCGAATGCTATACAGTCGGCCAATCAACGCTGGTTCTTCTCCTACCTTTAGAAGTCTTCTCCATGCAGCTTCCCCGTGGCGTCTTCCGGCTCTGAATTCACTCTGCCAGGCATTGGGCCTGGGCAGAGCCGACTGCGCATGCCCGCTTGTAGTGCGGACATGCGCAGTCAGCTCTGCCCAGGCCCGATGCCTGGCAGAGTGAATTCAGAGCTGGAAGATGCCGCGGGGACGCTGCACGGAGAAGACTTCTTGGAGGATCCAGCCCGACCCTCACTCGTGGACTTGGTAAGTGTAATTTGATCGAATGTTGCCTACCCCTGAAACGAGCATTTTCCCCCCATAGACTATAATAGGATTCGATATTCGATTCGTGTAGTCGAATATTGAGGGGCTACTCGAAATGAATATCGAATATCGAACATTTTACTGTTCGCTCATCTCTAGTACTGATACATCTCCCCTGAGAAAAAAAGATTGGGCATGTTGAGATCTTGAGCTTGATACTTCTTTTCCCCCAAATCTGCCATAGGTGAAAAGTCAGGACATCTCTATACACTTTTGATGGTTGTCTGGTCCTACCAAAATTGGTAGATTCCACAAAGATTAATCTATTATGTTTGGCCACTTTTACCTTTCCATTTTTGACGGTTACAGCTGTTCTCTTTACATCCTAATGATCTCATTTTTGATGTTTGGTTATCCTGCTAATGTTATACTTTGTTCTTTCTTTGCTTGTAGGTTGAGTAGATGTTTATAGGGTGTTCATGAGAATAAAATCACAAGTAGCAAATTAGTGATTGTGAACAAACCTATTGTGTTCAGCTCAGTACATTATGGAATTGACTTCAGTTGCAGAAATTTCTGCGGCTTGTGAACATACCCTAAGGCAGCTAAACCAATAACTAAAAATTAACCAACAAAGTAGACTGCTTTGTAGTATTCACATTGATTTCATTTCTTGCCAATATCCCCAATACATGTTGATTTCTTAAACATGATGCTTGTTGAGAAACTGAGTTGGTGGTATAGCCTAGGGGTGTCTACTGTTTTACACAGCAGTGTCCATGATTGGAGACAACTCTGAAGACTGACAAATACCGCAGTCAGATGTAACTGCAGCATCAGATAGGTTACATTCATTTTGGCAAAATTATTTATTCCATAACAGAAAAAAAGATCAAAATGCCCTGTTCGCCATTCAGATTTTTTTTTCCCAGTGTCCCAGTACATCATCCGACATACTAAATACTGCCAATGTCAAATGAAAAAGCAAAAATGAAAAAGGACTGTGGTGGAAGGGGTTAAAGATGGCCCTACAGATTAGATTTATGTATGTTGATAGTTCATATTTATTTATTATGCTTACTTATACAGTATAGCGCCATCATATTCCGCAGCGCTTTACAGATATTGCCAGTCACTGTCCCATATAGGGCTCACAATCTACATTCCCTATCAGTATGTCTTTGGTGTGTGGGAGGAAACCGGAGTACCCGGAGGAAACCCACGCAAACACGGGGAGAACATACAAACTCTTTGCAGATGTTGCCCTTGGCAGGATTTGAAACTAGGACTCCAGCGCTGCAAGGCTAACCACTGAGCCACTGTGCTGCCATCACAGTGCATCAATCTGGCCATGCATGTTCAATGACACTGACAAATGGATGATCTTTCTGTTCTTTCAAAGAAATAATGTTTGTGGACTAGTCACTATTGGAGAAAACTTTTCTACACAGCCACAACATCTTCAAGGAGCTTGTATGTTCTCCCTGTGTTTGTGTGGATTTCCTCCCATTCTACAAAGACATACTGATAGGAAAAAAATGTACATTATGATCCTTATATTGGGCTCACAATCTACATAACCCCCCCCCCCAAAAAAAAAACAAAAAAAAAAAACTTTTCTACACAGCCGACTTCTTTCTTTTCAGATGATGATGCTTTGTCATTAGTCAGCTAAGATAATTATATATTGTTGAATTCCACCCAACAAATGATCATTATGATGGAAATTGTCTGCTTTTGATTACTTTTAGACCATTGAGTATGGCTACCTGAGGTATAGATAACAACCTTGGAACAATTAAAGTGTAAGGTCATCGCAACGGCACAACTTTTATATGCCTGATAATTTTAACTACATTGAATCTAAAAACATTTTGGGTGATCCCATAGTTACTACTTTTAGAACCTTAGTACCTTTCATACTTTTCATTTCTAGCCAGTTTCCAGGGCTATCTTTTTCTGTAACGTATGGACTCGGGGAAAGGGGAGATATTCAAAGTGTGTTGTTATGTGGCCTACTGGTATTCACTCACTCCTAACTGTGTCTTCTAGTTAGCTAAGGATCAAAACCAGAGAAACAAAACAGTACAAAATCGTAATCCAAAAGAGTAATCACAAGAAAAGCCAACGATCAGAGGTCAATAATACAATAGTAAGAGAAGTATGAAGCTAGCGAGGATATAATCACAGGACAGAGTCAAAATAGCCAGCAAACCTATGCGGGCTGATTACCTGTATATAGGAAATCCAGGACCTGCTCCAAACTTGATTGGTAGGCAGGCCATCAATCACACAGGCAAGGCTAAGATTAACTATTTGATGAACAGAGGGAAACAAGGTGCAGGAGATGGGTGTGGTGGAAATTCAATTACAGAGGAGAGATAATAGACCAGTGTTCAGACAGAACAACAAAAAACTCTAAGCCAGGAAACAAGCCGAATACGCCTCCTGCACCGCAGAGACCCAAACAGGCAGAGATAAGTATTCTATGTGGCACTCTGAGCACTGTGCAGTATTTGTACAACTTCTGCTATTGTGGTGCTGTGTCAACACCTCTGTGGTCACCTCTGCAACCAATATGTCCTTGTTGTGACATTTCCTTGTCAGGTGACCAGAGACTGGTGGGGGCTGGGAACAACCCCTTTAAATAGTCTGTATTTTATGCAACAAGTGTTCATTTTTGCATTTATCCTTCCTTTGTATACTTCCTTAACTATTCAAAAAAAAGGAAATTTGCGGCAAAATGCTTAAAATTGGAAATATATTGTGGTTTGATATTTTGGCCATATTGATATATTATTTTCCTTAAACATTTTAGTAGCCGCCTGTTCAAATGAAAAAGGGCCTATTATGTTTATAGCAGAGCCTCGGCATTCCAGATTACATTTAATGTAATTATTATGTGGACAGTTGATCCTGTTTGTTCCACGGCATCTACAGTAATTTGCTTAAATTGTTTCAGCCATTAATTTAGCCCAGATCTAGACATTAACTACCTGGGCACTAGTCCTTGTACATTTCACGAAAAAGCAATAATTTCCTTTACAGCTTCTGTGTTTGCAGTTTAAAATATTGTATTAATAACTGCTGGGGCTATGACAATATCAAGCACATTGTTTTTCTGATTTCCAGATCTAGCCCCGCACTTTGTGTGTATGTGGTTCTCTTGAGCGTCGTCTGCTTTTGGCCAGGTATCAGTTACAATATACAGTGCT
This sequence comes from Leptodactylus fuscus, assembly GCF_031893055.1. NCBI lineage: Eukaryota > Metazoa > Chordata > Amphibia > Anura > Leptodactylidae > Leptodactylus > Leptodactylus fuscus. Next base: position 173,716,398 of record NC_134268.1, on the reverse strand, counting down.
CTCATTAGTCTTGCACTGCTCATGTATAATGGTAATTGCTGATAGATTTACAGCATATTTTGGCTTCTATGAATATTGATACATTCATTGTTTATTTGACCTTGAGGAAGTGTAACCTTGATTATTTGTCTATATAGACACAAATCTGTGCCGAAATATTCACAGTGTGCATTTATTTCTACCTATAGAGATACCAAATACAAATATTCTTAATGTTTTATATATATATGTTGCTAAAATGTATCGTATTTGCCAAGGGATTGCATCTGCATTTTATTGTTTAATGGAAATATTATTGAATGTTCTCTCCTTCAGCAAACGTGTATCTGACTGTGACATTGCTAAGAATGCTTTCCCCTTTCTTACTCTATTCAATATCTGATTATAACAATCAGTGGCATAACTAGGAATGGTGGGGCCCCGTGGCGAACTTTTTGACATAGCCCCCCCCCCCCCGCTCCTGACTGACACCAAAGACCTCGACTGACCAGCCTCCGCCGCATTCCTGCGTGCTCTATTATGCCCCATAGTGGCCCCTACACACACCGTTATGCCCCATAATGAACACCCATGAACAATTATTATACTCTAAGGTCTTTTCAGACCCCAGAGTATAATAATTGGAGACCCTGAAAGTAACTGCTTTTTAATGCATATAGGTTTCTGTTTGGGGGGTCCCAAGCAGACTCCACGAATGGAAACCTGAACGCAGATGTGAATCGGGCCTAAACATCACATTATAAAATACAATTCTAGTATGTATAATGGTAGACATGTATAGAAGCAAATACAGATAGATAGACAGACAGACAGACAGACAGACAGACAGATAGATAAAGACATTGATATGCTGTACATACTTACACATATACACATCTACTCACACACATACATTCATATACAACATATACACACACCTATCTACACACATACAGGACTCACACAGTATATAAGACACATAATGTAAACACATATACACATCTATACATATTTTATCCAAAAATATACTTGCATGTGGCTGTGCAGCTCTGTCTAGCAGTGAAGAGAGCAGATACTTTGCACAGGATGTCTCCCCTCACACTCCGATCCTGAGGAGGGGGAGGGGTGGAACAGGAAGCTGCTGTGTGCGGAAGCTTTTACAAGAAGCATCTTCAGCCCTGCATTTAGCAGTGATTTGTCTTCTGCCAATCTTCTCCTTATGGTAGGGAAGGTATGGGGCCCTTGAGGGTGTGAGGGTCCTGGGCAATTGCCCAATTTTCCCACCCCCACGCTAGCCCTGGGGCCCGTTACCGGCTGGAGGTAACAGCTTATTAAGGAAAAAAAACCTGCAGGGGTAGCGGCTGTCGCCGGGCCCCTAATGTCCCGGGCCCTGTGGCAGCTGCTACCACTGCTACCATGGTAGTTACGCCACTGATAACAATGATGCAACACAAAATTCAATATTTTATGGTGTGTCATTCATATGGGGATATTGTACCTTGTCTTTAAAGGGGTTGTCCCATCTCAAGGATCCTATCTACGCTGGTAGCTTATGTATATTGAAGACTTTTCCTAAATATATTGCTTTAGAAATGCTGTTTTATTTCCCTTTTATGTGAACCGATTCCTCTCATTGTTTACACAGTGTTGCTATAACTATGGATCTATAGAACCAGTGATGTCACTCACTCACTGCTCTTGCCCAGAGGACAATCATTTCAGCTAATTGCAGCTCGCTGATGAAGCCAAATCTGTTATCTCTATATGTAAACACACAGATAACAGAGTCCTTCTCTATAAACATCAGCATATTATGTGATCTGCATAAGTGTTGTGAGACTTCTCAGGTTCTTACAGCAAAGGAAGGGGGTGGGGAGTGAAATACAGGAAATAAGAAGAAGAGACTGCAGGCAAATGCTGAAACACTGAGATGGGAATACCCCTTTAAGAGTTGGTTCCTTGTATGCAAAATCTGAAGCCTTTACAGAACTGAACTTAAAGGGGTTGTCCCATCACAAGGATCCTATCTATACTGCTTGCTAATGTGGATGTAAGACTTTTCCTAAATATACTGCTTCAGCAAAACTGCTTTGTTTGTCCACTATCTTACTTTATTCAATTCTTTGTGGCCACAGCCCTGACTTATCTGCTCAAAAGTCAAGTGATGTATCTGCTGCTCTCAAGGGGGAGGGAGGAGGGGCTAAGTGCAGGGAGCCAGCCTGTGTATCTAGCTATTCCTGTGTCTACACCACGTGACCTAGCTTCCTATTAGCAGATAGGGGAGAGGAGCTGCTTTCATTTCTGAACTCGTCTTCTGTTCTCCCAGTTATCAGGCTAGCTAACTCATTTGTGTTCATTATGGCAGAGACAGGCAGTCTCTGTATGTAACACAGAATGGAGTTGCTGCTGCCTGTACTTCATAGTCCAATATGGATGGGCGGAGCTACACATGAATTTGGGGGCGGAGCTAAACGGCAGGTTGCATGTAACCACCCACCAAATGATGCAAGAAACCAGGAAGAAAGAAGATTTTACAGCAGTGAAGACTGGTGAGTATGCAACGTGGGAATACCCCTTTAAGGGAACCATAGGACTGTAACTTTGGTTCAGTGAGACTGCAGAGGGGTTAGCAGTTATATCTGGAACTTAGACAATTAATTACACTTAGAAGACTTTGTATGTAAATGAGAGGTTTAACGAAAATTGAGTTATAACAGGCAAACTCTGTGATAAACTGAGAAGAAAGTCACAAATATGCCACCATAACTCATAAGTCAGATCAGTTGATCGGTGTGTGGGATCTGGTTGTCCGTTGATCGGATACAAATAACGAAACCTGTGGATTGGTGACCAGTATAATAAAACCCTGGGGGTTAGAGAACCCCCATAAAACAATCCAGTTGTAAAGCCTTAAGCTATAAGGTCAATGTGTCTTGCTTGAAGTAGTAAGATATCCGTTTTGATACTTGTTTTGTGCAGACTGTGTCTACTATACACATTCAACCACTAAGTATCAAATGTCTGGCAGAGATATTAAAAAGCACTCCCTTAAAACATTTGTATTCTGTCTCTTGAGAAAGGTTTTGTACATGATGAAAATTGTACTGAAGGAACTGAACTTACCAGTGGCTGTATTTATGGGAGATCCCCTCCATCCTGATCCTCAGCAGTGTCATGGGACCAGGAATTAGACTCTTCAATTGACGCAATGGGGGCGATTTATTAACCAAAAATGTATGATACCCCTTGAACACTTTTCCAAAATAGGCATGGATTTGTAGGAAAGTTGCAACTCCTTATTCCAAAAATGTATCAAGAACTTTTATTTAAAAAATGCTGCGGAAAACTCATTGTTTTTTTCTGCAGCGTATTGTGCGCCCGTCTTAATAAATAGCCCAACCGGTGCAAAGACAACAGATTTATAACTCTGTCAGAGGTCCCAGTGCCTGAATAGAAATCTATGCCAGGTAGGAACTTTAATAACTCTGCTGAATGTGGCATGCGAGTCGCAGGAGCACATTTGGTGCAAGAAAGCGCCAAACGTACCTTAATATCATCAAGAGACCTTGCAGTATACAATACGTGTCCCACAGGTTCCATATGGACTGAAACACCTCAACAGTAGTATTCAGAGTCGCAGTCAGATTTTCTAGGCTGTGAATATTTTTATGTGAGTCCACAAATCAATGCCTGTGGGGGGATTGACTCATTTCCAGTGCATTTCTAATAGGGTTTTGGCAGCTGTGCACAGGTAAAGGAACAATCTAGACAACGTTTTCCTCGTAGTAGTAGTAGTAGGGTAATGTAAGTCAGTAAGTAAGGGTGTCTAGTGAGATTCCCTGTATAAATTTTTTTTCTCAATTATCATGGAGCAACTTGGAGAGGCAATGGGAAATAACTTACTGCAGGAGTTCCAGATAGTTTTAGTAAACCGTATAGGGCCCAGGAGATATTCAGATTGGATGGGGTACAAGGCCCACAAAAACGCATTTTGTTGGACAGGGGCAACCCATCACTTTTCAATATCTAACAATTTCATGTAGGCCTGCAATGCTGCCCAAATAGGGATACTACGTTGGTCTATAGTCCAATAGTAGTGGAGAATGTGTGGGATCACAACCCCCCATCCCGCTTTCCCGCTGGTATCACTGACCTAGGAATTCAGTGGAGATTAGCATTTCAAATATAATTAAATATGGCTTGCTGTAGACTGTGGAGTTCTGAATATGGGACAGCAATCGGGAGGGTTTTGAGGTAGTACAGTCATTTTGGGAGTAGAGTAATTTTTACCTCCGATATAGATAGTGAATGGGTGTTCTTGCCATTGAAAGTCATAGTTTCCGTACAAGAGCTGTACAATCATTATGTACATTCTGGGAGTGCTAAATGACTCTCTAATCTGCATTATTTTCCATAGTTTAAGATTTAGCTTTTTTGATGACAAATAAAAAACTACTGCCTACCCAACACTAATAATTCAGTTTCCAAATAGAAAAAGATATAGTTTTTTCTATTACACTCTTATAATAAATTCAAAAAGTTGTGGGACATATATTAATTAGATTATGAGCCCCATATGAGAATCACAATGTAAATATTTTTTTCCTATCAGTATGTCTTTGTAGAATGGGAGGAAATCCATGCAAACACCGGGAGAACATACAAACTCCTTACAGATGTTGTTCCTGGCGGGATTCGAACTCAGGACTGCAGCATTGCAAGGCTGCAGTGCTAACTGCGGAGCCACCGTGTTGTCCCTCATATATTAATTTTTGTGTACACAGTTTGATCTGATCTTCTAGGTTTCTTTAGAAGATCTACCAGGATTAATAGGGAGATTATGGAATCATTGTGATTAATTTTTTAGGATCCCAATTGACCTTGATTCTACAATATACATCTACATTTTCATCAGATGTCTACACCAAATAGTGCAGTTTACTATGTAATTCCAGCCATCAAAGAGCAATAGATACCTGTTGGGAAATGTGAACAAGGCCCAATATATGAAAGATTCTATAACATAATCGCTAAGCACTAAGGAATAGCTAGGAGGTGGAGAATGTGCTCCAGGTGTTGGAGAACTGAATTGTTGGGCCAGGTGACGGTAAGCCGAGTTACATCTCTGGCCAAACACTGTCTAAAGACGCCTTCGAAGTGTCTACTTTTAGCCCAAATATTGGTCATTTCCCACTATATGTTCGGTCCTCGTTCCCTCATATTTTTGATACAACAATTTTTCATTTTGAGAAAATAAATGTAAATGTAAATATTCATAAAGCCTGACATTCAGTTATCCCATAGGGAATGTACTATTCCCTGGAACACAGTATTTAATTGCTAAGTATGTTATACTCTGTAGACATCCCGTGTTCAGCTCCTCCCACCCGTGCTTTGCGGTAAATCTACAACTGTTATATGTAGGTGGCACAGCTGTTTGTGTTGACGGGCTCAGTGGCTTGGGAATTTTGACAACACATTTAGTTGACATGAGTAAATCAAATCAGGTTTATGCTTGATGTTATTCCCTTTCTTCATTAGAGACAACATGTTGCCAATATTTTGCGTGAATCAAGCTGCATGAACCCAGTTAAGGATTTATGAAACGTAGGAAGAGAAAGAATAACATTCTAAATATGACTTTGCAGTGATAGAGATAAACGGCTGCCATGTGGATCAATTTCAGTTAAAGGAGGCATTTTCAGATGACAGTATAATCATATACAAGTCTCCTTAACAGATACCCAATCTACTAGAAACATTTCGGTTATTAAGTGGTGATTGGCAGCAGAATCCAATCCGTAGAACTAATACAAATCTACCTACTTCAGACGGATAGAAACGAAACACCATATCTAATTGAATTAGTACGGCACCCTACATAACCTCTATCCTCAGATGTAGAACCAAACTTTACAGTAATAAAATGCACATCTACTTTTAACTCAGCCGAAGTGTATTCAACTGGAAAATATTCTGGGGGAAAATGAAGCCGTGTATCCGGTGTAATTAGTTTGGTTGTTAACTATGCTGTATAGTCGTAGCTGTCAATTCAATGATTGTTATACTGTATATATACAATACATCTGTTTTGTAAAAGACCACACGTGTAAAATGAGGACATAATAGTAAGAGTAATAAGATTGAGATTACCTGTTTACTCATCCAGCTACAAAGAATGCTAACATATTGTTTTATATAGATTAAGGAGACAAGCAGAGAGTATTATCGGGGAGCTTCCACCACGATACCTTCTGTGGACTTATAAAGGCCTCCAACAACCAAACCCTGTGGCCATGCTTTTTCTTAAAATCATAACTACATATTCTTCCCATGATCCCTCGCAGTGAAGCGCAAATGGCTTAATAAGTCTCCACACATCTATATGGTGGTCTCTCCCCAAGGAGTAACAATATCCCTTTAACTGGATTGAGACAACCCCAATATATTCTATCATAGTTCTGGCCCTACTATAAAGGTTTTAGACCAAGGCCCCACATGGCGTAAACATGCGGGTATGGCAGATATGCTGGGGGAAAAAAAAAAAAACATGGTATTTTACAGCCACTGTGTGACGTATCGCCCCTTTCCGCCCCGGCGTCCGGCCCCACAAGGCGCGAGAACATGGCCCGCACCTCAGCCACCCGGCCGCAGCCGCTGGCCCACCCGGCCTTCGCCGCAGGCGGAACCCGCGATCGCCTTTTTAACTATACCGTCCGCTCCCACAAACCCAGAGAGAGGACCGGGCCTTATAGGATAATACGAGAAGAGCCTTCTAAAGTTTTAACATTTTATTAACCCAAGATGGTCGATACTAGGTCAACCAGGAATACATATAAAGATATACCCTGGCGGTCACAAGCTTATACGGTTACAGCAGTGGCGTAACTACCGTGGTAGCAGCAGTAGCAGCTGCCACAGGGCCCGGGCCATTAGGGGGCCCGGTGACAGCCGCTACCGCTGCGGTTTTTTTTCAATAGGCAGTTACGGGCCCTATTCACTTGCCGATCCTGGCTGGGCCGGGATCGGCAAGTGACACCGCGGGCCCCACAAGGGCTATCATTATACTCGGGGGTCTTTGCAGACCCCCGAGTATAATGATCGGCGGACCGGAGAGGTAAGGGAACATAAAAAACTGTTACTTACCTCTCCGCGATCCTGCTAGGCCTCCGTCCTACTGCTGTCTGACGTCACATGAACCCGGCATGCTTCCCGGGTCATGTGACGTCCGACGTCATTAACGAAGGACGCGAGAGGAGGACAGCACAGCACAGCACAGGAGCCGGGGAACAGGTAAGAAGCAACAGTGTTTTTTTTTTTTATGTTTTTATTTCCCGGGTCTCCGATTATTATACTCTGGGGTATTATACCCCAGAGTATAATAATTGTTTATGGGTGTCCACAGAGGAACATAATACTGTGTACAGGGGACACTATTGGGGTTAATACTGTGTGTGCAGGGGACACTATTGGGGTTAATACTGTGTGTGCAGGGGACACTATTGGGGTTAATACTGTGTGTGCAGGGGACACTATTGGGGTTAATACTGTGTGTGCAGGGGACACTATTGGGGTTAATACTGTGTGCAGGGGCAAGTAAGGGACATAATAGAGTGTGGAGGAGGGGGTCGGTCGAGGTCTTCGGCGTCAGTTGGGATGGGGGGGGGCCCCATATCAAAAGTTCGCCACGGGGCCCCGCCATTCCTAGTTACGCCACTGGGTTACAGAGAAGGTATGTTACAGTGCAGTGAGATAAAACAGATTAAAGAGATTAAAAGATTAGAAACAGAAACAGTCCTTGTGGCACCTGGCGATTGCGCAGCCAACGCATGGTACCCACAAGGCAGGAGATACAGTCCATTAAAGTCTCTGGTGGGGGCACCGCAGCACCCCCCCACATAGCATATAGCAATAAAGAGAGTTTTTCCATACCGATGTAAAAAGTCCATAGTCCATAAATCCATGATCAGATAGGGGTTATATCATATTCCTCATAATTCCATAAGTCCATTAGCGTTAAAGTAGTATATGGCTCTCCTTCAAAGTCCATCAGCAGCATGGCTTCCTTTGTCTTTCAGCACATGGCCGCTGCTGCCCCGCCCTTCCCCCCAGCAAGGGGGGAGGGGGCCACACACAGAGCCAACTTGCTCACATGTGTCCAGATGAGAAGAACAGGAACCAAGCAGCTCCGCCCCAGGTCACTCTTATATTGACCCTGGGCTCCACCCTGAAATGACATCATCAGGGCTTTCGGACCACCCTCTAGCTTGGCAATCAAATAACTATAAATGGTCATAATTCCTCATTACATGAATATACGGTCAAACAAGTGGCATGTCTTTGCTCACCGAAAGTTTCCCAACACATTGACACCAAACATGATAACTCAATACCCTTTGAATAACGAGAACTTGGCCTGGGCTCTTCCCAGGCCCGTAGGCTTAAAGTTTTTGGGTTAAAAACGTGCGTCTCACTACTACGCACTGGAAGATCTAATTGTCATAATGGTAGCATCTTTCCCTGGCGCAATATCATCCTAAAACCATGACTGTATGAAGTTCTTTACCTCAACCCGACTCCGCAGAGTCTGCTCACATGTGTTAGAACTTTCAGAGCCAGGATGGGCCCCTGCTAAGAATCAAGGAAGTTAGCACAGATATGTTAATGACATGCCTAGGGTGAGACAATGGCTTTTGATCTTGGCAACTGGCCACAGATAATTAGTTTTGGCCATTCCTCATAATTCCATACATGGATAATCATATATATAGCTGAGAATCATGATGGTGATCTGATTCATCACACTGATACAATACATAGATAGTTATAGATATAGCTGAGAATCCTGATTGGGGTCCGATTCATCACACCTCCCCCTTTTAGAGTGTGCCGTGAGGAAGAGGGTCCGAAGATCACCTTCCTCACGCACCTCCATGTTCTCACACTATCTGGGCAGGTTCTGGTACCGGAACCGCTCCCTGGTACCTTCCTCCCCACTAGCCTGAGTAGAGACTCTTCTGAGGCTCCCGTTCGGAACTCTGCACCCCTGGCTACTCCAACCTGCCTTGGGCCTTCCAGAGTCCTGGCATCTCGCAGCTCCACACTCACAACCCCAGGCACTTTTCCAAGGCACCATTGTGGAGACCCCAACCTGGCAGTCTCCCAGGGCCCCTCCCACACTAGCCGCTAGCTGGGAGCGCTGACCCCTGCACAACTGGTTACCTCTGGCCTGTTCTGGGCCCTCTCCAGAGTGCTGACTTCCTGCAGATCCATACTCATAACCCTCGGACCTGGAGGCAGCTATTCCCTTCGGGCAATCTCTGAGTCTCTCCCCATACTAGTCTCGGTATCTGAACCGCTCCAGGTTCACGGATACCACCCTCTATCCAGTCTGAGCGGAGCGGAGACCCTTCCCACACTCATGTCCTGAGCTGGGCCCACCTGTCTACCTCCCCCGCACTGGGTTCCTGCCCTGAGGGTTCGCAACCGGCCGATCAACCCTGGAGGCGGTGGCTCATAGACCCCATACCGGCAGTCTCTAAGGGTCTCTCCCACATGGCTCACTTGACTGGGAGAGTTCTAGGGGGCTAGTTACCTCCCCCTTTACTTCCTTATACGGGGACACCTCTGGTTCTGGCACAGGCTTAGTCACCACCTGCCCTCCTTCCCAGACGACTGTCCCCCGGGCCTATGCCCATTACATAATGTACCCTTGTGGGTGATGGTGATACCTTGGGCAAATGACAGCTATCAACATTCCCCAAACCATCCCCCCACAGTACGTTGACAGGTAATGCAATCAAAACATCAAGGATGACATTGGCATTGATGACATTCCAGTAGCATTTGTTGCGTCACAGCAGGCTACAGTGAAGTTGGCTTGAGACAACACCAGAGAGGGGAGGGCTCAGCCCCCGCAGGGGTGGATGGGTCCACAGACACAACAGCCCTCACCTCTGTCACAGGTGTACGCACAGCCTCATTAGCATTTCCACTGCACTCTGCTGGTGACATCAGAAGGGGTGGCGCATAGCTAACCTACCCGCTCTGTGCAACAAACTACAGCTTTGCAATAGCATCATCAACATTAACATATGTTGCATGAAAACAAGTCACGGTACTCAGTTGTGCACACATCAGAGGGGGTGGCGCATAGCTAACCTACCCGCTCTGTGTAGCAAACTACATCATTACATTAGCATCCGCAACATTAACATACATTGCATCACAATAAGTGGGGGTCACTTCCATCCCATAATGGGACTCCAGGGACCCTAAGTCGGTCCCCAACAGTTTATCAGCAAGCAGGTGAGACCGCAGCCCCACCTCCCACAGTCCTTTTCCTGCACCCTGGTCCAGAGGAACCCCAAATCCGTATGAACCCGGGTCACAGGTAATCCCGGATGGCATCCAGCCACCCTGTCACAGGCAAAGTCTTTCCAGGGATAATGTCCTCAGAGTCTATTACTTCTGGCCAAGCCAGTGGACAGCTGGCCCCTGAGTATTTTAGTCCCTGCTTGACTCTTACCCCTCCCCCTCACATGGCAACATCTCACCCTCCTTGCAGAAAACAGATGATGGTGAGATCCAGCTTTGCCTCTCCTTCCAGCTTGGCGTCTTTGCAGTTTGGCTCCTCCCCCGGTCTCTGGCCTCCAGGTGGCTGCATGGCAATCTGCAAACTGTACAGCTTGGACTGTTGTTTGGCTCCTGGGCACACACAAACTCGGGAACATCCAAAAGGGAAAACATGGAGGAACTGGTCTTTAATCACAAGATCCACAAACTTGGTAACAGTAACTCCAATCCATGGCTAGAAGGTAGTCCGCAAGTTGTCCTCAACAATGGCATAGCTGTCTGTGGCATCCGGCCGGATGCTGTTGAACTTTCTGCAATACAACTCCGGAGTGAGGTTGGACTTCTTTGAGGAGGGTTGCCTTAATGATATTACAGTCCACATCAGCCTCAGATGGTAGGCCAACGAATACTTCCAGGGCATTGCCTTTTAACCCTGCAGTTAGATATCATGCCCTCTCAGCTTGACGCTCTGCAGCTTGAGGATCAACTGCAGGCGAGCAGTAGTGTCACTAGGGCACAATTGTTACAGGCCCAGTTGCAAATACAAGTCCATTCCTTTCAGAGACCTGGGCACATGGTCCTCTGTAGAACTTTCCTCAATATTTTGCACAGCTGCTTCTGTCTGCTCACCAGCCATCTGCTGGAAAGTCTTGCAGACTAAGAGATAGGATAGACAAAGAGAAAGTAGTAAAGAGGGAAACAGCACTGAATCACACTTTCACCGTATATACAGCTTTTCCTAGTACCGGGCTCAACTCATAGGCTTGTCGCAACAATCCCCAATGCTTGAGTTATAACGAACTCACAACACTGTTTATCCTATATCCCACCACGCTGCCACCAATGTGACGTATCGCCCCTTTCCGCCCCGGCGTCCGGCCCCACAAGGCGCGAGGACATGGCCCGCACCTCAGCCACCCGGCCGCAGCCGCTGGCCCACCCGGCCTTCGCCACAGGCGGAACCCGCGATCGCCTTTTTAACTATACCGTCCGCTCCCACAAACCCAGAGAGAGGACCGGGCCTTATAGGATAATACGAGAAGAGCCTTCTAAAGTTTTAACATTTTATTAACCCAAGATGGTCGATACTAGGTCAACCAGGAATACATATAAAGATATACCCTGGTGGTCACAAGCTTATACGGTTACAGAGAAGGTATGTTACAGTGCAGTGAGATAAAACAGATTAAAGAGATTAAAAGATTAGAAACAGAAACAGTCCTTGTGGCACCTGGCGATTGCGCAGCCAACGCATGGTACCCACAAGGCAGGAGATACAGTCCATTAAAGTCTCTGGTGGGGGCACCGCAGCACCCCCCCACATAGCATATAGCAATAAAGAGAGTTTTTCCATACCGATGTAAAAAGTCCATAGTCCATAAATCCATGATCAGATAGGGGTTATATCATATTCCTCATAATTCCATAAGTGCATTAGCGTTAAAGTAGTATATGGCTCTCCTTCAAAGTCCATCAGCAGCATGGCTTCCTTTGACTTTCAGCACATGGCCGCTGCTGCCCCGCCCTTCCCCCCAGCAAGGGGGGAGGGGGCCACACACAGAGCCAACTTGCTCACATGTGTCCAGATGAGAAGAACAGGAACCAAGCAGCTCCGCCCCAGGTCACTCTTATATTGACCCTGGGCTCCACCCTGAAATGACATCATCAGGGCTTTCGGACCACCCTCTAGCTTGGCAATCAAATAACTATAAATGGTCATAATTCCTCATTACATGAATATACGGTCAAACAAGTGGCATGTCTTTGCTCACCGAAAGTTTCCCAACACATTGACACCAAACATGATAACTCAATACCCTTTGAATAACGAGAACTGGGCCTGGGCTCTTCCCAGGCCCGTAGGCTTAAAGTTTTTGGGTTAAAAACGTGTGTCTCACTACTACGCACCGGAAGATCTAATTGTCATAATGGTAGCATCTTTCCCTGGCGCAATATCATCCTAAAACCATGACTGTATGAAGTTCTTTACCTCAACCCGACTCCGCAGAGTCTGCTCACATGTGTTAGAACTTTCAGAGCCAGGATGGGCCCCTTCTAAGAATCAAGGAAGTTAGCACAGATATGTTAATGACATGCCTAGGGTGAGACAATGGCTTTTGATCTTGGCAACTGGCCACAGATAATTAGTTTTGGCCATTCCTCATAATTCCATACATGGATAATCATATATATAGCTGAGAATCATAATGGTGATCTGATTCATCACACTGATACAATACATAGATAGTTATAGATATAGCTGAGAATCCTGATTGGGGTCCGATTCATCACACACTGCAAAAAGGATGGGATTCTAGCTAATCACATCCACATATTGCGAAAAAATATGTGCAGCGGACACACTGTGATTTCCAAATAATACCAAGTCAAATTATACAGTCATTTATACCTATGGAAATAGGCAAATTTGCTGGGTCCTGATGGCTTACACCCCCTATTCTAAGTGAATTATGCACAGTGATATATTATACTGTATATAAAATTTAAACGGATTCTACCATTAAAAAACTTTTTTTTCTGTGGCTAACACGTCGGAATAGCCTTTAGAAAGGCTATTCGTCTCCTACCTTTAGATGGGATCTCCGCCCGTGCCGTTCCTTAGTAATACCGTTTTTTTACCGGTATGTAAATTAGTTCTTTGGCAGCGATGGGGGCGGGCCCCAGCGCTGAAAATGCGAGGGCGTCCCCATGGCTGCCAGAGAACAGAATCCTGCGCCGCCTCTATCTTCTGATGGATCCTCCCCTTCTTTCTTCAGCAGCGTCACCTCTGTCGGCTCTTACACTAGTAGAGCCGACTACGCATGCTCGCAATTGCGGCCTCGGAACTATGGCCGCGCAGTCGGCTCTACTAGTGTAAGAGCCGACAGAGGTGACGCTGCTGAAGAAAGAAGGGGAGGATCCAGCAGAAGATAGAGGCGGCGCAGGATCCTGTTCTCAGGCAGCGGTGGGGACGCCCTCATCGCATTTTCAGCGCTGGGGCCCGCCCCCATCGCTGCCAGAGAACTAATTTACATACCGGTAAAAAACGGTATTACTAATGAACGGCGCAGCGGAGATCCCATCTAAAGGTAGGAGACGAATAGCCTTTCTAAAGGCTATTCCGACGTGTTATCCACTGAAAAAAGTTTTTTAATGGTAGAATCCCTTTAAGGATTCAGTAATGACTGGGTCTGTTCTACAGGATTGCCGCATAGCAAATGTGGTGCCAAATTTCAAAGGATCTAAAAGTGATTCCGAAACTATAGGCCAGCAAGTCTAATCTCACTGGTGGGTAAGCTATTTGAAGGTATTCTAATAGATGCTATCATGGAGTATCTCAATGTAAATAATCTTATGACACCCAATCAGCATGGGTTTATGAGAAATCGGGCCTGTCAGACTAATTTGATCAGCTTCTATGAGGAGGTCAATTCAAGACTGGACATGGGTATTGCAGTGGACGTGGTGTATCTGCACATGGGTAACACAGTGGACGTTGGTGTAACTGGACATGGGTAACGCAGTGGATGTGGTGTATCTGGACATGGGTAACACAGTGGACGTGGTGTATCTGGACATGGGTAACACAGTGGACGTTGGTGTAACTGGACATGGGTAACGCAGTGGATGTGGTGTATCTGGACAAGGGTAACACAGTGGACGTGGTGTATCTGGACATGGGTAACACAGTGGACGTGGTGTATCTGGACATGGATAATGCAGTGGATGTGGTGTATCTGGACATGGGTAACGCAGTGGATGTGGTGTATCTGGACATGGATAATGCAGTGGATGTGGTGTATCTGGACATGGGTAATGCAGTGGACGTGGTGTATCTGGACATGGGTAGTGCATTGGACATGGTGTATCTGGACATGGGTAATGCAGTGGACATGGTGTATCTGGACTTCTCAAAAACTTTTGATACTGTACCACATAAAAGGTTGGTATGCAAAATGAGAATATTGGGACTGGGGGATTACATATGCATTTGGGTTCACAACTGGCTCACTGATAGGAAACAGAGGGTACTTGTCAACGGTAAATATTCAGACTGGGTCACAGTCAGCAGTAGGGGGCCACAGGGGTCAGTATTAGATCCTCTCTTGTTTAATATCTTTATTAATGACCTGGTAGAGGGTTTACAGAGAAGGGTTTCCAGATTTGCGGATGATTTTAAACTGTAAAGTAATCAAAATGGAGGAGGATAGTAGAATATTACAAGGGAATCTAGGGAAGCTGGAAGCATGGGAGGTGACTTGGTAAATGAAGTTTAATGTAGACAAATGTAAGGTTATGTAGTTTGATTGAAGAAATAAAATGTATATTTATGTACTTAATAGTAAATTACTGGGTAAGACTACTGCTGGGTTGTTGATGGACAGTATACAAGAAGGACAAAACTGAACTAGAGATAGTGCAAAGAGGAGCGACAATCTTGGGGTTATTCAGTTTAGAATAAAGATGACTACAGGGAGACCTAATAACAATATGTAATGAAAGGACAACACAAGGAGCTTTCTAATGAACTTTGTTACTCCTACGGAGGTCACAGTGACAAGAGACATTCTCTACGTCTAGATAAGAGAATATTTTTCCAGCAACATAGGGATTCTTTACTGTAGGAGGAGTGAGCCTATGGAAATCATTATTATAGCATGTGGTGATGGTGGATACATTGTGCAAGTTAAAGTCCGGACGCCTTTCTTGAATGAAAACATATTATGGTTTATGGGTTTTAGATTTTGGCAAAGACAAGTTGATTCAGAGTTTTATAATGATTGCCGGATTTGGAGTCAGGAAGGATTTTTTTTCAAATACACTAACTGAAATTGTAACAAAGAAATAAAGATAATACTCAGCCCAATTCTGACTTGTATTTCTTGTGGCTGGTTGATCACCACCTGTTTGACTCTGAGGAAAGAGGAAGTCCAAAACGCATCAGTCTGACGAATCATATCTGTATTGTGTGTACCATTGCGGTTTTTTAAAGAAGATGTAACAAGTAAAGGAGAAGAATTTTTTACTATCCCACCGTGGCCTTTGCTGGATTTTTCTTTTGTTGAGGAGTCTTCAGGATTTTTTCCCCTGACATCTGCATCAGCCTCATGCTTTTTCTTTTCCTCTGGATCAGCACTTAATACTGCCCCCTGTAGGTAAGAGACTTCCCAGTTACCTTATGCCAATAAGTCCTAATGCTACCTGATGTTAATTAGCGAGTAAAAGGAGGGAATCTGAAGGGCAATAAAATGGAGAGGAATCTGAGTTGGAAGTCTGCCTCAATTCCATTTCATTTTCTTCCATGTGAACAGACCCTTATAGTTCCTCCACAAGTAATAGGCCACCCATAGGTAATATTCCTCCCCATAGTATTCCTTATGTAGGGAGTATTACCTGGGATGCACTATAAACTAAGTAGGGGACTATTACGTGTGGGAGAGCCCTTTTACTGTAATAGTGCCTTAATAGTGCCCCTTATAGGTAATAGCCTCACCACATAAGTAATGTGGAAAGACACTATTACTGTAACAGCTTACTAATATTGATGACCCCACAGGTGATAGCCTCCTTATATATGCAATGCTAATACCTGTGAGGGGGCACTTTTACTGTAATAGTGCCTTAATAGAGCCTCCTCACAGGTAATAGCCTCTCACCCCATAGCTAATGCCATTTCCTGTGGGGGGGGGGGGCAACATTACCGTTCGTGTGCCCTAATAATGCCTCCCACAGTTAATAGTCTCTCCTCCCACCACATACTGTTCAGACTGCTGCGCATAATTATATTGTACTGCACAACAGTAATGCGGTGGGTGGACAGTTGCTGCTATGGCACTACGGATGTGCGCATCTTCTATTCTCCTCCTGACTTCCAGCTCCTCTACTCTATGGTATCATTGGGAGATGGGAGGAAAATAGAACATGTTTTGTGCCAGAGGAGGTAAAGCCCACCCACCGTGTCACTGCTCGGCAAATACAACATAATGGTACAGTTACAAAGTACAGTAGCTGTCTGTCTGCAGCACCCCCACTGAAAGGAATGGATTTCTGTGCACACTGCTTGACTACCACTCCATTCAGAATGGGGAATGAAAAACCTCCTGATCAGTGGAGGTCGGAGTAGTTGGATTCCCACTGATCTACAAGTAATCCCATGGATAGGTAATAAATTGCTTTCATGGGAAAAAACCCTTTTAGGTTGTGATACTGTATTTATAGCTGGGAATGGGTAAAACAGCAGGGCTGTACTCATGTCACATCAGTTGGCACCTTTACGTTTTCTTTAATTAGATTTTCTCATATATAATTTTAGATGGCGAAATTATTTTATAAGGAAAAGAGTTTTTAGCAAAGGTTAACCCTATATAGTAGACACATTTCTGTTATTTCTTAATTCTAGAATGGTTTATGCTTTGTGCCTTTCGATATCTAATATAATACTTGTTAAAAAAACAAATGCAAGTTCAAGCCAGTGTTAAGCGGACCACAGTCATGTGTTGTAAAAAAGGACTTGCGTGAGACTCTTATAAATTCCCATTTTGTAGCATGCTGATTATTGTCTATTGTTAACAACATTATCGCCTGTGCAGTAAAACAACATGTCACAGTGTTCTGTTCTGTATTCAATATTCAGTGACATGGGAATTATCCCGAACAAATCACTTGTAAATCTGATTGGAATTTTCCGTACTAAACATACACACAAACACTTGCAATGTTTTTTTTATGTCCATAATTCAATTCAGCTCTGCCACTACATTTCTTTGTATGACACCATGATGTTACACCGCAGATGCTGGGATTCAACATTTATGTTTCATACTTGAAATCCCATAGGTAGAAGCAGTAGAGGGATTCAAAGTCATAGCCTTTAGGATTCAATCCTTGCCAATTGAAATGCCAAAATCGTATGAAAAAATATTTTAAGAAATAATGTCGTCTTGGAGGCAAAACTGGAATGCATTGAAGGCAATGTCAGTATTTTGCATATAAACCAGACTTTTGATTTGCATAATTGAGCAGAGGGCTTCATATGCATCTGTTCCCTGAAACAAGGTGGTGCGGAATAAAAAAAAAAGTCAGAGAATAGTAAATATAATGGACTTTACATCAACTAATTGTGAGACGTGTGTGCTGGGGCTATGCTAATAAGTAACAAATAGAGATGTGCTATAAGGTGAATATTAAAGTTATGGCTAATTGTAATTAATTGGAAGAAATATGCGTGAACACAGGTCTGGTCTAGTATCTTACTCCAATCAGGTAAAAGAAAGTGCAGAATTGCTACTGCAAGATACAAGAGCTAAAAAGTTAGACTATATCTGATATGCAAAACTGTGTTGTAAAAGCTGATGGCAAGGTTATAAAAGAGCAAGCTCGGGGTGGTGGAGATATTGGCTTACGGAAAAACTCCATCTGCTTCTCCCTTATGATAGTTTACATTGAATATTGTTGATCTTCGGGGCATGAATTTATTATCTGTTTATTATTCTATCTTGCTAGAGCAGTTATTATTGTGGCTGCCGAAATGAAATGTGCCCATGAACCATCCATTTCAGTACATTGTGCGTATTATTATTGCTAGGCTGCTGCTGATCATTTTACATTTTCAAGATATAAAACTTTGGAACTAAAAGGAAGTGAGGAGCTCAATTCTGGAGTGAATACTACAACCGGGGTATTGCACTACAGTAATAGATTAAGAGCTGTGATGTGCTCCCAGATGCCTCCTATTAGTATGTATTTCTCACAATGCATGGTTTTGATCTTTATGTAAAATATAGACAAAGAGAACCTGAGAAGCAAATGGGTTTGGGATTTTGACTGCATTTATTTAAATGGTTTCCGCCTTTTCAATAAACTTTGCATAAATAAATAGTACAGGTGAAAATAAGAAACATTGTAGTATACAGTAACTTAGAGAAAATGCTTCTTTCTCTACTTTTCTCCACTTCCTTCCCCCTTCTCCTAAATTATTTCCTCCATATGTACTCTCTGCTAAATATTTCTTGGTCTCCCCAATCACTGATTCTTAAGTATCACATTATTGCTGTTTATTAAAGCCTTTCGAGAGGGGGAGGTAGAGGGAGGTATAGAGACCCCCCAGAGACATGTTGCCCATAAAACTCTATGGAAACCAGAGGAGTTCAGTAAGGCCTTGTTCACATTTGTGACGGTAATCCATTTGGGGGAGTCCGCATGGGAACCCCCCTGAACGGACTAGCGAATGCATTTGCAAGCAGTGTGCAGTGAAGGAACACGGAACCCATAGACTATACAGATGGATCAGTCTGAGCTTCTCAATGCAAAGAAAAAACCTCTAGATTAGGCAAAGTACAATAGTATTCATATATTACTCAACATACTCAACACCAGTGCCTGACATTACTGTCACCCATACCTAAATTGATGGATTTTTGATGCCATCTTGAAAAGCCAACTCCATATTAATGTTCATGGTTAAGAAATATGATGTTCAATGCACACACTTGGATTTCATTTTTGATTAAACTGGTCAACATTAGATATGCACATTAGAAAATACTCTAATAGCAGCTACAATCCATATAGTTTCTACCTGAAAAAAACCCCAAGACTTTCTATATCAGATGTCATTGGATATGTTGACTCCATCATGTTCTGTAAGAATATTGTCATATTGTCTACAGCTCTAATTTTTGGATAAGGCTATGTTACTTGTTTTTCCTCTTTTTGGGAATGTCATTGAAAACTAGCTCCACCAGTGGCACGTATATAGTTAAGCGAGGTGTAGTGGCCTTGATATCATCTGCGCACTGCACATGCATTGGATACTGCCATAGCTGGCATATAATGACATACAGAGGGTTAAATAAGTATTGAACACGTCATCAATACAGAAGAGCTGTCCAAGATCCAAGGACTACCTGTGAAGAGATACAGAAAGACCTGGAATCAACAGGTACAATTGTTTAAAATAAAAAAAAAAAATGTAGTCAACCTCCATGCTCATTCAACGCACTCAAGGCTCACCATGCAAGACTCCGTTTCTGAACAAAAAGTGCTCAAAAAACATTTAGATAAGCCTGTGAAACACTGGGAGAATATAGCCTGGGTAGATAAGACCGAAATTCAACTCTTTGGATGCACACTATGTTTGGAGCCCAAAGGGAACTACATGTCACCCCCAAAACACCCCACCAACATTGAAGTTTAAAGGTGGGAACATCATGGTGTGGGGCTGTTTTCTGCATAGGGCACTGGCAAACTTCATATAGCTGAAGGAAGGATGAATGGACAAATGTACCGAGATATTCTTGATAAAAATCTGCTGCCAACTACCAGGATGAAGAAGATGACAATAATCCTAAACACAAAGTGAAAGAAACTCTCAATTTGTTTCAGAGAAAGACAAAATAAGCTGCTAGAATGGCGCAGCCAATCCCCTGACCTGAATCCAACAGAAAGTCTATGGAAGGAACTAAAGCTCAAAGTTTATAGAAGGAGCTCACCGACCTTCAAGATTGGAAGAGTGTTTGTGTGGAAGAATAGGCCAAAAGTATGCCTGAGTAATACATGTCACTAGTTTCTCCATACAGAAGGTTTCTTGAAGGTTTATTACCAACAAAGGCTGTTGTAAGTACTAAATACATTTCCGCAAGTGTGTTCAATACTTTTCATGGTGTCCTTTCTTATTATTACTCATAATTTCATTCATGGACATCTATGCTTTGATTTCTTGGATTGGATTGGATGGTTGTTACCGACATCTCATGAGAATTTCATGTCAATAGCTTATTTGACCTGATATATATATCATTACAGCTCCTGATAATAGTGGTGTGGAGGGGATCATATCATAGCCTCAGTCCTCAGAGTAACTCCAGCATGTAACTGGCCCTATTTACTTACTAATCCTGGCTCCTTTTCATGTCTACTGTCGCTTCCCTTTCTATGGAGGTGGCTGTGAGCAGGAAACGGGGATCGGTAAGTAAGGTTGTGGGCCCACAAACACCACTATAATTGTACCCGGGGTCTTTTCAGACCACCGAGTACAATAATCGAATGGCTAGCAGAGGTGAGGGAATGTAACAAATACTGTTACTTACCTCTCCTATGCTCTGGAAGGCTTCGGACCTAATTGGCGACATCCAAGATGTCACATGGGCCTTGCTTCTGTCATTAAGTGTCGTGATGCTGGCCCGGCTCAAGTGACATCTCTTCCATCATTGGCTGACATCAGCGGGGAATGCGCCAGGGCCCAGGAGATGTAAATAACAGTGTTTTTTTTATGTTTGTATCCTCCCCTAGGTCTCCAATCATTATACTCTGGGGTCTGAAAACCCCCCAAAGTATAATAATTCTATATGGGTAGTCCACAATGGGGCATAATACTGTGTTCAAGGGCCACTATGGGGCATAATACTGTGCGCAGGGGTCACTACGGGGCATAATACTGTGCGCAGGGTTCACTATGGGGCATAACAGTGTGCAGGGGCCACTATTATTATACTCGGGAGTCCATTCAGACCCCCGAGTATAATAATTGGAGGCCCAGGCGAGGTGAGGGAACATAAAAAACACTGTAAGGCTGCTTTCACACGGAGTAACGCTCCGCTCATTCTGACACATAAACACGTGTCAGAGTGAGGTGTTTCAAAACAGATTCCATTGACTTCAATGGGTGCTGTCTTACGGGATCTGTTTTGATGCACCTCACTCTGATACGTGTTTACGTGTCAGAATGAGCGGAGCATTACTCCGTGTGAAAGCAGTCTTACTTACCTCTCCTGGCTCCAGGCAGGCTTCAGGCGTACTTGTGTGACCACCCTTACATCACATGGGCAGGGGGTTGCGTCCTTATGTGTCACAAGCACCGGCTCAAGTGACATCCCGTACGTCATTGAAGATGGCTGACATCAGCAGGGACTGCACTAGAGCCACGGAGAGGTAAGTTACATTGTATTTTATGTTTGTATCCTCCCCTGGGTCTCCAATCATTATACTCTGGGGTTGGGGGGAGGGGGTTGGCTCAGTCAGGGTCAGGGGGGTGGGTTGGTCAGGATCGGGAAAAGGGGGGGGGGGTGGCTATGTCAAATGTTCGCCTTGGGACCCAGCCATTCTTAGTAATGCCACTGGCTTAATCAGACATCTTTGACAAGGGTATTTTTAGAAAGCAGTTCCCCAGCAGTATAACACCATGCTGGCCAGTTATTGATCCAAAATGTAAATCACTGTCACTTTAGCTGACACATTTTTTGCATTCGCCTAGCCTTAGACATTAGGAGATCTAATATTACGACAGTTATTTCTGATATACTGTATTTAATAAGGAGTAACATAGTTCAGCCCAGGTCACACACAGGCTTTCTACAGAAGTGACAGAGTCATTTTACTTGCTGCTGGGACTGCACTAATATCACTGAGCCTCTGCGTGTTATTCTCAGGGTCAGGACGGCACTGTGATAATACTAGGAGCTGTAGTGGGCACTAGTTAGGATGTGGGATCAGCTCTGATGAGGGACAACAATTCGCTGTCAGATAATCTGATAATAACATCATTTACTTGCTCCATAGAGGAGACTTATATATTTATGTACACTTATAGGCTATTTATATGTAGAGGGCAGAGCAATGGTAGGGAAACAATGGAATAGATAGTGAAGCCTGTAGCAGGACTATTTGTAATTACAGCAGCTATAATTATCCCAATTATCTGCTGTGTGCATGGAGCTGTGTACACAAATCTCCATAGAATAAAAAGGGCTGAAAAAGGTTTAACATTACTGCGAAAGGGCAACAAAAAACAAGTATATTAGCTTAAAATATTTTATACATTGTATAAACTGAAAAATAAATGAATCTACATAATCCTTCTCCAGACTATCTTAGGTTATACTATAATGTTTCGATTATAAGTATGGGAAATGTTCAGAGAGAATATCATAAAATATACATGGCCATGGAGACAACCTTATAGCGGGCAAATACAGTAGGGTAAAGAAGGTCTATGATATCTGTTACTACTTGATCATATGTTTAGTTTTAACGGACATTTGGTGTCTGTGTTAAAGGGGTTATAAAAGCTTCAGAAATTAACACGTTTATTTCTGCAGTGTTATTCATTGTGATTTTGTAGAGAATTCCTCTGTAGACTTTTTGCCCCTATTATATATACCTACCCCTATATTATATACCTGCCAACCTTTTCCACAGGTATCGGGTCCACAACTGAGCCCGGTCTCCACTCTGCAGGTTTCTGTCTTCTGCACAAGAAACTGGACAGGAGACGGAAACTGGCAGTCAGTTTTCAAAGTGACCGCCCGTGGGCGTCTTCTACCTCTCGGTAGCAAAGCCGTTTTTTTTTTAACCGGACACAAAGTCTGACATGCAGGACTTTGTGTCTGGTAAAAAAAACCTGTTTCGCCACAGAGAGGAACAAGACGCTCATGGGCGGACATTGACTGCTGGGTTTCCGTCTCCTGTCCAGTTTCTCGGACAGAAGATGGAAACCCACAAAGCGGAGACCGGGCACAAGTGTGAACCCGCCCTATAATTGACATGTGGTGATTTTCAAAAACGCTGTTTTTTCACTGTGGATTTTTTTCTGCAAGGCGTGGATATGATTAGCCAGAATCCCATCCACATTGCAGGTATGATTTATAACACAGTGCGTTTTCGCAATGCGGGGCTTCGGCCTCAGCCTACAGTCACAAGAAGAGACAACCATTTTCATTGATTCCTTATAGGTTTCAGTGTATTGAGGGATCCATAAAAACAAGTAAAAATAGAATATGATCTATTTTTTGGGCAGTCAGTTATAACCGGTCAGTGCCAATTAACATTCAGTGAACTTTATGGAGATGTGTGATGGCTGTTAAAACAATTATTAAAAAAAGATGAGAAGTAAATGCTTAGCAGAGGTGAGAAGTACAGATGCTTACTGTAAGCCGATGGCTGGTCAGGTAATGGAGGGGGTATACATCTCACTCAGACTACTCAGGTGGGTGAGATGAGAAAACTCCAGGAATGTTTGATCTCAGCAGACAACTTTCATCTGCTGAGCATTTTGGTAAATGCTCAGTATTGGACTGGATTTTTAGGAATGACAGGTAGGTTGGCAGTGGGATCTGTCATTCCACCCTCCTCCAGTCCACACTTTGGGGATGTTCCGGCAGTGACTCAGCTGCAGAGAATCTGCTCATCAAGGAGATTTAAGAAGCCAGCTCCAGTAGCAGACTCTTGGCAGAGTTTGGGTGGAGAGCCAAAGAGAGAGGTCATATATTTGGAGCTGTGTCCTGAATGATTCTACTGGCTTTTGAATTTCTGTTATTCTAGGTGAGGTAACCTATTCTGTTTAGTTAGAGCCTAGACGGGCAGGTATTTATTTTTGTATTGTTTCCTTTTGTTGCTGCACTATATTTTTGAGTGAAAATAAAACTCTACCTTTGTTTTGGGCTAAAGAAACTGTATTTGTGTGTCTATGCCTCCCCACCTCGCAACCCTAGACCCTGACATTACGTTAATATATATTATAGAAATGGTTATTCCCCATCCTTTTCAAGCCACTATTGGCTTTGGCTCAAAAAACAACAATAAATTCTGCAATATAAATGCAGTTTTTCTGCAACTTGTTGTCTCAGCCTCAGGTTTCACAGCACAGTTGGGGGCTTGGAATCTTCATGTTCAACGGCTCCGCCGGCGCTGTGACTCTTTGTGACATCACCCAATCAGCTCTGCTCCTGATGATTGAACAGACGTCTGCCTGCGCCCATTATAATGAATGGGTTCACATGCATTACATTAAAAGTGAATGTGTGAGGTCTGTGGCCTTATACTGTGACAGAAAGTGTCAATTTATTAACTCACATAACAACAAGAACTGATATAAAATGAATTAAAAAAAAAAAATCACAAATTTCATTTTTTAAAGTGTTGGTAGACATGAAGGGCAGGTAAAGTGTAGGCAAAGACAAAATATTTATCACTCCTGTATTCCAGTAACACAAAAATAGGATATATTATACATGAAAAGATGTAACTTGACATCAAACGTATCAAAAAAACATTGAATGAGTTGAGTTAGGTTAAAGACCCCAAAAAGCCTGCGTTTTACAGAACTAGAAAAGTGAATGAGATTATGACTAATCCTATCCACACTTTGCAGAAAAATTACATTGTACAGAATAATAAATGCTACCATTATAAAGAACAATTTGTCCCATAAACATTAAATCCTAAAATGTGAACGGAAAAATAAAAAAAGTTATGGGTTTTGGAAGGTGGGGAGTCAATATCGAAAGATGCAACCAGTGGGAAGGAGTTGAGCTTTTTATGATATGTTATATGCTTCAGACCCTCTACCATTTTTGCACCCAATATTTTTATTATTTAAATTAATTATCTGTTATTGAAAATCTGCTGCTTACATCTTAGACCCTATTCACATCTGCGTTATGGGTTTCCGTTTTGGGGAGTCCACTAGGGGTCCTGCAAGCAGCACTTTTTTCTCTGCATGCTTCTTGGAGAACCCAAGTGGAAACCACATGGACCCCATTATAGTCTATGGGGTTCGTGTGCTTTCATTGCTCACCACTTTTTAAATGCGTTTGGTATTCCTTTCGGGGTGTCCCCAAGTGGACTTCCCGAATAGAATACCAAACACAGATGTGAACCAGGCCTTACATAGTAGTTACATAGTATGTGGCTGGTTTGTACAAGCCTCATACAGATGAATGGGATAGTGGTAGACATTTTTTCAACAAACTTGCCAATATAGAATATCCCTTTGCATGATGACTGTACTAAATGTACCTGCTCAGACATACCAGCGAAAGTAATCAGGAAACTGTTTTAGAACTATCAATGGAAGAGAACAGCTACTGTGTGTAACAAAGGGGCTTTATTTAGCGGAACAATCACTGAGTGATATCTCTGGTGCTGTCGTATGACCTACTTTTGCTCACTTCCTTCTTGCCTTCCTAGATTTTTTAGAAAGATAAAGCTCATGTACTGTAATTAGCATGTTTTCCTCCTTTCCTGTAGCGAGCTGCAATGTTCTCCTAATGAACAAGGGAAAGGTGTGCTTGTTAACGGATGCCTACTTGGCTTCACACTTACGGAAGAAGAAAAGCATTATTTCTCTGATATTTTCATTTGTTGGAAAAATGTCTCTATTAGCTGGAGTAGTAACAGAGAACAGTAATACACTACTCTGTTGATTGCGCAGCCTCTAGAGACTGTAAATTTGATTCCCGTTCACAGCAGACAAACAGAGATTCAGATACGGAGATTCTCAGGGTTAAAGACCTTCTGCTGCTGCCTGACTGCCAGTCCCAAATGTCATTGGCACATGGGAATGGCTATTACCCCTGTATGTGCCATTATATATATATATATATATATATATATATATATATATATATATATGTATATATATACTGTATTTCTATGTGTATTTTACCATTATGTGTTTGGAACAAACAGCAACAACAATGCTCCATTCAGACGATGTGCTATAATGTTTATGCCCTATTTGAAAACATAACCAGAATGTCTGAATTTCCCATTAAAGCAAAGTTCAGATACAGCTGATGAAAAGCAGCTGCCATCTTGATAGCTGCCATGGCAGATGGCACAAGCATTTATGCTTTTTATCAGTATTAGTATCAGAACATTTCTTTCTCTTCCAAGCTGAGATAAAATCATTGATGATCTACCTGGAAATAAAAAACTAATCTTCACTGGTGCGTGCCCTGTACAGATAAAACAACAAAAACAAACAACCAGACGCTTATTCTGCTCTTTTATGAACATGGCTGACAACAATGTAGCTGCCACTCTTGCTGGATTGAGAGTATTGAAGAATAACTAAATGACCGCCAGTTAGCAAAACATTACACTTTTCTTGGGGTTTCTTTCTTCTACTTTAATATACTTGCCTCACTTTAGTCATGGTAAGATTTTTGTTTATAAGGGTTGGGTCACTATAGACACTTATCATCTATCAAGAAGGTAGGTGATAAGTGTTAGGTCACTGCTTGTGAATTAAATGCCAGTGCACAGAGGTATAACATCAAGTTCCCGAGTCTTGATGCACAATCTGTGTTAGGCCCCCCAACTATAATGTATCATTTATAGTAATGGTTTCATCATATTGTGAAGATGAACTTTTTGGGCACCCTAAGGCTCCAGGGCCTGGGAGCAACTGCACCCTCAACATCCCCTCTGCTAGTGCAAATCCATGGCCAGTTCTCCATTCTCTTCTATGGAGCAGCCAGAGATTGCAGTCTCGGTATATCTGTGGAGCTGTGGTCATACAAGCACAGTGTCATTTCAATCATGGCAAGGATTTAGGGGCTCCTGTTCTCTTCATTGGCAAGGGTTACAGCGGTTGGGTGGGTATAATGTATTAGTATTGTAGTGGGACTAATAAAAAAAAAAAAGTCATAAAATGTGATAACGTTTTAAAAAATCTAAAAAACATAACAATTCAAGATGATATTTAAAAAAAAAAAAAGAAAAAAAGAAAACAGAAACATATTAGGAATACCCTTGTATGAAAATTATTGAACTATAACAATGTTTCTCTATAGAACCAGAGTATAATAAGTGGAGGCCTAGCGGAGTTGTAGAATCATAACCAACGTTATGCGCACTTTCCCTCACCTTTCCTGGGCATCCATGCTGCACCCTTGGGATCCTCTTTCAGTCTCCTGGATGACTTCATGCTTACATTAAAGCATTATGATATTTGCATGCCCCATGTGACTGCTGAGGCCCAATCCTAGGCCTCAGTATTGGCTCCAGGGTGCATGACGTCATCTAGGAGGCCAAAGGAGGACCCAGAGGGGGTGCTGGACACTGTGTGTATGCCCAGGAGAGGTGAAGTACAGTGAGTCTAACTGTTTGCTGCGGTTGCACACTCTCTTGAACCACCCTAATATTATACTTTTGGTCTGAAGAGGCTTCAGAGTATAATAATTTCACTTCCAATTCATGTCAAACTTATTCAACCAAAAATGGACCATTCAGTCCAAAACTGAACTCAAAACAAAAGGTATCTTCAGAGGATCGCCCATCTCTAATATGTGTCTAAAAGCAACAAATGTCTTCTGTGGTCTGCAGCCTTTCATGAAGGAAGCTGTATACTTACATGGTTAGCTTTTGTGCTAATGTTTTTAACTATTGATAGGCAGTCTATTGTGTTATTCTAGAAGAAAAATCATGGGATTAATATAAAGTTTGCTAAAATTAGCTCCCAATTAATTGTTTGACAGAGAAATTGAGAAGAAGATGTACATTTGTTTGCCATCTGCTTCTCATACCTTATTCGTAAATCAATCCCTTTCTTTGGCAGAATGGATCACGTCTAAATTCTGCTCAGTTAACAGTTTTAACTTCTGTCTTTTGATTTCGTTGGGTCTGATATTAACAGTTTAGGGGGCAGTTTTTAGGGAATTTGGCGAACAGGAAAAGCATCAAAAAGCTACCTTCACTGAATACCAAACACTGCTAACGTTAATAACAATGACATATTATTACTGTATATGAATGCAATTTTTTTCTGACTGTGAACTCGCATTACACATCTCAGCTGCTGCATAGCTGGAAAAGGGCAAATTGATTTGTTACAAGTCAGATCCAACCCAAATATTCAAAATTGTTTGGTTTGTAACACAGAAGGACATGAAAATATGGGGGCAACCTGGAGGGGGACATGAAACTGTGGGGTGACTGGAGAGGGACATTATACTGTGCAGGACAACTTGGAGAGGAACATTATACTGTGGGGGCAACTGGAGAGGAACATTATACTGTGGGGGCAACTGGAGAGGAACATTATACTGTGGGGGCAACTGGAGAGGAACATTATACTGTGGGGGCAACTGGAGAGGAACATTATACTGTGGGGGCAACTGGAGAGGAACATTATACTGTGGGGGCAACTGGAGAATATTAAAATATTATTATAATTTTATTATAATTTTTTTATATTTATATTTTTTATTTTATTTATTATTATAATATTAAAATATAATGTCTGATGGGCCACTGGTGGGACAAGCTAATTTGTGATGCCACTGCAGGGGCATTTGACTATGATGGGCCACTAACGAGGCACTATACTGTAAGAGGCTACTGAGGAGGCCTTGTCTTTTGTGTGGGTCAGATATTTCTAAGTAGTAGTGATGAAACCTTTGCATTGGCCCTACCAATGGACATGGTCACTATAACACACTGTGCATGCTGGAAATACAGAGGGGTCAAATTTAACATCCTGACATCAACTTGCATCATCTTACAGCCACTCAGGAAATATTAAGTGGTAGGTGAGACCTTACAATGCTGATGTCACAGTCAGAGTATAGCGTAGATTGCAAAGTAGAGAAGAGAGATTTTCTGATAAAGAAACCTAGGAGACAGATGTGTTGTATCGTCTCTGCATGAGCCAAAGAAATGTCTCCATTTTCTACTAGAGAACAGCAGTAACAGTCGCAATACAACTATACAATAATAGGAGGAGGAGAAGTACAATGAAGTTTAGTTAGATTTAATCAATTACAGGTAAATCATAGGAGTGGGTGGAGGTAGAATTTCTGCACTTTGCTGTGAGCCTTTGACTGCACAGAATTCCACAAATACTGGACAGTTAACCCTTTCATTGCCAACAATCAGAGTTTGTTATGTTTTTTTTTTTTTTTTTTTACAATAGAAATGTTTGACCTGTGGCTTTCCACAGTATCTTCATATTGTTGTTGTTTTTTTTTTTTTTTCAGAGAAAGTCAGTCCTGGTATTGGAGAATCTTTTTTAATGCTTTTTTGAACAATAGTTTATTTTTTTTCATGAAATACATATAAAGTGCTGTTGTAAGCCTGGGCTAATTTGAAAAGTCTCAGTTTCTTACCGTAAATTTTCAGCGAAATTAAACTATGGTTCATATTGAATTTTTTCAACACGACATAAATCTTTGGAATGAGCCACCTGAACCTGAACTGAACAAATCATGAGAGGTTTGCCTATGTCTATGCAAAAACTTATAATACATGACTCAGCTGCTGCATAATCTCATAACAACCACTTGAGGTGCTCCAGAATTTCATAATACACTTCTTAGATGCTGCACACCTTAGATGCTTCAGAATCTTCTTCTACATGCCACAGATGCTATAGAACATCATAATACAAAAAGTAATGGGACACTAAGGAGAGAAGGAAGAAAGTACAGAAGGTGGCAATGTCTCTATGGGAATATGAGAGTGCAAGGGGGGAACATAACATTTTTGCAGAAGGCATTCATTTGGCCCACAAAGTAGAACATCCCCTTTAACAGCTCTCGTAGTTGATTAACCCCTGTACTGACCTCCACACAGTATAACACTCCCTTTACTAGTCCCCACACAGTATATTAACCGCTTTACTGGCTCCCACATACTATATTATCCCTTTTTTTTGCCTCTGCACAGTATATTGTCCCTTTTAAGTTCGCAACAAATAATACTACCCTCTTTTATTTTGGCCCACCACACAGTATGTTGTTCCTTTTTAGGTCCCCACACATCATATTTCCTTCTTTTAGGCTTCCACACAGTAATTGGATCGTTTCATATCTCCTGGGCATTCTCATGGAATCAGGTGGTCCTGTGGAATCCTTGTCTGGCCTCTTTCAATCTCATGTTCCCTGGGGGTCACTACTGAGCCCTGTGATTGGGCCTCAGCAGTCACATGGTGCATGTCAATGTCATGGTGCACCCTATATGTCCAATGAGGCCTAATCACAGGCTTAACAGTGACAGAGCACATGATGTCAGCCAGATGAGGCCTGAAGAGGACACTGCAGGACCACAAGGATGCCCAGGAAAGGTGAGTATAATAATTTATTTTTTACTCATCTATTAGCTTCTACCTATTGTAATAATCCAGGCTGTTATTTTACTCACTGATCCCTGATCCATGCTCCTGTCTCCAGGGTGCCAGGCTGTGCATTGGCCTTTGGAAGAAGAAGTGGAGGCCAAATTGGACAGAAGCATAGCTGATGCATAAGCTACCAGATGCTACCTATTGGAATAATCTAATAGATAGCAGACTTAAACAAAAAGCAGAATAAAAAAAAAGTGGCGCCCCTCAGTCTATAACTGGAGGCCTCAGGTAACCTCATGGCACGTGCGCGCCTTTAAAACCCAATAAACGGAGTTTGTTCTTTGCCCCCTATTAAACTAATCCTATCACCAGTTGTACATTTATGTGCATAGACAGAGGTCCAATTGTCATATTAGAAAGAAAAATCCATTGTGCTAACACAGCAAATAAGTTTATTAGGAAATTCAGAGCAATAGGCGTGACATTTTTTGTTACCAATAGACATTTTTCAAACCATGAGATTGTAGATTACTTACACACTGGTGGTGTGCGGCCACTCCATGGTTTGTAAAACGTCTATTGGCTATCAAAATATCACTCCTATTAATCTACACTCACCGGCCACTTTATTAGGTACACCATGCTAGTAACGGGTTGGATCCCCTTTTGCCTTCAGAACTGCCTCAATTCTTCGTGGCATAGATTCAACAAGGTGCTGGAAGCATTCCTCAGAGATTTTGGTCCATATTGACATGATGGCATCACACAGTTGCCGCAGATTTGTCGGCTGCACATCCATGATGTGAATCTCCCGTTCCACCACATCCCAAAGATGCTCTATTGGATTGAGATCTGGTGACTGTGGAGGCCATTGGAGTACAGTGAACTCATTGTCATGTTCAAGAAACCGGTCTGAGATGATTCCAGCTTTATGACATGGCGCATTATCCTGCTGAAAGTAGCCATCAGATGTTGGGTACATTGTGGTCATAAAGGGATGGACATGGTCAGCAACAATACTCAGGTAGGCTTTGGCGTTGCAACGATGCTCAATTGGTACCAAGGGGCCCAAAGAGTGCCAAGAAAATATTCCCCACACCATGACACCACCACCACCAGCCTGAACCGTTGATACAAGGCAGGATGGATCCATGCTTTCATGTTGTTGACGCCAAATTCTGACCCTACCATCCGAATGTCGCAGCAGAAATCGAGACTCATCAGACCAGGCAACGTTTTTCCAATCTTCAATTGAGTCACTGTTGCCTTTCTATCAGCTCGAACCAGTCTGGCCATTCTCCTCTGACCTCTGGCATCAACAACGCATTTCCGCCCACAGAACTGCCGCTCACTGGATGTTTTTTCTTTTTCGGACCATTCTCTGTAAACCCTAGAGATGGTTGTGCGTGAAAATCCCAGTAGATCAGCAGTTTCTGAAATACTCAGACCAGCCCTTCTGGCACCAACAACCATGCCACGTTCAAAGGCACTCAAATCACCTTTCTTCCCCATACTGATGCTCGGTTTGAACTGCAGGAGATTGTCTTGACCATGTCTACATGCCTAAATGCACTGAGTTGCCGCCATGTGATTGGCTGATTAGAAATTAAGTGTTAACGAGCAGTTGGACAGGTGTACCTAATAAAGTGGCCGGTGAGTGTAGATTAGCTAATAAATTTACATGAAGTGTCAGTTAAGTGCTGGACCCTAACTGGGCACCTACCTTTGGAGTGCCAGGTAGAATACCCCAGGTGGTATCTCCCCAGGTGGTGGTCCAGAATCTAGTAAGTATTCAGACTTCACTAAACCCTGCCCCACAATGGCACTTTGTCCTTGACTGACTATTTCAAATTTGTGCAATATCAGAGCCTCCTGCATTTATATCTAGTACATGGGCAGTGCAATACTGGAGGTGCAATTGGTTAAGGATTCCAATATTCATGATACCACTTCCACACAATATCATCATGCCCAATCCTTTGCTCCTTTAGGAAGTAACCCACTGTTACTGTGCATTGCTTTAAGGACAGAAGCACATTTTTATTTATTTTTTAAAAAAGGTCTGTTAGTGCTATTAATGGGATAATAATTGCACCCATACAGTATTACCTTTAGCAGTGTTTTGAGTGATTTCTGGGTGTCTCTGGGAGCTCCTGGTATATTCCGCATTTGTTTACTTGGTTCAGCTTCCTGGTATGTAACTTCCACACTAGCTATGTCTCACCTCACACTCCACCTTCCTCTCTCCTCTTTCTCCCTCCCATACACCCCCTCCCTGTTTCTTTATCCATCCCACCCATTACTAGCCCTTCCTTACCTACTCAGCCCTACCCCCATCCCCATTATATACTTACCTTATTTCCTTCCAGTCTTCTTCCTGAGGGACGGCCTCTCCTTCTTTTCCAATTCTGCTGGCGCACACTATTGATCCAGCAATGCTCTGTTCTTTACATTAAACAGTCCCCCTCTACCGCGAAGGTGCGGGAGCTGCGCAGTGGATGTGGATTATCAGCTACAGAACATTGCTGGATCTATAGGGCACGCTGTTCGCAGGAAGAAACCTGGAAGGAAGAAGATAGGTAAGTATGATGAAGTGGATGGGGGAGTAGTAGTAACGTTCCATTCCCGAAAACGGCAAAACAGATCATCACTGCATGTGACTACCCCAGGGATATGCATAAAATATATTTTTGATCAATTATGTTATTTAGAAAGTAGGTGGGGGAAGGGTGTTTAGATTAGTGTAGGGATAAGCTTTTATCCTGGACAACTCTTTTAACTCCTTCCCAACTGGTCAATGTACATATAAGGCAGCCTTAAACATTGCTAAAAATCCCACCTCACTCTACTTACGCATGTTCAATTTATTGGTTGTATTGACATGTATTTTGCTTTACTTTGCCTGTCTTTGTTATGCTTCTTGTGCATGTTTTCTCTTTGAAAATTTCAATAAAAATTTATTTTAAAAAAACTGATTAAATCTCTTTGTATTCTTTGTAAGAAATATGAAAAACAAAATTGTCTTTAAAATATAGAATTCCTAAAGAATTAGATTCTGGGCATGAAAGCCCAAAACACCCCTTCTCCTGTAAGAGTTAAAAAACATTCTCCAAAAGCCTTGACATGTAGAGATATGAAGATATTGCTCATATGATCCTATCTGTAATTCTTATTAGAGATGAGCGAACAGTGTTCTATCGAACACATGTTCGATCGGATATCAGGGTGTTCGCCATGTTCGAATCGAATCGAACACCACGTGGTAAAGTGCGCCAAAATTCGATTCCCCTCCCACCTTCCCTGGCGCCTTTTTTGCACCAATAACAGCGCAGGGGAGGTGGGACAGGAACTACGACACTGGGGGCATTGAAAAAAATTGGAAAAAGTCATTGGCTGCCGAAATCAGGTGACCTCCATTTTAGACGAATAGTGGATTTCAAATCCGGGTCATATGAGAATGTGAACTTTGTGACTATGAGACAGGGATAGCTGTACAGGCAGGGATAGCTAGGGATAACCTTTATTTAGGGGGGAATGTTATTAAAAATAACTTTTTGGGGCTCTATCGGGTGTGTAATTGTGATTTTTGTGAGATAAACTTTTTCCCATAGGGATGCATTGGCCAGCGCTGATTGGCCGAATTCCGTACTCTGGCCAATCAGTGCTGGCCAATGCATTCTATTAGCTTGATGAAGCAGAGTGTGCACAAGGGTTCAAGCGCACCCTCGGCTCTGATGTAGTAGAGCCGAGGCTGCACAAGGGTTCAAGCGCACCCTCGGCTCTGATGTAGGAGAGCCGAGGGTGCACTTGAACCCTTGTGCACCCTCAGCTCTGCTACATCAGAGCCGAGGGTGCGCTTGAACCCTTGTGCACACTCTGCTTCATCAAGCTAATAGAATGCATTGGCCAGCGCTGATTGGCCAATGTATTCTATTAGCCTGATGAAGTAGAGCTGAATGTGTGTGCTAAGCACACACATTCAGCTCTACTTCATCGGGCTAATAGAATGCATTGGCCAGCGCTGATTGGCCAGAGTACGGAACTCGACCAATCAGCGCTGGCTCTGCTGGAGGAGGCGGAGTCTAAGATCGCTCCACACCAGTCTCCATTCAGGTCCGACCTTAGACTCCGCCTCCTCCGGCAGAGCCAGCGCTGATTGGCCGAAGGCTGGCCAATGCATTCCTATGCGAATGCAGAGACTTAGCAGTGCTGAGTCAGTTTTGCTCAACTACACATCTGATGCACACTCGGCACTGCTACATCAGATGTAGCAATCTGATGTAGCAGAGCCGAGGGTGCACTAGAACCCCTGTGCAAACTCAGTTCACGCTAATAGAATGCATTGGCCAGCGCTGATTGGCCAATGCATTCTATTAGCCCGATGAAGTAGAGCTGAATGTGTGTGCTAAGCACACACATTCAGCACTGCTTCATCACGCCAATACAATGCATTAGCCAGTGCTGATTGGCCAGAGTACGGAATTCGGCCAATCAGCGCTGGCTCTGCTGGAGGAGGCGGAGTCTAAGGTCGGACCTGAATGGAGACTGGTGTGGAGCGATCTTAGACTCCGCCTCCTCCAGCAGAGCCAGCGCTGATTGGTCGAGTTCCGTACTCTGGCCAATCAGCGCTGGCCAATGCATTCTATTAGCCCGATGAAGTAGAGCTGAATGTGTGTGCTTAGCACACACATTCAGCTCTACTTCATCAGGCTAATAGAATACATTGGCCAATCAGCGCTGGCCAATGCATTCTATTAGCTTGATGAAGCAGAGTGTGCACAAGGGTTCAAGCGCACCCTCGGCTCTGATGTAGCAGAGCCGAGGCTGCACAAGGGTTCAAGTGCACCCTCGGCTCTCCTACATCAGAGCCGAGGGTGCGCTTGAACCCTTGTGCAGCCTCGGCTCTGCTACATCAGAGCCGAGGGTGCGCTTGAACCCTTGTGCACACTCTGCTTCATCAAGCTAATAGAATGCATTGGCCAGCACTGATTGGCCAGAGTACGGAATTCGGCCAATCAGCGCTGGCCAATGCATTCTATTAGCCCGATGAAGTAGAGCTGAATGTGTGTGCTAAGCACACACATTCAGCACTGCTTCATCACGCCAATACAATGCATTAGCCAGTGCTGATTGGCCAGAGTACGGAATTCGGCCAATCAGCGCTGGCTCTGCTGGAGGAGGCGGAGTCTAAGATCGCTCCACACCAGTCTCCATTCAGGTCCGACCTTAGACTCCGCCTCCTCCAGCAGAGCCAGCGCTGATTGGCCGAATTCCGTACTCTGGCCAATCAGCACTGGCTAATGCATTGTATTGGCTTGATGAAGCAGTGCTGAATGTGTGTGCTTAGCACACACATTCAGCTCTACTTCATCGGGCTAATAGAATGCATTGGCCAGCGCTGATTGGCCGAATTCCGTACTCTGGCCAATCAGCACTGGCTAATGCATTGTATTGGCTTGATGAAGCAGTGCTGAATGTGTGTGCTTAGCACACACATTCAGCTCTACTTCATCGGGCTAATAGAATGCATTGGCCAATCAGCGCTGGCCAATGCATTCTATTAGCGTGAACTGAGTTTGCACAGGGGTTCTAGTGCACCCTCGGCTCTGCTACATCAGATTGCTACATCTGATGTAGCAGTGCCGAGTGTGCATCAGATGTGTAGTTGAGCAAAACTGACTCAGCACTGCTAAGTCTGCATTCGCATAGGAATGCATTGGCCAGCCTTCGGCCAATCAGCGCTGGCTCTGCCGGAGGAGGCGGAGTCTAAGGTCGGACCTGAATGGAGACTGGTGTGGAGCTATCTTAGACTCCGCCTCCTCCAGCAGAGCCAGCGCTGATTGGTCGAGTTCCGTACTCTGGCCAATCAGCACTGGCCAATGCATTTCTATGGGGAAAAGTTAGCTTGCGAAAATCGCAAACTGACAGGGATTTCCATGAAATAAAGTGACTTTTATGCCCCCAGACATGCTTCCCCTGCTGTCCCAGTGTCATTCCAGGGTGTTGGTATCATTTCCTGGGGTGTCATAGTGGACTTGGTGACCCTCCAGACACGAATTTGGGTTTCCCCCTTAACGAGTTTATGTTCCCCATAGACTATAATGGGGTTCGAAACCCATTCGAACACTCGAACAGTGAGCGGCTGTTCGAATCGAATTTCGAACCTCGAACATTTTAGTGTTCGCTCATCTCTAATTCTTATGTATCAGTAAATATTTTTTAGGGTGTTGGAGACCGCAGCCACAAATGCTACATTAGACGGGTCCTCCAGGCTTAGCTAAGAATTTGATTTCATCTCCTGAACATTTTCTGTTCGGTTATTTTAGTGCCTAATTTTATTGACCTTTATTAGTTCTTACAGGTATTATCTTAAAGTAGGTTTATAGCCCAGAGGTCTAATGAGCATAGATAAATAGACCTCTGGAGATTGTTTTATGAAATATTTTCAGTGCTTTTATTCTAATTATACAACTCCTACTTATTTTTGTTTGTATGAAAATCATGTCCACTAAAATTCATTTGCACTGACCACTTCTCTTTCAAACATATTAGGAACAGGCTGCGTTAAAAATACAGTACCACTTTGGAATAATGGCTGTTAATTCTGAGGCGCTCCATAGTGCAATGGAATTCCTATTGATTTAAGAATAGATTTGCACTCAGACTAAAATGAGTTCATCACAGATAACAATATTACAAAATGAATAATGATTAGATACTTATTATTGCTGCCAAAAGAAGAACAGCAAACAATGAATGTATTGTGCTATATGTTCGATAATATTTGGATGGTCTCATACACTCTTTCCATTATCTTTTTTTTTTTACATTGATAAAGTTCTTATCTAAAACTCAAAAATAGCAGGAAAATGTCATTATTATGCTATATCTGACCCTGCTTCCTCTTTGAGTGCTATTATTATTATTATTATTAATATTATTATTATTTATGATAATAATCTCTAATAATTGGTGGTTTACTGATCATTTTAATTTATGATATTAAAGTGATAAATAGAAATAATAATCCAAATTTGTTTACCCAAATTAGGGGTCCTTTCACATCATATTTTGATCATCAGTTTAACAGATCAGTTTTGCGGATACAAAAAAGTGATGTGAAAAACTGATGAAAATGAATGGAAACTGATGACCATCGGTTTACATAGAGTCAATGTTATATAAAAACAATGATAATTTCCAGCTGACACAGCTTCTCATGTGTGGACAGGAAGTCAGTGTAACGTCTCTCACTAGTCAGGTCTCTGCGCCACCCTCTGCTCGCATGCTGCGGTGCAGGAGGCGTGTGCAGTTTGATTCCTTGCTTAGAGTTTTTGGTTGCACTGTGTCAACACGGCTCTATTTCTGTAGTTGAATTTCCACCTCACCCATCTCCTGCACCTTGTTTGCCTAGGTTCATTAAATGGTTAATTGTAGTCTTGTCGTGTGACTGACAGCCTGTCTTCCAATCAAGCCTAGGGCTGGTCTTGGGCTTCCTATATACAGGCCATCAGTCCACATAGACTTGCTGGCTGTTGTCTTTGTCCCTGCTAAGCTCCTTTTCTTCTACTATTATATTACTGACTTCCAACCTCTGGCTTTCTCTATTGACTATTCTTTTGGACTTTGATTTGGCACTGGATAACTCAACTGTTACCGAACCCTTGGCTTGCTGATCTCCCTTTGTGTTGTTTGTCTTGTCTGCGTTTTGTGTTTCACATATGTAGGAAGGGCCCGTCGCCCAGTTGCCGCCTATTACGTAGGATAGGACCAGGCAAGCAGGAAGGGACAGTGGGGGGTTTCAGCTTAGGGCTCACTGTCTCTTGTGCCCCTTCCCAGGGTTTCCAGCAGCTACTGGGGAATTGCTGTCCTAGCAATTCTATAACAGTCAGTTTCTCCTTTCATTTCTACGACAGTCTAGATGTGAGTCTCATAGGACTTTATTAATACATTTTGTCTCCTTTCTGTGAAATTTTGCATTTCTTTATTCTTTCTCTTGCTTCTGTTTAGAGAGCTGTTCCTGTCTCTCACTGTGTATGGCATATGGGCTTGTGTGTAATGAAGAGAAAATTAAGATGGTCGTAGATTATTTAAAACAGTTATATCACATTTCTATTGTAAAACATATAAGTTTGCTTCTGGTGTTGTATGAAAGAGAAGATTTTGATTTTTCGTATGACACTATGTACCATGTGAAGTTTTGCCTATATTATTTCCATATTACTGGATGAAACAGAGTTAGGATATTTGGGCAGCTTCTCTAAATCCTGACTGTATTTTCCACTAGGGATGTCTCTGGAAATAATAGGAAGAACTGCAAAC
Organism: Leptodactylus fuscus; assembly: GCF_031893055.1. Taxonomy (NCBI): domain Eukaryota; kingdom Metazoa; phylum Chordata; class Amphibia; order Anura; family Leptodactylidae; genus Leptodactylus; species Leptodactylus fuscus. The sequence continues at coordinate 173,677,682 of NC_134268.1, read as the reverse complement.
TTTTATACAGCACCAGATGACAACTTCTATGTTTTATAATGCCGGTAGCGTATGTTTCTACCACCTGAACTCAGCATCTAAATGCACTCCTGCTACAATCACAACTCCAGCTCTGCTTCAGCAACCTCACTCCTGCTCCCAGCAAAACTTTAGCTCTGCCAATCCCTTCACTGGCTACCCATTGCCCAGCGAATTGAGTTCAAGTTACTAATGTTAACATACAAAACCATCCACAACCTGTCCCCTCCATATATCTCTGACCTAATCTCCTGCTACCTGCCCACATGTAACCTCAGATCCTCCAAAGACCTCCTACTCTGCTCTACTCTCATCCGCTTCTCACACAACCATCTCCAAGATTTCTCTTGTGCATCCCCCATACTCTGGAACTCCTTACCAAGACACATAAGGCCCTGAAGACTCACTTATTCAGGAAGGCCTACAACCCCCAATAACACTGCTGTCACCACATCACCATCTGTACAGCTTCTCCCCTCACCTTTTGTCTTTATCCCTCTCCCCTCATAGATTGTAAGCCCTCATGGGCAGGGCCCTCTATCCCACTGTGCCAGTCGGTTATTGTTAGTATTATATCTGTTTGTATATTTTGTGTATTGTATGTAAACCCTCAAATGTAAAGCACCATCCTTCCTCTCTGACCCTCTGCTCCTACTATGGCTGGACCCCTCCGGTTTCCCCTGGCCGGTGATGTTGCTGTTTTTGTTTTTATTGGTATGTACGGCTCATAATTGCGTTTTCCTTTTTTTCATTTCTTTGTGTTTTTATTGGTCTCTTTCAGGCCTGTTGTATCACAAAAATTTGAAATAAAATCTTGAATTGGAAAAAATAATATATAAACAACAATAATAATAATGTCAAGGTATGACCGATATAATTGCAAATGACCGTCCGTTATCCTTATTTTCCCTGCTTTACACACACAAGCCCTTACACCACACACAATGACAAGCAGGGAAAGTATAAATAAATATAGGATTTTACCGAAAAGTATCAAAAGTTTTTAAAGTGTATTACAAAGTTTACTAATGAAATAAATGCTGCCAGAAAGTTGTACTGATCATACAGATGATAAAATTCAGTGCAGGTCAGAAGATAGAGAGGACTATGCAGCTGCATAACATCACTCAGTTCTCTTTACTTTCTAAAGTAATACTTAATGACTACTACTGACTATGGAGCATAATAGTCATCTGTTCTACTGTAAGCTTTCTGCTAAGACTAAGCCACATTTTAGTTGTCACCAGGCTTGGACTGGCCCACAGGTGACTAGTTGAATTCCCTGGCGTGCCTCTGAGCCAGGTTGGCCCCCAACTCACCCTGGCATGGCACAGTACACTCATTGTACTTCATACAGATAGTCAGGATACAGCTTCTCAAGCAGGCTATGTGCCAGTATAATATATTGAGAAGATTATGTAAGGAACTTCTCAAGTTATTTTTATATACTGTAAAAACACCCGGTGGCTAAGATAAGATCTGGGTACAGAGTCAGGCCAACCAGTATCCCTCCACCCTGGGCCCCATTACACTGCAGGGACCCCAAGAACAAACTGTTTTGTAGTGTCTATTTGCTGCCTGAGGACCGGTGCGGTGTGGACATATCTCCATGTCTCCCAGAGCTAGGAAGGCCCTAGTCAAAGGCAAGAGCCAGGCAGCAAGCTACTGCCAGGACCCCAGGATGGAAACAATCTGAGACAAGGGCTAGGCAGTAGAGATGAGCGAACAGTAAAATGTCCGAGGTTCGATATTCGTTTCGAGTAGCCCCTCAATATTCGACTACTCGAATCGAATATCGAACCCTATTATAGTCTATGGGGGGAAAATGCTAGTTTCAGGGGTAGGCAACGTTCGATCAAATTATACTTACCAAGTCCACAAGTGAGGGTCGGGCTGGATCCTCCGTGCAGTCTTCTCCTTGCAGCGTCCCCGCGGCGTCTTCCAGCTCTTTTCCGGCTCTTCATTCACTCTGCCAGGCATCGGGCCTGGGCAGAGCCTACTGCGCATGCCCGCACTACAAGCGGAAATGCGCAGTCGGCTCTGCCCAGGCCCGATGCCTGGCAGAGTGAATGAAGAGCCGGAATACGCCGCGGGGAAGCTGCACGGAGAAGACTTCTAAAGGTAGGAGAAGAACCAGCATTGATTGGCCGACTGTATAGCATTCGGCCAATCAATGCTGGTTCTGCATCGAACTTTTAAATTCGAACAGCGAGTGGTACTCGATCGAGTACGACTATTTTGAATACTGTAGTATTCGATCGAATACCTTACTCAATCGAGTACTTCTCGCTCATCTCTACTAGGCAGCTAACTAAAACTGCAAAATACATTTATGTTGGTGACATTTTAGGAATTTCCAAACAAGTGTCAGGTAATATTTTAATGTAGCTTTATAGCAGCCCCCAGGTCTTAGGCACCCAATACAAGACTTGTTACAACTATGAGTGTTGTGTATAAGGCAAAAGCTGATGAGTATCGATGAAATAAGGGTTGTGATTTGTATATACATCTATGTACAATATGTGTGGTATTATATTGTGTATGTAATTGTGTACTATTTGTCTTATATACTTTCTATGCATATGGTTTTGAGCATGCCTCCTCCGTATAGCATATTAATCTCTTAATAATGTCTATTTATCTCAGCATTCTATCTCTGTATATATGTACAGTGTGTAATTGTGCTCATGAGACTCAGCCTGCCAATCTGTGTTTTAATATAGATATTTTCAAACCAAGAAAGGGGGATATATTAGGGGGGCTAGGCTTATGTTGTATTCTGCGGCCCAGGGGCCTCTAGCTACATCACTGGATTGTTAAAAATGTATAATCTACATTAGAAAAAGCAATTCGCCGCAGCACCAAAAGTCATTCAAGGACAACATTAAAACTATTAAATCAATTTATTAAGATACAAATAATGGTTATATATTGAAGACAAGCAGACAATTATTTCTAATGAGCACAGACGTTACCTTGTATGAAAAATACAATAAGATATTGTTTAATATTTAAAATAAAAGTATATTAGCATACGCATACAAAAGCACATTACTACTTGAGACAATACATTTGTTAACCCCTTACTGCCACATTCAGACTTGGCCTATTTTCATTTTTTCATTAATTCCTTCCAAATGCCATAACTTTTTTATGTTAATGTATTAGGAGTTATTTTTTTGCTCGTCAAGTTTGATGGCACCAATTTGTGGTGCATAGAAACTATTGATTAAGTTGGATTTTATAAGGGGCAGAATTAAAAACAGAATTTCTGCTATTTTTTTGCGCACTACAAGCGGACATGCGCAGTCGGCTCTGCCCAGGCCCGATGCCTGGCAGAGTGAATGAAGAGCCGGAAGACGCAGCGGGAAAGCTGCACGGAGAAGACTTCTAAAGGTAGGAGAAGAACCAGCGTTGATTGGCCGACTGTATAGCATTCGGCCAATCAATGCTGGTTCTGCATCAAACTTTTACATTCGAACAGCGAGTGATACTCGATCGAGTGCGAGTATTTTGAATACCGTAGTATTCGATCGAATACCTACTCGATCGAGTACTACTCGCTCATCTCTATTAATGATCCATCAGTACAAATGGACTCTAAAGGTAGAGTAAATGAGAAACTTTAGTAGAGCTTACTTTAGAGACAATAGTCTATTACTACGGCCTATTTCTTATGGGTCGATTGATAAACAGTCTGTATGGTCTTATTGCAGATATATCTTGTGTGTAATGATTACAAAGTTTATCATGGAGGCAAAAGTGGACATGTACATGTCCTCTATGGATGGAGGAATCATTCTGTTAGTTTCAAGGACCCCAGTCCAACATTGTGTCCACTCATAGCACTAGCAAAGACAATTTATTTCAAAGGTTAATAGCGTCTCCAATCATTCCCAATATAGCAAACCAATAGAGATGACCTCCTCCACACTGTCTAGACCTCCTCAATGGTTGGTGCAGTGGAGAGGGGCCTACAGTGTTCCCTTTGGAAAGTGTCCCTGAGACTGATGTTACACAAGGATGGACCAAATGGCAGGTTTGTGGTAACAAACCTGAATACAAAGGACCCGCGCTTGCCAAATAGGTGAAAAACATACGACTTTTTTCACTTATTTGGCAAGTGCGGGTCCTTTGTATTCAGGTTTGTTACCACAAACCTGCCATTTGGTCCATCCTTGTGTAACATCAAGCTCACTGTGTCATTTTTTTTTACAGATATCACAATGGCCCATTATTTTCTAAGACTGCTTCTCACACTTCTTTGAGGGAATACATGAGCCTGGATACAACATTCAGGGCTTATTCCTATCCATTTTTCAGTCTGGCCATATTCATTCAAATTTATGGGACTGTGGAGAACACTGTCATTTTTCACAGACCTGTATAAGGCACACACTCCTCTGCATGATCAAAAAGACCTTGTATATTAACATAGAAATCAAATTATTTTGGCTTTTAAAATACAGGGATCACCAATACAAAGACGTTATTTTGTCTATTAAGGTAAAGGGAAAAACAAAAAAGTGACAGAATCGAGTACTGAATAAGTCAAATGCTTGGGACTGAGCCGTAGAATGTCCTTGTTCTCAATGGATGTAATGACACTTTCTGAGAAGAACTGGAACTCTTTTTGAAAAAAAAAAAAAAAATCAGCCATGTTTTATAACCCTCGATAATCCCTTTAACTTACATTAAAATATACTTGCTCCCGAAACATCTGGAAAGCAAGTAAGACTCCCAGGGCTGGCAAAATGCTCCCATTTTATGTGCAATGTGCCCACTTTATGTGTTGCTCACATCACATCCTATATGCGACTAAGTTTATGCACTTGAGAAAGGGCTCTATGTTTCCCCAAAACGCATTGTGCTATTGTCAATAAAGTTTTTATGGTTAACACTTCTGACTGTCACCCATCCTTCATCCCTCGACCAGTGTGCAAGATTCACCCTCCCCAGTGTTTGGGTCAACACTTCTACTCACATCACAAAAAAAGTTGTTACAATGTGAATGTAGCATGGCATCATTTCCAGGAGAGTGGCTTTACCTATATGAGCCACTATCTCACTGGAATACATTTGCAATGCTCTCCCGATACTCCCAATGCAATGCTCTCTGGACTTTCTATGAAAAATACTGCGAAAAAAAAAATGCAATGCATTTCTGTTGTGTTCTTTCCAGCAGATTTATTTAGCCTAAGGAAGTGTTTATATTGTATGGTATATAGTTTCTCAACGTGACCATAAGAAATTTGGGAGGGCATTTTAACACTCTATTTTTGTGTAAAGTTTTAAAACTAAAAAAATTATGAAAGAGAGCATTCATTTTATGGTTTTTACAATATATTCCTAATAATAATAAAAAAACCATTTTTTTCAAAATTCTATGCAATAGTTCTATGCCGTGTGCCATAAAATAAGAATTTTGGGCAGATGAAAAAATTAAAAAAATTAAGACCATTAACTGACCAATATGTAATATTACTCTAAAATGTATTTGAGGGCCAAACTAGTGGTTAAACTTTACATTAACAAGAAGACGTCCCTTCACTTATAGTGTACAGTACCTATAGAAACATGATGAATTGTGACTTCATGGCAATGTAGAAAGCCCGCTTTAGAACATTACTTTTCAATGATCAGACATTCTCCTTGGATAGTCACTCTAAATGACATCCGAAAGCCATAGATAATTTTTATAATGCTTACAAGACAAAGGAGGTGGAGCAGGATTTTATAGCTAGTTTTATAGCTAGTTTTCTCAGGAACAGAATGTGTGTTAATTCAATTGCAATTACTTTTACTTACATCGTACAGTTAATATTAGATCTTTGAACTTGGCATGACAGTAACTCTTACTTCGGCTAAGAATATAGTAGACCAAGTGTGTTAGGACATAATATTTTGTTAACTATTATAACTATCATGCACTGTAATTAGACATATGTTTAATTTAGGTTTGGTATTTATTTGCTTTGTATCTTTATGCTTAGATGCTACAATGTGTTGAGAAGGAATTTGAAAAAAAAAATAAAAATTTTAGGCATCAGCAATTTTTAAAAAATCTCACAATACCCTAAATATTGCAGTTGTGTTGAGTAGGGAAATCCTATGCTAATACAGAAAACCCAAAACATAAGATAGGGTGACAACCCCAAGATTGTAGGCTCCTCTATGAATATGGAAGGACATGTCAAACAAGCAAAAAGGAGGGAGAAAACTAAGGAAGCTGTGACTGTGGAAACAGTATTAGTCTGCGGCCATAAATCCATGTTGCTGTGTAACACTTCCATTAATACATGCGAAAGAGGTCGCATTGACCACTGTGTTGATGCAACTGCAACTCTGAATGGCCAAACCATAGAGCAAAAATCAAATGTTATTGAAACTCAGAGTCACAGTTGCTGATAAATCGGAGTCACATTAGTGCAGGTGTTGCAGGGCGACAAGGCAATCTTAGGTCATGCAATGAGAGTCACAAGAGTTGCCATGAGGCCAAAGCCTAGTACTATCTGTTTCCATTCTCACAAGTCCCTTATTTCTCCCCTTGTACACTCATTGCACTAGTCGAGGACTCTCAATAAATCCCCCTAATGTGTTATACTCCTAACGTCAGTGCAGCCACAATGTTCCTGACATTGTTACCCACTCCATTGTGTAGTTGTAGTTGGCAATGAGACATCCAGTAATAAATACAGAGTTAAGAATCTTCTAGAATTGGTTAAACGTCTGCAGCATAATATCTTATTACAGAAGACAACAAAAACCTATGAAAAGTCATTGAAAAAAAAAACAATTTCAATTTCTTTTATCATGCTGCAGTAGTTTAACCAATTACAGAAGTTTGGGTTATCTCTGTTACATTTATATGTGTTTGATTAGAGATGAGCGAACACTAAAATGTTCGAGGTTCGAAATTCGATTCGAACAGCCACTCACTGTTCATGTGTTCGAACGGGTTTCAAACCCCATTATAGTCTATGGGGAACATATACTCGTTAGGGGGGAAACCCAAATCCGTGTCTGGAGGGTCACCAAGTCCACTATGACACCCCAGGAAATGATGCCAACACCTCTGGAATGACACTGGGACAGCAGGGGAAGCATGTCTGGGGGCATCTAACACACCAAAGACCCTCTATTACCCCAACATCACAGCCTAACAACTACACACTTTCCACATTCCAAAAAACCTCTATCAAAGTGGGAAAATACCTGGAAACCTTCTTTACTCCCCAAATGGATGGACACAAACCCCAATTTAAGCTCAACAAACAGTAACAACCACCCCTTTAAATCACGTTCCCCATGACAACCACGGATGGAATAGACAATGGGAAATCCAAAAGCCCTCACCCTTAACTGTCATTTTGAGTGTGTGTGTGTGTGTGTGTGATGTGGTAAGACCTTCCAAAATTCACTTTTCTAGCCCTTAACATGAGCCCTTCCAAACAAAGTTACAGGACCTTAAGCTGAGCTACCAGCAGAGATTGAGGCCCTTGGCATGAGTAGAGCCTTGCACCAGCAGTGTTTTTGGCACTTAGGGTGAGTTGAGCCTTGTACCAGCGTGTGTCCCTTAACATCAGGCGGGCCCTAAGTTCTGCGCTTTGCACAAAAGTTCCACATTAACTAGGCTGAATGGTACAAACCTTAGTAGGCCCGAGAACCAGGAACAGGTCTTGCAATGGCTGTCAGATAATGCTTAAAGCACATTGTCCACCAGCCAGTCAGCCTCTACCTCCTCTTACCCAACAGTCTTGTCCTCCTTCCACCCAAAATTCCCAATCTTCCCAGAACAATAACCCCAACTGTCCCTGCTCCCCAGAGCTGTTCTCCCTTCCTTTGACTGTACTGCAACCTGCCCCTCCATTTCGCGATTCCACGGACCTAACAGACGAGTATCTGTGTCCAGATGCTCAAACACTAGAGTCTCCTCCATCTCTGGTCGATTTGGTGGCGGATGACCAGCAACCCACCCTCATCGACGACGATGAGACGCAGTTGCTGTCAGGGTAGCCAGTTGACATGCGCATTGTGCAGGAGGAGGAGGCGAGACAGGAGTTGGAAGAGGAGGTGGTGGACGACGAGGACACCGACCCCACCTGGACAAGGCGGATATCAAGCTGGGAAAGTAGTGTGGATGTTGAGGCAGGTGCAGCACCAAAAAGGGTAGCTAGAGGCAGAGACATGTCCAGAGGCAGAGGTCAGCTGCTTTGCCGAAGCCAGGCCAGACCCGGAATGTCTGAAGATGTTCCCTTTTGTGCCCAGCCCAGAAAAACTCCCCCATTGAGGGCACGTTTCTCGAAGGTGTAGAGTTTTTTCAAGGAATGCGCCGAGGACAGATATAGTGTCGTCTACACAATTTGCCTCTTGAAATCGAGTAGGGGCCCTGAGAAGAGCAACCTGTCCACCACTTCAATGCACCGTCATTTGGAATCCAAGCACTGGAATCAGTGGCAGGCAGCAACGGCAGGACAAATGTCGCCCGCCGTTCATGCCACTGCCTCTGCTCACAGTGCTGGCGATGCACTCCAGAGGACGAGCCAGGACATCACTTCATCTGCCTCCGCCACTTTGTTGACTTCTCCCTCATCCTCCCCTTTTCCTGCCACTTCTCCTTTTGCCCGCGCCATCATGCGCCTCTTCCCAGCAACTCCCCATCTCCCAGGCCTTTCATTTCATGCTAAAGTACAGCGCACCCCACCCACATGCCCAAGGCTTCAACGGCCTCATCTCCAAAAATCTGGCCCAGGAGATGTTGGAGTCCCGGCTGGGGGACACTCTGCCCTTTTTGGGCAGAGTGTCTACTGCGCCACCTCACTGTGCCGTCCACACCAGCACTTTCCCCCAAACATGAGGCGGTCCCTAAATTCAGCGCTTAGCTTAGCTGGGAAGAGGCGCATTATGATGCAGGCCAAAAGGGCGGATGAGGGTGAGCTCCCCAATGTGTCACAGACAGATATGTAGGTGTCCTTGCATCATATCCTTGCACCATACTTGGCTGGATTGGACTTTCATTTTGTGCCAAAAAGTGGTCAAGACAGCGATCCCTCAGCTAATCCCATTACACCATCCGTTGCCAACTGCAGCGCTGAAATTACCATCTCTGGAAGTGGTCCAAAATCTTTCTCTGCATTTAGCCAGGCTCGATGCTATGGTAGGCTCCAGGGTTCTCTTAATGCATATTGCATGGGGGACTCAGATGTGTTTCTCAGCACTGAGACCACCACTTCTGAGATCCCAAAGGAAGTAGGCAAGAGATGTGCAGTGCAGAAAAAAAGATGAGAAAATAAGTGTAGGCTGTAGAGCACAGAGGGATCGGAGAGGGCAGAGCTGGTGTCGGCCAGGTATTCCCAGTCAGAAACTGGCACTATATGTCAGTGGCAGGACTTGAGTGTATTTGTAACCCCAATATATTCTTTGCATTCCCAGTCAGACAATGGCACTATATGGCAGTGGCAGGACTTGAAGGTATTTGTAACCCCAATATATTCTTTGCATTCCCAGTCAGACAATGGCACTATATGGCAGTGGCAGGACTTGAAGGTATTTGTAACCCCAATATATTCTTTGAATTCCCAGTCAGACAATGGCACTATATGGCAGTGGCAGGACTTGAAGGTATTTGTAACCCCAATATATTCTTTGCATTCCCAGTCAGACAATGGCACTATATGGCAGTGGCAGGACTTGAGTGTATTTGTAACCCCAATATATTCTTTGCATTCCCAGTCAGACAATGGCACTATATGGCAGTGGCAGGACTTGAAGGTATTTGTAACCCCAATATATTCTTTGCATTCCCAGTCAGACAATGGCACTATATGGCAGTAGCAAAAATAGTGGGTGTATATAGCCCCAATTCTATTGCTAGGGGACTTGCAGGGTATTTCTGGGGTGAAGGTGGGGGGGGGGCACACCGTTGGAACGGGGATTGGGGGTGTATATATAGGGTATACGGGAATACACTGTCAGTGTATTCCATTCAGGATCCTGGGAAAGCTGGGTTGCGGCGATTGAGCCCGTCAGTGCCATGTTACACTGACAAGCTTCTCCCTGGAATTTAGCTCTTATAAGAGCTGTTGGTTGTCTTCTCCTTCCTATCCTAGCCTGTCCCTGCCTACCCAGAATCTAAGCCCTAGCTAACTGGACGGAAACCTCCATCCCCGGTGAATTGCAAGCTCAGAATGACGCGAACCTGGGCGGCGCTGTTCTTTTAAATTAGAGGTCACATGTTTTCGGCAGCCAATGGGTTTTTCCTACTTTTTTCAAGGTCACCGGTGTCGTAGTTCCTGTCCCACCTACCCTGCGCTGTTATTGGAGCAAAAAAGGCGCCAGGGAAGGTGGGAGGGGAATCGAGTAATGGCGCACTTTACCACGCGGTGTTCGATTCGATTCGAACATGCCGAACAGCCTAATATCCGATCGAACATGAGTTCGATAGAACACTGTTCGCTCATCTCTATGTTTGATATAAAGGAGCAACTCCTCTACTCCTCTGCTCTGCTGTGTGGCTTCTGTCACCCAGGCTTCTCAACTATAAAACAAAATGGCAGCACTTTACTTTACACACATAAAAAGAGGGAAGACAAAGACGTGAAGGAAGCATTTACGTATCTGGTGTTGAAATCTGACTTTCACAACCATGGAGGTGTCAGCACCTCGCCTTGGAAAATGTTGACACAGTGGTCCATGAAAGACATGTAAAGTGCCATGCATTCCTTCATGGATGAGTGACAATGGACAGGATAAAGCGGAAAAGGAGTTGGATTAAGAAGCAGATGGCAATTATGAGTGACACAATGACTCTGTACTGCATCACCTATGCTGTGGATGACCATGGGGACAGGAATTTAAATTTCAATGATTTTTTTTCCCTTTAAATAATGTCACATCATGCTCTGGGGCACTGGAAGAAGTTATTTAGTCAGCAGGCAGTGTGGATCTAAGAAAATTTAAATTTTAATGAAAATTTATTTTAAAAAACTGTCATTTAGACAAGGTCTGAAATATAATGGCATTGAATAATAAGCCATCAGGCAGTGTGGTAAATTGTGGTATCAGTACTGGGAAGATTTAAAGCCAATCCCTTCAATGGTTCAAGTTACTAAGGCCATACAAAGCCATCCACAACCTGTCCCCTCCATATATTTCTGACCTAATCTCCTGCTACCTGCCCACACGTAACCTCCGATCCTGCAAAGACCTCCTACTCTGCTCTGCTCTCACCCGCTCCTCACACAACCGTCTCCAGGATTTCTCCCGTGCATCCCCCATACTCTGGAACTCCTTACCAAGACACATAAGACTGATCCCCACAATCACAGGATTCAAGAAGGCCCTGAAGACTCACCTATTCAGGAAGGCCTACAACCTCCAATACAGTGGCGTAACTACCACGGAGGCAGCAGAGGCAGCTGCCACAGGGCCCGGGACATCAGGGGCCCGGTGACAGCTGCTACCGCTGCTATCATTATTCTCAGAGGTCTTTTCAGACCCCTGAGTATAATGATCGGGGCCCCCTGTTGGTGGAATACTTTCCACCAACAGGGGCCCCCGAAGCTGCAACAACGGCTGACACACAGGAGCTGCAGGTCTGGCTCCTCTCAGCGCTTCAGGACGCTCCCCCTCTCTCCCCCTCCCTTTCTCTTCCTGTCCTTTGCCCACCAATGAGAGGGCTGAGGAGAGCCCAGGAAGCGGGGCTTATCCCTGCTGAGCTCCTGCCGTCCTGCAAGAGAAGAAGAGGAAGAAGAAGCTGCTCCAGGAAACTGAAACTAAAGATACACAGGTACATACTGGGGTTACTATACTTATTAATGTCAGGCATTTGGGGGGATTACTTTTGTTTTAGTAACTCCATGTGCCTCATATTAATAGCAGTTAACCCCATCATGTCCCTCACATTAACCCCTTTGTGCCCCACCATTATAGTTACTTTTATGTGAGACATATGGGGATAATAGTAATGAAGATACTTTATTATTACCTCCATGTCTCTCACATATCAGCAACTCTTATGGTGAGGCAGACAGGGGTTAATGTGAGGGACATGATAGGGTTAACTGCTATTAATATGAGGCACATGGAGTTACTAAATTGTAATGCACATGACCAGATTTTTTTATCCACAATTGTCCTGGTATAGCGGTCAGCGGGTGACGTGACAGTATTTAGTCCAGTAGGGGCCACTATGGGACATAATACTGTGTGCAGGGGCCTCTAAGGGACATAATACTGTGTGCAGGGGCCACTATGGGGCATAATACTGTGTGCAGGGGCCACTATGGGGCATAATACTGTGTGCAGGGGCCACTATGGGACATAATACTGTGTGCAGGGGCCTCTAAGGGACATAATACTGTGTGCAGGGGCCACTATTGGGTATAATACTGTGTGCAGTGGCCACAATGGGACATAATACTGTGTGCAGGGGGCTCTAAGGGACATAATACTGTGTGCAGGGGCCTCTAAGGGACATAATACTGTGTGCAGTGGCCACTATTGGGTATAATACTGTGTGCAGGGGCCTCTAAGGGACATAATACTGTGTGCAGGGTCCACTATTGGTCATAATAGAGCGCGAAGGAATGCGTAGGGGGGGGGGGGGGTCGGTCGAGGTCGTCGGTGTCGGGGGGGGCCCCATGTCAAAAGTTCGCCACGGGGCCCCGCCATTCCTAGTTACGCCACTGCTCCAATAACATTACTGTCACCTCACCACCATCTGTACAGTCTTCCCTCACCTTCTGTTTCTATCCCTCTTCCCTCATAGATTGTAAGCCCTCGCGGGCAGGGCCCTCTACCCCACTATGCCAGTCGGTCATTGTTAGTATTATATTTGTTTGTATATTATGTACTGTATGTAAACCCACAAGTGTAAAGCACCATGGAATTAATAGTGTTATATAAATATATAATAATAATAATAATAATAATAATAATAATAATAATACTTTGAACATTGATGTATAAGGTGGCAGAACTACCATTGTAGCAGCCCTAGCGGCCACTATGATGACTGTAACCATAGGGGCCTCCTGCTGATTTTTTTTTTTTTTAAATAGGACACATTACCTGCATATAATGGGTTTTCATTTACATACCGATACTCACTCCTGCTCACAGCCACTTCCACTCCCACTCACGGCGGCTGTAGGAAGAAACAGGGCTAAGGGCTGCGGCACTTGGAGTTAGGTGAACCTCACAAGATTTGCCTGGTGGTTTTGTTGAGAGTTGGACCAAACATCTGAAACAAAACTGCTATTATACTCTGGAGTCTTCAGAAATGTGTACAATATTTGTACAGAACATTGTAGAGGCCACTATGGGATATTATACTGTGTGGAGGGGCAATTGTGGGACATTATATTGTATGGAGGCCAGTATAGGAAATTATACTTTGCGAAGGAGCCACTGTGGGACATTATACTGTATGGACACCACATTGGGACACTATACTGTATGGAGGGGCCACGGTGGCACATTATATTGTATGGAGGTCACTGTGAGACATTATACAGAGTGAAAGGGCCACAATGGGACATTATATTGTGTGGAGGGGCCACTATGGAACAATACACTGTCTGAAGGGGCCACTATGGGACATTATACTGTGTGAAGGGGTCATTGTGGGACATTATACTTTATGAGGGGCAACTTTGAGAAATTAGATAAATGTGGGTACCAGCAAAGGGAGTTGTTTGCTATGTGTGTGGGCCAGGAAAGTGGGTGATATGCCGTGTGGGGGTTGTGGGGCTAGTTACGCCTCTGGATGTACACTGCTGCTTTGATGCAGACAATACGTTAATTTACAGTAGAATTTTTTGCAACTAAACACTGAATTGTGGGGTAATTAATGCTGTTTTAAACTGTTGCTTGATGCAGAAAATATGCCAAGTTACTGTAAAAATTTTCATAAGTAAACATTTAATTGCTTTGCCACAGTAAAGACACCAATTTTATGTAGAATTTTTGCAGTGCAATTAACAATGGTGTTTAAAATACCATTAGAAAATACAGCAATTCACTTTTTGCAACTAAACACCAGAGATGGACGAAACGGTCCATAATGGACTGGATTTGACTTGAATATTCCAAATTGTTCAGTTTATAATGAAAGAATATGGGATTTGTTTCATACAAACAAAAATGGCCACAAGCATTGTGATAAATTATTATATTATTATTTCTTCAGAGCCCAGGGGACCTGAATGATGGAGAGCTGGATTGCTAAAACAGTGGTTACCTGCAGACCCCATTGACTATAATGATGTCCACCATTTTTTTTTTTGGGTGCCCATCGCTTTAATCACTTTCGTATTGCAGGACACCATGCAGGACTTTTCTCTCTGCTAGGAGTGTAATTAGCAAAGACTGGGCCCCATAGCAAACTTTTGACCCCATTTTAATTCTACCCTGTAATCATCTTCCAATACAGTATATTGTGCAGTGTATTGTCCCATAATGGCGTTCACACAATATAAAATCCCATAGTGGCCCCTTCACCCAGTATAATGTCACTTAGTGGGCCCTGCACACAGTATAATGTCACATAGTGGGCCCTGCACACCGTATAATGTCACATAGTGGGCCCTGCACACAGTATAATATCCCATAGTGGCCCCTCCACTCAGTATAATGTCACATAGTGGGCCCTGCACACAGTATAATGTCACATAGTGGGCCCTGCACACAGTATAATGTCACATAGTGGGCCCTGCACACAGTATAATGTCACATAGTGGGCCCTGCACACAGTATAATGTCACATAGTGGGCCCTACACACAGTATAATGTCACATAGTGGCCCTTGACATAATATAATTTTCCATAGCAGCCTCCATGCAGTATAGTGTTCCATAGTGGCCTCTATACACAGTATAATGTCCCATAGTGGCCCCTTCTCTCAGTATAATGTTCCATAGCGGCCTCCATACAGTTTAAATTCCCATAACAGCCCCTCCACACAGTATAAAGTCCCATAGTGGCCTCTGCATACAGTATTAAGTTCTATAGTTGCCCCTGTACACAGTGTAATGTTCCATAGCAGCCTCCATAGAGTATAATGTCCCACAGTGGCCTCTCCACACAGTATTATGTCCCATCATGGCCCCAACGGTGTTTGTTACAAATATTGAGGATTCAGCAGAACCTAAAATTTTAGGGGTACACCACCCACGAACTATTATACTCTGGTGTTTTTTTTAGATCCCAGAGTGTTATAATTGGAGGCCTGGGTGACACAAACATGAAAACCAGTGTTACTCACCTCCCTGTTTTTGTCCCTCTTCAATAATGTCACAGACGTGGATTATGTCGGCATCATTATGCGCTGTGATGCCGACTTAACCGCATGATATCTGTGACAACACTATGGAGGTTCAAAGACAAGGGAGAGTTACACTGGCTCCCATGAGAAGAGGGGAAATTGTTTTTTTATGTTTGTACAGCATCCCTGGGCCTCCAATCATTATACCCTGGGCCAGAAAAGACCTCAGAGTATAATAATAGCAGTATGTTATGACTGGCAGGATATATTAAAAAAAAAAAACTAAATAATAATATCCTGTGTTGCCCACTGGGCTTTGAACTGCATGGCACACTGGTGTGAACATGGCCTAACAGTTGACCTCACTGCCTGACTACACCACAAACTAGGTGCTCCCCGCTCACCTCACAGGGCAGCTGGCACTGCAGTACAAAGCAGCCGCTTAAATGAATACTAAAGTCTTAGCAATTGCTCCACTGCTAGACAAAAACTACAAGACCATGTGCTCACAGTAACAATACTGGGCTGCACCCACTGCTGCTGCTGCACAGCCAGGTAGCTGACTGTAGTTAGTGTAGGACATAGTTCGCACAATTTCCAGAAAGGAGACACGCTTCCACAAACATATAAGACATAGACAAACATATAACAGTGGGACCGATCAGCCAGCCCAGGTGCTCAAGGCAGATGCCGATAGGCTGAGACCAGTGTCAGTCAGCAGACCGACCATGCCTATCGGCTGCAAGGGGATTAACCCCATGCATGCTGGACTGACCATTTACAGCGGAACAGGCTGTGACCCTGATACCATGGCCACACCTGCCGCACAGTCCTAACACAGTATTTGTTGAGGTTCACCCAACAAATATTCTTACAATGGGTCCGCGGCCTTACTTACAGATCTCCACTCCTGCTCACGGCTAATCCCATCCATGCATTGTAAAAAAATATCTACAGCGGAAATGCTGCGATCTCAAAAATGCTTGTGTTTTTGTAAATTGCAGCATATAAATTATACCTATGGAAACGCTGGCATTTTCCATATAGGTATAATTGGGTCAGAAAGTCTGCAGTGTTTCCGCCATGTTTTTATCGGTGGTGTTTTTTGGCTGCGGCTGGCTACGGGGGGGCCTTAACCTAAAGGTCCATAATGCTCTGCTGACTCAATGACTGATGATTTCCAAACCTCTTCTAGCACCAGAGAATTTGCCCCCACTAATCGTCACCAGCTACCAGCCTAGAAGGCTACCTCAAAACTTCAGGGCCAGTGTAGCTTTTAATGCTGAACTGCTTCACTGTAGGGAATTATCCCTCTCCCTTTATTCTAGTGTGTCTACTACTATATAGTGACTGTGAGATCCAGGTCCAAGTTGTGCAAAGATCAGAATCCCAGTACTATGGGCCAATAACCAGTTTGATGCAATAAATGTCATAGTTCATATTAATGTGGAATATCTGAAGATACTAATTCTTCAACTCAGCTCTGCTGGAACGTGAAATCTTACACATACAATTCACCTCCTGTCAAATCCAGCAGCTGGTGATCTTTGGGCACAAACAGAAAGTGACTCAGTGCTTTTTAGAACAAGCGCACAGGCATTTACAGTATTCTTTAGAAAAAAAAGGATGGTTAGCTGCAGCTTTTGCTTTTATACACAGGGATGGGTTTCAAAGCACCCCTCAATGGGAAGGGGGCTGCTACTATCAGTCTGGCTATAGTACCACACCCACATATCCTGCAACGTATTCGTTATATGCCTATATATCCATCACACCACCATGCAAATAACCATATTTTCCGATACTATTTTGCAACAAAAACATTGAAAATAATAGTAATATGTCACAAATGAAATACATTGTCTGTCGTAAGCAGAAGAATAATTTCTTGGTTCATTGCATGAGTCTCAATAGAATTGCTGGCTAAAATAAGCACTCCAGATTTGCAGCTTCACTGTTCTGGATGAGTTTAGTTGTTAGGGCAGCAGGGTGGTTGGTGTGCAGCCAGGGAGCGAAACAAGTTGCGTTGCCGCTCGGCCACCTGCCCACCTTTGCAGTGTCTAATAGTGCAGATGTGATGCATAAAAAGAGCAGGAACGAGGGATCCAGCATTGGCCACCCAAGGGGAACGGAGGGGCGAGATAAACCTGGAACATTTTATCACAATGACAATTTTTAACTGACAACAGGAAGGTCCATAACAAAATTGGTTTGGCCTGATGAAACTAGGGCATCTGGTTGCCTCGGGCTAGAAGCACTTTTCGTTTTAGCTTTACTGCTAGTGGAAAGTAAATAATTGTTAAATTAGTAGAGAAACTGGAAATATGGGTAAAAAAAAAAAAAAAAGGAAGCAGCTTATGTCACAAAGCAATACGTATTCTGGTGCGATAATTCCGCACCCTTTCATAGACAGATAGCAATGGCAGCTTTGTTAAGGTAGAACGTAAGATGTAGCTGGAAACGTTCCCCAATGAATTTGTCTGACACAGAATCATGTCAGAGTCACTGTGTTAAACTATCATCTGTTCTCTATTCAGATCCTGTGGTCTGTGTGCAGGAGAAACATACAGCACACTGTTTAACGCGAACAGAGCAAATTGCATGGTGCCTTAAAGCTGGTTTGCTTCCACCTCATGGAGATTTCTGAGGTTATTCGGGGCCAGATTAATGCGTAATGAGAGAGAAATTCTACTGATTTTTGGAGGCACGCAAAGGCTAAATGCTAAACAATTTGCAAATGTTGAGATTATTTTTAGTGAACGAACTAATGAAACATTTTATGTTCTATTATTTTACAGCTCGATTCGAAGATGGAGTGGTGGAACAATACTGTCAAACGATAACATCCTTATATCAATCTGGTGGAATTTGCTGCATTGGTGATACACTGTAGACCTTTCATTGAAGAGACAGAGATCAGCATTTCCTATGTTTGTCCTATGTAATCTCTCCCGCTGTGAAAATGAGACTGGAAAGAATAACACAGAGATGAGTGTCCTCCTCCTGTCTGGACATAAATGTTCTGCTGTTTGAATTTATTTTATGTATGAATCCTAAGATATTATATTGATCTGATAATAAAGTGATTCATATGAGATCTTAGGATTCTTACGCTAGGTTTACATTTGCGTTCAGGTTTATATTATTTGGGTACCCAAATAACAACAACCCAATAAACCCAATAAGCTTAAAAAGTGTTTACACGTGAATAATGCGGAGAGAAAGGTCCTGGTTGCAGAAATTTTCTCTCTGCACTTTTTCAAGTGGATTCAAGGACGGGATCCCTGAACGGAGTGCAAGCGCTGGTCCAAGTCCAGCTTTAGTCATGATTCAAGTGTCAAGGCATATTATGTTGGATTATAATTATCACAAATAATTTAGGGATACACCTTTATAATTTATACACCTTTATAATTTATATTTCTATGTTAGAAGTGTCACATATCAGGTGTTTAGACATTATTTTGTCTTAATCTAGCATGGTGGCTTAGTAGTTAGCAGTGTTATATTCAAGTGCAGGGGTTATGGGTTGAAATCCGACCAAGACCAACATCCATATGGAGTTTGTGTGGGTTTCTTCCAGGTACTCTTTTTTTTTTTTCCCCACACTTCAAAGATTCCATTCCGAAGACACTTTGTGACTAGAGATAGGCAAACTCTTCAGCGTTAGTATAATTTCGGGTTAAGCAAGTTTGGTACAAACCAAATCTTAAATGGGCTTGAAACATAGTTTAGAACAGTCTCAGGGCTCAGCAATACCTATATATCTAATTTCTAGCTCTCTAAGGCAAGCACAGACAAAAAAGTGAAAGTGACATTACTATACTCTGAATTACTGAGACGCGAAGGAAGAAAACGCAAAAAGCATGTGATCCCGTCCATCATTATGGGGAATGTGAGATCAATTGTGAATAAGATGGATGAACTGACAGCACTGACCAGACATCAACAGGAGTTTCGTGAGTGCAGTATGATGCTGTTTACAGAGACTTGGCTTACTGAAATCACTCCGGACATACTTGCCTCCGTGGAGGGCTTCAAACTTCTTCGGGCGGACAGAACACTGGAGAGCGGTAAGCGAATAGGAGGAGGAATTGCAATATTTGTCAATGAGAGATGGTGTAATCCAGGACATATTGTGGTTAAGAAACAATTGTGTGGAAAGGATATTGAACTGCTAGCCGTGGGCATGAGACCTTTTTACCTGCCAAGGGAACTATCACATGTTATTGTACTAGCTGCCTATGTCCCCCCCTCTGCTAAAGCTGACGCTGCCTGTGAAGTCCTCCATGCTGTTGTGAGTGAGCTGCAATCATCTCACCCCCATGCCCTGCTCCTAGTGTCTGGAGACTTCAACCATGTCTCAGCATCCACTCTACCAGGCTTCACACAGTATGTAACCTGCCATACAAGAGACAACAAGACGCTGGACTTGCTCTTTGCCAATGTAAGGGATGCATATAACTCATCTGCCCTACCACCCCTAGGCAGATCAGATCACAACCTGGTACATCTGCGACCCACATACATTCCACTGGTGCGCAGAGAACCGGCGGTTACCCGTACCGTGAAGATTTGGTCAGAGGGAAGTGTCGAGTCTCTAAGGGACTGCTTTGATATAACTTTATGGGAAGTGTTTCAAGACTCATTTCCAGAGGACATTGAGGGACTCACACATTGCATAACGGACTACATTAATTTCTGTGTGGACAGCACGGTACCAACTAGGAAGGTGAGGTGTTTCTCCAATAACAAACCATGGATTAACTCTGAGATTAAAACTCTCCTCAAGCAAAAAAAGAGAATTTTTAGGTCTGGGGACAAAGATGGCCTGGGGGCGGTTCAGAAACAGCTGAGACAATTGATCAGGGAAGGGAAAGCCAACTACAGACGGAAGATGGAGCTACAGATGGGGGAGGGTAGAATCTCTGAGGTGTGGGACAGCCTTAAGGCAATTTCAGGACACAAGGAAAAGACAAGGCACCGAACAGTAGGGGACAGGAAGTGGCTTAACGAGCTTAATCTATTCTTCAATAGATTCGACTCCAAGCAAATGCTCCCTCCACCAGCATGTCAGCTAACCGCCCTCCCCTCACACACCAAGACCCAACCCCCACCGACCTGCGGTCAACTGCAATCTGACTATCTGATCCTGCAGGAGTCTCAGGTGTGTAAGGAAATGAAGAATATTACAGCGAACAAAGCGGGGGGACCTGATGGTATAAGCGCAAGAGTTCTTAAAATGTGCAGTGACCAGCTGTGTGGTATTATAACGCACATGTACAATATGAGCCTGAAGCTGGGGGTGGTACCTCAACTGTGGAAAACATCTTGCGTGGTACCAGTCCCAAAGAAACCCAACCCGATGGGCTACAATGACTACCGACCTGTAGCACTGACATCACACCTAATGAAGGTCCTAGAGAGACTGGTCCTGACACACCTACGCCCCCTAGTGAGCTCCGCTCTGGACCCCCTCCAGTTTGCCTACCGGCCAGGCATTGGGGTAGATGACGCCATCATCCACCTTCTTCACAGAGCTCTCTCTCACCTGGAGAAACCCGGGAACACTGTGAGAATAATGTTCTTTGATTTCTCCAGTGCGTTCAACACCATTCAGCCAGGGCTACTGAGGGAGAAGCTGAACCTTGGTGGTGTGGACCATCACCTGTCCAACTGGATCCTAGACTACCTGACAAACCGCCCCCAGTATGTGAGAGCCCAGGACTGTGTGTCTGACACTGTGATCTGTAGTACGGGGGCACCTCAAGGTACAGTTCTTGCCCCATTCCTCTTCACACTGTACACTGCTGACTTCAGGCACAACTCATCCAGCTGTTACTTACAGAAGTACTCCGATGACTCTGCTATAGTCGGCCTTATCACTGATGGCGATGATAGGGAATACAGAGACTTAAACCGGGATTTTGTTGAATGGTGCCAGCAGAACCAGATCAGGATTAATGCTGGGAAGACCAAGGAGATGGTGGTGGACTTTAGTAAACGGAGAGGTGCTCCGACCCCGGTGGAGATCCAAGGAACATGTATTGAGATAGTCAGGACCTATAAGTACCTGGGCGTGCTCCTCAATAATAAACTAGACTGGGCTGATCACCTGGAGGCGCTGCACAGAAAGGGCCACAGCAGACTCTACCTGCTCAGGAGGCTGAGGGCCTTCGGAGTCCAGGGGACACTTCTTAGGGCCTTCTTCAACTCTGTGGTTGCCTCAGCCATCTTTTTCGGTGTGGCCTGCTGGGGAAGCAGTATATCAACCAGGGACAGAAATAGACTTGACAGGCTGATCAGGAGGGCCAGCTCTGTCCTGGGGAGCCCCTTGGACCCAGTACAGGTGGTGGGTGACAGAAGGATACTGTCTGTGGTGACCTCCATGCGGGGGAACAAATCCCACCCCATGTATGGGACCCTGATGGGACTTGGCAGCACTGTAAGCGACCGTCTGCTTCACCCCAAGTGTGAGAAGGAGCGCTATCGCAGGTCCTTCCTTCCAACCGCGACCAGGCTGTATAATCTACATCAGACCAAACGAAGAGCTCTCCGCACAGAGAACTAATGATTATGAGGATGACCATGAGGTCTTCCTCTTTCTCTTCTGTTTTTCCTTAGCTGCCATGGACTCCTAGTATATCTTCTCTTCTCAGCTTATCTGTGTCTACGTCTGTAACATATTACTCTGTATTATCCTGTATCTGTATTACTATGCTGCTGTAACACACTGAAATTTCCCCAAGGTGGGACTATTAAAGGATTATCTTATCTTATCTTATTATTTTCAGACCCCAGAGTATAATAGGTGAAGGCCCTGGAAAGGTGTTTAAAAAAAAATAAAAAATAAATAAATATATATACATATATCTCATTGATATTCACAACGCCCTGACACTACATGCCCATATGATCACTGGTGACCCAATCACAGACCTCAGCGGTGACCTCTTGTCCATGAAATTACAGAAGAGCATCAGACATCACCAGGAGAGTATCAAATACTGCATGGAGGCCCAAAAGAGGTAACGGATGGTGAGTATTTATGTCTTTTTTATTCTTTAAACCTCTTCTGGGCCTCCATCTATTATGAGGTCTAAAGAGACCCCAGATTATAAAGCAGTGGTATTATAGTTCGCCTGAGACAAATCTCCATTTGATGAGTTTAGTAAGAAACCAAACCATTTGGAGTGGGTTCACCCATCTCTACTTTGGACCATGAGTGATGACAATATCTGTAAAGAGCTGTGTATACTGAAAAACATATTCTTCTGTACCAGACAAAAACAGAAAGATTGATAAATCTACAGTACAGACCAAAAGTTTGGACACACCTTCTCATTCAAAGAGTTTTCTGTATTTCCATGACTATGAAAATTGTAGATTCACACTGAAGGTATCAAAACTATGAATTATCACATGTGGAATTATATACTTAACAAAAAAATGTGAAACAACTGAAAATATGTCTAATATTCTAGGTTCTTCAAGGTAGCCACCTTTTGCTTTGATTCCTGCTTTGCACACTCTTAGCATTCTCTTGATGAGCTTCAAGAGGTAGTCACCTGAAATGGTCTTCCAACAGTGTTGAAGGAGTTCCCAGAGATGCTTAGCACTTGTTGGCCTTTTTGCCTTCACTCTGCGTTCCAGCTCACCCCAAACCATCTTGATTGGGTTCAGGTCTGGTGACTGTGGAGGCCAGGTCATCTGGCGTAGCACCATATCACTCTCCTTTTTGGTCAAATAGCCCATACACAGCCTGGAGGTGTTTGGGGTCATTGTCACGGTGGTTGGAACCAAAGATCTCAAATTTGGACCCCTCAGACCAAAGCACAGATTTCCACTAGTCTAATGTCCATTCCTTGTGTTCTTTATCCCAAACAAGACTCTTCTGCTTGTTGCCTGTCCTTAGTAGTGGTTCTCTAGTAGCTATTTTACCATGAAGGCCTGCTGCACAAAGTCTCCTCCTAATAGTTGTTGTAGAGATGTGTCTGCTGCTAAAACCCTGTGTGGCATTGACCTGGTCTCTAATCTGAGCTGCTGTTAACCTGCGATTTCTGAGGCTGGTGACTTGGATGAACTTATCCTCCGCAGCAGAAGTAACTCTTGGTCTTCCTTTCCTGGGGCGGTCCTCATGTGAGCCAGTTTCTTTGTAGCGCTTGATGGTTTTTGCAACTGCAATTGGCGACACTTTCAAAGTTTTCCCAATTTTTCAGACTGACTGGCCTTCATTTCTTAAAGTAATGACGGCCACTCGTTTTTCTTTACTTAGCTGCTTTTTTCTTGCCATAATACAAATTCTAACAGTCTATTCTGTAGGACTATCAGCTGTCTATCCAACTGACTTCTGCACAACACAACTGATAGTCCCAACCCCAATTATAAGGCAAGAAATCCCACTTATTAATTCTGACAGGGCACACCTGTGAAGTGAAAACCATTTTTGGTGACTACCTCTTGAAGCTCATCCAAGAGAATGCCAAGAGTGTGCAAAGCAGGAATCAAAGCAAAAGGTGGCTACATTGAAGAACCTAGAATATAAGACATATTTCAGTTGTTTCACACTTTTTTGTTATGTATATAATTCCACATGTGGTAATTCATAGTTTTGATGCCTTCAGTGTGAATCTATAATTTTCATAGTCATGAAAATACAGAAAACGCTTTGAATGAGAAGGTGTGTCCAAACTTTTGGACTGTACTGTATGTATTCTGTAAAATACTTCAACTATGAGTGCTAAAGATGGGGTGATAGGGCATAAGTGGGGTGATTCATAAGATGTAAGTCTAGGTGTAGATTCGACTATATATACATGAGACAATGCAGTAACAGAAGGAGACCATGGACAAAAACCCCCCAATAAATATCACATGAATATTAGATAGTTGAACAATTGGCACAATTTTTAGGTAGTAGAATGAACACCACATTCTAGCTAGGTATTCTCTGAATACATAAATGGACAGCACTAGAAACAAATACCCCCAATATTAACTCTTCTTACCTAATACATACATACATCACTCAAATACTGCCACACTTATAACTGAGATATCGGGACAGGATCATATTTTCCAATTGTTTCTATGGTCAGAATTCATAAGAAGGTGTATAAAGGGCATCTGTGCAAAGGTAATATGAGAATGCTCACATTAATGTGGTCAAATATGGATGTAATTTATGTTTGTAATAATGGCAGCGTAATAATATCATCATCTAAATATTATTAGAATAATAATGCCAACATATGAAATTGAGAGTTTATTTTGCAACTATGTAAAATTTACTCCATGTGGAACGATGCAGCCACTATTTTCTGTGAGCTGTCTCTGGAATTGAAGTTCACATGAAGAAAAAATAGAAGAGGAAGTTATTACAAATTTGAAGAAAAAAAATAAAATTCCTGTGGATAACAAAAATAAAATATAAATACTTTATTGGCACATACAAACACAGTAAAACTATTTTAGGTTAAGGGCCTGCAAAGTGAGTGTTATGGTCAGCAGGATTATTAAAAAAACAACAACTAATAAACAAAACCCCTGTGGAACCCAGCTGGGCTCTGAACTGCAGGAACACCCTAGTGTGAACAAGGTCTGGCAGTTAGTGTCACTGCCAGCCCACTACACCAACCGGGTGTGCTCTGTTAAATCACAGAGTCCTGTGCAGCTCAGTGCAGCTGTTACAACAAACAAGACACTCTAGTCAGAACCTCTGAGCTAGACAGAGACCAGTACACAGTGTGTGCTACCAATGCAATCTGAACAAGGCAGCTTACTGCCGAACTAACAGTGAGATTCTATCTCAGGGGTAATTCTAACTAAGGCCAACTGAGGAGTATTCACACTGGAACCCATTCACACAACAGAAATGAGGATCTGGAATGAGACTAGGTCAGCGGGCTGAGCCACCTGGCTCCTCAAGCACTTCCGGTCCGCCCATAGACTATATACATCCGGGAAGTGGTTGCCTAGTTCTGACAGGACGTGCCTGTACGTCCAGTCAGAACACAGCAGCTGCACGGAGATCGTGCAGCTGCTTTCAATGGGAGCTGGCTGTAACTTCGGCCAGAGCTCCCAGAGAGAAGACAGGGAAGATTTATTACCTCCCCTACCTTCTCGATTGCTGTGTATACAGTGCTCAATGAGCGCTTTATAAACAGCTATGGACGCTGCCATAATTCAGCTGCCCTCTGACCCGGCGGACACGTTATCCGCCGGGAGCAGAGTCTTGCAAAAGCTTCTGGGTCCTACAGGACCCCAGATCAGCTCAGTAAGCTGTATATACAGCGTGCAGGAGGCTGTATTTCTCCTGCAACTGGGTTTAAATGTAACAGCCCCAGTTATAGGAGAAATCAGCCTCAAGTACAAAAAAATAAGTGATCAGATGTCCCCAAAAGTCTCTTATCTTATGGGGACACAATCTGGAAAAAAAATAAAAAAATATATAATACAAAAGTTTAAAAAAAATGTAAATAAAATAATAATAAAAAATAAATAAATAATACGTTAATAAAGGTTATAGACCCACCTCGATGACACCATACAAAATAAAAATTACCGTAACGAAGAGGAAAAACTATATTATAAAGTTTTTCAGTGACACTTTGTGTTATTAAATTTAAAAAAAAAATAATGAATTGAAAACCAGACACAATTTCCCTCCTATTTTGTTTATATTTTCCTGGATATAAAAAAAATTAAAACACATTCAAAAATAAAGATAACATAAAAATAAAGCCCTATATGTCCCCGAAAAAAGATGCAAAAATTAGTTGACTGAGACATAAGAGAAAAATTTTACAGACCTCAAAACGGCACATACAAAATAAACCTAAAATGTGTCTGGTCCTGGACCACAAATTGGCTCGGTACTGAAGTGGTTAAATAGGGAAAGGGCAGTCCCAACCAACCAGCCCAGCTGCCCATGCCGGGCGCACATTGGCTGACACCCTAGTCAGTCAGACAACTGACCACACTCAGCTGCTGCGAGGGAAGTTAACCCCTGCTAAGTAGGTCTGCATGTGTGATGCTGTGTATCTAATCCCATGATGTGTTTTGGTGTATGATGAGCTGTGTATCTAATCCTCTGATGTGTGATACTGTCTGCTGAGCTGTGTATTTAATCATTTTGTGTGATATTGTGTTATGACCTGTGTATCTAATCCCCTGATGTGTGATACTGTGTGCTGAGCTGTGTATCTAATCCTCTGATTTGAGTTACTGTGTGATGAGCTGTGTATCTGTATCTACTACTCCATTTGTGCTGAATTGTGTATCTAATCCTCCAATGTGTGATACTGTGTGGTGAGCTGTGTATCTAATCCTCCGATGTGTGATACTATGTGCTGAGCTGTGTATCTAATCCTCAGATTTGAGATACTGTGCTGAGCTGTGTATCTAATACTCTGTGTGTGCTGAACTCTGTATCTAATCATCTGATGTGTTATACTGTGGGGTGAACTGTGTATCTAATGCACTGGTGTATTTTGTATGTTGTTTGTGCTTGTGTCCGTATGCAACATGTGAACATGTGTATTTCAGTTTGGATATTAGTGAAAAACATGTGATCGGTTGTTATGGATACCTGGAGTAAAGCTGTGTGAATGTAAACTTGTGTAACAGTGTCATCTATAGCACCCTGCCTCTTTAAAGCTGACCTACAGCAGTGAAGAAAACTGTCTGGGTTGTTATGGAAACCTGGAGCAAAGCTCTGATGTGTTTTACTGTGTGATGAGCTGTGTATCTAATCCTCTCATGTGTGATACTGTATGCTGAGCTGTGTATCTAATCCACTGACATGTGACACTGTGTGGTGAGCTGTGTATCTAATCCTCCGGCGTCTGACACTGTGTGCTGAGCTGTGTATTTAATTCTCTGATGTGTAATACTGTGTGCTGAGCTGTGTATATAATCTGCCAAAGCGTGATACTGTGTCCTGAGCTGTGTATCTAATCCTCTGACATGTGATACTATGTGCTGAGCTGTGTACCTAATCCTCTGATGGTTGGATACCATTGGTTGGAAATCAGTGTTGGATACTTGGAGTAATGCTGTGTGCATGTGGAGTGACTGTGTGTATGGCAGTTGGAATATGAGTAAAAGACCCGCAGGTTTGTATTGGCTATTGCAGGTCATTGTTTTGGGAGTATCTCAGGAATAGTATGTCTGAGAGAGTTGAGGCCCAATTTAAAACTTTCCCAGACACCTGATGTATCTGTGTGCCAAATTTAGTGAAGATCAGTCCAGTTGTTTGGTCGTGCATAGAAGACAGACAGACGGACAGACAGACAGACAGACAGACATTCATTTTTATATATATAAGAGATAAGAGATATTTACCGGCCAGTTGTGGCTCAACTGAACTGAATTTAGCATGTCAATTGAGATTGGGCCCATTGATGTTGCAAATACAGGGACCTTTCTTCCTTGCCCCAACACAGCCATGTGAAGCAAGCCTATGAATAACTTTAAAAATTAGATGACTGGATGATTGGTTGAAATACAAGAGGCAAATGGTTTTAATACATTTTTTTGACAGGATGGTGGAAAGTAAAGCTTTTTTCCTAAGTAACGGCTTGATAAATTTTATGCTATCGAAGTGAATTATTTTGAAATCCATTCACAATGTGGGTGGTTTTAGCTGTCTTAAGATGGAGAACTGCAGTTGGTTGCAATTATAATAGAATTTTTATCACCTAATAGTTATTAATTTGTCAGTACGCAGACTTTGATTTAAGACTTTAAGCTACAGATAAGCTAAAATGGGAAAGGAAGAAATGAGAGCAAATTAATTTAATTTTATTTGATGCTTTTAATGGTTAAATGCTACAGAGTGAATTATTAAAATTAAATATTCATATTTTTAACTCTTATCCACAAAAGGTATCTTGATTCTATGTGTTTATATTACCATTTTATGTGCAATTTTTTTGTTTACATGAAGGATCCATTCCTACACCTGGATCACTTTTCAGCCCACAGATGTGCAGTGTAGGGTTGTTTTTAAAATCTGATTTCCGATCATTTTCCATTTGAACCCGATCCCGATCCCAATTCCGATCCCAATGCAAGTCAATGGGATTTTTTTTAATAATCGAAGATCGGATTTTAAAAACGATCCATGGAGTATGGAGTCTAAAAATTGAACGCTTTAATTGTTAGACTCCATACTGTGTAGTGATTAAAAAAAAAATCATCTGGCTACTTATTCCCCTCCCCCCCCCCGGTTGTCCACTTACCTGCACAGACCGCTGGTCCAGTCCCTGCTGTTCTCGCTCCTCTTCTGGCCTCGCTGCCCCTGCCTCCAAGGTTACTGTTACAAACCTAGGAAGAAGGCGGGGCTTGTGGCTTATGAGAGTGTGGCCGGGTACAGGGCTGGGAGACGTGAATGCATCACTCACGTCTCCCCTCCCAGTAGCCACCCACTAGTGTTAGCTAGTCTCCCATTAGAATGAATGGACGCAGCCGGCTCACAGGGGGTTAAGCGGCCGGACGCCTGCACAGGCTCTGTGCCGGCTGCATCCATTCATTCCTATGGGACCTAGCTTTTCCCACAATGTTTGACCAGTAGCAAAGCAATGTGGGAAATAACCTCTGACCTCGATCCCGCCTACAAACATCGGGGTCGGAATTCCGATCGTGATCGTGAAATTTACTCGATCGCTGATCGGAATCCGATCTTTTCTGATCCCAATCGCTCAACCCTAGGGCAGTGTTATGGGGACCTTAGACATCTCTGTTCAATCCTGTAGACAAACACTGATACTTACACTGATATAAGTGACTAGTAGCAAATAACAATATTTTGGGGGTAGTACAATAAACAAGAACTATGAATAGGAAAATCACATCTCCTACGTAACAGCTGAAATGTACAATGGTGAGATAAATTAGACATGTTACATACAGTAAGTATGACAGCTTTTTCCTTCTGCAGGATAGCTATTTTGTCTACTTTTTTCCAGTGAGCATTGCCCTAAAGACTAACTCCCACTGGATCTCCAAAAGAAATATGCTAGGTCCGCTTGGGGGCCCAAAAAATGGAAACCCAGTCTGCTTAAAAACAGGTTACCATAGACTATAATGGGGTCCGCCATGCTTTCACCTGAAAAATGCGGAGATAAAGGTCCTGCTTGTTGAACCTTTCTCTCCATATTTTTCAAGCGGAAGGGGGACAGAATCCCCGACAGGTGTGAACCTAGCCTTAGAGAGTCAGCACATACAGTGTTGGCCAAAAGTATTGGCACCCCTGCAGTTCTGTCAGATAATACTCATTTTCTTCCAGAAAATGATTGCAAGCACAAACTCTTTGGTATTAATATCTTCATTTATTTTGCTTGCAATAAAAAAACACAAAAGAGAATGAAAAAAAAGTCAAATCATTGATCATTTTACACAAAACTCCAAAAATGGGCTGGACAAAAGTATTGGCACCCTCAGCCTAATACTTGGTAGCACAACCTTTAGATAAAATAACTGCGAACAACCGCTTCCGGTAACCATCAATGAGTTTCTTACAATGCTCTGCTGGAATTTTAGACCATTCTTTGGCAAACTGCTCCAGGCCCCTGAGATTTGAAGGGGGCCTTCTCCAAACTGCCATTTTGAGATCTCTCCACAGGTGTTCTATGGGATTCAGGACTGGACTCATTGCTGGCCACTTTAGAAGTCTCCAGTGCTTTCTCTCAAACCATTTTCTAGTGCTGACCTGAAGTGTGTTTTGGGTCATTGTCCTGCTGGAAGACCCATGACCTCTGAGGGAGACCCAGCTTTCTCACACTGGGCCCTACATTATGCTGCAAAATTTATTGGTAGTCTTCAGACTTCATAATGCCATGCACATGGTCAAGCAGTCCAGTGCCAGAGGCAGCAAAGCAACCCCAAAACATCAGGGAACCTCCGCCATGTTTGACTGTAGGGACCGTGTTCTTTTCTTTGAAGGCCTCTTTTTTTTCCCCTGTAAAATCTATGTTGATGCCTTTTCCCAAAAAGCTCTACTTTTGCCTCATCTGACCAGAGAACATTCTTCAAAAACGTTTTTGGCTTTCTCAGGTAAGTTTTGGCAAACTCTAGCATGGCTTTTTTATGTCTCTGGGTAAGAGGTGGGGTCTTCCTGGGTATCCTACCATACAGTCCCTTTTCATTCAGACGCCGACGGATAGTATGGGTTGACACTGTTGTACCCTCGGACTGCAGGGCAGCTTGAACTTGTTTGGATGTTAGTCGAGGTTCTTTATCCACCATCCGCACAATCTTGCGTTGAAATCTCTCGTCAATTTTTCTTTTCCGTCGACATCTAGGGAGGTTAGCCACAGTGCCATGGGCTTTAAACTTCTTGAAGACACTGCGCACGGTAGACACAGGAACATTCAGGTCTTTCGAGATGGACTTGTAGCCTTGAGATTGCTCATGCTTCCTCACAATTTTGCTTCTCAAGTCCTCAGACAGTTCTTTGGTCTTCTTTCTTTTCTCCATGCTCAATGTGGTACATACAAGGACACAGGACAGAGGTTGAGTCAACTTTAATCCATTTCAACTGGCTGCAAGTGTGATTTAGTTATTGCCGCCACCTGTTAGGTGCCTCAGGTAAGTAACAGGTGCTGTTATTTACACAAATTAGAGAAGTATCACATGATTTTTCAAACATTGCCAATACTTTTGTCCACCCCCTTTTTTATGTTTGCTTTGGAATTATATCCAATTTGGCTTTTTGACAATTCTTTTTGTGGCTTTCCATTGAAGACAAATTAAATGAAGATAATAATACCAAAGAATTTGTGCTTGCAATCATTTTCTGGAAGAAAATGAATATTATCTGACAGAATTGCAGGGGTGCCAATACTTTTGGCCAACACTGTATGGCATCTCATACGGATAATTGGAAGCCAGCTATATAGTTATGAAAACTGATTCATCGGTACATCAGTTTGTATTGGCGCAATGGTTGATGACACATTGTAGCGTTTTGCTTCTAGTTTTTGACAGCAGCCACATTTTTTTACCTGCAATTTCTGAAAACACCAGAGCATAGATAAGTTCTTCTTTAGCTTTGACAAAGGGAAGCAATTGACCCATAACCCCTGCAGGGTCATCGTGCTTAGAGGTATGGGAAATTGGTCAAGAATTCATTATCTTTTAGGTGAGGGGTTGCATTAGACATCAAGTCATTGAGCACATTTTGTAGAAAAAAAAATGTTTTGAAAGATATTTCTATAAGTTAGAGCCATTATCTTTACTGAAAACTGTGGTATGTACCATAATAAAGGAAATATTTGAACACTGAACTGGCAAATACAGGGCAAATACACATAGTTAATCAGGTAAGACACAGGAAACAAATGATCTATGAGTACAGTGAGAAAAGCTGCCTGTTGTCTGTGGATAATATCCCATAGGTAATCACTAGAGATGAGCGAACACTAAAATGTTCGAGGTTCGAAATTTGATTCGAACAGCCGCTCAATGTTCGTGTGTTCGAACGGGTTTCGAACCCCATTATAGTCTATGGGGAACAGATACTCGTTAAGGGGGAAACCCAAATCCGTGTCTGGAGGGTCACCAAGTCCACTATGACACCCCAGGAAATGATGCCAACACCTCTGGAATGACACTGGGACAGCAGGGGAAGCATGTCTGGGGGCATCTAACACACCAAAGACCCTCTATTACCCCAACATCACAGCCTAACAACTACACACTTTACACACTCAATACCACCTCTCTGACAGTAGGAAAACACCTTGAAACATGTGTATTTGGCACTTGCAGTGAGGAGAGCTTGTCACCAGCAGTGAATTTGGCCCTTGTAGTAAGTTGAGGTTGGCACCAACATTTGTTTTGAAAATCAGGGTGGATTGAACCTCTAACCAGCAGAGTTTGGGCAAATTCATGGTGGAGGGAGCCTCTAAAAACCCCAGTTTGGACCAATTCATGGTGGAGGGAGCCTCTAAAAACCCCAGTTTGGACCAATTCATGATGGAGGGAGCCTCTAAACAGCCCAGTTTGGGCAAATTCATGGTGGAGGGAGCCTCTAAAAACCCCCAGTTTGGACCAATTCATGGTGGAGGGAGCCTCTAAAAACCCCAGTTTGGACCAATTCATGGTGGAGGGAGCCTCTAAACAGCCCAGTTTGGGCAAATTCATGGTGGAGGGCGCCTCTAAACAGCCCAGTTTGGGCAAATTCATGGTGGAGGGAGCCTCTAAAAACCCCAGTTTGGACCAATTCATGGTGGAGGGAGCCTCTAAAAACCCCAGTTTGGACCAATTCATGGTGGAGGGAGCCTCTAAAAACCCCAGTTTGGACCAATTCATGATGGAGGGAGCCTCTAAACAGCCCAGTTTGGGCAAATTCATGGTGGAGGGAGCCTCTAAACAGCCCAGTTTGGACCAATTCATGGTGGAGGGAGCCTCTAAAAACCCCCAGTTTGGACCAATTCATGGTGGAGGGAGCCTCTAAAAACCCCAGTTTGGACCAATTCATGGTGGAGGGAGCCTCTAAACAGCCCAGTTTGGGCAAATTCATGGTGGAGGGAGCCTCTAAACAGCCCAGTTTGGGCAAATTCATGGTGGAGGGAGCCTCTAAAAACCCCAGTTTAAACCAATTCATGGTGGAGGGAGCCCCTAAAATCCCCAGTTTGGACCAATTCATGATGGAGAGAGCCTATAAACAGCCCAGTTTGGGCAAATTCATGGTGGAGGGAGCCTCTAAACAGCCCAGTTTGGACCAATTCATGGTGGAGGGAGCCTCTAAAAAACCCCAGTTTGGACCAATTCATGGTGGAGGGAGCCTCTAAAAACCCCAGTTTGGACCAATTCATGGTGGAGGGAGCCTCTAAACAGCTCAGTTTGGGCAAATTCATGGTGGAGGGAGCCTCTAAACAGCCCAGTTTGGGCAAATTCATGGTGGAGGGAGCCTCTAAAAACCCCAGTTTGGACCAATTCATGGTGGAGGGAGCCTCTAAAAACCCCAGTTTGGACCAATTCATGGTGGAGGGAGCCTCTAAACAGCCCAGTTTGGACCAATTCATGGTGGAGGGAGCCTCTAACCAGCCCAGTTTGGGCAAATTCATGGTGGAGGGAGCCTCTAAAAACCCCCAGTTTGGACCAATTCATGGTGGAGGGAGCCTCTAAAAACCCCAGTTTGGACCAATTCATGGTGGAGGGAGCCTCTAAACAGCCCAGTTTGGGCAAATTCATGGTGGAGGGAGCCTCTAAAAACCCCAGTTTGGACCAATTCATGGTGGAGGGAGCCTCTAAAAACCCCAGTTTGGACCAATTCATGGTGGAGGGAGCCTCTAAAACCCCCAGTTTGGACCAATTCATGATGGAGGGAGCCTCTAAACAGCCCAGTTTGGGCAAATTCATGGTGGAGGGAGCCTCTAAACAGCCCAGTTTGGGCAAATTCATGGTGGAGGGAGCCTCTAAACAGCCCAGTTTGGGCAAATTCATGGTGGAGGGAGCCTCTAAAAACCCCAATTTGGACCAATTCATGGTGGAGGGAGCCTCTAAAAACCCCAGTTTGGACCAATTCATGGTGGAGGGAGCCTCTAAACAGCCCAGTTTGGACCAATTCATGGTGGAGGGAGCCTCTAACCAGCCCAGTTTGGGCAAATTCATGGTGGAGGGAGCCTCTAAAAACCCCCAGTTTGGACCAATTCATGGTGGAGGGAGCCTCTAAAAACCCCAGTTTGGACCAATTCATGGTGGAGGGAGCCTCTAAACAGCCCAGTTTGGGCAAATTCATGGTGGAGGGAGCCTCTAAAAACCCCAGTTTGGACCAATTCATGGTGGAGGGAGCCTCTAAAAACCCCAGTTTGGACCAATTCATGGTGGAGGGAGCCTCTAAAACCCCCAGTTTGGACCAATTCATGATGGAGGGAGCCTCTAAACAGCCCAGTTTGGGCAAATTCATGGTGGAGGGAGCCTCTAAACAGCCCAGTTTGGACCAATTCATGGTGGAGGGAGCCTCTAAAAACCCCCAGTTTGGACCAATTCATGGTGGAGGGAGCCTCTAAAAACCCCAGTTTGGACCAATTCATGGTGGAGGGAGCCTCTAAAAACCCCAGTTTGGACCAATTCATGGTGGAGGGAGCCTCTAAACAGCCCAGTTTGGGCAAATTCATGGTGGAGGGAGCCTCTAAACAGCCCAGTTTGGGCAAATTCATGGTGGAGGGAGCCTCTAAAAACCCCAGTTTGGACCAATTCATGGTGGAGGGAGCCTCTAAAAACCCCAGTTTGGACCAATTCATGGTGGAGGGAGCCTCTAAACAGCCCAGTTTGGGCAAATTCATGGTGGAGGGAGCCTCTAAACAGCCCAGTTTGGGCAAATTCATGGTGGAGGGAGCCTCTAAAAACCCCAGTTTGGACCAAATCATGGTGGAGGGAGCCTCTAAAATCCCCAGTTTGGACCAATTCATGATGGAGGGAGCCTCTAAACAGCCCAGTTTGGGCAAATTCATGGTGGAGGGAGCCTCTAAACAGCCCAGTTTGGACCAATTCATGGTGGAGGGAACCTCTAAAAAACCCCAGTTTGGACCAATTCATGGTGGAGGGAGCCTCTAAAAACCCCAGTTTGGACCAATTCATGGTGGAGGGAGCCTCTAAACAGCTCAGTTTGGGCAAATTCATGGTGGAGGGAGCCTCTAAACAGCCCAGTTTGGGCAAATTCATGGTGGAGGGAGCCTCTAAAAACCCCAGTTTGGATCAATTCATGGTGGAGGGAGCCTCTAAAAACCCCAGTTTGGACCAATTCATGGTGGAGGGAGCCTCTAAAAACCCCAGTTTGGACCAATTCATGGTGGAGAGAGCCTCTAAACAGCCCAGCTTGGACCAATTCATGGTGGAGGGAGCCTCTAACCTGCAGAGTTGGTGGAAATCAGGGTGGAGGGAGCCTCTAACCAGCCCAGTTTGGACCAATTCATGGTGGAGGGAGCCTCTAAAACCCCCCAGTTTGGACCAATTCATGGTGGAGGGAGCCTCTAAAAATCCCAGTTTGGACCAATTCATGGTGGAGGGAGCCTCTAAACAGCCCAGTTTGGGCAAATTCATGGTGGAGGGAGCCTCTAAACAGCCCAGTTTGGGCAAATTCATGGTGGAGGGAGCCTCTAAAAACCCCAGTTTGGACCAATTCATGGTGGAGGGAGCCTCTAAAAACCCCAGTTTGGACCAATTCATGGTGGAGGGAGCCTCTAAAATCCCCAGTTTGGACCAATTCATGATGGAGGGAGCCTCTAAACAGCCCAGTTTGGGCAAATTCATGGTGGAGGGAGCCTCTAAACAGCCCAGTTTGGACCAATTCATGGTGGAGGGAGCCTCTAAAAACCCCCAGTTTGGACCAATTCATGGTGGAGGGAGCCTCTAAAAACCCCTGTTTGGACCAATTCATGGTGGAGGGAGCCTCTAAACAGCCCAGTTTGGGCAAATTCATGGTGGAGGGAGCCTCTAAACAGCCCAGTTTGGGCAAATTCATGGTGGAGGGAGCCTCTAAAAACCCCAGTTTGGACCAATTCATGGTGGAGGGAGCCTCTAAAAACCCCAGTTTGGACCAATTCATGGTGGAGGGAGCCTCTAAAAACCCCAGTTTGGACCAATTCATGGCGGAGGGAGCCTCTAAACAGCCCAGCTTGGACCAATTCATGGTGGAGGGAGCCTCTAACCAGCAGAGTTGGTGGAAATCAGGGTGGAGGGAGCCTCTAACCAGCCCAGTTTGGACCAATTCATGGTGGAGGGAGCCTCTAAAAACCCCAGTTTGGACCAATTCATGGTGGAGGGAGCCTCTAAACAGCTCAGTTTGGGCAAATTCATGGTGGAGGGATCCTCTAAACAGCCCAGTTTGGACCAATTCATGGTGGAGGGAGCCTCTAAAAACCCCAGTTTGGACCAATTCATGGTGGAGGGAGCCTCTAAACAGCTCAGTTTGGGCAAATTCATGGTGGAGGGAGCCTCTAAACAGCCCAGTTTGGGCAAATTCATGGTGGAGGGAGCCTCTAAAAACCCCAGTTTGGACCAATTCATGGTGGAGGGAGCCTCTAAAAACCCCAGTTTGGACCAATTCATGGTGGAGGGAGCCTCTAAACAGCCCAGTTTGGACCAATTCATGGTGGAGGGAGCCTCTAAAAACCCCAGTTTGGACCAATTCATGGTGGAGGGAGCCTCTAAACAGCCCAGTTTGGGCAAATTCATGGTGGAGGGAGCCTCTAACCAGCCCAGTTTGGACCAATTCATGGTGGAGGGAGCCTCTAAAAACCCCAGTTTGGACCAATTCATGGTGGAGGGAGCCTCTAAACAGCCCAGTTTGGACCAATTCATGGTGGAGGGAGCCTCTAAAACCCCAGTTTGGACCAATTCATGGTGGAGGGAGCCTCTAAACAGCCCAGTTTGGGCAAATTCATGGTGGAGGGAGCCTCTAACCAGCCCAGTTTGGACCAATTCATGGTGGAGGGAGCCTCTAAACAGCCCAGTTTGGGCAAATTCATGGTGGAGGGAGCCTCTAAACAGCCCAGTTTGGGCAAATTCATGGTGGAGGGAGCCTCTAACCAGCCCAGTTTGGACCAATTCATGGTGGAGGGAGCCTCTAAAAACCCCAGTTTGGACCAATTCATGGTGGAGGGAGCCTCTAAACAGCCCAGTTTGGACCAATTCATGGTGGAGGGAGCCTCTAAAAATCCCAGTTTGGACCAATTCATGATGGAGGGAGCCTCTAAACAGCCCAGTTTGGGCAAATTCATGGTGGAGGGAGCCTCTAAAAACCCCCAGTTTGGACCAATTCATGGTGGAGGGAGCCTCTAAACAGCCCAGTTTGGGCAAATTCATGGTGGAGGGAGCCTCTAACCAGCAGAGTTGGTGGAAATCAGGGTGGAGGGAGCCTCTAACCAGCAGAGTTGTGGGAAAGCAGGGTGGAGGGAGCCTCTAACCAGCAGAGTTGGTGGAAATCAGGGTGGAGGGAGCCTCTAACCAGCAGAGTTGTGGGAAAGCAGGGTGGAGGGAGCCTCTAACCAGCAGAGTTGTGGGAAAGCAGGGTGGAGGGAGCCTCTAACCAGCAGAGTTGTGGGAAGGCAGGGTGGAGGGAGCCTCTAACCAGCAGAGTTGGTGGAAATCAGGGTGGAGGGAGCCTCTAACCAGCAGAGTTGGGGGAAATCAGGGTGGAGGGAGCCTAGTATTAGCAGAATTGTGCAACGCTTATGGTGGATGAGTATGAGGATGCGGAGGAATTGGAGAGGTTGAGTACAGACATGGAGTTTCATGTTGGGGTGCTTTACACAGGTGGGCACAAAAATGAAGGCTCTATCCAGTGGTGGTTCATTTTTATCAAAGTGAGCCGGTCGGCACTCTCAGCTGACAGACGGGTGCGCTTGTCAGTGATGATGCCACCGGCTGCACTGAACACCCTCTCAGATAGGACGCTGGCGGCAGGACAGGACAGCACCTCCAAGGCATATAGGGCAAGTTCAAGCCACAGGTCCAACTTTGACACCCAATACGTTTAGGGCGCAGAGGGGTCGGAGAGGACAGGGCTGTGGTCGGAAAGGTATTCCCGCAACATGCGCCTATACTTCTCACGCCTGGTGACACTAGGACCCTCCGTGGCGGCACTTTGGTGAGGGGGTGCCATCAAGGTGTCCCAGACCTTAGACAGTGTGCCCCTCGTTTGTGTGGACCGGTGAGAACTTGGTTGCCTACTGGAGGAACTGCCCTCCCTGCCGCCAACGTCACATGCTGGAAACATCTCCATCATATTCTGCACCAATTGCCTGTGGCAAGCATTGATGCAATTGGCCCTCCCCTCTACCGGAATAAAAGACGAGATGTTGTTTTTATACCGGGGGTCAAGGATAGCAAAGATCCAGTACTGGTTGTCCTCCATGATTTTGACAATACGCTTGTCGGTTGTAAAGCACCCCAACATGAACTCAGCCATGTCTGCCACAGTGTTAGTTGGCATGACTCCTCTGGCCCCACCGGAAAGTTCAATCTCCATTTCCTCCTCATCCTCCATGTCTACCCATCCGCGCTGCAACAATGGGACGATTCGAAGTTGCCCGGAAGCCTGCTGTATCACCATCACATCATCGGACAACTCTTCCTCCTCCTCCTCCTCCTCCTCCATTAAACGCAGTGAAGCGGACAGATGTGTGGACCTACTCTCCAGCTGTGACGGATCGGATGCTATCCCTAACTCCTCTGTGTGATCTGAGTTATCCCTGATGTCAATCAGGGATTCTCTCAGAACACACAAGAGCGGGATTGTAAGGCTCACCATCGCATCCTCAGAGCTCACCCTCCTTGTGGACTCCTCAAAGACCCGTAGGATGTCACAAAGGTCTCTCATCCATGGCCACTCATGGATGTGAAACTGAGGCAGCTGACTTTGTGGCACCCTAGGGTTTTGTAGCTGGTATTCCATCAAAGGTCTCTGCTGCTCAACCACTCTATTCAACATCTGAAACGTTGAGTTCCAGCGTGTGGGGACGTCGCACAAAAGCCGGTGTTGTGGCACATGCAGGCGTTGCTGGAGAGATTTTAAGCTAGCAGCGGCTACTGTCGACTTGCGAAAGTGGGCGCACATGCGCCGCACTTTCACCAGTAGCTCTGGAACATTGGGGTAGCTCTTTAGGAAACGTTGCACCACTAGGTTGAAGACGTGGGCCAGGCATGGAACATGTTGGAGTCCGGCAAGCTCCAGAGCTGCTACCAGGTTCCGGCCGTTATCACAAACGACCATGCCTGGGCCCAGGTGCAGCGGCTCAAACCATATTGCCGTCTCATCGAGGAGGGCATCCCTCACCTCGGAGGCAGTGTGCTGTCTGTCCCCCAAGCTGATCAGCTTCAGCACAGCCTGCTGACGTCTACCAACGCCAGTGCTGCAACGTTTCCAACTCGTAGCTGGGGTCAATCTAACAGCGGAGGAGGAGGCGGTGGCGGAGGAGGAGGCGGTAGAGGAGGAGGAGGAGGGGGGTGTTCTTCTCGTGTCCCTGCCAGGAATGTTAGGCGGGGAGACGAGGTACACCGGGCCAGTTTGGGAAGCAGTCCCAGCCTCAACTACATTCACCCAGTGTGCCGTCAGTGAAATGTAGCATCCCTGTCCGCATGCACTTGTCCACGCGTCTGTGGTCAAGTGGACCTTTGTGCAAAGCGCGGAACTAAGGGCCCGCCTGATGTTGAGTGACACGTGCTGGTGCAAGGCGGGGACGGCACACCGGGAGAAGTAGTGATGGCTAGGGACGGCATAGCGAGGTGCCGCAGTTGCCATCAGGTCCAGGAAGGCGGGAGTTTCAACAAGCCGGAACGCCAACATCTCCTGGGCCAGCAGTTTAGCGATGTTGGCGTTCAAGGCTTGCGCGTGTGGGTGGTTAGCAGTGTATTTCTGCCGCCGCTCCAATGTCTGAGAGATGGTGGGTTGTTGTAAAGAAGCGCCTGATGGTGCCTTTGATGGTGCAGGAGAAGGAGATAAGACAGGAACAGGGGAGGATGAGGGAGAAGTCAACAAAGTGGCGGAGGCAGATGAAGTGGTGTCCTGGCTCGTCCTCTGGAGTGCATCGCCAGCACAGTCAGCAGTGGCAGTGGCAGAGGCAGAGGCAGTGGCAGAGGCAGTGGCAGTGGCGTGAACGGCAGGCGGCCTTTGTCCTGCCGTTGCTGCCTGCCACTGATTCCAGTGCTTGGATTCCAAATGACGGCGCATTGAAGTGGTGGACAGTTTGCTCTTCTCAGAGCCCCTAATCAATTTCGAGAGGCAAATTGTGCAGACAACACTATATCTGTCCTCGGCGCATTCCTTGAAAAAACTCCACACCTTCGAGAAACGTGCCCTCGAGGTGGGAGTTTTTCGGGGCTGGGTACGAACTGGAACATCTTGGGAGATTCCGGGTGTGGCCTGGCTTCGCCTAAGTTGCTGACCTCTGCATCTAGCTACCCTTTTTGGTGCTGCACCTGCCTCAACATCCACACTACTTTCCCCGCTTGACATCCCCCCTGTCCAGGTCGGGTCAGTGTCCTCATCATCCACCACTTCCTCTTCCAACTCCTGTCTCATCTCCTCCTCCCGCACAATGCGCCGGTCAACTGGATGCCCTGACGGCAACTGCGTCACATCATCGTCGATGAGGGTGGGTTGCTGGTCATCCACCACCAAATCGAACGGAGATGGAGGAGACTCTAGTGTTTGAGCATCTGGACACAGATGCTCCTCTGTTAGGTTCGTGGAATCATGACGTGGAGAGGCAGGTTGAGGGACAATGAAAGGAGCGGAGAACAGCTCTGGGGAGCAGGGACAGTTGGGGTTATTGTTCTGTGAAGCTTGGGAATTTTGGGAGGAAGGAGGACAAGACTGTTGGGTAATAGGAGGAGAGGAGGCAGAGTCTGACTGGCTGCTGGACAATGTGCTGTAAGCGTTCTCTGACAGCCATTGCAAGACCTGTTCCTGGTTCTCGGGCCTACTAAGGTTTGTACCCTGCAGTTTAGTTAATGTGGCAAGCAACCCTGGCACTGTGGAGTGGCGCAATGCTTGCTGCCCCACAGGAGTAGGCACGGGACGCCCTGTGGCTTCACTGCTACCTTGCTCCCCAGAACCATTCCCCCGACCTCGCCCACAGCCTCGTCCACGTCCCTTTCCGGGAGCCTTGCGCATTTTGAATTCCCAGTTAGAAATTGGCACTATATACCAGTAGCAAAAATTGTGGGTGCACGTAACCCCAATATATTCTTTGAATTCCCAGTCAGACAATGGCACTATATACCAGTAGCAAAAATTGTGGGTGCACGTAACCCCAATATATTCTTTGAATTACCAGTCAGAAACTGGCACTATATGGCAGTAGCAAGAAATGAGGGTATTTGTAACCCCAATATATTCTTTGAATTCCCAGTCAGACAATGGCACTATATACCAGTAGCAAAAATTGTGGGTGCACGTAACCCCAATATATTCTTTGAATTACCAGTCAGAAACTGGCACTATATGGCAGTAGCAAGAAATGAGGGTATTTGTAACCCCAATATATTCTTTGAATTCCCAGTCAGACAATGGCACTATATACCAGTAGCAAGAAATGAGGGTATTTGTAACCCCAATATATTCTTTGAATTCCTAGTCAGACAATGGCACTATATGGCAGTAGCAAGAAATGAGGGTATTTGTAACCCCAATATATTCTTTGAATTCCCAGTCAGACAATGGCACTATATACCAGTAGCAAGAAATGAGGGTATTTATAACCCCAATATATTCTTTGAATTCCCAGTCAGACAATGGCACTATATACCAGTAGCAAGAAATGAGGGTATTTGTAACCCCAATATATTCTTTGAATTCCCAGTCAGAAAATGGCACTATATACCAGTAGCAAGAAATGAGGGTATTTGTAACCCCAATATATTCTTTGAATTCCCAGTCAGACAATGGCGCTATATACCAGTAGCAAAAATTGTGGGTGCACGTAACCCCAATATATTCTTTGAATTACCAGTCAGAAACTGGCACTATATGGCAGTAGCAAGAAATGAGGGTATTTGTAACCCCAATATATTCTTTGAATTCCCAGTCAGACAATGGCACTATATACCAGTAGCAAGAAATGAGGGTATTTGTAACCCCAATATATTCTTTTAATTCCCAGTCAGACAATGGCACTATATACCAGTAGCAAAAATTGTGGGTGCACATAACCCCAATATATTCTTTGAATTACCAGTCAGAAACTGGCACTATATGGCAGTAGCAAGAAATGAGGGTATTTGTAACCCCAATATATTCTTTGAATTCCCAGTCAGACAATGGCACTATATACCAGTAGCAAGAAATGAGGGTATTTATAACCCCAATATATTCTTTGAATTACCAGTCAGAAACTGGCACTATATGGCAGTAGCAAGAAATGAGGGTATTTGTAACCCCAATATATTCTTTGAATTCCCAGTCAGACAATGGCACTATATACCAGTAGCAAGAAATGAGGGTATTTATAACCCCAATATATTCTTTGAATTCCCAGTCAGACAATGGCACTATATACCAGTAGCAAGAAATGAGGGTATTTGTAACCCCAATATATTCTTTGAATTCCCAGTCAGACAATGGCACTATATACCAGTAGCAAGAAATGAGGGTATTTGTAACCCCAATATATTCTTTTAATTCCCAGTCAGACAATGGCACTATATACCAGTAGCAAAAATAGTGGGTGCACGTAACCCCAATATATTCTTTGAATTACCAGTCAGAAACTGGCACTATATGGCAGTAGCAAGAAATGAGGGTATTTGTAACCCCAATATATTCTTTGAATTCCCAGTCAGACAATGGCACTATATACCAGTAGCAAGAAATGAGGGTATTTATAACCCCAATATATTCTTTGAATTCCCAGTCAGACAATGGCACTATATACCAGTAGCAAGAAATGAGGGTATTTGTAACCCCAATATATTCTTTGAATTCCCAGTCAGACAATGGCACTATATACCAGTAGCAAGAAATGAGGGTATTTGTAACCCCAATATATTTTTTGAATTCCCAGTCAGACAATGGCACTATATACCAGTAGCAAAAATTGTGGGTGCACGTAACCCCAATATATTCTTTGAATTACCAGTCAGAAACTGGCACTATATGGCAGTAGCAAGAAATGAGGGTATTTGTAACCCCAATATATTCTTTGAATTCCCAGTCAGACAATGGCACTATATACCAGTAGCAAGAAATGAGGGTATTTGTAACCCCAATATATTCTTTGAATTCCCAGTCAGACAATGGCACTATATACCAGTAGCAAGAAATGAGGGTATTTATAACCCCAATATATTCTTTGAATTCCCAGTCAGACAATGGCACTATATACCAGTAGCAAGAAATGAGGGTATTTGTAACCCTAATATATTCTTTGAATTCCCAGTCAGACAATGGCACTATATACCAGTAGCAAGAAATGAGGGTATTTGTAACCCCAATATATTCTTTTAATTCCCAGTCAGACAATGGCACTATATACCAGTAGCAAAAATAGTGGGTGCACGTAACCCCAATATATTCTTTGAATTACCAGTCAGAAACTGGCACTATATGGCAGTAGCAAGAAATGAGGGTATTTGTAACC
Source organism: Leptodactylus fuscus (assembly GCF_031893055.1). Taxonomy (NCBI): domain Eukaryota; kingdom Metazoa; phylum Chordata; class Amphibia; order Anura; family Leptodactylidae; genus Leptodactylus; species Leptodactylus fuscus. The sequence goes on along the minus strand of NC_134268.1, from coordinate 173,634,308 downwards.
CCAATATATTCTTTGAATTCCCAGTCAGACAATGGCACTATATACCAGTAGCAAGAAATGAGGGTATTTATAACCCCAATATATTCTTTGAATTCCCAGTCAGACAATGGCACTATATACCAGTAGCAAGAAATGAGGGTATTTGTAACCCCAATATATTCTTTGAATTCCCAGTCAGACAATGGCACTATATACCAGTAGCAAGAAATGAGGGTATTTGTAACCCCAATATATTTTTTGAATTCCCAGTCAGACAATGGCACTATATACCAGTAGCAAAAATTGTGGGTGCACGTAACCCCAATATATTCTTTGAATTACCAGTCAGAAACTGGCACTATATGGCAGTAGCAAGAAATGAGGGTATTTGTAACCCCAATATATTCTTTGAATTCCCAGTCAGACAATGGCACTATATACCAGTAGCAAGAAATGAGGGTATTTGTAACCCCAATATATTCTTTGAATTCCCAGTCAGACAATGGCACTATATACCAGTAGCAAGAAATGAGGGTATTTGTAACCCCAATATATTCTTTGAATTCCCAGTCAGACAATGGCACTATATACCAGTAGCAAAAATTGTGGGTGCACGTAACCCCAATATATTCTTTGAATTACCAGTCAGAAACTGGCACTATATGGCAGTAGCAAGAAATGAGGGTATTTGTAACCCCAATATATTCTTTGAATTCCCAGTCAGACAATGGCACTATATACCAGTAGCAAGAAATGAGGGTATTTATAACCCCAATATATTCTTTGAATTCCCAGTCAGACAATGGCACTATATACCAGTAGCAAGAAATGAGGGTATTTATAACCCCAATATATTCTTTGAATTACCAGTCAGAAACTGGCACCTTATGGCAGTAGCAAGAAATGAGGGTATTTGTAACCCCAATATATTCTTTGAATTCCCAGTCAGACAATGGCACTATATACCAGTAGCAAGAAATAAGGGTATTTATAACCCCAATATATTCTTTGAATTCCCAGTCAGACAATGGCACTATTTACCAGTAGCAAGAAATGAGGGTATTTATAACCCCAATATATTCTTTGAATTACCAGTCAGAAACTGGCACTATATGGCAGTAGCAAGAAATGAGGGTATTTGTAACCCCAATATATTCTTTGAATTCCCAGTCAGACAATGGCACTATATACCAGCAGCAAGAAATGAGGGTATTTGTAACCCCAATATATTCTTTGAATTCCCAGTCAGACAATGGCACTATATACCAGTAGCAAAAATTGTGGGTGCACGTAACCCCAATATATTCTTTGAATTACCAGTCAGAAACTGGCACTATATGGCAGTAGCAAGAAATGAGGGTATTTGTAACCCCAATATATTCTTTGAATTCCCAGTCAGACAATGGCACTATATACCAGTAGCAAGAAATGAGGGTATTTATAACCCCAATATATTCTTTGAATTCCTAGTCAGACAATGGCACTATATACCAGTAGCAAGAAATGAGGGTATTTGTAACCCCAATATATTCTTTGAATTCCCAGTCAGACAATGGCACTATATACCAGTAGCAAGAAATGAGGGTATTTGTAACCCCAATATATTCTTTGAATTCCCAGTCAGACAATGGCACTATATACCAGTAGCAAGAAATGAGGGTATTTGTAACCCCAATATATTCTTTGAATTCCCAGTCAGACAATGGCACTATATACCAGTAGCAAAAATTGTGGGTGCACGTAACCCCAATATATTCTTTGAATTACCAGTCAGAAACTGGCACTATATGGCAGTAGCAAGAAATGAGGGTATTTGTAACCCCAATATATTCTTTGAATTCCCAGTCAGACAATGGCACTATATACCAGTAGCAAGAAATGAGGGTATTTATAACCCCAATATATTCTTTGAATTACCAGTCAGAAACTGGCACTATATGGCAGTAGCAAGAAATGAGGGTATTTGTAACCCCAATATATTCTTTGAATTCCCAGTCAGACAATGGCACTATATACCAGTAGCAAAAATTGTGGGTGCACGTAACCCCAATATATTCTTTGAATTCCCAGTCAGAAACTGGCACTTTATGGCAGTAGCAAGAAATGAGGGTATTTGTAACCCCAATATATTCTTTGAATTCCCAGTCAGACAATGGCACTATATACCAGTAGCAAAAATTGTGGGTGCACGTAACCCCAATATATTCTTTGAATTACCAGTCAGCAACTGGCACTATATGGCAGTAGCAAGAAATGAGGGTATTTGTAACCCCAATATATTCTTTGAATTCCCAGTCAGACAATGGCACTATATACCAGTAGCAAGAAATGAGGGTATTTGTAACCCCAATATATTCTTTGAATTCCCAGTCAGACAATGGCACTATATACCAGTAGCAAGAAATGAGGGTATTTGTAACCCCAATATATTCTTTGAATTCCCAGTCAGACAATGGCACTATATACCAGTAGCAAAAATTGTGGGTGCACGTAACCCCAATATATTCTTTGAATTACCAGTCAGAAACTGGCACTATATGGCAGTAGCAAGAAATGAGGGTATTTGTAACCCCAATATATTCTTTGAATTCCCAGTCAGACAATGGCACTATATACCAGTAGCAAGAAATGAGGGTATTTATAACCCCAATATATTCTTTGAATTACCAGTCAGAAACTGGCACTATATGGCAATAGCAAGAAATGAGGGTATTTGTAACCCCAATATATTCTTTGAATTCCCAGTCAGACAATGGCACTATATACCAGTAGCAAAAATTGTGGGTGCACGTAACCCCAATATATTCTTTGAATTACCAGTCAGAAACTGGCACTATATGGCAGTAGCAAGAAATGAGGGTATTTGTAACCCCAATATATTCTTTGAATTCCCAGTCAGACAATGGCACTATATACCAGTAGCAAAAATTGTGGGTGCACGTAACCCCAATATATTCTTTGAATTCCCAGTGAGACAATGGCACTATATACCAGTAGCAAAAATTGTGGGTGCACGTAACCCCAATATATTCTTTGAATTCCCAGTCAGACAATGGCACTATATACCAGTAGCAAAAATAGTGGGTGTATATAGCCCCAATTCTATTGCTAGGGGACTTGCAGGGTATTTCTGAGGTGAAGGTGGGGGGGCACACCGTTGGAACGGGGATTTGGGGTGTATATATGGGGTATACGGGAATACACTGTCAGTGTGTTCCATTCAGGATCCTGGGAAAGCTGGGTTGCGGCGATTGAGCCCGTCAGTGCCACGTTACACTGACAAGCTTCTCCCTGGAATTGAAGTTATATGTAAGCCCAATATATTCTTTGAATTCCCAGTGAGACAATGGCACTATATGGCAGTAGCAAAAATAGTGGGTGTATATAGCCCCAATTCTATTGCTAGGGGACTTGCAGGGTATTTCTGGGGTGAAGGTGGGGGGGCACACCGTTGGAACGGGTATCGGGGGTATATATCGGGTATACGGGAATACACTGTCAGTGTATTCCATTCAGGATCCGCGGAAAGCTGGGTTGCGGCAATTGAGCCCGTCAGTGCCACGTTAGGGTGCATTCACAATGAGTAAACGCTAGCTTATTCTGAACGTAAAACACGTTCAGAATAAGCGACGTCTAAAGCAGCTCCATTCATTTCTATGGGAGCCGGCATACGAGCGCTCCCCATAGAAATGAATGGGCTACTTCTTTCACTCCGTGCAGTCCCATTGAAGTGAATGGGGAGTGCCGGCGTATACGGCAAGCTCTGCTCATGCCGGAGCGTACACGCCGGCACTCCCCATTCACTTCAATGGGACTGCACGGAGTGAAAGAAGCAGCCCATTCATTTCTATGGGGAGCGCTCGTATCCCCGCTCCCATAGAAATGAATGGAGCTGCTTTAGACGCCGCTTATTCTGAACGTGTTTTACGTTCAGAATAAGCTAGCGTTTACTCAGTGTGAATGCACCCTTACACTGACAAGCTTCTCCCTGGAATTTAG